>NC_133660.1:14193461-14908207 GCF_037893015.1 Macrotis lagotis | reverse complement strand
GTAACATATAGGCAATCATTAAGTCTAGGTATAAAAGAAACAGATTTAACCCCAAAACCATGTTTTTTAAAGCATTTTACATTTTGTTTTAATTGTCAATTAACATATACCTCCAAAGAATGCAAATGCATATCCAAAGTAGACCGTAAAGAGTATTACATATGAAACTGTAAATTCCTATTCCATATTGCTTGTTTTTTTTTAAAAAAAGATACTGTGAACTCATCCAACCCTTCTGGAGAGCTATTTGGAACTATGCCCAAAGGGCAACAAAAATGTGCGTACCCTTTGACCCAGCAATACCACTACTGGGTCTATACCCTGAAGAGATGAGGGAAAAGGGTAAAAACATTACTTGTACAAAAATATTTATAGCAGCCCTGTTTGTGGTGGCAAAGAATTGGAAATCCAGTAAATGTCCTTCAATTGAGGAATGGCTTAGCAAACTGTGGTATATGTATGCCATGGAACACTATTGTTCTATTAGAAACCAGGAGGGACGGGATTTCAGGGATACCTGGAGGGATTTGCATGAACTGATGCTGAGTGAGATGAGCAGAACCAGAAAAACACTGTACACCCTAACAGCAACATGGGGGTGATGTTCAACCTTGAAGGACTTGCTCATTCCATCAGTGCAACAATCGGGAACAATTTTGGGCTGTCTGCAAAGGAGAGTACCATCTGTATCCAGATAAAGAGCTGTGGAGTTTGAAGGAAGTGCAAGGACTATTGCCTTTAATTTAGGGGGAAAAAAAACAGATAGCTTATTGTCTGATTTTGTTACTTCTTAGACTTCTCTTTAAGGATATGATTTCTCTCTCATCACACCCAATTTGGATCAAGGTACAACATGGAAACAAATTAAAGACTGACAGAGTGCATTCTGTGGGGGGGAGGGGGGAGGGAAGCAAGATTGGGGGAAAATGTAAAACTCAAATAATATCTTTAATAAAAAATAAATTTAAATTTAGAAAAATAAAATAAAAATAAAAAAGATATACCATATTCAATGTGTTCCTTCCAAAATCCTTATCTGTGCTTCTCATATTCTTTCTATTATCTTCTGTAAATTGCTCATATTAATGTACTTTTCTAACTTTCTCCTGTGTTATGTTTGCATTTAAAGTTTCTATTTAGCTTGACCTTTTCATTAATAATCTTCAAAAGGAATACTCAATCCCATTAAATGTATTTCTCCCCCTGGAGAATTATACTCAGCTTTTCAAGTTAAATTATTCTTTTTTTTTTTTAAGTTTTTTGCAAGGTAATGGGGTTAAGTGGCTTGTCCAAGGCCACACAGCTAGGTAATTATTAAGTGTCTGAGGCTGGATTTTTAAATTATTCTTAGATGTAAGTCTAAATTTTTTTTTAATACTATATTCTAAGACCTCTTCTTGTTTATAATAGAATCTTCCAGGGAGGTCCTGAAGGAGCCTGACTGGTTCCTGCTAATTTATGTTCTTTTTTTGGTTACTTCAGTATTTTTTCCTAGACATGAAAGTTTTTCATTTTTTCCTTTGTCAGTCCTGGGGTTTATTTTTCAGGAGGTAATCAGTAGATTCTTTCATTCTCCATTTGAAAAAGAAATGGATAGTTATTATGATTTGAAATTTCATATCCAAGCTGGTTTGCACAGTCTGGTGATTCTTAAATTGTCTTGCCTTGACCTATTGATGCTTTTGATAATTTTTTCTTATATTTTTTGACTTTTTATTTTATTTGGATATTTTTTGTTTTCTCATGGAATCATTGATTTGGGCGGGGGGTAATTTTAATTTTCAGAGTTCTGTTACTTGAGTGCAATTTACCACTTTTTATTCCAAACTATCTATTCTCCTTCAATTCTTTCCTTCAGAGCAGATATTTTACTTTCTTAATCTCATTTCAGTTCTTCCAGAGATTCCTATTCTGCTTGTGAAAAATCCACTTTTTGTATTTAAGTTTATGCTCACAATTGTGTGGAGTTACATTCTTCTACTGGGTTAGATTTCAGGATAACTCTCTATTCATAATAATACTTTGAAATTGCAAATTTTTCCCCCCCAATTTACTTACTTCTCCAATCTCAGATCACGAATTGGGACTTTTTATCAGGGCTAGGTAAATCCAGCCTCAGACACTACCTTTTGTGCTTTTGGATGGGGTGCTTGATCTCACCCTATTTTTGACCTCTACAATTTGGATTGTGTCTACACTAAGGAAGTTGATATTTCTAGGCACCCCGTAATCTTTTTTTTTTTAGGGTTTTTTTTTTGCAAGGCAAATGGGGTTAAGTGGCTTGCCCAAGGCCACACAGCTAGGTAATTATTAAGTGTCTGAGACCGGATTTGAACCCAGGTACTCCTGACTCCAGGGCCGGTGCCTTATCCACTGTGCCACCTAGCTGCCCCTGGCACCTCGTAATCTTTAAGGCTGAATGTGCTGACCCTTCATTGGCATCTGATGACATGCTGTTACAGACTTGGGATGCCCTGTGACTACATTGTCTTACTCTTAGTACTGTCATTCCTAGACTATTTCAAGTTCCTGCCAAGGTCCATGATGAGATTTTTCCAAACAACTATGGCTCATTCCCATTCTTTTTTGCCCTTCACACTTGATATCCATGCAGATGATAGTTGTCTTTAGTCTAGCTCCAATCACAGCAAGAGGCTTCTGCTTTGGTTTTTTTTTTTTTTTTCTGTACTAGTGTTGAAATTTTTGGTCTTTCCTATTGCCAATGGACCTTGGGTTGACTCTTTTCGTTCTAGTTCCAGAATGAATAAAGTCACACAATGTACATATTTCTATTAGATTTCTTGATCATTATTTAATAGGCTGCTATTTGGGTTTTTTTTACTCTACTGGTAGGTAAGTTCTGCCTTGTCTTTCTGTAAAGCAACCATTATAACCAGAATTGCTGAAGATCATCCTTTTTTTCAGGATTCAGACTCTTTCAATCCAACCTACAATACTAGTATGCAAAATAGCCATTTAGGAAATGCCTTTTGGTAGTTATAATGAATAAAGGGAGTACACATAACTGTTTTAAAAAATCGATAACTAGGGGCAGCTAGGTGGCACAGTGGATAAGGCACCGGCCCTGGAGTCAGGAGTACCTGGATTCAAATCCGGGCTCAGACACTTAATAATTACCTAGCTGTGTGGCCTTGGGCAAGCCACTTAACCCCATTTGCCTTGCAAAATAAATTGATAACTACCAAAAGTCATTGAGAGGTAAATTAGAAAAGGTGCCATGATGGGCACAAGACTATTCCTGAAACTAAGAGGGTCTAGATTGGAGTCCTACGTCTAACATACTGGCTCAGAGAACATGGTCAATTTACTTCACAGCTCTTCTCAGTATTCCCACACAACTCTCTAAGGCTAAAAATACAGGGTAGTTGCTGATCTATTTTGATTAGAGGGAGCTTCCAAATTAGAATTTCTCTTAACTAATGAAATCACAAATATGAACAAGCAAAAGAAAACCCCAGAGGAGAATAACTGAATATATTAGGGTGTTTGGAATCAACTGAATAAATGTTTGTTGAGTTTACTTCATTCCTACAAATGAAGAAAGTGTACATTATCTATGAGCATCTAAAAATGAGAGAGAAGCTTCATTCCTTCATCTAGGAAGCAGTTTAAAACTGCATCCCCTCCATTTACAACTTCTAGAAGTTATTATGTTTGATTAAAACAAGAACTATATATATATCTATATATATCTATCTATATATATATATATCTATATATATATATCATTAAGACTTTTCTATTTTTATTTGATAGTTGCCATTGCAATTCTGTCCATTTTGGTTACAAATGCACAGTGTTCCAAATGTTATTTTAAATGTACTCCCCTCCTATCCCAACAGTAACAACCTTGAATTTGGGATCTTAAAGACTAGGCCAGGAGAATGCAAGTTCTGTAGATCTTCCCAATATAGGAAGACTTCAAGAAAGTGCCTTGGAATAAGGAATAAATTTTTCATTCAAAGACCACTGGAGGTACATGCACAAATCATCACCAGAAAAGTGGTTATCAGGTAATCTTTTTCTTAGTGACTGTGCTTCATGATGGAGAAGCCTAACAAAGGACTGATTAGTCATCAATACAACACTTTAAGCTGTTTTTGTAGCAAGAAGTGCATTTGCTGCATCCCAATCAGCTTATCTTCTCTCTGCTTGAAGAAAATGTTACATGGCTTTTAAATGGCTGTTTTTGCCAGTTACTATAGTACAAAAGAAGCTAAGGGATACATGAGGGAACTAGATCTATAACTACCTCATAAATCCAGTCTTTGACCCATTGGTTTGATCATACATTAGATTCAAAGCCATATTGATAGAGTAATCTAAAAATGAAAATTGTATTCTCCTTGACTATTCTTAGTGTTCTCATATTCTATAGATTTCTCACAGTTAACAATACAACTTAGAGCAGTATTTTCATGGATTAGAAATAAATGAAAACTGCCATATCAGTTTCAGCTTTAGAATTTGCATCCATATGCTCTTAATTGCTGTGTTCCAACATGCTAGAAAGCTTTTGAATATTGTCTGGCAACAAGCTGTTTGTGCTTCCTGTGGATCAGCCTCATTAAGTAGGGGAACAAATGAATGAATGAATGAATGGATTAAAAAACATTGATAAACCTATTCTTTGGGCCAAACACTGCTAAAGTAAGCACTGGGAATACAACTTGAGATAGTGCCCTCTTTCAATGAAATCTGTAATCATTCAGAATTTATCTTATTTATATAGGAAAAAGTCTATTGGCCCAGATGAGAATTGGGTTGGGACTCTATCTTTGTGGGGGGAAATCAAAACCCTGTACCTACATCAGGGACAGAGCAGAGAGAGGAGAGCTCTGGCTCTTTAGTTTCTTTGGAAACTTCACTTATTTAAGGTACTTCTATCTTCCAGCTTCAAGAGAGAAATTGGGTGATTCCTTCCCCACTTTAATGCTTCAAGATGGTGCAGTAAAAAGAACACTGGAGGGGCGGCTAGGTGCTGTAGTGGATAAAGCACCGGTCTTGGAGTCAAGAGTACCTGGGTTCAAATCCAGTCTCAGACACTTACTAATTACCTAGCTGTGTGGCCTTGGGCAAGCCACTTAACCCTGTTTGCCTTGCAAAAACCTAAAAAAAAAAACCAAACAAAAAACACTGGACCTAGAGTCAGCAAAACCCAAGTTCAAAATCTGACCTTAGAGACTTACTAGTTGTGTGAACTTGGATGAGTCATTCGATACTTATTTACTTCAGTTCCTCATCTGTAAAAAGAGAAAATACTAGAGAAGAAAATGACAAGCTGCCCCAGTCTCTTTGCCAAGAAAACCTCATGGACAAAGTCCGAGAAGTCCCGGAGAGTCAGACACGATTGAACAACTCACAACAGCAACAACCCCATTTTCAGGATGATACTGAAGGAAGAATACGATTCTGGGAAGAAGCCTAAATAAGAAGGGGAGCTCTAGTCTCCATCATGTCCCTACCACAGCTTTTACACTAGAGTCTTCAGGGGAGTTGTCCCTTTGAATGAGATCTAGGATTGACCCTTCTCTAGCCCCTGCCTCCTCTCACTGTCTCTGTCTCTGTTGCTCTCTCTGTCTCTCTCTGTGTCTCTGTCTCTCTCTGTCTTCTCTCTCTCTCTCTTTCTCTTCTCTCTCTCTCACTGTCTCTCTCTCTGTCTCTCTGTCTCCTCTCTCTCTCTCTCTCTCTCTCTCTCTCTCTCTCTCTCTCTCTCTCTCTCTCCCTCCCTCCCTCCTTCTGTATAGTCTGATAAATAGTCTTCTAT
Source organism: Macrotis lagotis (assembly GCF_037893015.1). Taxonomy (NCBI): domain Eukaryota; kingdom Metazoa; phylum Chordata; class Mammalia; order Peramelemorphia; family Peramelidae; genus Macrotis; species Macrotis lagotis. The sequence goes on along the minus strand of NC_133660.1, from coordinate 14,902,419 downwards.
GTCTATTTTCTCAGATTTCTGCTTCTTACTATTTCTCTTAGACATTTAAATAAAAAAAATTCCTATTGATTAGACTCTGATATGTAGCTTGATAGGCAGCCTATAGAGCTCAACCATAAGTACATATATCTTGAATTCACATTGAATGGGGACAACAATTGGACCCAGAACTCAATGACAGATAGCCTGCAATGCTGAACGTCCTATCTTTCTCTGCAGTGCCTTATGCCAGGTACTTTCATCTCTGCAATACCTCAGAAATCTCTTCACCCTGTAAGCTCCCTCCAGCCTTGGACTTTACATACCAGAATACTGACCCATTGATTGGTTGGTTCTACCTAAAATCTCTATTTTAAGTAGGACACCAAGACCAATCATGTCTTCATTCCTCTCCAGGCTGTATCTTGACTTTTCTGGACTTTCTATGAAATACCCCCTTGACAAACGTCTTTACCTCTTTTCTCTTCCCTTTTTCATTATAGAAGCTCCTATTTCCTACCCGTGTTTAGAGGGACAATTCTACCTCCTCCAAATCCTAATGGATAACTCTTGACAAAGAGCAAATATATGACTCTAAGATCTGCTCCATATAATTTCAGCAAGTTTTAACATTTGCTCCAGCAAAAACTCTTAGGTTTTGCTCATTCACATTATTTAAAAAATCATTACTGCCTCAAATTACTATATAGCAAAAGCAATTTTTTTTAAAATGGAGTTTTAAGAAAGCAATTTATTGAAAATTTCCTTATTTTAATAAGCCAACTTTTTAAAAATTCAAAAAGAGACAGAATATTTCATTTTTTGTATTTTTTCTTTTTTCTTTAATGCTCCATAATCATCCATCAGACTTATCCTATGGAGTCAGAAATAGTTCATCACTTGTCCCACTGAGAGATCTCCATATATATTTTCAACAATGCTGCAATCACAGTTTGCTAGGGACCTCTGATCATCCAATCACCAAAGTCTCCATCTCTTCCACAATTCAAATGCTCCACTTCAATATTTTAAAAAGCTGGATTATCAAAGTAAGGAAATCTAACCAAATATTTTGGCAATGCAACTCTATTGATTATTGCCAAATATTCTGGATCTGCTAAGTTTAGTGATTCATGTTTGGTATTATAAGGCTGATGTTGCTGTTTGGCCGTCATTCTCAAAAAAGACTGATGTCAGGGAGATGATGCCGTGGCACACAAGAGAATTGGATTTAAGTGAGGTAGGACTGTGCAAAGCTGGCCGTCTAACTTTTCTTCTCTGGAGCCAGATGGGTCCAGTAACCAGATATAGATGAGGAAAACTGATATATAATGCCATGACAAGGATGGCAGAATAAAGGAAGATTTTCCTTTCTCAATGTTCCTCTCTAAGTAATTTTAAAATAACATCTTCAATGGAATTGTAGAGTGACTTGGACAGCACAAGGTCCAGGTGAGATATTTTTTTTCAGCCCAAGGCTATTTAGGAGGTTGGAAGAAGAGGTCTGTGATAATGAGGTGGAGGCTGACCTGGAGTGATGCAACAGCCACAATTGTGGACAAAAATAGCAGTCCACTGATCTCAGCCCAGAGACAGTAAGTGAATTGGATTAAAGGGTATAGTGGTGCTAGTACTGGGACAGTACTTTGCTGTTTGGCAAATTCATTGCCCATGTCCACATCTGAGTTGTAATTCTATTGAGAGAGGGCTACTTGCAGTTTCAAAGAAGAGAATATCGCTTCAAAAGAAGCAATAGAGCTTACCAACAGAAGGGATCAGAGGTCTTTCCTGGGTCAGGACCAGCATGCAGACCAAGAAAATAGTCCAAATCTCCAAATGCTTAGATTCATAAAAGAGAGAAAGGAATAAATTTTAAATCCTCAAGCACAAAAATAGAAATCTTGAAAATCAAAGGAGAGACTGATAAAATTCAAAGTTAAAAACAAGGATTGCACTAATAAAACCAGGAGCTGGTTTAATAAACGAAACAAAAGAAAAACCAACAAAATGGATAAACTATTGGTTAATTTGATTATAATGAGAAAGAAGAAAACCAAGTTATCATTATCCAAAATGAAAACAAAACAATTATTAGTAGCTATTTTGCCCAATTATATGTCAGTAAACTGAAAATCTAAGTTAAATTGATGAATATTTACAAAAATATAAATTTCCTAGATTAACAGAAGAGTATGCAGAATATGCAATTAACCCTGTCTTAGAGAAATAAACTAAAGAAGCCCTCAATGAGCTCCTAAGAAAAAATACCTAAAATCAGATAGATTTATATGTGAATTCTACCAAGCAATTAATGAATAATTAAGTCTAAAATTTTTAAACTATACAAAAATAAAGAAGGAATCCTACTGAATTTCTTTTATGACACAAATATATATGTTAATATTTAAACTGGGGATAGCAAAAAAGAGAAAAAGAAAATTAAAGTTCAATCACTCTAATGAGTATGGATGCAAAAATATTAAAATTATAGCTAAGAAATGATAGTAATAGCAAATTATAACAAAGATCATTCACTATAACCAGGTAAAATTTATACTAGGAAAATAGGAAAACTTTGAGAATAACTGATCAAATCAATAACAAAAAATAAAAAATTGCATAACTATATTAATAAATTCAGCAAGAGATTTTGACAAAATACAATATCCATTTCTACTAGAACATTAGAAAACATAGACATTAATGGATATTTTCTTAAAACGATGTGGTATCTATATAAAATTAAGAGCAAGCATTCTCTCTGACATGGGGATCAACCTTTCCATTAAGATCAGAGGAGAAGCAAAAATGTCCATTATTACCACTATTATTCAATATTATATTAGATATGCTGGCAACAGCAATAAGACAAGGAAAACGAAATTTAAGGAATATCAATAGGGAGCAAGGAAAGAAAATGTTTACTCTTTGCAGGTGATATGATAATATGCTTAGAGGTCCCTAGAGAATCAACTAAAAATTAAGCTGAAACAATGAATAACTAACTTCAGGAAAGTTGTAGAATATAAACTCAAACAAATCATTAGTATTTCTATATATTATCAACAAAACCTAGTAGGAAAAGACAGGAAGAGAAATTTCACTTAAAATAACTGTAGACATATAACATGTATAACTGATACATTTCTAGCCTTTTCAAGGGAGGGGGCAGGAACTAAAGAGAGAGAATGTGGTCCTAAAAACAAACAAACAAAATAAGCACAACTCAATGGCTACCTTCTGCAGAAATAATCTCCTGACCCACCATCTGTAGGGGCTCTCCTTTCTTCCTTCCCCCAAATTACTTTGAATTAATTTTTTGTGGACATTCATAGCAGAAACTTTTCCGGTCTATTTTTATCAATTGTGTGAGAATAAAGATAAAAAATGAATAGTGGCATTATTTGTTAATAACACAAAATTAGAAAAAGAATTGATATATCCAGTAATTAGAAAAAATGAGAATTATGGCATATTAACAAAATTGAGTATCAAAACTGTAAAAATAAATCCAACCCCATAAATGTCCTTCTCTTATCTTCCCCTTCAAGGTTCATCACAGGAGTTCCTTTCTACAAAAAGTCTCCCTGATTCCCATAGCTGTTAGTGCTCTCTCCCCACTTCAAATTAAACTGCATTTACTTGTCTGTGTTCAAGGCAAAAGAAAATGGTTTTTTGTCAAATAAGCTCCAAAAGTGCAAGTCTGGTTATGTCATTTTTATAACTTAAGTGGCTACCCATTAACTCTAGGAGCAAATATATGCTCCTCAATTTGGCAATAAAATTCTTTCATGAGTTGACTCTAAGATGCCTTTACTCCACATTACTCCTCTTTGTTCACTCTACAAGCAAGTCAAATTTGTCTTCTTACTTATTTTTACACAAAAATACTCAGTTTCCTATCTCTGCGTCACATGGGCAGACACTCATGCCTGAGATGCCTTTCTTCATCATTGCTACTCTTAGAATACTCACTTCATCAACTTTTATATGTTCTGTATATAACATACATACGTGTATATTATCTTTCCAGAGAAAATATAAGTTCCTTAAGGTTCCTTGGTTGATTCTGCTTTTTTTTTTTTAAATGTACCATAGAAGGTTATGATTTTATGGGATTTTCTGGACTTGTTTATTTTTGTTGATGCTTATTTATAACAATACTTTTAATAGAATAAAAGGAAAAATGATCTCAAAAAAGCAATATTTAATTTTCTTTCCCTGGTAGTAAACATAAATATTTATTATGAGGGAATACGGCTAAATCTTCAACACCAAGACAAACGCACCGAAAAGAAGATGCCATTGGATTATATAAATAGACAATATAGCTAATATTCTAATTGATATTGTACTCAGGCCTCTGTGTCATCTCAGAGCTATGGTGAAGTATCAGAGATGTTCTGGAATTAATAATTAGATGAGAGGATGTTTTTAGAATTTAAGTAGGAGGAATAGAGTGGGGGTGGCAGAGCAATTAAGTGTGTGTCTGAGGAGGGAAGAGGCAGCAGGCAAGTAAGGAAGTAATGGGAGGTTTAATAGAACTATTCCTAGTAGTTTAGGGCCAACAGAGTCACACTTCAAATGTCCAGCTTCTAAAATGGAAGGGAACACCTATTGCCTCACACCAACTATCATCATAGCTTCTTACCTGGCACCCTTGCCTCCAGCCTTTCTCTTCTCTTTTCAGACTACACAGAGCTGCCAAATGATATTCCGAAAGCATAAATCTGACTATATCACTAAGTACACTCTTTTGCCCACCTGGCATCTGTAGGATCGAACATAAACTGCTGCTTGGTGAAGACCTTTACAATCTGGCTCTGCCTTCTCTTTCCAGGCTCTTTCTCCATGATTCCCTTGGCATATATTCTTCCCCCAAGCTAGTTTTGTTTCAGTTCCTCACCCATGAAATGCTAACTCCATTCTCCAAACCTTTGCACAGGTAAATGTCTGGAATGTTCTTCCACCTCACTTCCTCAATCTCCCTCCACCTTCAGCATATGATGCCTCTTGGCTGTGGTCTTTTGCTGTGTGTGTTTTATATGTAGACACATGCATAAAACATGTATGTACATATAGGCATGTATGAACTTGGTCTTCCATGAAAGAATGCAAGCTCCTTGGGGCCAAGAGTTGCTTCCTTCTTATCCCTGCAGCTCCAGTGCTTAACAGTGTTTGAGAGAAAAGTAGGGGCTTAATAAATTCTTATTGATTGTTATATTTTGTTTATTATCTCAAGTTCTGTATTTCTATGGCATCAATCTCAAAGAGAGGGAAACAGAGCTACAATTTTGGTCCTTGTTCTATTTATTAAGTAATTAAAGAAATTCTGATAATAAAAATCTCAGAAATTCAGAATTAAAAGAGAACTTGGAGAAGCTAGGTGGTGGAGTGCATAGAGCCCTGTCCAGCCTAGAGTCAGGAAGACCCGAGTTCAAATTCTGTCTCAGAGATATACTAGCTGTGTGAACCTGTGCAAGTCACTAAAATTCAACTATTTCTTGAAAAAAATACTAGAGAACTCCATTATCATTTAGTGCAAGTCATCACTGAAAAAGAATTTTCTTTATTCAGAAACTTTGTTTTTGCAAGTCAATAGGGTTAAGTGACTTGCCCAAGGATACAGGGCTAAGTAAATAATAAGGGTCTGAGGGTGGATTTGAACTCAGGTTCTCCTAATTCTAAGGCTGGGGTTCTATCCACTGTGCTACCTAGTTTCCAATTCAGCAATTTTTGAAAGAAATATTTAATTCCAGGAGACATTCCTTAATAGATAAATAATCAAAGGATATGACCTTTGAGGTTGCATTTCAGATCATGCAAACTGAAAACAACACAAATTGTAAATTTTGTAAAGGCTAGGAGAAGACAGATCCGCTAATATGCCATTGGTAGAATTTGCAAAGTAACCCAACCATTAGGGCCATTCATAGAGAATTTCAGAAGCCAAATAGCTAAGCTGTTCAAACTCTTACTCTTTCCCCAGTGACTGTATTACCAATCATATGTTCTAAAAGAAAAACAGCAGTTTATGATACACTGCAATATATTTATTTAATTGGTTGATTGATATCATAGTAGCACACTCTGTGGTAACAAAACTAGAAACTAGATTAAAGAAACTAGAATTAAAGAAAAAAACACTGCTATGTACACATAATGAAACTTTCTTGGTCACTCAGTAAGACATGACTTGATATGAAGAACCCAGAACACAGGAATGTTTTATGAACTGATAGAGAATGGAATACGCAGGATCAAGAGAATAATGCTTTTAAAAGTGATTGAAAGAAAACCTGAGTAAATAATGATAAAGTGAAACTCTCAGTAATGGGAAAGCCTATGAGAATCTAGATAACAGAGAATGAAACATATTTCCTTCCTCATGTCAGAACACTACTTAATGAATTTGTCATCTTCTGATGAGAAAATCTCTTTCTGAATCCCTCAAATTTCAGTCCCTATAGACTTCTTTAAAGGTAATTAAAATTTGAAGAGATCTAAAACAACTTAGAGAAGGCTTAAATTACCAAGTTGAAGGGTACAACAAATCTGGCGGACCAAAAATACAATTTACTCCAAGGTATGTTTATTAATGCATAAATGCCTTTGAAATCATGCTTTAAAACCCTATTAGTTCCATTGTCTTTGGCACACAGAGGGAAAAAAATGCACTATAATTTGTATAGCTTGATTCTTAAAGACATTCTTAAGTTCTGTTCTATTGTTAAGATTGTACATTAAATTCCATTGTCCAAACATAATATGAACACACATATGCAATTGTGATGAAGTCATTTAACCTCTCTGGGTCTTATTTCCATTATCTGTAAATAGGGAATATCATCTCACAAAGGATTAAATGCCATAAATACATATATGTAAATATGTTCATATATATATATATACATACACACAAAGATTTATATTAATTACTTTGTAAACTTTGAAGCATTAGTTAAAAGTCAATTATTAAATTATATTTTAATGGATTAAAAATTGAAAATAAAATATAAGTGATATCTATTGCATTCCTTGGTATGTAACTCAGTTAGAAAAAAAAAAGAGCTCTAGCAAGCTCCTCGTGATCATTTCTTCATTTTCTATATATTTACTAATCATTCATTCAAGCATTCTGGAATTTTAAAGTTAACATTTATACATAGTTAATCTTGCAGTTTTATATTTTTCAGTCACTATTCTCTTCCCTTTTATAAAACTAGGGTCAACATTTGCTCCAATTCTATCGTATTACTGTTGTCCACTACTTCTAAGACCAGTAACAGTGGTAAACATCTATCCGTTCTTTCTGTACCACTAGACATATTTCATTTGGATCAGGAGACTTGAACTTAATCAGGGCAACTAAGTACTCTTTCACTATTTCCTTATTTATCTTGGGTATCAGCTCCCCATTAGTCACTTTTTTCTGTTATTCCAGTCTAGAAATTACTTTCGTTGGCAGAGAAAATAGGAGAGAAATAAGAATTGGATAGTTCTGTCTTCTTTCCAGTATCAGTTTTCATCCCGTCCACCCTAAGCTGTAAATATTTGGGGAAATTCTCCTCTTTTATTCCAATATAACTAATTTTTGAGTAACAAAACATTTTCATTATCCTCAGCTTCCTGCCATTCTTCCTTTTGTGGTCATTCACTTTTACAATTCCTTCTTTCCATCTTCTGTATATTACCTTTAAAAATCTAAGTAGGTTGGGAAGAGAAGCCTCATGGGATTTATTTGTCAACTGTGTCCTTTCTTCTTCAATGCAGATGTTTTCTTGTACTGTCTTCTGATTTTATACCTTAGAGCTTCCTATCCCTCCATATCAAGCTTCCTCCTGTCCTCTCTAGAATTTGAAACCATGGGATCACACTTATATTTTCTCTGATCACTTTGAAATATTTTTTTTCCAAATTTAGGTTTAATTCTTTATTTTCCCAGGATTCCTTTACTTATCATAAATTCTAAGATTTGGTGGTCATTTTCTCTCAAAGGTTGTCATCATAATTTTAGACAGTCAATGAACATTTATTAAGGTTTGTTCTGAGCCTATCATTGTACTATGCACTAGAGATAACAAAGGCAAAAGACAGTCCCTGCTTCAAAGAGCTCACACTTTACTGAGGGTGACAACGTGCAAATTCACATAAGTAAAAGGAGAAATAGAAAATGAGAGATGAAGTATAATAAAGAAGGATTAGAAAGTAAAATTTTAGCTGAGAATGAAGTGAAGTCAAGAGAGGGTGACAAGGATGAAGAGCATTGCCAACATAGGAAACAGCCAGAAAAAAAAAATGCCTTGAACTGAGAGATTGGGGAGGTCTGTGTCACTGGATCAGAAAGTATATGAAGGAATGTAAAATGGAAGGAGACTGGAAAAGGGTGTCAGGTGTAGATTATGAAAAGATCTGAATTCCAGCTAAAAGATTTTATACTTGATCTTGGAGATGATAATGTGCCGCTGGAGTTTATTGAGAAAGGAAATGACAAGGTCAGACCTTCAATTTAGGAAAATCTCTTTGACAGCTGACTGGAAGATGAACTGGAGTGGGGAAAGACTTTTGTAGCAGGCAGTACAACCAACAGGCCATTGCAACAAGATGAGCATGAGATGAGTGGCATAGCAGCATCAGAAGAAAAAAAGGGAGCATATAGTGGTGCTCCCAATAGTAACAGTAAATTTTGGAGAAGATTTATATGGGAAAATAATGAGTTCCATTTTGAATACATTGATTTTGAAATGTTTAGTAGACATCCAGTTCAAGATGGCCAAAAGGTAATTTGAGATGTGAGATTAGAAAGGTTAGGGAAGTTTAAGTAGATATGACAATCGTTAGCATAAAGCTGATGATTGGGGCAGCTAGGTGGCGCAGTGGATAGAGCACCGGCCCTGGAGTCAGAGTACCTGAGTTCAAATCTGGCCTCAGACAATAATTACCCAGCTGTGTGGCCACTTAACCTCACTGCCTTGCAAAACCCTAAAAAAAAAAATAATAAAGTTGATGATTCATCCATGGTAGCTGATGAGATCACCAAGTCAATAATTATCAAGGGAGAAGATAAGAGAGCCCAGGTCAGAGCTCTGTAAGACATCAATAGTTAGTGAGTATGACAAGCATGAAGATCCAGTAAAGGAGATTTAGAAAAAGCAGTAGGATATGAGGAGAGCCATGAGAGAATGGCGTCTCCAAAACCTAGAGAAAATAAGAGTACTAAGGAGAAGATAGTGTAAAAGACTGCAGAGAGATGATGAAGAATGAGAACTGAGAAAAAAAATCACTGAAATTAGCTTAAGAGATCAGTGGTAACTTTGGAGAAAGCAGTTTCACTGAATGATGAGATCCAAAGTGAGATAGTAGATAGTTAAGGAGAGAATGAGCAGGGGGAGGAGTGGAGGCACAAGGAATTTATATGCAATAGTCAGGAGACAGTGAAATATACAGATAACAGAAGGGATGAAAATAGAGCCCAATGGACAGAGACTAATCATAATATTCCAAGAGCTATGAATTTATTTAAAGTTCAAATTTCACATTCTCACATTTATTCTCACAACATTCCTTGTGTTACGAGACATTTTACAGAAGAAGAAACCAAGGTATGGTTGAAATTAAGTGACTTGCCCAGGGCGATAGTTATTTCTCCACCTTGGTACCAACATTTATCAGTCTAGTTTCATGGACCTCCAAGACCAAAGAATACAGCACCTAGTGGTTGGGTGACTCTCACTGTAGCAAACAAAATAGATGAAAGGACAAGTATATGCTTTTAAAAAATTAACCGAATTAGCTATTTACTGTGTAGATTAGTTGGAGAATTTGTTTGACTGACTTTATATGGAGAGATATATCTTAAATGTAAACTAGGGCTAAAACCCTATATCCTAACCTGTAATTTATTGGTTTATCCACTAGGCTCTGATTTTTTTGACAGGAGGCTCTAATAAATTCAAAGGGCTACAAAGATCAAAACATACCCATCTTTGAATTCAGTTCTATGAATTCAGTACTTTGAATTCAGTACTTATGAAGCTTCTTTAAATGTTCTTTGAGACAGAGCTAAAAGCAGAGGCAGGGGGAGAAGAGAGGACCCTCAATAAATGGTCTTTTTTTTCCAGTAAAATGAAGAAAGTTTCTCAGTTTAGAGAGGGAGGGAGGGAGAACTCTCAAAGTTTCAGAGGCATTAAAAAGTTTGGAAGAGCCGTTATAAAAAGTGGGATGAATGGATAACTAAATTTTTGTCTGGCAAGAGTGAGAATCCAGTTGAGTTTATGTAACATTTACAGTGGACTCAGCATGGTTCCATTGTTTTCCTATCTTTGCTCTGATACATATGCTATTTTGTCAGCAGCACATCACAGGAAGTTGAGGTTTGTCTGAGCACAATTGGCCATAAGATAAAGGGACACTACACTTTTCATTAGATCCAGACATAGAAAAGTTAAATGACCTGTTTGGGGTTACACAGCTAATGGCAGAACCCAGAAATTTTTTTTCTCAATTAAATTTTATTAAATGCACCTGTTGGCACTTTCAAAACCTAAAATGTGAGACAGAAATCTCAGAAGTATTATGAAAAAAATGTTTTTACAACCCAACATATTGTTTGATAGAATTTCAAAACCAAATCCAAATCCAAATTCTGGCATATACCTGAAATAAGAGTGTTTTGCTTAGCCTGAATCATTTTTTAAATTACTTCAGTTTTTTACTTCAACTTCACAGAGCCCACACATATATATCATTTTAGTTTTCATTCAAATTCTGTATTAAGAATTTTAATAATAATAAGGGCAAGATTTAGGCAATGTCAAGGGAAAATGCACTTCCTTTTTACAAGTGTTTTCCTCCCACCAAATATTTCCTTTAAATAATAAAATGCAAGTAATTTAATTAAGCACATGTTGTCTAAGGTTCTCACCTATTCCATTCGTCTATCCGAATACTATAATATTTGGAGTCACAGTTTTTATTCTGACCCTTATTGTTAGACAGAAAACCAATCACACCCCCAAACCGTCTAAACTGTTTTGGCACAATCAATCTGAAAAGAGTATTTTGAGACACAAACTTGTCTATCACACATTTACATTTTTAAAATAATTCTTTTTAAAAATCAATTTTCCTTGCATTGATTCATATCTGTAACTCCATTCTCAAAATAGTAAAATAGGTAAAACAGATAGAAGTGACCACAAAAAGCTCATGGAAGCTATGTGTATTTCATAAGGTTGAGTTAACTCTTTTTCTTCAAGCTTCAGAACCTTTCTAGTGGAGATTTCAGTTTCTTTAAATCCCACCATGATTCAAATTTTTAGAATTGAAACGAAAACAAGAATAAAGAGAAAATAGTTTTGAAGAAATACAGAAATTTAGAATTTGTCATTCTGGCAAGGGATTTTTACAGGAGGAAAAAAAAAACTGGAGCATGTACTGTCTTTGGAGTCAATAACCTCTCCAGGGCTCTGTTTGTTTCTCCCATTACATTTGTATTTTTCCCTTCCACTATATATTATGAATTCTTGAAATCCATATCCCTAACCTTGAACAGCAAAAAGCTCAGGCTTCTTCAGATACCTTCTCTGAAGTCTTTTAAAACCTTTTGCAATTGTTTTATAATAATAAAAAAATGGTTAACGACAACAAGAATGAGGATGATGAGGATCAATGCAGCAGGGTCTATACTCATTTATTGGGTGTCCACTGATGAGGCCTCAGTTTTCCCAGGATTTTCTTGGTAGGCCTGGAGAGCACAAAAACACCAGCCTCTGGCATTGTACCTTTTGATTTACAATTCTCTTAAGAGCTTTAAAATATCCCTCTCCAAAGGACACTTTACTGTATTTAGCACTCTGATCGAATGTGGTTCCAAAGTTTACCTCCAGATCGGTTTTTCACCAATCTTCTCCCAACAATCCCAGATTCAGGGGGGGAAACATCAAACAGCAATTTGCTCCAAAGGCAGCAAAAGACCCTCTTTTAGTCACATGAGCTTAGTCACACTGCAACACATAAAACACACCTGACCTTACAGGAGGCACTCGGACACACACACGCACACACACACACACACACACACACACACACACAATGTGTGTACGCTGTGTAAATATAAATTTGCTCCAAGCACAAAGGGGAGGGAACGTTCCCTCGTTCTTACCTTCAGAGCCAGGAATAAGCAGGAGAGGGAAAGCAATGACCTTGCAGGGAAATTCCTCACCTGGTCCTCGCGGAGCGCGCAGGATGGGGCGGAGCAGCCCCCCGGGCCGTCCCTGGGGGTCGCGGAGCCGGGAGAGCCCCGCTACGGCAGGAGGGGCGGCACCCGCGGAGCCGCAGGGCACCTGCCGCCCGGGAGCCGGGGGGTCGGGAGGGCTCTCGCAGCTTGGGGAGGGCTCGCAGCGGCCGGCGGAGCTTGCCCCGCCAGGACCGGGCTGAGCGGGGCTGAGCCTGCGGCTGCTCCGACCTGCCCTGCCCTCCCTCTCAGACCTGGCGCAGAGGTGGGTGCCCCACGTGCCCGCCTCTAGCTCAACCTGGCAGGAGCCTCGCCCCCCTCTCCCCAGCCGCTCCCCCAGCCCCCGAGCTCGCTCCGTCCGGCAGCTGAGCTCGCCAGCATGGGCACACCGGCGCGGTGTTCCCGAGGCAGGAGGGGGCCAGGCTCCGCCTCCCGGCCAAACCCTTTCCCAGGCTGTCCTGGTTTCTCCTTCTCAGGAATCATTCCCGGTATTCCAGCGTCGGGTATCAGCAGCCCGCCGCTGAGTGTAATGCATTGTCATCTAGGACCCCCAAATGGTAGAGTCTCAGGGAGAGAACAAAGGGGCAGAGCCCTTCTCAGTGGGGATCCTGTCCTTTCCCACCTCCTGTCTGTCTCCGGACTCCATGTCTGAGACCAGGAACGGGCAGGATGCCTCTCAAGCCACCATGGACGGAGGATGTCCAGAGCCTCGGTGTCCTGGGCTAACGACGGGGCTGGACATGCGTGGGGGCCCTGCTAACCTCACTCCGCAGAATGAGGGTGACGATCTCACAGGTTGTTGTGAAGAGCGAGTTGAAGAACTGCATAAACGGGATTTATCCGTCCGCTACACCATAATGCAGGGTTCAGATGGGGTTGATCCTATCATACTGAAAATATCCTAACAGTCTCCTAATCACTCCTGCATGAAAGACTTGCAGATCTGGTTCTCCGGGAGGGATGGCTAGAGGCTTTTCTGATCTCAGCTATCATCTATTGTTTGTTACCTCATTCATGCAAATCCGTGAAGTTAAGATTGCTGTAAGATTTCCTGACCTTTCAGAAAAAGCACACAGCTTTCCTATTTAATGATTTATTATTATTATTAATAATTTTTATTATTATTATTATTAATTATTATTATATATTATTAATTATTACATCTTTCCTATTTAATAAATCTTTATCTATCTACATAAATATTTTCTTTCAGGTTTTATCAGGGAAGTAATTTGATGAGTGCCCCCATTTCATAGGATGAGATGAGAGGGAGGCATCTTTTTGGTGGCATCTGAAGGGCACCTTCCCCTTGAGAATGTGCAAAGTGCATTGATTCCTTACTAAATATTAAGTCATGATGGTGGATGACATGGACTTGAAAGCTTGCAAAAGACTCTACAAAGTATTTTAAAATAAAATAAAATGTCCTAACAACAATCTTGTTTGGCTAATTTTTTGCCCATCTTACAGAGAAAGAAACAGAGGCAGTTTTTATTACTTGTCTCTTTCCCAAGTCATGGGGACCTGGAGAATAACATGGAAGAAACAGACATTAATTTTCTTTTTTGCTTGTGTGGATCAAGAGAGACGTTCTTAGACAAGGTTCCTGAACAACTTCCTGCCTCTGGTGGTGATGGCATTTCCTAAGTGGTATGGTCCTAGACAATAATCTTCTGAACAGAGAATGGATTTTCATTGTATCCTTGGGGAAATATCTCCTGAGTATACCCCAAATTCAGTATAACCCAGATTCAAAAGTTTAGATATCTGATTTTACAAAGAAATAAGAGGATCCTAGCCTTGTGAATGTAGTCACAAATCTCAATCAAAAAACATTTTTTTGGAAAGAGTAATACATTGTAAAATAAACAACAGGAGTGAAAATAGAGATAAAAGGAAGCTTATCTCCACAAAGAAAAAAGCTCTCAGATAAAACTCAAAGATGTACTCATGCAACACATTTTTCCTTTTCTCTTTGTTTATATTTTCATTCTGAATTTTACAATGAAAAGAGGGATTATATAAAAGTAGAACAGAATATCAGGATCACTTATGAAATTGTACTTCTTGATTATGTATGAATGGCTTTTCTTTTAAAATCATTTACTTATTTACATTTAACTTTCAAGACAATCTGTGGTTTTTCCCCCTCAGACCTTCCTTCTCTTATCACCTGTGAAGTTTCTTCTTTATTAGAACAATAACAACTCATTTTTATTTTATTTTCAGTCACAAATTCTCTCCCTCTGCTATTGCCCTTACCCACTGTTAAGGTAAGAAAAACAAAAATTCATTAAAATATATATAATAAGGCAAAATAAATTTCCATATTAGTCATGTTCCATCTTCCCTGCCCCTCTAAAACAAGTAAGAAAAAGAAAAAAAAATATGCGTCTATCTCCACTCTAGGTTTATCAGTTCTCTATCCATAGAAAAATAGTATAATTCATCTTCAGCATTTTGGAATTAGGCTTACCATTACTATAAAGATTATTATTATACTAGATTGTGATATCATTATCTAGATTACAATTAACGTCTTTTTTTGCTGTTGCTTTTTGCAAGGCAATGGAGTTAAATGATTTGCCCAAGGTCACAGAGCTAAGTGATTATTAAGGGTCTGAGGTCTGATTTGAACTCAGGTCCTCCTGAATACAGGATCTGTGCTCTCTTTACTCACTGCATCATCTAGCTGTGATTGTTGATTGTCGTTACAATATAGCTATTACTATATGAATTGTTCTCTTGGTTCTGTTCGCTTCATTTTGCATCAGGCTATATCTTCCTAGGTTTTTCTGAAAATAATCCACCTTTTTTTAACAACACAATACTATTCCTTCACTTTCATATGCCATAGCATGCTTAGACATTCCTCAAATGATGGACATCCACTCAGTTTCCAATTCTTTGCTGCTACTAAAATAGCTTTTATAAATATTTTGTAATATAGTTCCTCCATTCTGTCTTTAAAAAAAAATTCTTTAGGAAGTAGACCTAGTAGAGGTATTGTTGGGTCAAAAGAAATGCACACTTTGATGATTTGGGGGGGACATAATGCCAGATTACTTTGCAAAATAATTTGACTTTTATAACTCTGTCAACGATGCATTAGTTGGGGCAGCTAGGTGGACCAGTGGATAGGGCACCAGCCCTAGAGTCAGGGGTACTTGAGTTCAAATCAGACCTCAGACCCTTAATAATCACCTAGCTGCGTGGCCTTGGGCAAGCCACTTAACTCCATTTGCCTTGCAAAACAACAACAACAAAAACAAACAAACAAACAAACCAAAAAAATCCATTGCATTAAGTCTCCAGCAATTGTCATTTTCCTTCCTTGTCATCTTAGCCAATCTGATCAGTATGTCCTCATGGAACACAACATTTTCCTATGAGACTACTTTCTAGTTTTCTCAAGTTTTTTAAAATATTGAGTTCTAGCCCCAGAAGCTAGGATCTTTGCATTTATCAAATTCTAGGTGACTGTACTCTTTTTTGCTTAAGTACATTTTATATCCAATTTGCTCCATGGATAAACTTTTCTATTTCTTACTCATTACCAAATTTGTAATATAGATTGAGATCTGATATTGTTATTTCCTTATGTTCTTTGTTATTCTTGACCTTCAAGTGAATTTTGGTTTTGATTTTTTCTGATTATAAAGTCATTTGTTGATTGTTCCACGTTATTAAGTTAGGTAGTATTGTCATTTTTATTATAAGGTTTGGCCTATCCATGTACAACTAGTGTTTCTCCAATTATTTGCCTCAATTGGTATTTTGTGAAATGTTTTATAATTGTATTCATATAGTTCCTGTGTGTGTCTTGTTTGGTAGATAAGAGTCCCAAACACTGTATCTATATAACATGTCTTAGACATGTTAAATTGAACATCTGCTTCTATCTCTTACTATTTGACTTTGTTGAAAAATACATGAATTCTTTATATTTTAGCTTTTGAATATGTTGAAGTAAGTTGCTCATGCTTTCCCTAGTATTGAACTAAGCTCTCTATATATTTCTATATTCTCTTTGCTAGCATTTTATTTAAAATTTTTGCAATAATATTTATTAGGGAAATTTTTCTACAGTTTTCTTTCTCTGCGATGACCTGCCTGGGTTTAGATATCAAGATCATATTTGTATCATAAAGGGAATTTGATTATATTCCTTTTTTTGCCTATTTTAAAGACAGTTTATATAATATTAGAATTAATTGAATTTTAAATATTCAGTTGAATTTGAGTCTATCTAATTCTGTGAGTTTTTTTATATTTAGTAGTTCCTTTATGGTTTCTTAAATATCTTTTTCTAAGAAAAAGTGATTTGTAGTACCATATAAATCAAACCATTAAAAATATTTTATAGAACAAGAAAAAATAAAAATAAGCTTCATCCCTAAGAACAAAAGATCAAGGATATCAAGGGAATCAAATAAAAATGTTAAAGAAGTGGCCTATATCTCAAACTATGCTGCAGATCTCAAACTACAAAGCAATAATTATTGAATCAATCTAGCATTGGATAATAGAATGGTTGATCAATGGAATAGGTTAGGTATGTGGTAAATGGTAAGTAACAATCACACAGTAACTTAGTATTTGATAAACCCAAATATCCCAATTACTGGAACAATAGCTAACAAAAGCTGGACAAATGGAATAGTAATCTAGCAGAAAATGGATATAAATCAACTTCTCACACTTATTGCAATATAAGATCAAAATTGGTATATGACTTGGACATAAAGGGTGATATCAAAAGCAAATTAGAAGAATATGGAAAAAGTTACCTGTCAGATTTAGGGATAAGGAAGGAGTTCATGATCGAATGAGAGATTAAGAGAATCTCAGAGGAGGTAGGATTTCATTAAATTAAAAAGGGTTTTCACAAATAAAAACCTGATGCAGTTAAAATCAAGAGGAAAGCAGGAAAATGGGAGAAAAAAATTTCTAGCAGCTTTCTCTAATTAAAGTCTCATTTCTCAAATATATGAGAAAATGTGCCAAATTTTTCAAAAATAAGAGCCAGGTCCAGTTGATAAATGGTTAAAAAATATAATCAATTTTCAGAAGAAATCCAAGATATTAAAAGTCATACAAAAATATTCCAATTCACTAATAACTGGAGAATGCAGACTAAAACTACTTGATATAATATCTCACAGTCATCAGAATAGTTAAAATAACAAATGCTGGAGATGATGGGGAAAACAGACATATTAATATACATTATATATATATATGTTTATATAAATATATATTTACACTGATGTCATTTGCATTGTTAGGTGTAACAAATACCTTACATCGGTGGAGCTATGAATTGATCCAATGGAAAAATTTGAAATATTCCAAAAGGGCAAACTGCTACTTGCATATCACAAGAAAATTAAAGAAAAAGGAAGAATACCTATCTGTTCAAAATTATTTATAGCAGCTCTTTTTTTGTAGTGGATAAGAATTGGAAAAAAAGGGTATACTCTTATACCCTTTAGTCATTGAGGAATGACTAAACAACTTATGGCATATGATTGTGATGGAATACTCTTATGATATAAGAAATTATTAAAGGGATGGTCTCAACGATCTCAGACGACTTTTATGGATGAGTATAAAATGAAGTGACTGAAACTAGTACAAAATTCGACATGGTAACAGTAATATTGTAATGGTAATCAACTTGAAAGACCTAGGTACCCTAGCAAATACATTGATCAGCAACAATACCAAAGTGCTAATGATGAAAAATATTATTCACCTCCAGAAAAAGAACTGATGCACTCTGTCTGCAGACTGTACTCTAAAGTATTTTTTACTTTATTTTCTTGATTTTTTTCCATAAAACAACTAACATGGAAATATATTTTCTATAACATTGTAAGCATAATTGGTATATTTTTTATCTTCTCAATGAGTGACTATGAGAGGAGAGAAAAGGTGAGAATTTGGAACTGGAAGATAAAAATGAAAGAAGAGGTCATTTGAGCATTCTATTTCCTTTTCTGTTAATCTGGATGATTTATATTTTGTAACTATTTGTCCATTTCCTTAACAATTGCTTTTCCCCTCTTCATTGTGAATTCACCTTTGACTTTTTTATAATGATAATTTGGATTTTTTCTCTTTCAAAAAGTCAGATTATCATTGGTTTATGTATTTTAAACAGCTTCTAGTTTTATTTACTAGTGCACTTTGCTTAATATCGTCTGATTTTTCAGGATTTCTATTTTGATATTTAATTGGGAGTTTTTAATTCATTGTGTTTTAGTTGTAGATTCAATTCACTGATCTGCTCTTTTTCTTTTTTTTGTTGATATAAGCATTTAGAGAGATAAATTTTCTCCTAACTACTGTTTTGATTTCATTTTATTATTATTATTATTAATTATTATGCATTATGTAATATTAGTATGTTGTTTCAATGTCATTATTTTTCATAAAAATTTTCATAAAATTTGATTGTTACTATATTTTAATCCTTAAATCCATTCCACTGAGGTCAAATTATTATTATTTTAGTTATAAAATAATTCTCATTCTATGTTTCAAAGGTATTTTGTTGCATGTATTATAGGATTTAGTGACAGAAAACTGCCCTGATATCATGGAACCAGAGGGCAAAATGCTTATTGAAAGAATACATTGATCCCCTCCTGAAAGGGATCCAAAAATGAAAACACCAAGGAATATTGTGGCTAAATTCCAGAACCATCAGATAAAACAGAAAATCCTGCAAGCAGTCAGAAAGAAACAATTTATATATCAAGGAACCACAGTAAGGAGTAGTGGACTGGACTTAAAAACCAGAATCCTACAATATGCTGCTTATAAGAAACTTATATGAAGCAGAGAGATGCATATAAAGTAAAGGTAAAAGGCTGGAGCAAAATATATTTTGCTTCAGCTGAAATGAAAAAGGCAGGGCTAGCCATCCTTATCTCAGACAAAGCAGCTGCAAAAGTAGATCTCATTAAAGGAGATAAGGAAGGAAACTATATCCTCCTAAAAAGTACCATAAATAATGAAGCAACTTCAATACTAAATATGTATGTACCCAATGATAAAGCATCCACATTTTTGGAGGAGAAGTTGAATGACTTACAGGATGACATAGACAGCAATACTCTACTAGTGGGAGACCTCAACCTCCTGTTCTCAGATTCAGATAAATCTAACCAAAAAATAAACAAGAAGGAAGTTAAGGAGGTAAATAGAATGTTAAAAAACTTAGACATGATAGACCTTTGGAGAAACTTGAATGGGGATAGAAAGGAATATACTTTTTTTTTTACCACAGTACATGGCACTTACACAAAAACTGACCATGTACTGGGCCATAAAATAATCAAATGCAGAAAGGCAGAAATAGTGAATACTTCCTCGTACGATCATAATGCAATAAAAAATCACATGCAATAATGGGCCAGGGAGAGATAGACTTAAAACTAATTGGAAACTAGATAACTTCATTTTAAAGGATAAGCAGATCAAACAACAAATTATAGCAAGAATCAATGATTTCATCCTAGATAATGATAATAACAAGCCAACATACCAAAACTTATGGGATAAAGCCAAGGCAGTTGTCAGGGGGATATATTATATCTTTAAATGCTTACATGAATAAATTGGAGGAAGAGGAAATCAATGAACTAAAAAATGCAACTAAAAAAATTAGAGAAAGAACAAATTTAAAACTCCCAATTAAATATCAAATTAGAAATTCTAAAAATGAAGGGAGAGATTAATAAAATTGAAAGCAAGAACATTATAGAATTAATAAAGCCGAGCTGATTTTATAAAAAAGCACTAAAATTGATAAACCTCTGATAAATTTGATAAAAAAAAAGTAGCAAAACAAATTACCAGTATCATAAACGAAAAAGGTGAATTCACCACCAATGAGGAGGAAATTAAAGTAACAATGCAGAATTATTTTGCCCAACTGTATGCCAATAAATTTGATCATCTAAGCAAAATGGATGAATATTTACAAAATATAAGTTTCCCAGGTTAAATGAAGAGGATAAATAACCCTATCTCAGAAAAAGAAATTCAACAAGCCATTATTAAGCTCCCCAAGAAAAAATCTCCAGGGTCAGATGGATTCACAAGTGAATTCTATCAAACATTTAAGGAACAATTAGTTCCAATTCTGTATAAACTCTTTAGCAAAACAGGTGAGGACGGAACTCTGCCTAACTCTGTCTGACACCAAATATGGTGCTGGTACCTAAACTAGGAAGAGTCAAAACAGAGAAAGAAAATTATAGATCTATCTCCCTAAATTCGTAAATAAATTCTTAGCAAAACATTTACAGCAAGTTATCACTAGGATAATACACTATGACCAAGCAGGATTTATCCCAGGAATGCAAGGTTGGTTCAATATTAGGAAAAGTTTTATTAACTATATCAATAAAAACTTATTAGAAATCATGTGATTATATCAATAGATGCTGAAAAACCTTTGACAAAAATACAACACCCATTCTTCCTAAAAACAGTAGAGAGCATAAGAATAAATGGATTATTCCTTAGAATGATAAGCAATATATATCTGAAACCATCAACAAGCATTGTATGCAATGGGGATAAGCTAGAGGCATTCCCACTAAGATCAGGGGTGGAACAAGGATGCCTGTTATCACCACTACTATTCAATATTGTGTTAGAAATGTTAACTTCAGCAATAAGAGAAGAAAAAGAAATTGAAGGAATTAGAACCGGGAAGGAAGAAACAAAACTCTCACTCTTTGCAGATGACATGATGGTATACCTAGATCCTAGAAAATCATCTAAAAAACTACCAGAAACAATTGGCAACAAGTCACAGGATATAAAATAAACCCTCATAAATCCTCAGCATATATATATATATACATATATATATATATATATATATATATATATATATATATATATATATATATATATATATATCAAGATACAGCAGCAAGAACTAGAAAGAGAAATCCCATTCAGAATAACCTCAGACAATATAAAATACCTGCCAAGGCAGACTCAAAACCTCTATGAAAACAACTACAAAACACTCCTCTCACAAATAAAACATTTATTCATTTATTCAACAACTTTGGAAAGTAGATACTATCATTAGTCCCATTTTGTCAGTGAGGAAACTGAGGCAAACAGAGACTGAATGATTTGTTCATGGTCACTAAGGTGGTAAATATGTGAGTCAAATTTGAACTCAAGTCTTCCTGACTCTAAGCAGATAAGTGGATAGAGTCAATAATTCATATAAGATTTTTCATGTTTCTCTGAAGTGTTATCCATTATGTCATTTCTTTTAGTTCAATAATATCAATTTATAGTCACATGCCATTATTTGTTTCACAATTCTTCTACTGAGAGGCAACATTTTAAGTCCTAGTACTGTTATTTTTTAAGTAGCTTTAACTATTTTTGTAAATATAGGTCCTTTTCTTCTATCATTGATCTCTTTTGGTTTTGGACCCCTTTGTAACAGTATCACTGGATAAACATTTACTGATTTTTGAGCACATGTTTCCAGATTGCTTTCCAGAATGATTGGACCAATTTACAGTTTGCACTTAAGAGTGTATTTGTCTGCCTTTTCCTATGATCCCTACAATATTTTCATTTTCCTTTTTTGTCAATTTTGCTAATGAAATGGAACCTCAAAATTGCTTTAATTTATATTTATTATTTAGAAAACTTTTTCATGAGGCTGTTGACAGTTTGAGTTTAATTTCCTCTTTTGAAGAGTGATTTTTTCATCTATTTCAATTTATCTAATGGAGAATAATTTTTGTTTTTATAAAATTGGATCGGTTTTTTACATAACTTGAATATGAGAACTTTATCAGTGAAATATATATATATATATACATATATATATATATATACATATTTTTTCTCTAGTTATGTTTCCCTTTTAATTTGAGATACTTTTTTTGTACAAAAAATATTTTGGTTTATTTTACCTTCTGTGATTCTATCCTTTGTTGGTTATAAACTTTCCCCCTGTAGTCATATCTGAATGGTAATTTCTTTCTTATAGTTCTGATTTGTTTATGATCTCCTTTCTATATGCAAGTCATGTATAAGTTTGAGCTTATTGGGCTTTATGGAATTGTCTATATCAATTTCCATTCATTTGTTTTCCATTTTTCCCCTAAGTTTTTGTCAAAATGTTGAGTTCTGACCCAGATTATTGGGGCCTTTGCTTTTATCAAATAATATACTCCTAACTATTTGCTTCTAAGTATTATCTATTAGTTTGCTCAGAATTCCTCTAAAGGAGATATTCGCGCCTCACCCAAATAAGAGGTCTGACTTGATATTGAAGAGAGTTACTGGGAGCTCAAGATAGATTATATAAGTAGTTTAGTTACTGAGCTTGTTGGGGCCACTGACCAGACCCTAAAAGTAGATCCCTGCAAAGATCCTAAAAAAGCCCCTTGATTATTATATCAATTAGAAAAAGGAAGGAGTTGCTATAGAATATGTTAATGAGGATTAACGGATAATTTTGATTTTCTCTGCTTAGCACTGGATCCAAGTCCCAGACACCTGGGTATCATATCACCACTGTTTGGGTTGAAGTCCCAGACATGTGAGCCATGTACTTGTCACTGTGTCCTTATTGTTGTCTTTATTATGACTTTCACCTACTGAATCTCTCTACCAATTGATTTCGATAACTTAGTCAGAAATAAATCTGAAAGTTGGCATTGCTAGGCCCTCTTCCTTCCATTGTTTTCCATTATTTTCCTTGAGTTTTTGATCTTCGGTTCCTTCAGAAGAATTTCATTATTATCTAGATGTATAAAATAATTCCTTGGTAATTTGATGGCAGTATCAGGAAGTATTCATTTTTATTTTATTGGCATGCGAAGTATACAATCAATTGATATTTTTCTAATTATTGAGGTCTATATTTCTGTGAAGAGTGTGTAAGGGTGAAGTCAAAATCACCCCACCTCATTTTAATCTGATTCCTTAACTTGCATTCAATGACTCAAAAGTCTTCGAGCTAAGAGTGAAAAGACTTTGAAGTCATTTGATGAAGTGAAATGATCCCACTCAAGAAGGCATATTGTAACTGACTGTGGGCTTTCAATACATCTTCTAGAGCCTATATAAAATTATCAAGTTGGTTGAGATGGGCTTTTCTAGATGTTGAAGTATATGACTGCTGAGATACACTACTGAAGAAGAATAACTCTGGGGGTAAATGACAGGTCTTCTCCCTCGACATGCTTCATTCGCCTTCTCACTTTGATCAGAGAAGGACTTTAGAGATTCAAAGGGTCTGGAGAAAGTTGGAATTCCCATTTTTCTCCATCATTATAAAACTTTAATGTCTCTGGGGCGGCTAGGTGGCGCAGTGGATAGAGCACTGGCTCTGGAATCAGGAGGACCTGAGTTCAAATGTGACCTCAGACCCTTAATAATTACATACCTGTGTGACCCTGGGCAAGTCATTTAACCCCATTGCCTTGCAAAAAAAAAAAAACACCCACTAATGTCTCAGGTGAGTTGACAACAGTGTTTACATCAAGAGTCTAGGATAAATCACCTCATGTCAGGATTTCAGCAAAATCATAATTAGATGGAACTTTTTGAGCACTTCATGAATGTGAAAAAAAAAAAAACTTCTTAAAACAATTGAAAACACCAGAGAAAATTATGTGCCATATGTGTCCTCTAAGCTTGAGTCTACTTTTCTCTAGATTCTATATATACTTGTGTGAGGATGTGTCACAGATTTTGGGGGAGATGTTTGCATCAATTATTCTTAATATGAAACATTAGTGAATACGCATTTTTAAAAGCTGATTAAGTCTGGCTAATATGATACTCATGTGATAAGCTTGTGGTTAAGAACATCAGTTGGGGCTGATGTTACAAAGTTATAAAGGAGTAATTCTGAGGGAGAGATGTAACTAGGGAATTGGGGTAAGTATCCCCAGAAGTTAAATGGACTATAATTGTCTCTTAGTTGTTCACATAGTTCAAGTCTGTATCTTGGCAGATAATCCTTTCAATATATTATTGTTTCTGTAGTTACTTTGGTGAAATATCTCCTTTGTATTCCTTCCTTCCTTCCTTCCTCCCTTCCTCCCTCCCTCCCTTCCTTCCTCCTTCCTTCCTTCCTTCCTTCCTTCCTTCCTTCCTTCCTTCCTTCCTCTCTTCCTCCCTTTTGCTCTGTCTCTCTGCCTGTCTCTCAGTCTCTGTATGTCTCTCTGTCTCTCTCTGTCTCTCCCTCCCTCCCTTCCTTCCTTACTGCATCCCTTCCCTTCTTTTTCTCTCTCTTTCTTTCTCTCTCTCTCATTAAATGGATCTTTCCCTAAATTACTTAGTGTTTATTTTGCTGAGGCAGTGTAGAGGGTCTTCAGAAAGGACTAGTACCTCTGAAATGAGGGCTAACTGAATCCTTTTCAGGTCTGTTCATCTGCATCAGTGTCTATCCAGCACTTATCTCTCAACTGTGGCTCCAAGAAACCACCCTTAGATAAACCATCATGGCAGACAGTCTAAACTATGGAACCCACAGGTCTCAAAGTTGTCTGCGGGTTGAAGCAGGGGGACATTTATCCCAAGTATCTGAAGACTTCCCGTGACAAAACTGGATGAATAAGAACAGTTTGTCCTGATGGCCAAGAAGGTGAGTGAAACAAGTGCTATGGAGGATTTAGAGCTTGGTCAAATAATAAAGATGCCAAGGTCAACCTCAGCACCACAGGCCATCAGCGGTCATCTCCTTTTTTGTCTTGCTACTAGACCTGGATGACTCTGGAAGACACAATGAAATTAATGGCTTTGTGTCACTCTGCCTTGACTTAAATCCAATTCATGCACAGATCAAGACAATACAGATGATGTCACTAGTCCTCTTGGAAAAATGAAGGACAAACATCTTTCTAAAATCAAGACCTGTGATCACATGAGATTGTTATGAGTAAGAAGTTGTTCCATAGGATAAGCTTTCCAAAAACTCTACTATATATATTGCAACATACTGTTTAAGCGTCTTTGTATTCCTCCAGGTAGGGCAGGTAGGTGGCATAGTGGATATAGTAAAAGGCCTGAAGTGAGGAAAGACTCATTTTGCTGAGTTCAATCCAGCCTCAGACATTTACTAACTGTGTGACCCTGGGCAAATCATTTAATCCCATTTGCCTCAGTTTCATCATCTGCAAAATGAGTAGGAGAAGAAAAAGGCAAACCACATCAGATCATCGCTAAGAAAACCCCAAACAAGGTCACAAAAGAATTAATGTCACTCAAAAATTACTGAACAACAGGAACAACAATTCCCCAAGGTTCTAAAGTGCTTCTAATAGCTTCTAAAGTTAACAAGTTTCCGTTCTTCTGAACAATTTCTATTTTATTGCCTTCATTGTTATTGTTTCTTCACTTCTTACCTATTGTGCTTCTCTTTTAGAAGTGTCTAGAAATAACTCATAAGGTCTTCACTTATCAGTCCTTCCCTCCCCCAACCAACCTGATTACTCTAGATGAGGTCACATACCAACCTGCTGGTTTGTGAATTGGGACCTAATCTGCTTTAAAGTCAATGTGTATTCTAAGAGTGAAGAACAACAGAAAAGATGGAGGCAATCTATTCTATCTCTCCTTCCCTTTCCAACTAAATTTCATGAAAAAGTCAACTACTTTTCTTCTGTTTCCAACTCCATTATTTGACTGAAACTATCCTCTCTTAATTGACAAATGCAATAGTTTTTATTCAATTATCTTCTTTATTGACCTCTTTTTTAGCATTTGATACTAATGACCTTTGCTTCTTAAATACTCTCTCCTTTCTAGAGTTTCAAAACACTACTCTCTCCTAGTTCTCCTTCAACATCTTTTAGCAATCCTAAATCTCCTTTGCTAGATCATCTCTCATGTTACACCTGCCAAATTTGGTGACTCCAGAATCTTTGTTCTGAATCTTCTTCTCTATTCAATTTATATTTGGTGATCTCATCAGCTCCCTATATTAAATTGTCATCACTATGCAAATGACTCCCAGATTTATATGTCCAGGCTCTATTCTTTTTACTGAATTCTAATTCCACATTACCTTTTGGATCAACATGTTCAAAACAGACTCATAATCTTTCCCCAAAACTCTTTCCTCTCACCTCTTACAATTGAGGATGTCCTCAGTCATCCAGGCTCACAATCTTAATGTCATCTTCGAGTCAGTATCTTTAATCACCCCGGGCATTGAATCTTTTGTTAAGCCCTATCCTGTCTACATCCACAAGATAATTTGTCTCTTTCCACTGATGGAGTCCTCATTCTGGTTGAGCTTGTCATCTTTCACCTGGTTGGACTTTTGCAATAATTTTATGTTTGGTCTATCTTTCTTGTGTCATTTTCTATTTCAATGTATCATTCACTTAGCTGTCAAAGGGATTTTTTGAAAATGTCACTATGTCACTTATTTGTTCAGTAAACTCCTTTGGTTCCCTATTATTTTCGGTATCTGATGTAAAAAACCTCTATTGGTATTTAAAGATTTTCACACTCTCCTTTTCCAGACTTCTTACACTTAATCCCTTTATAAACTCTATGATTGAGCTAAAATGACCTATATGTTGTTCCCCATAGATGATACTCTATATCCTGATTTTGTGGACTTTTGTTAACTGAACTATTTTTAGACATTAGTGATTAACATCCCAGTTTCATTCAACCAATTAACATTAATTAACTTTGCTAAAAAGAAAATTTACTATGAAATTACAGCAAGAAAAGAAATTACAGAAATTTCTTTCCACCTTTAGTGGCACATTCACCACCATACCAAACTAATAAAGATTCTACATAGCATCTAGCTTACTAAAGTCATTTCCAAATGTGGCATGATTGATGGATGAGTTTGCATTTCTACTACTGTTTGATTGGATACTTCTCAATGGCTTTATATCCTGTTTGTAGGCAAACAGCGATAGAAAAGAATTATAGGCTAATGCAAGTTTAGCATCTGACTCCAAGTGAAAGAGAACCCAAGTCCTTAGTCACCTGCAGACCCAGAACAGAGCAACCTCATTATTTAAGTCAGTCAGACAGACTAGAAAGAGTCAGAGACAGGAATTCACCCTAATGAGTCTTTTAAACTTTCCTCAATTCCAGCTACATAGTCACCTTGACATGTTATCTACACAAAAGTACAAATACCACAAGTTGGCATGCTAGGAACCATAAAAAGAAAGAAGAAACTATCAAGGACAGATATAAAGTAGCATTATCTTTTAAATAACTTGAAAAAATTATTTAAAAGTATTGTGATTTATTCCATGCTGGATCCAACCTGACTCTACTCTCCTGTTTCCCTTTGGTAAAGATACTCACATCAACATTTATCTTAGAATGACCATCAGGGAGCCTGTTTATTGATTGAACCATGAGATACCAAAAATTGAGAAGCAGTTTGAAATATTTATTCGGTGGATTATCACACAGTGCCACATAGACAGTGAGTGGACCAAGCCTCGAAAAGAGAATTTCCAAATCTAGTTCAAGGATGGCACGGTGGTATATGAAATCATTTATAGGCTGTATCCTGAAAGCAAGGGCCAAATGAAAAAGATATAAATGGGAGTGTTCTCAGTTCTTGGAGACATTGGAGTGCTTTGGCACGATGAGTATCTCTAGATAGGAAAGAATATGGTCTATGTGTTGTAGACACTGATCAACCTTGGTGAATTGGCAATGGCTCAGAGTGACGGGTTCTTCTCTGGAGCTCCTGACTGGTTCCCTAAGAAGTCAAAGAGAACCATTAAAACTTTACAACCAACCAACTATAGGAAGACCAGATTGTCTTTGGCCTGCAAATGTCAGATTGGCAAAATAGGAAAAAAAAAAATCTCATACCATCATCTCTCTTCCTTACCTTTCTATGAATGGTTAATATTATTTTAGCATTCCCAGGAAGCCATGGAACTCTGAAACACTTTCTGCTTCCAACTCTTCCCCTTCTCCCTCACTCTCTATTTAGTGGTTGATCACCCCCCCCCCCACTTTATTGAGTCTGCACATACAAAGTTAGTACCTTTTCATATTGAACTAGCTGAAATATACTACTTTCCCCTGAGTCAGCAAAACTGAACCAATCACCTTAACATCTATCTCTTCTGGACCAAAAGTGGTAAATAGTATTTCTATTTATTTTCTTACCCTGACGTGTCTTCTCATTTGGGGATTTTATCTTACAGCTATTCCTTAGATCAGTGTTCAGAGCCGCTTTGATAGGAGCTGAATACAGGACTCAGCCAGGAAGTTCTTTCTGTTCCCCTTACCCTCAATCTTGTTGTTTAATTATAGAGATGAGCCTGTGGTGGTTGCTATCCTGGCAAAGCTGGACCTTGACAAACCACACATTTGGATAAGCCTTTTCTTGACAGGGACCTCATTTCCCCCTCACTCTCTATCTTTTGGTATCCTCTTCTATTTATTTCCTTCTTTGATAAGTAGTCTGGCACGTGGTAGGGAGTAGGAGGGAAAGAAAAGGGCATGGGCCTTCTCTTCGTTCCTATCTCCTTTCTCTTCCTTAAAAGGCTCTTCCTCTGGAAATATGAGTTTGCTGATCTGAATAAAGATTATAATGTTTCGGAAGATGATAGTAATTAGATGGCATATTCAGAAGATCTGAATGCAATTTTATCAAATTAAAGACAAAAAGTAGGAAAAGCCGTAAACTAATATATAAAAATTCTAGATTCTCTTCATAATTGAAAATAAAAGTTGGCACATGAGATGAAAAGCTAGATATTTTCTCAAGTCCTCAAAAATTACTCCAAAGAAGAATTAGAAATTAGCAGTAAAGCAATTATAGTTCTTTATATAGGTCAAGACATCAGAGATGTGGAGGTAATAATCTTAGGAATTCATAGCCAACAGGAGTACTTAATTTAATCTCTCAAAATTCACTCCACTATCAGTCTCTATTCTTTGGAAAGATAGTTCACCTGTGTCACGGGATTGTGTACTAATATTTACTCAGTAATCTCTCTGTTGCTGCAGCAGTATTTTCCAGCACACCCTGCCTCCACCTTCACCACCCTTACACACACACACACACACACACACACACACACACACACACACAGTGGCAACAAGGAAAAAACTTCAATTATCACCCCCTAACTTCATCCCTCCTCCCTCACAAAGGAGGGAATATATATATGAAAAGAACAGCATGCTTTGCCTATGGAGACAGCACTTTACAGTATTGCTCAGTCAAAGAAATAAGGAATATAAAGTACCAGGTAAATTTTCCAGCATGGGAGGAAACTGATAACACTTTAAGTTTCAGCCTTCTAAAAGAAAGGAGTCAGAAAATGAGTAATAGGGAATAGAATGGAAATGGAAAAACACTGAAATTATTGAAGATCCTAAGGAGAGGAAAATATCTTTAAATGCTATGAGCGCATGCAGATAAACCAATAGGAAAGATATTAAAAACAGATAAGAACATGGCCTCTCGGACATCTAAATTACATAAAACAATGCTAAACAAATAACTTAAGCCAAAGGAGATGTAATCTATACCAGATGAGATAGGGATAGATATTAAACATATAGCATATTAAAATGTAATTGGAAAATATTTAAGAGACAAAAAAGAGAATAAAACATGTTAAAATATGTGACCTGTAGAGATACTTATTTGTGATTTAGTAGCTTTCATTTGAGTTTGAAACCACTGAGATAGTCTTGTGAATTCCCAAGAGAACATGGAACTACAGTAGTATGATAGTTTAAGAGAGATTTAAGAATTATTTATTCAGGGGCAGCTAGGTGGCGTAGTAGATAAAGCACCGGCCCTGGAGTCAGGAGTGCTGGGGGTTCAAATCTGGTCTCAGACACTTAATAATGACCTAGCTGTGTGGCCTTGGGCAAGCCACTTAACCCCATTGCCTTGCAAAAACCTAAAAAAAAATAAAAATAAAAAAATAATTATTTATTCAGAAGTTGTTTTGTAGAGCAGAAATAATTCTTGTAATAAGAAAATAAAAATGGAAGCAACGTAGACTAATTTATGGTAGGGAGAGAGACCTGAAAGAGAATACAATGAACTCACATCCAGCCTCCCCCCCCCACAAGTGAATCAATGTTTTTAGTGGAATTAAAGTACAGAATAGGAGGATACATACATAGAAGGCAATGTCTGATAAATTCTAATTAAGTCACTGATTAAATGAAAACTCCATGAGGAAGAGAAGTAACAGGGAAATGGATGCAGTGACAGAAGGGAATTAAAGTAGCAGGAAAGTGTGCGTGTGTGTGTGGGGGGTTCAATTTACTGGTGAGAGTTACAACAAAATTCTATGAAGGACTATATGCTCCTGTGGTGGGAGTGAAATATTTTGTTTCCGAATGGAGTTCTAAAAGTCCTGTAATCTGCAGAGATCTGTTGTTTACTTTAAAGAGAGTATTGTGCCTGGTGAAGTTATATACTAATTCAATCACTCTGGAGACAAATTTAGAACTATGCCAAAAGGGTTATAAAACCATGCATATCCTTTGACCCAGCAATACCACTAACGGGTCTGCGTTCCAGAGAGATAAAAAACAAATAAGGAAAAGGATTTATTTGCACAAAATTATTTATAGCAGAGAGAATATTGTGGGAAGATGAAGAAATAAGCCAGAAAATTCCAGACTCTATAGATTTCTCCCATAAACAAGACAAAAATTAATCTCTGGATGAATTCAAAATGGCAAAAATAAAATTTAGGGAAGATCCATATGTCTGCCTGGAATAACCAAAGAGGATCTAAAGAAAGAACCCAGGATGAGGTTTGACCTGAATGAAGTATCACCATTAGGCTCGTTCTGCTAAAATAGCCAACAGCAAACTCTGGAGGCAGTTAGAAGGTAGTCTCGGCTTTAGTCACAGGAATTCTTACCTCCTAGACAGTGTGGGTAGTCAGTTTTCTGAGCAGGGGAAGGGTGAGGGAACTTCTGCTGATAAGGGACACCAGGAACAGAGGTGTTGATCAGATGAAGTTGCAGATGAGAAGGAATCAAGATACATCCAGTGAGGGCAGAAACAGTGGCATGGAGGTGCTGCTGGGTATGAATACTTAAAAGAGAACTAAATTCTTGGTCTTGGTTCTAGGCTAAAGGGAGAATTGAAAGTTATGGCCACTGGAGGATTTTTAGGGAGAAAGAGCATTTCCAACAAAGTGTGTGGAGGAGTCATAGCTGTAGCTGGGAGAGGGAAAGGAGTGCAGAGATTGGGCCCGGGACAAAGCTCAAAAAATAACCGTGAAAAGGATTTAAGACCAGAGGCACCAAACTCCCATACTCCAGGACTAGAGGTGAATATAGCTGCTAAAATTAAAAATGCAAAATGAGCTAGAATGGGGGGAAGGGTGAGGGGCCAGAGCCGAGATGGTGCAGTGGAGGCAGGATTTCCCACAAGTTCTCTCCCAGAACACTCCAAATACCTTTAAATAATGACTGCAACCAAAGTCTAGAGTGGCAGAACCCACAGAAAGACTGAGTGAAACAATGTTCTAGCCCAAGACAACTTAGATCAATAGGAAGGGACTGTTATACCGGGGTTAGAAAGGGCTGCAACGCAGGTTGTGCCAGAGTGAACTGACTCCAGTTCATTCAGTAACAGCCCTCCTGGGTCCCTGGGGGTGTGTCGGTCCATGAAAGCAGTAGCTGTTTCGAGACCTCTCAGCCCTGGGATTGTAAAAGACAATTGAGAAAAATCCACAGGAAAACTATCACACCAGAATGAGTGCAGAGTGCAGTCCAATGCAGGTCTCAATGCAGATTTGGCTCCCAGGGACCAGTAACAGACCTGGAGAGCCACCTGGAAGCTGCTTCTGAAGTGTTTATTCAACCGACAGTAAGGGGGTGGGGGGACTGTAGAGATTTCTCTACTAATACTGAGGCAGAATTTGTGACTTTGTCCATGCTCAGACCGACATCATAGTCTGGGCTCTTAGTCTCAGAAAAGGAGTTTTAGACAATGATCAACGTTGGAGGGGATGCTGGAAATCTGGGACACTGGTGTATTGTTGGTGGAGTTGTGAACTGATCCAACCTTTCTGGAAAGCAGTTTGGAATTATGCCCAAAGATTCAATAAAAATGTGTATCAAAGGGTCTGCATATTTTATTGTCCTTTGGGTCTATATCCTGAAGAGATCATGAAAAATGATAGAAATCCTACATGCACAAAAATATTCATAACAGCTGTTTGTATTGACAAAGAAATGGAAATCAAGGGGATACACATTAATTTGGGAAATGGCTGAACAAATTGTGGCATATGTATGTGATGGAACACTAGTGTTCTATAAGAAGTCATGAGGGATGGAATTTCAGAGAAGCCTGGAAAGACTTTCATCAACTGATGCTGAGTGAGATGAGCAGAACTAGAACACTGTACACCCTAACCACAACATGGGGTGATGATCAGTCTTAATGCACTTGCTCATTCTATCAGTGCAATAACCTCCTGAAAAATATTCCAAAATACAAATTCCCAGGTATATTATAGCCAAATTCCTGAGTTCCCAAGTCAAAGAGAAAATATTATAAGCAATCAGAAAGAAACAATTCGAATATCATGGAGCTATAGTCAGGATAAATCAAGATTTAGCAGCATCCACATTAAGGGCTCATAGGGCTTGGAATATGATATTCTGGAAGGCAAAAGAGCTTGGATTACAACCCAGCAAAATTGAACATCCTCTTTTGGGGGGGAAGATGGACATTCAATGATATTGGGGACTTTCAAACTTTGCTGATGAAATGACCAGAGTTGAACAGAAAGTCTGACCTTGAAGTACAGGACTCAGAGGGGTGGAATACCAGAGAATACCACTGGAACCATCTTGTTATATGGACTTGAAACAAAGTCAGGCTACAAATGCGAGTTGGAATAAATTGTGAAGCATAGGTTCAACCCTTTATAAAAGAAGATTCTGAATGGAATTTAGTGCAGCCCCCCCCCCCCCCAGCCCTCCAGTCAATGGGGAGAACCAGGCAAACTGAATTGGAAGAGTCCAAGTGTGAGTTAACACCTGAACATCTCCAAGAGTTTGACCTTAAAAAAGAATTAAACTAAACACGATATTAACCTCCAGAGTCCTAACAAGGGACAAATATTTGGGTTTTAGTTTGGTTTTTAGAAAGAACGAACAGAATTAGCTTAACCTACACATTTGTTAAATTTTGATAAACTTGAAGATTTTGCAAGCTCAAAATGGAGTTCTAGGGGGATGCTATTTATACAATTGCTCTATCAGAAGGCAGGATCTGAAAAAGCTGCTTCTGAGTGTCTCCATCAAGGAAGCTCCCCTCTATTCAGAATGTTAAGACATTGTCCTAGTTCGGGACTGCACCCTCCCAGCTCAGAACCTTTACGCCTCATCAGTTATGCTAAAGACTTCCAAAAAAGCATAGGAATCTTTCCCCTTTAGGATATTGGGGCATCTAGTGACCATTGATAAAATGGGGAGATTCATATTTGTTAAGAAATAGAGGAAAATAGACAAGATTTATATTTGTTTTTAGGTGACTGTCAACTCACCATAATGAGATTTCTGGTGATTAGCTATCCTAGAAGATCACCTTGTTCCATGGAACAAATAGTCTGTAGAAGAAAATGGAAGAAGCAGATAAATAATCCTCTACCACTGCTATAAATACCATCACTTAATCTGCATTTGTAGAGGTCTTAAAAAAAACAACCCTAAATAGTTACTGATTTGAAAGTTCTCTAGCAAACAAAGTGCACACCATTTCTGTACCCTGCTCCTAGAAAGGGCTAGGTACTATTTAAATGCTGTATAACTTGTTATCTCTTGCCATCTCCTTATCATCCATTATTTGTCTCCCTTTTTGCTTTAAATGGAAAAAAAGAAGGCATCATAAGGTACGTATGTACAAATTATATTTTTGTCTGTACAGTTTAAGGATGATGTTGTGTATATGGTGTTTTTCTTCTATTGATCAATTTATTTAAAAACTCATTTTTACTCGAAAGGTATTTTGTTTAGTTGTGGTTTTAAATAGAAATCCTTTTTTTTTGCTTGAGAGTTTTATTCAAAAACCACTAAAAGACTAACTTTTCTTTAATCTATTGTATCAATCATACCCACATTTGTTTAAAATATACTTCTTAGAAGAACATCTACAAAATTAAACCCAAAATATAAATAATACATTCAGACAATCTAATGATGTGTTAACAAGAGGTTTATGAAATATTTGACATAGTTCTTTTGGCACTAGGTTGGAATTTTAAAATGTTAATGCTGAATAAAGGAAAATGAATCATATAAAGTTATCTGATTAGAAAAATATTTCACCTTTTCACTGTCATCCTCAATAGTTTCAACCTAGGCTTCTACAGTACTTGTATTGTCTTATGAAAAATTAGAAATAAAAAAAAGATGCATATGCTGCAATTATTGTAATTTTTCACTTCAGAATTCCACTTGGAATGATATAAATATTAATCTGAAGCCTCATCTTAGGGAAATTATAGCCTTTTTTTTGAGAGAGATTGTGTATTCCTAATTACTGTTTAGAAAGTGAAAAATCATTCCAAAGACCAGAAATGTATGTGCTATTCTCTCCCTTCTTCCTCCCAGTATTTTGATGGAATTAATATTTTAGGAATGTGTATAATTTCATCATATGTATATATATATATATATACATATATATATATATAATGTGCTTGGTGTGTAAATTAAGCTATAGATGAAAATGTTAAGACACCTGCTTTTTTAAGTCAAATAACTTGTTGCCCTTTTACTGACCAAATCATTCTAAAAATAGTTTTGGCATCACTTAGAGAGAATAACTAGTTAGAAACATCAAAATTTTTTATTTGGAGATTCACTTTATTCATTACAGCCATTTCAGTTTTAAATTGCCTTATTCTATTGCATTGTACTTAATGTCTGAATTTTGTTTACTGTTCTGACACTGAATCTGTGATGTAAAAATATATGATGGACTATAAATTTTATTCCTAATAAACTTACTAAATTATACAGCAATATAAACTATAAAACATTTCTTGTAAATTGCCTAATTTATTATTTTTCATCTTGTGTTTTTCATCAACATGTACATTTTCTTTAATTCTCATGATGACCTACTGTAAACATTCCTCTTCTATTCTGTATTTTCCTTAATGCTTGTTTGCATGAATGATGTCCGGGTTTCATTTATTTACTGGTATTATATTGCCATTAAACCAATCTCATTCCTGCTACATACCTTTTTAAATAGTTGATTTTCCTAGTTTTGTTAATGTTTTGTAATGATTTTAGAAACCATGCTTTTTATCTTCTTTCCTAATAAAATTCTTTCCATAAAAAAAAAAAGAAAATATTTCACCCAACAGTCTTTAAAACACAGAACAGGAGGGCGACTAGGTAGCGCAATGGATAGAGCACTGGCCCTGGAGTCAGGAGGACGTAGTTCAAATTCAGCCTCAGACACTTAATAATTACCTGGGCAAGCCACTTAACCCCATTGCCCTCCAAAAACCTAAAACGAACAAACAAACAAACAAAAAACACAGAACAAGGACAAGAATTTTACAGATGCTTTTGTAAATTTATTCTATAAATGCTTGCTGACTTACAAAAAATGAATTAAATCCCCCTCCTACCTTTCCAGTCTTCTTCCACCTTTCTCACCTCAACACATTATCATGCTGTTG
The DNA here is from genome assembly GCF_037893015.1 of Macrotis lagotis. Lineage (NCBI taxonomy): Eukaryota > Metazoa > Chordata > Mammalia > Peramelemorphia > Peramelidae > Macrotis > Macrotis lagotis. The sequence continues at coordinate 14,866,491 of NC_133660.1, read as the reverse complement.
AGTTTTTTGCATTTGGCAAATAAGACCCTCCCTCTTCCGACTTCGTTCACTTTTTGCTGTGCCCATGCCTGGAATTCTCCCCCACCTCACCCTAGCCTCCTTAGCTTTCCCAGCTTCCTTCAAGTACCAGCCAAAATCCCATCTTCTACAAGAAGTCTTTCCCAATAAAACTTAATGTTGGGCCTTCTCTCTGTTTATAATCTTCAATTTATTTTCCCCATTAGATTGTGAGCTACTTTATAACAGAGGCACTTTGTCTGAAACATAGAAGGTTCAATATAAGCTTATTGACTGACCGCAGCCCTTTCCTGCCCAAAGAATTCATTGTCTGATCTCATAAATGAAGAAATGATCCTTTTCAAAAAACAAATTTAAACCTATTTATAAAATATATAAAGGAAGGCTATTTTAAGTAAATTTTATTGTAGACATGATTAAAATAAGTACAGTTTAACAATAGGATGGTGTGATAATTCCAAGTACTTTGACTTTCCAGAAGAAATACATATTTTAGCACGCCAATTATAAAATAGCATACAATGTAAAGACAGAAACAAAGAAGTTTGCTACTTCTGTATTTTTATCTATTTTGACAAGTATATAAGAAAGCTAAGGTTACTTGTAATGGTGAAATCAAAGCCAGATATTAAGTAACTAGAAAGCTACAGTATTGAAATAAAAGATATATTTTTAGCATATTCTTAAGATCTCCTACCCAAAGTTGTCAAAGATTTATTATGATCAACTTCTCTTATAGTAAAAAAAAATATTTTCCATCTAAGAATGATCTTTAACATTCAAGTCATGAATTCATTTTCAATGTATTATAGGATTTAGTCTAGGAGATTTTTCTTAACTTATTTTTGCCAGACTACTACAGTTTTCTTAGGAGTTTTTATCAAATAGATAATAAGTTTTTAGACTGGATTATTGAGTCCAATTGTTTGTGGTTTTTCCTTGTCTGATCTATTCTATTTATCTAATTTGTTATTTTTAACCAAATGCTTATGATAATTAATACTTAATAATATTATTGTTTGAAATTTAGACATGTTGCTCCTCCCCCAATTATTTCCCCTCGTTATTCTGGATCTTTTATTTCTTTAAAGAAATGCTAAATTTTTGTACAACTCTGTGAAGTATCCCTTTTGTAGTTTGATTGATATAGCATTAATCTGCAAGTTAAATTTTGTAGTTTTGTTTTATTTTATTTACACATCCTATGATGAACACTGAGAAAAAAACATTTCAACAGAATAAAAGAGGGGCGGCTAGGTGGCGCAGTGGATAGAGCACTGGCCCTGGAGTCAGGAGTACCTGGGTTCAAATCTGGCCTCAGACCCTTAATAATTATCTAGCTGTGTAGCCTTGGGCAAGCTACTTAACCCCATTTGCCTTGAAAAATCCTAAAAAAAATAATAATAAAAGAAACATTAGGCTGTGTTTATTGCAAAATCACTGAAATAACTATATGATTCTTCAGAAATTGATAATAAATTGTATAGTCCCCTCAAATGTTTAGGTTTAGTCTAGAAAAATCTAAAACATTTAGCCTAGTGCTTGTAACATAATTTCAATAAATAATTGTTCTCCTTTGATTCCCCTTATTGGAATATAGTTTTCTTCTAAGTATTTTAAAAATTGATTTTGGCATTCAAATGAAAATCCCTTCTTGGTGGAAGAAAATCTCTGAAATGAACTTGTGGAAAACAGAAATGGTATATTATGTAAGGAATTAAATCATTTACTGTCTCTATAAAAGTCTCATAACAATAAAATTAATAAATGAAAATAATGCTATTTATTTATCCTCCTTTTTTCTTCTCTGTATCAGCTTTGACCTAAACAGTTAAAAAAAAAAACCTTCATAAACCCTAATACCAACTATGAATTGACATGTGCATCCTATATTTCATTGAATTTGTTGGATGTTACAAGCAAATTGCTTTAGCAGTAGCAGCCTACACCTATCCTGTTTATTGTTTTCTATAAACCAACAAAAGAGTAGATTATCACTTCATCATTAAGCAATCATTAAGCAAGAGAAAATAACATATAATATGGTTACCAAGTGGTGATATATTTAAACCTCAAGTCAAGTGATTTCACCAGAGTGCAGATACTCTGACTTTCCCAAGGGCTCTATGCATAATTAGAACTTCAACCAAACTGTGTTGTCCTATAATATTTCCACTACCTTCTAACTAACACAGCACTAAATCCTTGTGGCTTCTGACCCAGTTGTGGAATCTCTGCTTCAATATTTATCTGAGGGGGGGGAATGGATTATTTTTGCCAATGGCTGAAATTATTTGTCCCTGTCCCCAACTCTATCTTGAAGATACCTTTCCTCTTTTTAAAATTTATTTTAGTTTCAATTCATGGAACAAAACAGGCATTTCCATAAAACAATACAATAAAAAGAATCATTGGGTTCCCTGAAAATATTGAAGAGAAAAAAAAAAAAGCCTGGACTCAATATTACAGGATTTAGTGATGGAAAACTGCCCTGATATCATGGAACCAGAGAGCAAAATGGTTATTGAAAGAATACATCAATCCCTTCAAGAGAAGCATCCCAAAATGAAAACACCAAGGAATATTGTGGCCAAATTCCAGAACAATCAGATAAAAGAGAAAATCCCAAAAGCATTCAGAAAGAAACAATTTAGATACCAAAGAGCCACAGTAAGGATTATTACAACACCTGGCTGCATCAACATTAAGGATTAAAGGACCTGGTATGCAATATTCTGAAGAGCAAGAGAGCTTGGAATGCAGCCAAGAATTCACAAAACTGAGTCTTCTCTTCCAGGGGAAAAGATGAACATTTAATAAAATAGGAGACTCAGTTATTCCTGCTGAAAAGACCAGAACTGTAGACTCAAGGGACACATGAAAAAGGTTAAAGAAAAACACTGCTATGCAATAAGATGAAACTGGCTATATGCTCACCTTGGAGAAAGACTCTCATAACTCTCAAGAATTATAACTCTATCAGAGAGAATATACTTAGCCAGAAATAATGGATACTCATGACTTAATTGTGACTCTGATAGAATAATTTAAAAACAATATTTCCTTAAAAAAAGGAGGACAGCAAAGAGACATGAGGATGGAGGAGATTGAATGGGGTAGTTCACATTACATAAAGAGGTAGAAAGGACCTATTGCAATGCAGGGGAAGAAGGGAGGAGGTGAGAACCTCTTGAATCTTAGTCTCATCAGATTTGGCTTAAAGTTAACAAACGCACACTCTGTTAAGTTAAGAAACTTATCTTACCTTTCAAGTATTAAGTGGGGAAGAAAAGAGGAACTAATAGAAGGAAGGGAAGAAAGAAGTGGCAAAGAGAAAAGGAATGGAAAGGGGGAGGGGATTGGATATAAGGGGGCAAATACACTTAAGGTGGTGGTATTCAGACAAAAAATACTGGGGAATATGGATAAAGTGAAAACAGGGAAAAATACAAACAGAGGGAAGAAAGCATGGAGGACAATAGAGAGTTAGTAAATTACAACTTTGAAAATGGGATGAACTCTCCCATAAAGCATAAGTGAATAGCAGACTGGATAATATGCTGCTTACAAGAAACTCATTTGAAGAAGTGAGATATATAGAGAGTAAAGGTAAAAGGTTGGAGCAAAATGGCTGCAAAAAGAGATCTCATTAAAAGAGATAAGGAAGGAAAATATGTCCTCCTAAAAGGTACTATAAACAATGAAGCAATTTCTTTTTTCTTTTTTTTTTTTTTTCTTAGGTTTTTGCAAGGCAATGGGGTTAAATGGCTTGCCCAAGGCCACACAGCTAGGTAATTATTATGTGTCTAAGGCCGGATTTGCACACAAGATACTCCTGACTCCAGGGCTGGTGCTCTATCCACTGCACCACCTAGCTGTCCTCCTAATGACTTAAATATTTCAATACTAAATATGTATGACCCAAGGGGTATAGGATCCAAATTCTTGGAGAAGAGGTTGAATGAGTTACAGGAAGGCACAGATAGAAAAACTCTACTGGTGGGAGCCATCAAGTGGCTCTCAGATTTAGATAAAGCTAACCATTAAAATAAACAAGAAGGAAGATAGACCTTTTGAGAAAATTGAATGGGGATAGAGAGGAATGTACTTTTTTCTGCAGTACATGGCACTTACACAAAAATTGACCATGTACTAGACCATAAAACCTAATAATCCAATGCAGAAAGGCAGAAATAGTGAATACATCCTTCTCAGATCATAATACAATAAAAATCAAATGCAATAATGGGCCAGGGCGAGATAAATCTAAAACTAATTGGAAACTAAATAACTTAATTTTAAAGAATCAGTGGCTAAAACAACAAATTCTGGAAAGAATTAATGGTTTCATCCTGGATACTGACAACAATGAAACAATATAACAAGACTTATGGGATACAACCAAGGCAGCTGTGAGGGGATATAGTATATCTTTAAATGTTTACATGAATAAAATAGAGAAAGAGGAAATCAATGAACTAAACATGCAACTAATAAAATTAGAGAAAGAAAAATTAAAACCCCCAATTAAATATCAAATTAGAAATTCTAAAAATTAAAGGAGAAATTAATAAAATCAAAAGGAAGAAAATTATTGAACTAGTAAATGAAATCAAGAATTGGTTTTAGGAAAAAAACATTAAAATTAATAAACCTCTGATTAATTTGATTAAAAAAGAAAGAAGAAAACCAAATTGTTAGTATCATAAAAGAAAAAGGTGAACTCACCACCAAGGAGGCAGAAATTAAAGCAATAATTCAGGAATTCTTTCGTCCAACTGTATGCTAATAAATTTGATAATCTAAGTGAAATGGATGAATATTTACGATAATATGAGTTGCCCAGATTAACTGAAGAGGAAATTAAATACCTAACCAACCCTATGTCAGAAAAAGGAACTCAACAAGCCATTATTGAACTCCTTAGGAAAAAATTTCCAGGGCCAGATGGATTCACAAGTTAATTGTATCAAACATTTAAGGAGCAATTGATTCCAATTCTATATAAACTCTTTGGAAAAATAAGTGAAGACAGAACTCTACCTAACTCTTTCTATGATATCTGTATGGTGCTGATACTTAATCTAGGAAGAGTCACAACAGAGAAAGAAAATTATAGACCTATCTTCCTGATGAATATAGATGCAAAATCTTAAATAAAGTCTTAGCAAAGTGATTACAGCAAGTTATCACCAGTATAATATACTATGACCAAGCAGGATTTATCCCAAGAATGCAGACTTGGTTCAGTATTAGGGAAAAATGTTAGTATAATTAACTATATTAATAACAAACATATCAGAAATCATGATTATGTCAATAGATGCTGAAAAAGCCTTTGACAAAATACAGGATGCATTCCTCCTAAAAACACTAGAGAGGGTAGGAATAAATGGATTGTTCCATAGAATAATAAGCAGTATCTATCTGAAACCATCAACAAGCATTATATGCAATGGGGATAAGCTAGAGGCATTCCCAGTAAGATCAGGGGTGAAACAAGGATGCCCATTATCACCAGTACTGTTCAATATTGTGTTAGAAATTTTAGCTTCAGCAGTTAGAGAAGAGAAAGAAATTGAAGGAATTAGAATTGTGAAGGAAGAAACAAAACTCATTGCAGATGGCATGATGGTATACTTAGACAATTCCAAAAATCATTGAAAGAACTACTAGAAATAATTAGCAACTTTAGCAAAGTGACAGGATATGAAATAAACCCTCATAAATCCTCAACATTTATATATATATATATATATATATATATACATATATTTATATATATGTATATATATATATATATATATATATATATATATAAAACCAGCAAGAAGCAGCAGAAAGAACTAGAAAGATGGAATAGACTAGGTGTAAAAACAGGAGATGATTACAGTAATCTGCTGTTTGATAAACCCAAAGAGTCCATCCATTGGGATAAAAACTCCCTCTTTGATAAAAACTGCTGGGATAATTGGAAGTTAGTGTGGAAGAAACTTAGATTAGACCAACACCTCACACCCTTTACCAAGATAAGATCCAAATGGTTACAGGACATAGACATAAAAAACAATACTATAAGCAAATTAGAAGATCAAGGATTAGTTTACCTGTCAGATCTATGGAAAGGGGAGCAGTTTATGACTAAGGAAGAGTTGGAGAACATCACCAAAAACCAATTAGATGATTTTGATTACATTAAATTAAAAAGCTTTTGTACAGATAAAACCAATGTAACCAAGATCAAAAGAAATGTAGTAAACTGGGAAGCAATCTTTACAACTAATGATTCTGACAAAGGACTGATTTCTAACATATACAGAGAACTGAGTCATATTTTTAAAACAAAATGCATTTCCCAATTGACAAATGGTCAAAGGATATGCAAAGGCAATTTACAGATGAGGAGATCAAAGTAATCCATAGCCATATGAAAAAATGCTCTAAATCATTATTAGAGAAATGCAAATTAAAGCTTCTCTGAAGTACCACCTCACACCTCTCATATTAGCCAATACGACCAGGAAGGATAATGATCATTGTTGGAAGGGTTGTGGAAAATCTGGGACACTATTACATTGTTGATGGAACTGTGAACTCATCCAACCTTTCTGGAGAGAAAATTGGAATTATGCTCAAAGGGCAATAAAAGTGTGCATACCCTTTGATCTAGTAGTACCACTACTTGGTCTATACCCTGAAGAGATCATGAAAAAGGGATAAAACATCACTTGTATAAAAATATTCATAGCAGCTCATTCCAAATAAAGTTTGCCACCTGTTTGTGGTGGCAAAGAATTGGAAACTGAGTGAATGTCCATCAATTGGGGAATGACTGAACAAATTGTGGTAAATGTATATTATGGAACACTAATGTTCTATAAGAAATCAGGAGGGATGGAAATTCAGAGAAGCCTGGAAAAATCTGCATGAACTTATCCTGAGCCAGATAAGCAGAACCACATCAACATAGTATACCAAAACAGCAACATGGAGTTGATGATCAGTCTTAATGGACTTGCTCATTCCATCAGTGGAACAATATGGGGCAATTTTAGGGTATCTGCAATGGAGAATACTATCTCTATCCAGAGAAAGAACTGTTGAGTTTGAACAAAGATCAAAGACTATTACCTTTCATTTTAAAAAAACTTGCTATCTTATTATGTAATTTTGCTATCTCTTATAATTTATTTTTTCCTTAAGGATATGATTTTCTCTCAACACATTCAATTTAGATCAATGTATAGTATGGAAGACTAACAGACTGACTTATATGGGAGGTGGGGGGAGGGAAGCTAGATTAGGGGAAAAAACTGTAAAATTCAAAAATAAATAACTAAATTTTTAAAAAGAGAATATTCCATTGAAACTCTTTCCTATCAATTTCAGACTACTTGATGGCTGCCAAGGCGTAGGAAGATTAGCAAAATGAATTACATGTTTGTGTCCTCGGTGTTAAAGGCAAGGTTGCTGCTATCTCACTTGTCCAGATCTTTCCTGCTCCATAGTAGCAGATCATTCCTGTCACAAATATCCCAAGCTCTCTTGGCCACAGTTTATAACTTCATTCCAAATGACAAATGAGATCCTTTTGAGAAGAGATAATAGGTAACATTTTAGATGTCTCCTATCACAGCCTTGGGGATAAAGGTAAAATAGATTCCCTGCCTTCAAGAAACTCACAATCCAATGAGACAAACAAGGAACAAAGAAATTTGTACAGGATCAATAAAAGCATAATTAAAAGAGGGAATGCACTTAAGAGAGGTTGAGAAAGGCCTCCTAGAAGATGGGATTTTAGTTGATGATTAAAGCCAGGAGATGGAATGAAAAGAAAACAAACTCATTCCCCTTAAATATCATTAGGTATACAGGTAAAATTATACCCGAGCTCCACTCCTTGTGTGACAGAGAAAATTTCTGCACTTCAAAAAATAAAGTTCTTGTTTGAAAAATAGCAAGAAAGTCAGTATTACTGAATGGAGGAGTGGTGGTAAGATAAAGAGAGAATTGGGGGTAGAAGTTACTAGGTTATGAAAGGCTTTGAATGATAAATAGAAAATCGTATATTTAATCCTAGAGGTGATAAGGAGCTATTGGAGTTTACTGAATGTGCAGTGGAAGTGGTGACTTGTTTGGACCTGTATTTTAAGAAAATCACTTTGGTGACTGAATTGAGAATGGATTGAAAAGAGGAGGGATAGGGACAGCTAGGTGGTGCAGTGGCCCTGGAGTCAGGAGTACCTGGGTTCAAATCCAGTCTCAGACACTTAATAATTACCTAGCTGTGTGGCCTTGGGCCAGCCACCCCATTGCCTTGCAAAAACCTAAAAAAAAAAAAAAGAAAAGAAAAGAGGAGGGACTTGAGGCAGGCCGACACATCAAGAAGCTTTTGCAACAGTCCATTTGTGAGATGATGAGAACCTATTTCGTGGTGTCAGAGAAGAACGGAATATATTTCAAAGATGTTATAATGGCAAAATCTATAGACCTTGGGTTATGAGTGGTGAGAGACAATGAGGAAGGAAGAATGCCACCTATATTGAAGACCTAGGGGAATTGGGAGGATGGTATTACCCTCAATAGGAACAGGGAAGTTAGGAATGGGAAAGGATTTAGGGGGAAAATAATAATTTTTTTGGATATTTAGAAATTTAAATTTTCTACTGGATATACAATTTGAGTGTTCTGAAAGGCAGAGGAGTTGAGAGACTGTAGATCAGCAGAAGTTAGGGCAGGATAGGGGATTTAGGTAACATCAACATAGAGATAGTAGCTGATGAAATATTATAGAGGGAGAAAAGCGTTCAAGATGGAACCCTGTGAGACACTTAGGATAAGAGGCATGACTTCAATGAGGATCCAGCAAAAGTGACTGAGAGGGGAATAGTGTGATAAATAGGAGGAGAACCAGGTGAGAATCGTGTTCCAAAACAAAAAGTAGAGAATATGAAGAGGAGAGCAGTAGCAGCCCTGGGCTATGATCAAAATGCCTCCATCCTGCTGATTCTCCAAGGTCTTCTGTCTGTCAATTATCTTGTCTTCATGGTGATTGAATAGGTATTCTAATAGAAAAGATTAGTGAAATCAGTTCCTAGGAAAAACCTCTATGGGGTCAGCAATTACCCTATAGGGTAATACCTATGAAAAGATGTAAAGAAAAGGAACTATATTCTTGCTCTTAAAATAAAATTGTCATTGTTTTTTGGTGTATCATGAAGTCATAAAATTCATCATCTTCCTCAATAATAATGTATAAACAAGTACATATACACACACACACACACACACACACACACACACACACACACACACACATATATATATATATATATATATATATATATATATATATATATATATATATATATATATATATATATTAACCTGGTGTTACTGCTGACTCTTCTGTACTTGAAAAGAAGACCAAGTATTTGACATCAGGATAGTTTTTAGGCAGTTTTGGCTTCTTCTTCTTTTTTTTTTTTTTTTTTTGCAAGGCGAATGGGATTAAGTGGCTTGCCCAAGGCCACACAGCTAGGTAATTATTAAATATCTGAGACCATATTTGAACCCCGGCACTCCTGACTCCAAGGCCGGTGCTTTATCCATTACGCCACCTAGCCGCCCCCAGTTTTGAATTGTTTGTTGAGATTTATTTACATTTTGTAAGCTTCTTTAGGGATTGAGGATAGTTTTTGTCCACATCCATTTTCTTTAGATTTGGTGGGGTCAACAGATTGTTTAAGTAGGTCAGGTTGTTACAGTAGCTTCAAATACCCACCTTAAAGAATAATTAATGCTAATGAGTACAGATAGGAATATAATCTGAAGATAGAAGAAAATTAACTGGATCCAGAAATAATACCCTCATGAAAACTTAATTTAAAAAATCTTAATAATTTAACAAAAATGCCTAAAATCTAATTAGCCTTTTTTTCACAAATTGTCATAGAAAACTGAAAAAATACCTCAAAAATCCTGGAGTTTTACTGACTATAGTTTGGAGTGGCCTAATTTAAATGACCTTCTAGGCCTTAAGCTGCCTGTTTCTGTAATCGGTAGAATGATTGTATAGTTGGGAAGTCAGTGTTCTTAGACAGCATTATACAATGAACAGGTTCTTTTTTTTTCTTCAGGCCAATAATACATCTCTCATCTTCTGTGTCCTTACATATACCTTATTTTAGCCTTGAAGTTACTTCACTGACAGCTCACACTTAAATATCATTAGGTATACAGGTAAAATTATACATGAGCTCCACTCCTTGCCTTCTACACCCTCATAACCGCCCACATTCTTTTTATCTTGTTAAGTATTTCTGAAATTTCTTTAATCTTATTATTTCCTTTGTTTTCTTCCCCCACTCTTTACAGTCGGTAATAACTTCTTTATTTCTCCACTTTTTTTACTTGAATATTATTCTGATTAAGAAATGTCAAGCCTCAACCTCCTAGTTTTCCTTTTTCCAAGTGTATTCTTAAAACCCACTCAAAAGCCAGTCTCACCAAGGTCCCCAAATGCCCCTTATAGTGTTTCTTTTTTTTCTTTTTGAGAACATTGGGGTTAAGTGATTTGCTCAGGGTCATACAACTAGTAAATGTCTAAAGTTAAATTTGAACTCAGATCCTTTTGACTCCAGGGCTGGTTCTTCATCCACTCCTAATAGTTCAAAAAACAAAGAGAATAAACGTTAGTTTATCTTTCACCATTTAATAAAATGAGTATATAAATATATATATATGTATATATTTGAGTGGGACATAAAAAAAAGTTCTCTGATAAAATCTCATTTTCGCATTGATTCGACCTTTGTTTCCCAAAGCTATCACAGGGTGAACTCTTACAGGTTTCAGCTTCATGTACAATTGAAATAACATACTTGTCACTCAAGGTCTATATTGGTAGAGCTTCATTATTGTATAATTGGTTCTTAGGCAAGGAGTTTTTCAACATCTGTTACTCAAGAGCTCTGATGTTCAAATGAGTGCATCCAGTTTGAAATCCTGACTGTGCCACTTACTACTGTGAGACCTTGGGATGCTATTTAACCTCTTCAATGAAGAGGTTGAACTTGATGGTCATTGGGGTCCCCTCCTCTCTTAATCTATGACCTTATAATCAATTAGGATGATCTGTATATGAGATTTGTGCCTATAATAATAAAAATAGCTAACTTCATCTAGTGCTCACTATGTGCCAGATAGCTCAATATGTGCTCACTATGTGCCAAGCACCGAACACTTGTTGTCTTATCTCATCTTTATAACAATTTGGAGAGGTTGGCTATCATTATCATTATTATTATTCCTATTTTACATATATATATGTAAACTCATTATGTAAAGGTGTTAAGTGAACTTGCTCAATATCTCACAAATACTGATTCCTGCCAGAAAGGGAAGCAGAAGGTTGGGACCCAAGACTAACCATTCTGTTCTTCTTAAAAGAAGGGGTACTGGACTAAAATGATATCACTCTTCTCCCATCCCCTAAATACAGGAGATAATTTTTAGATTATGAAGAATTGCAAACTTGGGCTAAAGAGTTTTCATTTTATCAGATTATTGAAAAGAATATAGAAAAGAGATATGTGTAACCACAAGATTTGTTTAGCTCTTGTTTTTTGAGTTTTTATGTCAGAAGCACTGCCTCACTATTGTTAGCTATTAATATTTTCTTGATCACCTTTTAGGTATCCTGAGAATCAATCCTTCAAGGCATTCAAAATTGTTTCTCCTCCAGTTTGATGATCCTGTGTAACTGGGAGGCTGGTGTTAGCCTCAGAAGTAAAAGAGAAATTCAAAAGTGGAGAAGTTTGGAGCAAAAGATAATATTTCCAGATTTAGATATTGATTTTTATGATGTCCATGGGGCAATCACTTTATGATGTCCAGGAGGCAGCTGAAGCCATGAGACTGGAGGTTCGATAAATAGATCTGAGTATCATCTGCGTAGAATCATCTTTGTTTAGAGGTGATAATTGACTTAGGAACTGATGAATCATCAGCCGAAATAAGCATAGGAGGAAAGAAGAGGATTCAACATATTTCTGTGGGACACTAACATTTGGTGATGATCTGGATAAAGGTCTAACAAAAGAGATTGAGGAAGTAATCAGACTGATAGGAGAACCAGAACTGTGTGGTGTCACAAAAATCCAAAGAGAGAAGTATATAAAGGAAAGGAGGCTGATTTAGAGAGTCAAAAGCTACATAAAGATCAAGACTGATAGAGACTGATAGAGACTGTCATGAGGAAAGGACACTTGATTTAGCAATGAAGAGATCATTAGTAACTTTGGAGAGGACTGTCATTTGTATTTATGAGGTTGGAACACAGAGTTAAAAAAAGTGAAAAGAGAGGAAGTAGAGGCACCTAAAGTGGATGACTTTCTCAGAATGTAGGCAAGAAGGGAGGGGAGATAGAGGATGAAGGCAATAGGGAAATTCAGATCAAGTGGAACCTTATAAGAATAGAGGAACATGGACACAGGAAGAGATAAGTCAGGGATTAAGGATGCAGGTGGAGGTGTACTTGACAGGGGTAAAGGTCATTTCTTCAGTTGACACCAGAGTGAAGTGAAATGGTGGAAGAAGCTGATTGAGTGTTCTGTGATGAGGAAAAAAGGGTGAAAAGACAGCGCTAGGGAAATGACTGCACGGAAAGACAGATGATTCATAAATGATTTCTACATTGCTGACCAATCTGTTAAAATATGACAAATAATGGGGTGGCTAGATGGCACAGTGGATAGAGCACTAGCCCTGGAGTCAGGAGGACCTGAATTCAAATTCGACCTCAGACACTTAATTATTATCTAGCTTTGTGACCTTGGGCAAGCCACTTAATCCCATTGCCTTGCATAAACCTGAAAAAATATGTAAACAATATTTTTGGTGATTATAGTTTGCGTTCAGTTTGTTGATTCTCAAATTCTAGATTCTCTTTTGAAAAAGATAATCAGAATAATGTGAGAATTCTGCATAGATTGGGAACTCTCAACTTCTCTCACTTCTTTGCTCTGAATTGTATTTTCCAATTTGTTTCCATCTTTTTCTATGGCTACCTTTGTTTTCAATGATTGAACAAAATTTATTTATTAAGTAGTTATTAGTGTAATGTACAGTGATAATCTTCATCCTCAAGGAGTTTACATACTGGTAAATAGAATATGTGCACAAATAAATACAATGGAATAACATAAAACAAATAAATACAAAATAATTTTAAGAAAAAAGCAATAACTAATTTAATATAGAGAATATGTAAATACTTAAAGAATTTCATAAGGAAAAGTTAATATTCCTGTTTTCTTTGACCTTAGTGGCAGAACTTGAGGTAATTAGTGGATGTTAAAAGGATGTAAATTTTGATTTGTTGTCCCCCCATATTCCGAACAATTAGAGCTATCCAAAAGTATAATAGATTGATCTAATTAATTAATGGATCCCCCTTCCCATAGAAGTTCATCAATCAAAGACTGAATGATGTGGTAGGTAGGTAGGATCTTGGATAGCAACTCTGGAGTCAGGAAGACCTGAGTTCAAATTTGGCCCTTATTGTGTGACTCTAGACAAGTCTCTTAACCCAAATGCCTCCCAAAAAAGAGAAATGACTGGACCACTATTGCTTAGTTATCTTATAATGTTTGGTTGGTGAGTAAGAGGTATATTAGCTGTATTAGATTGCTGACAAGATCCTTTCCAAGTTTAAAATTCTATGATTCTAAGAGTGACATAGTAATGGCAAAGTTAATAGTATGCTTTATATCCTGGATGATTGGTAGTGATACTAGTGACAGTTTTAAATAGTTAAATATCTTATTTTCTCTTTTTTTTAATTTGGTTTTTGCTTTATCTTTCACTTTTTTGTTCTGATTCATCTTTCACAGTGTAACTAATATGGAAATGTATAATATTATTGTGCATATATAACCTATATCAGATTACTTACTATCCTAGGATGAAGGGAAGGAAGGGTGAAAGAAAAAAAAACTTTACAAAAGTGAATGTTAAAAATTATCTTTACATATAATTGGAAAAATAATTTTTTAAAAAAATCTAAGAGAGCCAGCTTCTGAGGAAACACTTGAGTCTACATAACATCCAGATTTCTAACTTTTCTTCTCTTTTTTTTTTTTAAGATCAGATATTTTCCCCTTGGCAATGCACTGGGCCCCCTTCTTCCTGCTCCCTGCCAGCTCTTTGAGTTTAAGTGTTGACAAAAGACAGGCCTCTCTCTGCCAAAGACTTCCAGTGTGGGGTAAGGGCAGACCTGGTACCAGGTGGCAGCAGAGAATGGGACTGTCTGAGCAGGTAGTCAATTATAATTAACCCAGCAAAACTGAGTATAACAGGAACCTTAAATGAAATGAAGGACTTCTTTTGTTCCAGAGCAAAGCACGAAAAAAGTTTTTTCTCTCCTTTTAAGAAAAGTATCTTTTCAGAAAATTCAGTTTTGCTTGGTATGGCCTCAGATACATATTTTATTTCTTCTTCTAATTTGAGTTTGATAAAAGAGTTCATTGTGCACATCAAGTAGACTTTTCTTTGTTCTCTGACAGGTACCCATTTCTTTGCTCTGGTATTACTTTAATAAGACAAGTTACTTTCATTTCAAGTTGAAATTCATAATCACAAAGCGAAATCCATTCTTGGCATTTAAAATGTCAATATCTACACAGATGGACCTCCTGAACTTTTGGTCCTAATCAGAGAAAAACAAAACTAGGAAACATTTGGTTCATTTTCTAGCTACTGGGCAAGACTGTACTGAAAGTAGCTGTCAGTATAAGGTCTGGGGGTCTTTTCTCTCCAGAGTTTCCTTTGAAAAGCTGTATTAACTCTTCCAGATTAGACTGTCCTAGAAGAAATAATATACAATGTAGAGTTTTTAGATAGTTTAAAATTTTAACATTCTTCATCAGGTGAAAATCTTACTCATTTCTCAGCAGCAGGACAAGTCCTGTTATCCTATCGGGGAAAATGTATAAAATGAAGAACCTATCTCATTTCACACTTTGTGGCTTAAAAGACCTAATCATTTACAAAGAAAGATATTATTTTTACCCTGAAATGTAGTAGCATGTCATGAGTTAAGTATCAGTAGGTGTATGCTACTTTGTGATTCAAATACTATTTATTTCTAAACTCAGCCTTAAGCAAAATAAAACTGTTTCCATTCCCAATATATGCTTGTATGTGATATAGTCATATCACCTGAATGTAACCATATTGTCACATAGAGATACATGTAAGTTGAAGTGAAATTCAGCCTTTAATGGCGAATGAAATTCCTTTTCCTAAACTGCTGATATTCCTGATTACTAAAACCAAACAGATGAGGATAAATGTGCAGATCCCAGAAAATATCAGGCATCCTTCTCTTTGGGAAACGACATTAAATTTTTACCTTTGTTAGTGTAGTTGTTTAATTATATTGGATAAATATAGCTGACCCATTAAAAAATCAAAATCTCATCAATTTGAAATGTTCAGATGAGTTTGGGGAGGGGGTGAAGTGGCAGCAAAGGATTGTGGTTCTTTTCACAGTCCTAAACAGTGTTAGGCACAAAGTAAATATTAAATAAATGCTTATTCATTGACATGGAATCAGAAGCTCTGAGGTTTTTTCCTTTTTAAAATTTATTTTTATTTATGAAATAAAATAAGCATTTCCATAATATAGTACAATAAGAGATGACTGGAGATGAAATTGCAAATCTACTGTGTTAATTTTGCTATTGCTTTAAATATGCAACAAAATTGTCATGTAAATTACTTTAATTTTTTCTTCTCTCCCACCCATTTTAAACATGACTAATATTAGATACAATTAAATAAATACATATATGTTTGTGTGTGTGTTTGTATGGAGGTAGATATAGAAGTAGATGGGTAAAATTATTCTATACATATTTATATTTAGTAGTTCGTTATCTGGATGCAGATGGAGTCTTTCTTTATATGTACTTTATAGTTAACTGAGGTATTTATAATAGACAAAATAATTTATTCACTTAAATCATTTGCAGAAGCAATTCATTCACCTCAAGCACTGGTGTTTGTATTTCCTGAAGATATTCTCCAAAGAAATTCTAGTCTCTCAGATCTTGATCAGGTCGCATCTCAAGGAAGTTCAGATATATAGGAAATAGTCCTCTTCCTATCATATGAAGAAGAGTGAGATTCTAGTGGCTGAGGGATCCCCCCCCGCTATACAAGGGGCAGCTCCAATGACTATTTTTATCAAAAGTGTTATTGCTGATGCTCCTGAGCACACATTCCAGTCTGTTTCTTTTCTTTAAGGTTTTTTTGGCA
This sequence comes from Macrotis lagotis, assembly GCF_037893015.1. Taxonomy (NCBI): domain Eukaryota; kingdom Metazoa; phylum Chordata; class Mammalia; order Peramelemorphia; family Peramelidae; genus Macrotis; species Macrotis lagotis. The sequence continues at coordinate 14,850,150 of NC_133660.1, read as the reverse complement.
AGGCAAATGGGGTTAAGTGGCTTGCCCAAGGCCACACAGCTAGGTAAAGTGTCTGAGACCGGATTTGAACCCAGGGACTCTTGACTCCAAGGCTAGTGCTTTATCCACTACGCCACCTAGGCGCCCCCCGACCCGGTCTGTTTCAATGTTGACAACATCAAACTGGCAGTTTATCTACAACTACAGAAACAGGGACGGGGGATGATGGAGGTGAAATATTTGTGGAGCTGGAACTGAAGGAAGAAGAATTTGGTCATGCATCTGATAAATTTTGTTTTCCTTCTCCCAGCCAGGATCCTCCATTCATCTGCTGATACTAGTGATAATCAACTTAATCCTTTCAAATGAGTTGGGCTTCAGACTTAGACTTTGCTTAAAGGGGCCTAGAGTAATCACTTTAACCAACAAAGAGGTGTCACCCATGCAATGGGAGGCAGAGGAGGACTAAGCAGAGGAAAATGAAACTTTCTGTAAACTAATTATTTAGTTGTGAATAAGACTGTGGAGTTTACTACTGTTTTAGTGTAATGGTGAGATTAAAAGTGCTTTGTATTTAAATTGGTATGCACGCATTTCAACATCTTTATTAATAAAATCATTTCCATGTCAAAATTTTTAAAAATATGCTGTTATAATAGGCAGTATTCTTTGGATGCTACTAATTTTGCTCTGCATTATTCCTTTCAAGTCTTTCCATATTTTTCCAAAATCACTGTTGCCCACTTTCTCTCTTAAAGTTGTACGTTAGAAAAGGTCAGAAGTGAGTACAGATTCCAAAGAACCTAAAAACTACAAAGAGAGATCAAAATGGACTTAAGGGACAGGAAGAGAGCCTCACACTCAGACATAAACATCTCTCTGTCTTTTACCAATTCTACCTCTTCTTCCAGGTAGGCAGGTGTAGAGCAGTGCTGTCCATTAATGAGGAAAGAGATGCATGCCAATGGGACTCAGAATAATTAGAATAAGTATTTATTGGTGAATTTGAAGAGACTAAAATGATAATTTTCTTATATGCAGTAAATTTTCACCTCCTCGCCACACATTATGAAATACACGGTCTCTTTCTGCATATGGGAAAATGACTGCAGGCTTTGTGGAAAGTGTTTGTTGCAACTTTTATGTGTCATTAAGACAACCCTGAAAGCAAAGGTCAGGTTTTATTCACCTTTATACTCACTACAACACCTACCACAGCATATTATTGTTGTTTAGACAATTAGTCATGTCTCACTTTTGCAACCCCATTTGGGCTATTTCTTGGCAAAGATACTATGCTCAGGAAATATCTTATTGAATGAACAATTAACTATCAAAGAAATAAACCATATTTCTAATCATTTTCCTATGTATAGATTGAATTATAAGTTTCATAAAAGTTCATGTAAGGGTCTGAACTTTGGAGATAATTCTGAATTATTTAGTAATAACAGAATTGCCCTCATCATGACTAAGCTAATACCCTGATCAAGTGCTCTGTATAATTAGTCCTAACTCAATGACTCCAGAACTTTATGTAGTTTGATTCCAATAAAGTATGACCTTTGGACAAAATCCCCAACACTTCAACTTCAATAATAAAAGAAAAATGAAGCAAAATAAAATTCAGAACCTTAAATCCATTAAAAAATTTTAGGATTATATATATATATATATATATATATATATAATATATATACATATATATATTATATATATAAACACACACACATATATGTATATATAAATTTTTTTTTTTGCAAGGCAATGGGGTTAAGTGCCTTGCCCAAGGCCACACAGCTAGATAATTATGAAGTGTCTGAGGCCAGATTTGAACTCAGGTACTCCTGACTCCAGGGCCAGTGCTCTATCTACTTGTGCCAACTAGCTGCCCCAAATGAGATGAAACTATGATACTATATTTTTAATGGCTACAAAGTTGTACATATTTTTCTATCCATGGTGAAGGGATTGTAATCTATAGATATAATCTATTGTGACTTTTATAGTCCTTAAAATTGAGATTTGCATGACAAAAATTGATTATATTCTTTTTCATTCCAAACTTTAGTTTGGGTGCAGATTTTCTAAGATATATGACCTATTACCTCGATACCTATGGATGAGATGATAATAATTAGAATCAAGTCTCACAGAATTTTGAAAGATGGAAGGAACCTTAGTGTCTCTGTAGTCCAACATACACTCAAAGGGAATACATTCTACAGAATACCTAACATGCTATCTGTTGTTAAACTCAATACAAATGGAGGTCACTAAACAATATATAATGATCCCTGAAGACCACATATTGAATTAGAAATTATTTTATTGAATATTTTCCAATGACAATTAAACCTGACTTGGGTCACACATTCAGGAGTGTTTTAGGCTATATGAGGCCTATGAGCTATGTGTTTGATACCTCTGATCTAAAACAACATGTCTAACTCAATCTTGATATTGTAGTAGTAGTAGTAGGAGGAGGAGGAAACGTGATAAATACATAGTTAAAATAGGAAAAGAACTTAGCACAGTACTCTAAGTGTGCTGAATATTCACTTGTACAATATAAGAGGATCACTAAACCTTAAAATAGAATTTCCTCTTCATGTTTTACCAGTTTCTACAATATTTATTGAAGATCCATGATTTTATTCACACCTCCCTCCACTGGCACAGATTGGGATCTTTTTTGTATCTTAGTAAATATTCTTCATAAGTTGCTGTGATCAAAACATTTATCACATAGTGGCCATTCTTCTGATATTGTCACTAGATCCACTCTCGCACTCTCAGATGATATATATATATATATATATATATATATATATATACAATCTGTCACAAAGTTATACTTAAAACCTTATATTTATTCTATGAGTACAAGTGTTAAGGACTTACAGAAATCTGTATGGTTTTGCATTACATATATTTCTAATGCTATGTCAAATGATGACCTTCTCTACGGGGGATGGGAAGCAGATAGTTCAAAACTTAAAATGAAACAAAAAATAAATACATTCTTTTTTTAAAAAAAGAACCTATTTTGAGATGTCAGAAAAAAGTCTCCAGTAAAGCAATAAAGTTCACAGAATAAATCTATTAAATGCACAGTTTGTAATTATACATTTATAGATCATAACAGGTCTTTTATTATATTTAACCATTATCTAAATAAATACAAAACTAATAAAAATGAGAGATTACAATAGTCCTCAGTTAGATCTGTATCTAGGAGCCCTCTATTGGCCTGATATAAAATGTAGAGATCACAATCATGGAAACAGAACCAAGATCATAATAATATCATCAGAATAATACCACCATAATACCATAGTAATACCATTTTAAAATATGTTCATTTATTTTAATTTATTTGATTCCTACTATGACCTTAAGAGGAAAGAAAGTAGGACATTATAATTTCTATTTTGCAGATGAAGAAACTGAATGACTTAAAGTGACTCGTCCAAGTTCATACAGCTAGTTGTTACCAGTGCAGCTAAAATGATAGCTGAAGGTCTCTGACTAAATGGTCAATAATTTTCTTATTATAGCGATAATTATTTTGTATAATAGTCGCTGTGCTTTAATATTCCAGTGGTTTTCTGATCTATCTTAATAGTATGGGTATTTCTTTCAAAAATGGAGAACAGAAGTCATCTATTCTAACCTGTCCTGGGCATCCCTTGTCCTTGTCTTTACAGGATAGAAAAGAGAAGAAAGATTATCAGTTGTTCAATATACATTCAGGTAGACCCCCTATAGAGTCTGTCCAACAGTGTGTGTGCATATATATATGTTTATGTATAAATGTATGTGGGTGTGTATTATGTATGCATGTGTGTATAATTGTACCCAAAATTGAAAGGGAGGAAGGGAAGTGGTCTAGATTGCAATTTCTCCTCATCCATAGATTTCCATGAAAGCAAAAGGTTGCTACATGGCAGCCAGAATTGGAACATCATTGTCTATTAAGAACTAAAGATGTGTATTACTCAGGGCATAATGGGAAAGATTCATGGTGGATGTAAGAAGGATACAACCCAGGATAAACAAATAACTTTGAAAAGTGGTAGATAAGGACATTATCAAACAACTGAATGATGTGAAGGGAAGTTGATCATTTGTCAAGAGAAAAACATGATAGATAACCAGAGTGCTTCACTGGTACCTCTGTGCTATAAAAAAGTGGAGGAGAACTTTGTTATATTGGGCGGACCCCAATAACAAACTATAGAGAGCATGTGGACAATAACATGATAAGCAAACATGGATAAATTTTTGATCTACATTTGTAGAGGAAGCTCCTGAATCAATGAAATTGCAGAACCATTTGCATTCAGATGGACTGAGAGGATTTTTTCCTGGACCTTTCAGCATCTTTCTCTCCTTAAGAAAACTTAACAAGCAATTCCATGGTGCCCTCAAAATTGTGTTGCCTCAGGGATAAACCTCATTCATTGGTTTAATCCCATTACTTTTCCCAATTTTAAGTGATCATTTCACTTCCTGAAATGTTAGGGACCTTTGTGTGTGGGAATACTGTAAATCTTCAAGGCCTGATGCCCCTGAGCACAAGAACATTATCTTACTAAGTGCCAGGAGTGGGAGTGGATTAGAGACTGGATAGGATATTTAAGCTCTTGTATTTTGGTAAATAAATGGAAATCTTGGTGGATAAAGGGAGAACTTGTCTTCCTTGTTTCCCATCTTTCCAAGGCTTGCCTGAGGAAAAAAGAAAGGGAGTCCAGAAAGGGACCCAACATATGGCACCCGGACAGGGAAATGAAGGTGGAACTATCTGAGTGAAGTCCAGGATGAGGACCAGCAGATACAAGCAAGAGAATCCAGAGAGCAGAGGACTCCAGAGAAAGTAACAGACTGATTTGTTACCAGGGGCTGATTTTAAGTTGGAACAAGGAGGTATAAAGCAAAAGTGAGAAGACAAATAGTATTTAGCATTGAGGAGTCAGCAGAAATTGGAGTCTCTGAGGCAACACAGCAGGGGAAGGAGCTTCTTCCTCAGCAGCAGTTGTGGAGAACCTGCTTGCTGCCTGCCTGATTGCAATATGCATGATCCAAACCCCTAAATCTACCATCAACTTCAGAGACTTGTTGTTGCTGTTGCAGACTCTTGCAGATCTATGATGAATTTCGCTCTAAAAGTCACAATGATTTTCACTTTCCAGCCTACAGCCGGGTGCCCCTTGACCATTGCTCCAGCACCGAAGGGCTGTGAATTGAACACTGTTTTCCTGTGCTGAAAGTAAAAATGTCACATGCAAGTTAAATAATTCCAAATGCGTCCTCCCATTCTCTGCTGCCCCCACCCTCTGCAGAGAGAGGAGGGAAGGAGAAGGAAAATCTTCCTTTTTGGAACTTTGAAATTCAAGCTTATGTTTCAGATGGAATGCAGGCTTTGCTACAAGAACAAGACCCCTCCAAAGACTTATTCTAGAAATAAAGGGACCCCCATGCCTTCTTCCTGGTTTGGAGAGGTGGTGGTGGTGGTGGAGGTTGGGCAATAGGCTATTGATTGGGAAGTTTTGTGGTTCAATTAGTTAAGAGAAAAATGGAAGAAGATTTTTTTCTGGGATTGAGAAATTTAGATTTTGTCTTTTGAATGAAGCCTGTGCCTATGGCTTATATTTCTGTTGACTGGTCTTAATTAGTTATGTGTGTGTATGTATATTTAAACATATATAGGACATTTTACATCTCTCTACTGGCCTGGAAAGGTGAGAAAATGTTTCTATATTCTGTGATATGGTACGTAGGCCAGGGTATCAGTCTCAGCTTGGTAAACGTGATACAAGAGAGTTATTTCTGTGTTTGTGTTTGTGTCTAAATTCTGGTGTGTGTAATGCAGATCTGAAATAGGTAAAGTTAAAAGTTACTCCTTTTAGTTTGAATTTTGAATTTGATTGCTTTGGAAGGTTTTTGCTGGCAAAAGAAATAAGTTTGTAATCTTTGTAAGTTGGGGATAAATTGTATTTCAAGGAATTTGGGAATATTGGTTTTTACTATTATTTAATTGACATTTGTTTATACTACTTTTGAACTTTTGTTTACAACTTATGTGGCATTCTTTATGTAATAATTTTGGTTCAAAGATGACGAGAAGGGAGATATGTTAGAGACTGTTGTATGTGTGTGAGAATACTGTAAATCTTCATCACCTGGTGCCCTTGAACACAAGAACATTATTTTACTAACTGCCACGGGAGAGGGAGTGGATTGGAGACTGGGGAGGATATTTAAGCACTTGTATTTTGGTAAATAAATGGAGACCTTGGTGTACTAAGGGAGAACTTGTCTTCTTTATCTCCTGCCCCTCCAACACTCACCTGGGGAAAAGATAAGGGAGTACAGAAAGGAACTCAACACTCAAGAAGAAAATTTTGGAGTGTTATGTAACATTCCAAATGGGTATCTCCCCTGTCCTTGTTGGTGAAAAGAGCTTGTTATAAAAACGAACTGGAGATCTTTTCAATTTTTTTCTCTTTTTTGTCCTTGTATCAAATCCATCTTTATATGTCCTTTCATTGACTTTTTGTCAGATGGATTTTTCTACCATATTCTCTTTATGCTTGATTTTCCTTCTCCTGCTTCTAATGATTTTTTTGAGATAATAGTGTTCACAATTTTCAATTGTCTTTCTTTGTAACTTTTTACCAATGAATGTATACTTTCTGGTGTTACTCCTTACTCCTTTTTTTTTTTTAAAACCAAGGAGGACACCTAAACAACCCTATCTCAGAAAAAGAAATTCAACAAGCCATTATTGAACTCCCTAAAAAAAAATCTCCAGGGCCTGATGGATTCACAAGTGAATTCTACCAAACAGTTAAGGAACAATTGGTTCCAATCCTATATAAAGTCTTTGGAAAAATAGGGAAAGATGGAACTCTGCCTAATTCTTTCTATGAAACCAATATGGTACTGTTACCTAAACCAGGAAGAGTTAAAACAGAGAAAGAAAATTATAGACCTATTTCCCTGATGAATATAGATGCAAAAATCTTAAATAAAATCTTAGCAAAATGACTACAACAAGTCATCACTAAGATAATACATTATGATCAAGTAGGATTTATTCCAGGATTGCAGGGTTGGTTCAATATTAGGAAAACTGTTAGTATACTCAATTACATGAACAGCAAACCTATCAGAAATCATATGATCATATAAATAGATGCTGAAAAAGCTTTTGACAAAATACAGCATCCATTCCTATTAAAAACACTAGAGAGTGTAGGAATAAATGGACTGTTCCTTAAAATAATTAGCAATATCTATCTGAAACCATCAACAAGCATTATATTCAATGGGGAGAGGCTAGAGGCATTCCCAATAAGATCAGGGGTGAAACAAGGATGACCATTATCACCACTATTATTCAAAATTGTATTAGAAATGTTAGCACCAGCAATTAGAGAAGAAAAAGAAATTGAAGGAATTAGAATTGGGAAGGAAGAGACAAAACTCTCACTCTTCGCAGATGACATGATGGTCTACCTAGAGAATCCCAAGAAATCATCTAAAAAACTACTGGAAACAATTAGCAATTTTAGCAAAGTTGCAGGTTATAAAATAAACCCTCATAAATCCTCAACTTTCCTATATATGTCTAGCAAGAAACAGCAGGAAGAGCTAGAAAGAGAAATCCCATTCAAAGTAACCTCAGACAGTGTAAAATACTTGGGAGTCTATTTGCCAAGACAGACTCAGAATCTTTTTGAAAACAATTATAAAACACTTCTCACACAAATTAAATTAGATTTAAATAACTGGGCAAATATCAACAGCTCATGGATAGGTAGAGATAATGTAATAAAAATGACAATTCTACCAAAACTAAACTATCTGTTTAGTGCCCTACCAATCAAAATTCCAAAAAATTACCTTAATGAGCTAGAAAAAATTGTAAGTAAATTCATATGGAGAAATAAAAAGTCAAGAACTGCCAGGAGCTTAATGAAAAAAAGAGCAAATGAAGGTGGCTTAGCACTACCCGATCTAAAATTATATTATAAAGCATCAGTCATCAAAACTGTTTGGTATTGGCTAAGAAATAGAGTGGTGGACCAGTGGAATAGACTCGGTGTAAAAGCAGGAGAGGATTATAGTAATCTGCTGTTTGATAAACCCAAAGAGTCAGGCCACCAGGATAAAAACTCCCTCTTTGATAAAAACTGCTGGTATAATTGGAAGTTAGTATGGAAGAAACTTAGATTAGACCAACACCTCACACCCTTTACCAAGATAAGATCCAAACGGTTACAGGACATAGACATAAAAAACAATACTGTAAGCAAATTAGAAGACCAAGGACTAGTCTACCTGGCAGATCCATGGAAAGGGGAACAGTTTATGAGTAAGGAAAAGTTGGAGAACATCACCAAAAACCAATTAGATGATTTTGATTACATTAAATTAAAAAGCTTTTGCACAGATAAAACCAATGTAATCAAGATCAAAAGAAATGTAGTAAATTGGGAAACAATCTTTGCAATTAATGATTCTGACAAAGGACTGATTTCTAAAATGTACAGAGAACTGAGTCATATTTTTAAAACAAAAAGCCATTCCCCAATTGACAAATGGTCAAAGGATATGCAAAGGCAATTTACATATGAGGAGATCAAAGCAATCCATAGCCATATGAAAAAATGCTCTAAATCATTAATTATTAGAGAAATGCAAATTAAAGCTTCTCTGAAGTACCACCTCATACCTCTCAGATTGGCCAATATGACCAGGAAGGATAATGATCATTGTTGGAAGGGATGTGGGAAATCTGGGACACTATTACACTGTTGGTGGAGCTGTGAACTCATCCAACCCTTCTGGAGAGCTATTTGGAACTATGCCCAAAGGGCAACAAAAATGTACATACCCTTTGACCCAGCAATACCACTACTGGGTCTATACCCTGAAGAGATGAGGAAAAAGGGTAAAAACATTACTTGTACAAAAATATTTATAGCAGCCCTGTTTGTGGTGGCAAAGAATTGGAAATCCAGTAAATGTCCTTCCATTGGGGAATGGCTTAGCAAACACTGTACACCCCAACAGCAACATGGGAGTGATGTTCAAGCTTGAAGGACTTGCTCATTCCATCAGTGCAACAATCGGGAACAATTTTGGGCTGTCGGCAAAGGAGAGTACCGTCTGTATCCAGATAAGGAGCTGTGGAGTTTGAACAAAGTACAAGGACTATTCCCTTTAATTTAGAAAAAAACAGATATCTTATTGTCTGATCTTGTTACCTCTGAGAATTCTGTTCTCTTTAAGGATATGATTTCTCTCTCATCACACCCAATTTGGATCAAGGTACAACATGGAAACAAAGTAAAGACTGACAGAGTGCTATCTGTGGGGTGGGGGTGGGGGGAGGGAAGCAAGATTGGGGGAAAACTGTAAAATTCAAATAATATCTTTAATAAAAATAAATTTAAAAGACTGAAAAAAACCAAGGACGAGGTAATCTTTTCTGATTAAGGCTATTATTATAGCATTTTTTCTCCTTTTTAATGGCATAGATCTATATCAGTTAAACTTCTGCATTAATTTTAATTGGTGCTGATGTCTATTATCCATTTACCATTTTCAAGGTGAATAGGTTAAATTTTAAAATAAAAATAGGTCAAATTTGAATTGTTTCAATTCTAACCTACATGCATTCTTCATTTTAATTCTTTCTTCTAATTGTATATTAATTTTGTTCTGTATTGTATATAGCAACTTGATATCTGAGAGATTTGGAATTGATTCTAGCTTAGCTGATAAAGTGTTTATTATTTGTTAAAATCATTTTCCTTTTATAATATTATTTAGTACTTACTTTCATGCCTATGAAGTAATTTCTTTTTTTAACTAATGATGATACTCTCTGACTAGGAAAAGCAATGAGGAGTGATTATTCCAAAGCAACCTCTAGAGGTTAAATATGTACATGTTCTTTCTCCCACTATAATGACTTCTTCAAAGGATAACTTGCTTTCAGTTTTGTTTTGTATGCTTCACTTAGCATGGTCTTGAATATAGAAACACTTAGAAGATTATTGATTGCTTGATGGAGCCCAGTGGAAATATTTTGTAATATTTAGAACTGGGGATTTGGCACTCAGAAGAGGACAATGATTTTAGTGGTAAATAATAGTGAGTAGTAGAGTAGTAGGGAGGCCTCACCTAAATGACCCTATAGCCCCACATAAAACAAAAAAGAACTAGAAAGGAAGTAGGTAAACTTAATGGGATAGTGGATCAATCAATAATCATTTACTAAGTACTTAGGTGCCACGTAATAGTCTAAGAGCTAGAAGAAGAAATATCACTTTTAAAAAATTCTCTATCCTCAAGGAGTTTATAGTCTTCTGGGGGAATATAATACATAAAAAGGAACTATAAAGCTAGGAAGAAAGAAGCAAGAAAGGGAGAACAGAAGGAAAATAAGAAAAAAAGAAGGAAAGTGAGAAAACACTATTAAAGAGAAGGCATAAAAGGAGATGGTAAAAAAGTCCAGTGAGCCAGAGCCATAACCTGGAAAGAAGTAAGATATGTCTGAGCTTAATATTCCTTAAAATGGAGGTCCTACATAGAAACCTGCCAAAGAGAGAAGGGCCAGCCTACAGTTGGAGACATCTCTAAGGTGAGAAAACTGCTGACATAGAGGTAGAACAGTTGGAAGATGAAAAGTCTGGAAATTCAGAAGCAGAGTTGACTAAATAAATTATGTTAAATGAATGTAATTGAATTTTATTACTGCATCAAAAGGAATGAAAAGCTTATAGAGAAGCTTGGGGAAGCTGATATAAACTAATGTAAAATAACCAGGAAATATACATTCAATAAATATAACAATGTAAATAGAAATAGAAACAACAAAAAAAATCTAAAATGAATATTAAAATTATATTTGAAGTTTCTTTTGGGCCTTCGACTCCCAAAGAAGAAATATGAGAAAATAATCTCCCCTAATTATTCTTCACTGTGATGAGAGACCATGAGTGTGGAACATTTGCATAAAATGTCATACTTTATTGATATGTTGGATAGTGTCACTATTTCATTTTTTTTTGTGCTGAGGGATAGTTCTCTGCCAAGGAAGAGGGAAAAATGATATAGGAAATGTAAAAGGGAATAATGATATAGATAATATATAAGTAAAAGCAATTAAAATGTATTTTAAAATAAAAAATAGGATGGAGAGCAGAGGGTCAGGCTGAATGTGTATGAGGTTTTACTTAAGGTCTTCCAAAATGAATGATATTGTTATTTTGTGATATTAATAATAATCAGTACAAGTAATTTCAATTCAACAAACATATATAAAGAACTACACTAAATAATGAAAATGCAAAGACAAAATTAGTCTGAAAGTATAGAGTCTGTAGTCTACTGGGGGTAGCCAAATAGTGGCCAGTTAGTTTCAGAGAGGAAAATATTTCCAGAATAGTTAAGCTCTATTATTATAGAAGGCATACTGTGTTGTCTCAAACTGTTTCAAAGTTGTGAAAAGAATATGGACAAACAAAAATAAAAAGTCAGCAAAAGATCTAGAGATTTGTGTACTTTAATAAATAGACCTCTTTCCCTGTAATGTATCCTCAAACCTTTTAATTGTACTACAACATAACTAAAGAAAAAGACTCATTTGTAGTCAAGAGGAATGACCTAAAAACAAAAAACTAAAGTTATATTACACATAATACTCTGTAGACTGGCTAGAAGACCCATCATTGTATGTTTTTTCCTGGACCTTGTCCTTTGTATTGTAGATATCACTACAAAATTAAAAATGTAAAATTACTTGATATATTTATGATTTGGGGGAAATTCCTAGATTATGGATTATTTTGAAGAAATGTTTTAAATGTTTTCAAATTTTTCCTTGAGTTTATAAAGATTATGTTGGTTCAGTTATACATTTCTGTTTTCAAGTTGTCAATAGTGATCAAGGGAAATTTATTATTATTTGTTCTTTGAACTTTAAAGTTATCTATTGATTTGAAATTCCTTAAAGATTTTTATGGAAATAAATATTTAAATAGGTAGCATTCAGGGTATGATAAAATGAAGACTGACTTTTATCATATTACTAATAATATTGCATTGTGAGAAATCATTATTATTGATTAATTAGCCAATTTATTAATTACCAGGAAAAGGAGATTTTATGTTATTGATGATCACTTTTGTACTACTTTGTCTTGACATTTCATGGTGCTTATCTTTGCCTGGAAGAGGTATATGCCTTAATTTTATTTATGGCTTAAGAATCAGGGCCATTCTTTCTGTCAACTGAAAACTGGTCTTCTCCTTTTATTATCCTTACCTTACTAAAATTTGACTTGTGGAATAAATATATTAACTATTTGACAAAGGGAAATTTGAGCTTCCTAAAGTGATTTTATTATTTGTCCGTTACCCCAGACAACTGATGACCTGATAATTTCCTCTCTTAATCCATCTACTGTAAACCTTCTAAATGTAATTTAATCGGTAATCTGATTTTAGTTTACCTACACAATCTGTTTAATGAGATTTGTCTCCTTAAGGGATGCATGAGGTTATGACTGCTTAACTAAGTTTGTTCAACTTTTATAATATAAATTATAATAACAACAATTTAATTGTTATAATAACAACAATATAATTTTGGAATTGGAACTCATGACTACATATGGTGCTTGTTTCCTGATCTAAGTTTAAGTCTTCTGAAGACTTACTCAAATTGATCCCTCTAACTATGAGATATTGGAAAAGGTTTATCATCCATCTCCAACACCTAAAAGGAATTATATCAAGCTCTAGAAGAGATAGGTGGTAAAGAGAACACCACTGAGTTAGGTTAGTTTTAATGAATTCTCTTTGAAATCATATCCTAGCTTTCTGCTTCTATAATGCTTCCAGTAGGATGAAAATGTTGGACTTAAATAAGCTAAAAAAATTGTGGATGCTTTATCATATTGTTTGAAAAACTTGTTAGACTATGTAAATCTAAGTAGAGATTGCTTGAATTGCAATTCTAATAGGTGCCTTGACCTCAGTAATTTTCCTGGAATTCTGAGTTCCTATAGGTCCTATATTCACCAAAAAACATTCCTTAACTGGGTTTTGTTCTGGGTCTACCTGAGTTTGTATTTTGAGCTCTTCATCTTTGGCCTTACTAACTTTTGTTGAATTAAAAAAAATTGAATTGGATGTAAAAATTTTGTTGAATGTTAAAAAAAAAAAAAAAGCAAGGTAGATTGAGATAGTTATGACTAACATAACCATCTCATTTTGCCCTCTGGGCAAAATTGCTTAACTGTGCATGTGTGGTTTATGTGTAGGTACACTTGTCTAAATCCTATATAATGTATACCTCCCACAGCCTAGATGAGAGGGAGCCACACCTCCTTTCCAGCTTACTTTTTTTTAACCAAGTGACCCAATAAACTTACTTCTTTTTTATTTAATTTTTTAAAATTTTTATTGATTTGTACATGCATATTTCCAAGTTACAAAATTTCCCTCCACCCTTCCTTCCCACCCCCCCTCCCCTCAGTAGGGAACAGTCAGTTTAGCATTTTATATAAATATCTTGTTAAACATATTTACAAATTAGTAATTTTTGGCATGATGAATTATGATTAAGGGAAAGATACATAAGAGATACTTTTTATAAAGTGTTCATCAGATTCGTTAGGGGTGGGTTTTTTTTTCTGTTTTGTTTTGTTTTTCTTCTTCTAGTTGGTAATAATATAGTCCATAACCGGTCTAATACAGTTGTCTTAGCTCTTTGGATTGTCAAGAGGAGTTGCATCCATTGAGGCTGTTCATCTCATAATGTTGTTGTTATCATGTACATTGTTCTCTTGACTCTACTCCCTGTGCTCAGTATCAGAGCCCGTAAGTCATTCCATGCTTCTCTAGAGTTCAACCATTTATGGTTCCTTATAGAACAATAATACTCCAAGGTATTCATGTACCATAACTTGTTCAGTCATTCCCCAATTGATGTTCATCCCCTCAATTTCCAGTTCTTTGCCACCACAAAAGAGCTGCTATGGATATTTTGAAACATAGGACTTTTCCCATGTTTTACATTTTCTTCTGAATATATTCTGAGAATTGGAATTGCTGGGTCAAAGATTGAACAGTTTTATTGCTCTTTGGGCATAGTTCCATATTGCTCTCCAGAAAAGTTGGATCCATTCACAACTCTACCAGCAATGCATCAATTTCCCAGTCCTCCCACAGCCTTGATCATTTTCCCTTTCTCTCATCTTGACTAATCTTATAGGTGTGAAGTAATACCTCATTGTTGTTTTAATTTGCACTTCTCTAATCAATAGTGATTTGGAGCACTTTTCATATTATTATAAATAACTTTAATTTCTCCATTTGAAAACTGTCAATTAATATCCTTTGACCATTTATAAATTGGGGAATGACTTGCGACCTTCTAAATTTGATGCAATTCTCTATATATTTTAGAAATGAGATCTTTATCAGAATGCTTGGTTGTGAAGATTGTTTTCTGCTTTTCTTCTAATTTTGGTAGCATTGATTTTATTAGTGCAAAAACTTTTTAAATTTAATATAGTCAAAATCATTTATTTTACAGTTTATAATGTGCTCTAATTCATGTATGGTCATACATTTATTGAGTATTTTTTGGTCTATTACTTTATCTATGTTATCATTCTTTGTGTCTAAATCCTGTACTCATTTTGAACTTATTTTGGTATAGGGTGTGAATTGTGGATCTATGTCTAGTTTTTGCCATACTATTTTCTAGTTTTCCCAACAATTTTTGTCAAATAGTGAGTTCTTATCCAAGAGGCTGATATCTTTGGGTTTGTCAAATAGTAGATTGCTGGAGTCATTTACTGCAACTTCTTTAGAACCTATCCTAATCCACTGATCCATTATTCGATTTCTTAACCAGCACCAGGCAGTTTGGATGACTGCTGCTTTATAGTATAGTTTGAAATCTGGTAGAGCTAGGCCACCTTCCTTTACATTTTTTTTCATTAGTTCCCTTTCTATTCTTGGCCTTTTGTGGCTTCATATGGATTTTGTTACTATTTTTTTCTAGCTTGGTAAAGTAGCTATTTGGTAGTTTGATTAGTATGGCACTGAATGAGTAATTTTATTTGGGTAGAATGGTCATTTTTATTATATTAACTTGACCTAAACATGAGCATTTGGCAATTTTCCAATTATTTAGATCTGACTTTATTTGGGTGTTGGAGAACTTTATAATTGTGTTCATACAGTTTCTGGGTTTGTCTTGGTAATAAACTTATTTTTAAAACTATTTCAGATTTGGGAGTTTGTTCTAACAAAGTGCAGCTAATTAGATGAAGGTTTCAGTGTTACTTATATTTTCCTTTTGCTCTGTCTAGAGTCTAGAGTAACAAAGGAAAGATAGATTTTGTTGCTATTTTTCTGAAAGCTCTGTTTTCTACAAACTGATTTGTCAACAAAGCATCCTAATGAGTGAAAATTTAGTTGGGTTTATCAGCCTTGCCCAATCAATTTGAGCTTTTTGTGCTATTGAAACTAATTTTTGTGGAACATTTCTCTGAATCAGAGTATGTTTTGAATTGTCTCATTTCAGTCAAGTCTGACTCTTTATGATTTTTTGACAATGATACTGAAATGGTGTGTCATATCCTTTGTCAGCTCGTTTTTCCAACAAAGAAATAGAGGCAAACAGGGAAAAATGATTTGCCCAAGATCACACAGCTAGTAAATGTCTGAAGCTGGATTTGAACTCATGAAACTGAATCCTCCTGACTCCGAGTCTGGCAGGTTGGTTTTGTAACAACACTGAGAAATAAATACTTTAGTTTCTCCTCACTGACCCCTTCCCCTTTACTGATTAGGGTGTTAAGTCTGAGAGAATTTAAAAGACTGACCATTACTTCCATATTAAGTAATTGTTAGAGGTGGGATTTGAATTCAGCTGTTTTTTTATTCCAACTTCAGTACTTTAACCACTTTACAATGCCATATCAGGAAGACATAGGAAGAATTTCTATTTTTTTTAATTCAAATTTATTTTAATTCCAGCTCTATATTCTTTCCCTTCTGGGGTGGCTAAGTGGTGCAGTGGATAAAGCACCGGCCCTGGAGTCAGGAGTACCTGGGTTCAAATCCGGTCTCAGACACTTAATAATTACCTAGCTGTGTGGCCTTGGGCAAGCCACTTAACCCCATTTGCCTTGCAAAAACCTAAAAAAAAAAGAGTTAATATATTCTCTCCCTTTCACTTCCCTCTCCCCTTCACTGAGAAAACAAGGAAAACAAAATTCATTACAAACATGTATAGTCAAGCAAAACCAATTCCCATGTTACCCATGCCAGCTGTACTTCTTTTTTAGGTTTTCGCAAGGCAAATGGGGTTAAGTGACTTGCCCAACGCTACACAGCTAGGTAATTATTATTTCAGCATATGGTGTGAGGTATTGGTTAAAACTTAATTTCTGTCAGACTGCTGTCCACTTTTCCCAATAGTTTTAGTTCTTTGGGTATATTGAGTATTGGTCTTCTAAGTTCTTTTGATTCTGTAACTTATGTACCTAATTTATTCCATTGATCAATCTCTGATTTTTAACCAATAAATATTTAGTATTATTGTTTAAGATCTAGTACTGCTAGAGCCCCTTATTTCCATGGGAAATTTCCCATTATTTCTCTTGAGATTATTGACCTGTTTTTATCAGGTAAATTTTCATTATTATTTTTTCTAATCCTATTAAGCAACACATTGGTAGTTTGGCTGTATGAAACTAAACGTAATTTTAGATAGTATTGTCAGTTTTATTAAATTGGTTTGACTCACCCAAGAATAATTTTCTTTATATAATTATTTAGAAGACTTCCAGTTAAGGGAGCTATTATCCTCCTGAGGTATCCTCTTCTTCTACTCTGGTCAATTCCTTTTATTAGCAAATTTTTCCTGATGTTCAACACAAATATGTTTCACTGCAGTCTCCTCTACAGATAAGCAACATAAATCTCATTTTTCTCTCATTTGACACAGAGTCAAGTATTTGAAGACTGACCTTGTCTTCTCATAAACCAGATACTCCTATTTTCTTTAGCTGATTGAATTCATCAAATATCTATTGTCATGTATTTTAGATCATTACTGCTATTCCTTTCATCTTGGTCACCCTCTTCTGGTTGCATGACAATTCCTTGTAAAATAGGTTGCTTTGATGTAGGTTGTCTAAGAACTATTAATTCCTGTGTTCAGGATATGCGACTTGTCTTACTGCATTCTAGGATTTCCTTCATTTTTTAACTGCCATAATAATACATGATGACACCTTGTACTCATCTGGATGCTAGATCATGTCAATTGCTTTCCAACTGTGTTTTCTTCTTGTATGTCTTTTAAAAAATTAATTGATTAACTTTTTCACATTACTGCAACAGACTTATTTTATTTTAGTTTTTTTTTTGCAAGGCAAATGGGGTTAAGTGGCTGCCCAAGGCCACACAGCTAGGTAATTATTTAGTGTCTGAGACCGGATTTGAACCCAGGTCCTCCTGACTCCAGGGCCGGTGCTTTATCCACTGTGCCACCTAGCCACCCTCACTGCGCCACCTAGCTGCCCAATAGACTTATTTTAAAAGTAAACATAATCCTCCTTTCTCCTACAAAGAAGAACCTCAAGAAAAACAAAGTGAGAGAAAAAAAAAGTATTCTTCCATCTGTATTGAGATACCATCAGCTCTGTCTCTAGTATGGATTGCATTCTTTTTTTTTTTAAGGTTCTTTTTTTTTTGCAAGGCAAATGGGGTTAAGTGGCTTGCCCAAGGCCACACAGCTAGGTCATTATTAAGTGTCTGAGACCGGATTTGAACCTAGGTACTCCTGACTCCAGGGCCGGTGCTTTATCCACTGCACCACCTAGCCACCCCTAGATTGCGTTCTTTATCATAAGTCCATTAGAGAAGTTGCTTCAATATTTTTCCCATAGTTGCTATTGTTAGTTGTATTTCCCTCCATCCTATTACTCCCTACCCCCATTTATTCTATTTTTTTCTCTCCCTTTACCCTATACTCTTCAAAAGTGTGTTGATCTGACCACACTCTTCCACTATTTTCCTTCTCTTTTATAACATATAACCCCCCTTCCCCTCCCTTCCTCCTGTCCCCTTTCTCCCATCCCCTACCTCTCCTTGTTTCCTCTAGGTGAGATAGATCTCTATATTCTATTGAGTGTGCATGCTATTTCCTCTATGAGTTACTTCTAATGAGAATAACCCCTCATCTTCTCCCCTTCCTTTGCAAAAACATTTTCTTGCCTCTTTTACCTCCTAGTTCATTCTACCTCTCCTTTTACCATCCTCCCTGTTCATTACTTTCTCATCCATTAGTTCCATCTTTATATTATATTATACCTTCCATATTCAACTCCTTTTGTGCCTTATCAATACATCTCCTTCTAATTGCCCTAATAAATGAGAAGGTCCATATGAGTTATCAGAATCATCTTCCCATGGGGGAATACAAAAAAATTCAACATCATTAAATCCCTCATAATTTACTCTGCTCATATACCTTCTCTATGCTTCAGTTGAGTCCTGTACTTGAAAAAAAACTTTCTTTTCAACTCTGGTCATTTCAGCAGGAAAGTTTGAAATACCCCATTTCATTGAAAGTCCATTTTTTTTCCCCTGAAAGGGGATGTTTGGTAATTGATTCTTGATTGTAATCTGAGCTTTTTGCCTTCTGAAATATCATATCCCAAGACCTATGAGTCCTTAATGCAGACAGTGCTAAATCCTGATGACAGCACAACAATATTTGAATTGTTTCTTTCTAGTTCATTTCTAGTTCCTCTCCTTGATTTGTGAGTTCTGGAATTTGACTATAATATTCCTCAGAGTTTTCATTTTGGGTTCTCTTTCAGGAGGTGATCGATGGATTATTTCAATGTCTATTTTCCCCTCTGCTTCTAGTATATCAAGGCAATTTTCCTGGAGATTTTCTTTAAAACTGACATCAAGACTTTTCCTGGTCAAGATCTCAAGTGCCCCAATAATTATTAAATTGTCTCTTCTGGATCTGTTTTCAAGGTCAGTTGTTTTTCTAATGAGATATCACATTTTCTTCTACTTATTCATTCTTTTGGTTTTTGTTTGATTATTTCTTGATTTCTCACAAATTCTACATTTAAAGGAATTATTTTCTTCAGAGAGCTTTTTTATCTACTTTTCCATCGGATCAATTCTACTTTTGAAGGTCTTCTCCTCACTTATGTCTTGGACTGATTTTTCCATTTGACCTGAACTGGTTTTTAGGTTATCTTCTTCAGTATTTTTGGTATCTACTTCAACCAGCTGCTGACTTAGTTTTCATGATTTTTCTGCACCCCTCTCATTTCTCCATCAATTTTCCCCCCTTTCTCCCTTACTTGATTTTCAAAATCTTTTTTGAGCTCTTCCATAGCCTGAGACCAACTCCTATTTTTCTTGGAGACTTTGGAGACAGAAGTTTTGATTTTGTCATCTTCTGAATGTATATTTTGATCCTTCATGGATTCAAAATAATTGTCTATGGTAGGGAGTGGCTAGGTGGCACAGTGGTACCGGCCCTCAACTCAGGAGGACCTGAGTTCAAATGTGGCCTCAGACACTTAATAATTACTTAACTGTGTGGCCTTGAGCAAGCCACTTAACCCCATTACCTTGCAAAAACCTAAAAAAACCCCAGAAAAACAAAAACAAAAAAATAATTGTCTATGGTACAATGTTTTTCTTCTTCTGTTTTTTTGCTCATTTCCCCAACCTTAATATTAACTCTTTGTTAAGGTGGAACTCTGCTTCTAGGGTGGAGGATGCAATTTCCCAAGCATTTGAGGGTTTTTGCAACTGTGTTCAAGGACACCCTCCCAGGGATCTCAATTCCTTCAAGGGCTTATGAGAGGCAATGACTGCTCTCTGGCCTGTGCTCTGGTCTGTGGATGAGTATAAGTTTCCCTCTGCCCTGGCACTGTGAGGAGGGTCCTTGCTCTGCTATGGCAGTATGGGCCCAGACTGTGACCTGGATCTGAGTATAGGCAAAGCAACAGAGTCCTGTCCCAGGGATAGCAGAGAGACCTCTGGAATCTCCCCCAATCTCCTTTACTATTCATGGGCTGAACACTTGGAAAGCATGGGGACTCTGCAGGCCTCCTTCTGGTTCCTTAAGGCAGGCCTGCACTGAGGTCTGGGTTCCATGCTCATTCTGGTGGAGCAGAATTTTCCTGATGACTTTTAAAGTTGTCCTTGGTAATCCCTGGGCTGAGAGGTCTGGAAACTGTGGCAACTGCCATGGACCCAAGTCCCCCAGGAACTCAGATGTCTCCACTGTCCCTGGATAGCTGGAACCAGTTTACTCCAGACTGTGCTGTGTTGTGACCCTTTCTAACCCAGTGGAGCAGGACCTTCCCTAGATCTTTTTTTTAGGTTTTTGAAAGGCAAATGGGGTTAAGTGGCTTGCCCAAGGCCACACAGCTAGGTGATTATTAAGTGTCTGAGACCGGATTTGAACCCAGGTACTCATGACTCCAGGGCAGGTGCTTTATCCACTGCACTACCTAGCCACCCCTTTCCCCAGATCTTCCAAGTGGTATTGGATGAGAAAATTATTTCACTCAGTCTTTCTGTGGGTTCTGCCACTCTAAAATATGGTTAGAGTCATAATTTAAAGGCATTGGGAGTGATATGGGGCAGAATTTCTGAGATTTCCTGCCTTTACTATACAATCTTGGCTCCCCGCCCTCCATTTTGTGCTTCTTACCTGAATTTTATTTAACTAAAATATGGAGCTTTTCATTTCTGTATATTACATTTCAGATTACTTGCACCCCTGACTTCTTTTGAGAACAGAAGATAAAAGAGAACAGGAAAAATTCTCTCATCTTTCCATGGTTTTAAGATTTTTTTTAGTTTGCTCTCTTCCAGTTCAATGTCAGTGTTTTCTTCCTCTTCTGTACCATCACTCTTCAGTCTATTAAAGGAGAATCAAGAGTTTGGACTTCTGAAGTTCCAGGTTTCAATTCTCTTTAGATATGACCAGTCTCCATACCTCTGGAAATTAACCATATCCAAGCATGTCCTTCAGTGATCTCAATTATTTGTAGAGAGTTCTCCAATTTTAACATTTATTTTCAAAATATACTCAGAAAGTATCTTTTCCATTATAACAGTGTTTCTATAGTGCTAGTAATTGACCTTTGAATTGTTTTAACAATTTTTTAACAAATTAATCAATTTTTTTAGCAAATTTAACAAATTAACAAACAATAGGATTTAACAATTTTTTTCAACAGAATCAATACATGTATTATACCTATACTGAATTTATAGACACCCACTGGTCCTCATGTGTGAACACCATCCCTTGCTTTTTTTTTAATTTTTTTTTTGCGAGGCAAATGGGGTTGAGTGGATTGCCCAAGGCCACACAGCTAGGTAATTATTAAGTTTATGAGGTCGGATTTGAACTCAGGTCCTCCTGACTCTAGGGCCGGTGCTCTATCCACTGCATCAACCAACTGCTCAAGACACAAGTGCTTTAAAGACAAAAAGCCTCAGACATTTTGCATTCTACTAGAGGGATACATCATCTATGGTATAATAGATTTAGGACAGAAGGAACCAATTACTGTTACAGTTACAATTACAAATCCCACTGCCAGGAGACATCTTTCTTTTTTTAGGTTTTTGCAAGGCAAATGGGGTTAAGTGGTTTGCCCAAGGCCACACAGCTAGGTAATTATTAAGTGTCTGAGACTGGATTTGAACCCAGGTGCTCCTGACTCCAGGACTGGTGCTTTATCTACTGTGCCACCTAGCCACCCCTAGGAGACATCTTTTTTAAAAAACTTTTAAAATTCATTTTGTAAAAGAAACTTGGCACTTCTTGACTGCCTGAGTATCATCATAAGGAGTAGCATGGTATAGGAAGGAAAGACCTCAATCAGGCGAGTGCAAATTCTACCTCTGATACTAGTTTGTAAGTGACAAGGCAAGAGTTGCAATGACTAACAATGTCTGGGAAGTAGTAGATGACCTCCATATCTTGGAAGTCTGACCAAGCACTAAGTTGTACATACGGATCCTTTTTCTTTTTCTATGAGCTATTGGGGGAATATATCTAGCAGTGGTATTGCTGGGTCAGAGTAAACACAGATTAGAAAATTTGGGGGCATA
Source organism: Macrotis lagotis (assembly GCF_037893015.1). Classification (NCBI taxonomy): domain Eukaryota; kingdom Metazoa; phylum Chordata; class Mammalia; order Peramelemorphia; family Peramelidae; genus Macrotis; species Macrotis lagotis. Next base: position 14,827,953 of record NC_133660.1, on the reverse strand, counting down.
GTTCTAATCTGCTGTGTCAGCTCACAGCCCCACCAGCAATGCCTTAATATACCTAAATGTTTTTCCATAGCTTTTCTGGCATTTGCCATTTCCCTTTTTGGCCAGATGGAAACCACTACTGTGCCCAAACTATCTTCAATTTTGCATCTGTTTCTATTTCTGTAGTTTTGTGTTGCCTCCTTGAAGGCAAAGACAGTTTAACTCTTGTCTTTAAATCTTAGTGTCTAACACATAGAACATAGATCCTTGATGGATCGTGTTGAATAGGAATGAGGTAAGATTCCATGTGAGGAACAAGAAGAAAGTGGGAAGAGGCACTTTTGTGCCAGTTCCTGAGATCCAAGAAGAAAGGACTGAGTGATGATGAGTTGGCTCAGAATAAGAATGTACATTTATGGATACAATTGTGATAGCAGAAGTCCTTGTTCTTTGAGTCTTTACCTTATGTCACGGCCAATGTCAGTGACTGGAAGTTTTTCATTGCTTTTGTCTTTCTTTCTGTACTTAATACCTAGTACACATTAATTAGCCTGGCATAAACTTATGTTTAATAAATACTTGTTGACTGACTGCTCCAAAGTTCCAAAAAGGGGAGGAAGGGGAGGAGAATCTCTGATCCCAAGGAGAGATATATTTTTGGCATCTCAAATTGGAACTCTGAATTTTCCTATTTGTTTCTAATGATCTCTATAGAGAGGGAGGGTAATTGAGAGTTGTGTTATAAATCTGGGTCTTAGGTTGCTCATCTCTAATTTTCATATCTCTAAAGAAGAGTGATTTTGAGCATTTTTTCTTAAAGATTTTATTTATTTTGAGTTTTACAATTTATCCCCTAAGCTTACTTCCCTCCCCCCAAACCAAACAGAAGGCAATTTGTCAGTCTTTACATTGTTTCCATGATATACATTGATCCAAAATGAATGTGATGAGATAGAAATCATATCCTTAAGGAAGAAATATAAAGTATAAGAGATAGCAAGATCAGACAATAAAATATCAGGGTTTTTCTTCTAAATTAAAGGGAATACTCCTTGGTCTTTGTTCAAACTCCAACATTCTTTTTTTGGCTACAGATGGTATTCTCCATTGTAGACAGCCCCAAATTGTCCCTGATTGTTGGACTGATGGAATAAGCGAGTCCATCAAGGTTGATCATCACCCCCATGTTGCTGTTAGGGTGTACAATGTTTTTCTGGTTCTGCTCCTCTCACTCAGCATCAGTTCATGCAGATCCCTCCAGGCTTCCCTGAATTCCCATTCCTCCTGGTTTCTAATAGAATAATAGTGTTCCATGACATACATATACCACAGTTTGCTAAGCCATTCCCCAATTGAAGGACATTTACTTGATTTCCAATTCTTTGCCACCACAAACAGGGCTGCTATGAATATTTTTGTACAATTGATGTTTTTACCATTTATCATCATCTCTTCAGGGTATAGACCTAGTAATGGTATTGCTGATCAAAGGGTATGCACATTTTTGTTGCCCTTTGGGCCTACTTCCAAATTGCTTTCCAGAAAGGCTGGATGAGTTCACAACTCCACCAACAATGTAATAGTGTCCCAGATTTCCCACAACCCTTCCAACAATGATCATTGTCCTTTCTGGTCATATTGGCCAGTCTGAGAGGTGTGAGGTGGTACCTCAAAGAAGCTTTAATTTCATTTCTGTAATAAGTAATGATTTAGAGCAATTTTTCATATGACTATGGATTGCTTTGATCTCCTCATCTGTAAATTAACTTTGCATATCCTTTGACCATTTGTGAATTGGGGAATGGCCTTTTTTTTTATTTGACTCAGTTCTCAGTATATTTTAGAAATGAGTTCCATGGCAGATTTTTTAAAGAAAATGTAACATAGTAATTTCTTACCATATCCCAAATCTGTTGTTTAAAAAATAAAATCAGATCAGAAAAGAGATTCTTAGATGTATGTTTTGAGTGTTGCTACTTTAGAATAATGAAGAGAAAGGAAGAAATTAAAGTGAGCATGTTTTATTAGTCAACATGTAATCAGGGCACATACTTATTCTATTGAATTGCATTGGCCTTTTTATCCAAATAGTAGACAGGTTATTTTCATCTTATTATCCATACCAATGTGGGATTCCAATTCAGTAATTCATTAGCTTTTTTTCTTTAATTAAAAAAAATTATCCTTTACCTCAAATGAACCAATCAGCCATTTATTCACCTTTAATGTACCAGCTACTAAACTAGGTACTACTGAGTTTACAGAAAGAATGAAATAAATCCCTATTCTCAAATTCAACAAAAGTTTCAAGTAGTATATTTGCATATTCCTGCCTCTTCAGATTCTTGTGATGTTTTGCCTCTGCTCTGAACATAGGCAAACAAGCTTTAATGTTAAAGGCATATATCTGTTATGTGCAGCATTTGTAAAATAAAAAGAACAGCTATCATTACCTTATGGCTTAAGGAACAACATTGTGTAAAATGTTCTTTTTGCTCTTTAAAAAGAATTGTCAATTTTATAAGCAGATCATCTGGGCCATTGGCATAACAACAATGTTTCTTATTAAATTTCCTTCATTTTTGTTAAAAAAAAAGAAATGAGTTCTTTGTCAGAAACAGTAGTTGTAAAGATTGTTTCCCAGTTTGCTACATTTCTTTTGATCTTGGTTACAGTGGTTTTACCTGTGCAAAAGTTTTTTAATTTAATGTAATCAAAATCAACTAGTTTGTTTTCAGTGATGTTCTCCAACTCTTCCTTAGTCATAAACTGCTCCCCTTTCCATAGATCTGACGGGTAGACTAGACCTCGATCTTCTAGTTTGCTTATAGTATTGTTTTTTATGTATAAATCCTGCATCCATTTGGACCTGATCTTGGTATAGGGTGTGAGGTGTTGGTCTAATCTAAGTTTCTTCCAGACTTCCAATTTTCCCAGAAGTTTTTATCAAAGAGAGAGTTTTTATCCCAATAGCTGGACTCTTTGGATTTATTAAACAGCAGATTACTATAATTGTTTCCTACTATTGCACCTAATCTATTCCACTGGTCCACCACTCTGTTTCTTAGCCAATACCAGACAGTTTTGTAGGGCTAATCCATCTTCTTTTGCACTTTTTTTCAATTGAATCCCTGGAAATTCTTGATTTTTTATTTCTCCATATACATTTACTTACAACTTTTTCTAAGTCATTAAAGTAATTTTTTGGAATGTTGATGACTGAACAGGTAGTTTAGTTTTGATAGAATTGTCATTTTTATTATATTAGCTCTACCTATCCATGAGCAGTTGATGTTTGCCCAGTTATTTAAATCTGATTTAATTTGCGTGAGAAGTGTTGTGCAATTGTTTTCAAAAAGTTTCTGAGTCTGTCTTGGCAAATAGCCTCCCAGTTATTTTATATTGTCTGAGGTTAGTTTGCATGGGATTTCTTTTTCTAATGCTTCCTGTTATATCTTGCTAATCATATATAGAAAAGTTGAGGATTTATGAGGGTTTATTTTATATTCTACAACTTTGCTAAAATTGGTAATTGTGTCCAGTAGTTTTTTGGATGATTTCTTGGATGATTTCTAGGCATATTATCATGTCATCTGCAAAGAGTGAGAGTTTTGTTTGAGCATTTTTTCATATGACTATTCACAGTTTTGATTTCTTTGTCTGAAAGCTGTTCATATTCTTTGGACTTGTATCAGTTGAGGAATGACTTTAATTTTTATAAATTTGACTCAACTGCTTATAAATTTAAGAAATGGGCCTTTATCAGAGAAAGTGGCTATAAAATTTTTAAAAAATTTCCCCCCAGTTTCCTGTTTTCTTTCTCATTTGACTGCATTAGTTTTGCTTGTGCAAAACATTTCTTAGTCTCTTATAATCAAAATTGTTTAATTCTTCCTATGATCCTCTCTATCTCTTGTTTGGTAATAAATTTTTCCCTTATCCATTGATTTGATTGCTACATTTTTCCATCATCCTCTCACTTACTAACAATACCACCCATTAAGTCTAAATCATTTATCCATTTTGATCCAATCTTGGTTTTATCCCTAGTTTTTGCCAAAGTGCTTTCCAATTTTCTCAGCAATTTTTGTCAGATGGTGAGTTCTGACCTCCAAAAGACTGGATTTTTGTGCTCGTCAAGCATTAGATTACTCTGGTCTTTTACTGCTGTGTATTGTGTACCCAATCTATTCTTTTTATCCACCTTATTTTAATCATTACCAGATTGTGTTCATGATTATCAGAGACGATTTTTCATTGTTGATTCTCTGGAATCATAGCTAATCATCTTTATCATGAATCTTTTTTAAGTCTTTTAAAGTTGTTTGCATTTACAGTATTGGATAAATTATTTCTTTGATTCTCTTACTTCATTTGGCATTGGTTTTCCATTATGTTCATTAATTGCAGTTTTATTCATTTCTCTGTTGATGAGCATACCATTACTTTTCAGTTCTGTGTTACTCTATAAAGAGATGCTCCAAATATTTTTGGACATAATGAAAAATCATGGATTCTTCACATTTGTTGTTCTAAGTTAAGAACTGGGTCAGAAAATGATCAATGTTGGGGCGGCTAGGTGGCATAGTGGATAAAGCACCGGCCCTGGAGTCAGGGGTACTTGAGTTCATATTCGGCCTCAGACACTTAATAATTACCTAGCTGTGTGGCTTTGGACAAGCCACTTAACCCTGTTTGCCTTGCACAAACCTAAAAATAAATTATTAATGTTGGAAGGGATGTGGGAAATCTAGGACACTAGTACATTGTTGGTGGAGTTGTGAACTCATTCAACCTTTCTGGAGAGCAACTTGGAACTATGCCCCCAAAGGGCAACAAAAATGTGCATGCCCCTTTTTTAAGTTTTTTTTGTTTGCAAGGCAAACGGGGTTAAGTGGCTTGCCCAAGGTCACACAGCTAGGTAATTATTAAGTGTCTGAGGCCGAATATGAACTCAAGTACCCCTGACTCCAGGGCCGGTGCTTTATCCACTATGCCACCTAGACGCCCCTATCATGCCACCTAGCTGCCCCTGTGCATACCCTTTGATTCAGCAATACCACTACTGGGTCTATAACATGAAGAGATGATGAAAAAGCATAAAAACATCACTTGTACAAAAATATTCATAGCAGCCCTGTTTGTCGTGGCAAAGAATTGGAAATTAAATGAATGTCCTTCAATTGGGGAATGACTTAACATACTGTGGTATATGTATGTCATGGAACACTATTGTTCTTTTAGAAACCAAAAGGGATGGGAATTCAGGGAAGCTTAGAAGGATTTGCATGAACTGAGGCTGAGCAAGATAAACAGAACCAGAAAAAATACTATATACCCTAACAGCAACATGGAGGTGATGGTCAACTTTAAAGGACTTGCTCATTTCACCATCACAATAATCAAGCACAATTTTGGGGACCTGCGATGGAGAATACCCTCAAGAGAAAGAATCGTGGAGTTGGAACAAAGACCAAAGACTATTTATTACCTTTAATTTAAAAAAAATTATCTTATTATGTAATTCTGCTATCTCTTATACTATGTTTCTTCATTAAGGATATGATTTCTCTCTCATCACATTCAACTTAGATCAGTGCATACCATGGAAACAATGTAAAGACTAAAGGACTGACTTCTGTGGGGGGGTGGCGGAGGGAAGGAAGATTAGGGGGGAAATGGTAAAATTCAAAATAAATAAAATCTTTCTTACAAAAGAAGACCTGGGTCAGAAGACTATTCGCTGTTTGAAGGCAGGGACTGTTCCATTTTTGTAACTTTAGTACTAACACAGAGCCTGGCTTATAATAAATAGTTAATAAATGTTGAATTGAATTGTCAAAGTGTGTGTAGGTCTTTATAACTAGTACTACCTTTGTTCAGGTCTTTATGTCATCACCTTGTAAGAGCTGGAAATGAACTACTTTGTAAAAATTTGTTTTTCATTTTGGGTTTCCCATATATCATAGTGTCCTGTTTGAGAGGACTTCTTTAGATCCTGATGCATTGGTTGGTGTGATCATGTTTGATTCAAAGGACAAGTAACAATAGCATTTCCAGAAGAAACATTACTTACACAAGCTAGAGCCATGTCTCCCATGATTCAATATTTTCTTGACTCTTCCCCGGGTTTCCTTTGATTATTCTCTTCAGTGCCCCCCTATCTAGCCTGATTATTATATTACAATATTAAAATGATTTCCTATATTACACACCTTCCAACCAAGAGATTAAGGACTAAGGGCACAGATTTATGTTTGTGTGTGTGTTTGTGTGTGTGTGTGTGTGTGTGTGTGCGTGTGTGTGTGTGCGTGTGTGTGTTTCCATGGCCAATGCATCAATTTACTTTGCTTGACTATACATGTTTGTTTTCGTGCTTTCTTAGTGGAGGTGGGAAGGATGGGAGATGTATAAGGGAGAGAAAGTGTATCTGAGAATTAAAAAAACACAATTATTTAGCATATTCAGTAACAACACATACAAGGGAACAAGAGTCATTCCCAAGTGGTTTGTTCCAAACTAGATGGGGGAATGAATGAATGGAAGGGTGAGAAGGTAGAGACCTCTTGCTATCTCAGCTTTGGATCTGGGAGAATAATCATCAACTTTCAGTTATTTCAGGTCCAATTTTCCAGTTTGAAGCTTGCTCAGGTCTTTTGTCTTTTTTTTTTCTTCCTGCCCACTGCCTTTGGGGCATTTCACCAATTACAGAAGAGAGGGAGCAAAGGAAAAGGAATATCAGCTTCTTTTCTGCCTTAGCAGCTCTGACCCAAAATCAGACTGGAGAAGAGGCCAAAGCTTGTAACTAAAAATAGAGGCAGTCTGTTTTATTTGCCTGTGTAATCCCTGGGCTCCCATTAACATGGATAATTGGCAATTTACAGTGTTGTAAAAGCCAATGAGAAGAGGCCATTGAGTGTGGGCAGCTGCCCTGGACTTCCTTTTCAGAAGGAGTGCTTTAGTCTTTGGGGAGCATAGGTACCACCTCAGCTTCTTAGTGACATATTGACCTTGCTGGAACTTTTTATTTGGCAGAGACATTGTCTTCTGGGACAAAGCTGCCCTTATTAGCATCCCTCTGGTTCACAGGTGGTAATGATCATATGATTAACTTTCATTAAATCCTGATACTGTCCTCATTCTTTAAATAAATCAACATGTTCCCTAGGATAAGATGCAGATATCATCAGAAAACATTTATTTTAAATATTAAATGAGTTCAAATCTGGCCTTACACACTTACAAGCTATGTGACACTGGGTAAGTCACTTTAGTGACACTGGTTAAGTCACTGCAGCGACACTGGGTAAGTCACTTCAGCCTCAGTTTCTTCATATGCTTTGTAGTTTGTCAGTCATTCCAGTTGTGTCCAACTATACATGACCCCATCTTGTGGTTTTCTTGGCAAAGATACTTGAAGAGGTTTGCTGATCTGGGAGTAAGGATAACCTGAGTTCAAACTCCCATTTATCATTTTCTGCTTTTAGTCCTGGGTAAATTTGCTTAGTCTCCTTGGGTGTTAGTTTCTTTGTTGTAAAAATATGAAATATAATAATTATGAAATACCTTTTAGCTGTCTATCTATGATCCTACAATGCCACCTTTCATCCATGCTGGCTGTGTGACACTGGAAAGCTACTTAACTCTCAGTGTTGAAGGTAATTTTCTTAAAACTCCATCATTGGCAGAGCATTTTCAGGTTTGTCTTGTTAAAAGAACCACCCCCAAATGAAATAAACAAAAATCAGATAACATTTCATTCTCCCCCCTTTTGCTTTTTTAACTTAGGTGAGTCAAAGAACTATTAGGTTTCATGTTTCTCTACTAAAAATCTTATGAGGACCATGCATATATTTGTTTGACATTTGAAAATGCTTACGTAGACAACTAAAATTCTTATTGTTACCCTTGAAATAACTGTTTATAGTTTTTTTTTAAAAAAAACCAGTTTGGTCCTGTTCTTCATTCAGAAATGAACCACAAAGAGGGGATGAGCCCTACAGAATAAAGAGACAGTAAATGGGAGAATTCCCATCTATTTTGGTTTGGGCAAAATTAGCAAAATAAAGACTTTAAAGGTATCGAATAATTCTGCAGAAAGATGAAGATAATTGAGATAATATTTCAAAGCCAGTAACTCTGCAGTAACAGTGTCATAAATAATATCATGATGAGATTTTTTTCAGTTTCATGATACCAAACATTCTTTTATATTGCTGATATAATTATGAAACACCTTTGGTTAGAGTACCTGGATAGAATCCCATGGGGCAATGAAAAGATTGTTGGACTTGGTTTCAGGAAAAATCTTAGTTTGTGTCCCACCTCTAACACTTAGATATGACAATAGGAAAATTCTCTGAGCCCTAGTTTCTTTTCTTGTAAAATGATTGTGCCAACCTCTCAAAGTTGTTGTGAGTGAAGTGTATGAGAGTGTATAAAGATTATCAACCTTAAGAAGTTATAGATATATATTCAACATTTATTAATCATAGAACATATTTATAGAACATAAAAAGGGAAGTGTATATGTACAAAAATATTCATTATAATTCTTTTTGTGGTGGCAAACAAATTGGAAATTGAGGGGAAGTCCTTCAGTTGGGGAATGGCTGAACAAGCTGTGGTATAGGAATGTAATGGAATACTATTGAGTGTACAATCATCTGCAAACCGAAGACCCTGCACCAACATTCAACTTTGATCTTGGCTTGTAGCCTTTTCAAGTTGAAGAATCTGCCATCTATGCAGTAGGTGACCTTGAGGCCATGTTAATCCTCAGTGAAGGCATTTGATAAATGACTGAAAACATCATGCTAAAATACATGGGAGCAGGAACACAGCTTTGTTTCACTTCATTGATGCCTGAGAAATCTAGAGAGCATCATTCACTATCCAGAACCCGGGCACACACATCTCCATGAAATTGATATACAATACTGATGAACTTCTCCAGGCAACCAAATTTTGACATAATTTTCCATAAACTCTCATGACTGAAGGTATAAAAGGCCTTGGTCAGTTCTATAAATGTTGTATACAGACTTCTGTTCATTTTATCTATCTATCTATCTATCTATCTATAGATATCAATATTGCTATATTACTATATATATACTCTATCTATATATATATAGAGAGATATATATCAATATTACTTATAGTTCTGATATTTCTGGTTTTGCTTCTGATTATCATTATTTATTCAATAGTTGCTGATGAAAAGATGGTTTACTTAGAAAATTTAGGGGGCTTCAACTACACATCCTCATACTTTGCTGTGCCTTTAAACAGCCGTTGGGCAGCTAGGTGGTGCAATGGTTAGATCACTGGCCCTGGAATCAAGAGAACCTGAGTTCAAATCTGGCATCAGACACTTTATAATTACCTAGCTGTGTGACCTTAGACAAGTCAATTAATCCCATTGCCTTGAAAAAAAATGAAAAAATTAATTTAAATAGGGGTTGTTCCTGACCTCTGCAGGAGAAAAAGAGCCTGGAAAATTTAAAGGACTTGCTGTAAAGGTCATATGATACATAAATCTTCAGAAGAGTAAAGACCCAAGTTAATTTCTTTATGAATTAACTAGTGTTCTCCCTTTCACCATTATGTGCTGCAGAATGCAACTGAATAAAATTATTAGCTTGCTATTGGGCTCTCATTAAGAAGCATCTGAATCTCTCCCTGCAAGGGATATCCAGTATTCCTGGTGAGCATTCTGGTCTCCCCTGTTGTATGCTGACAGCATTCAAGATTAGTGGTTTTCTTTTTTCTACTCTAAGATTTGTGACTTGAGGGTCCTGAGGGGAGAGTTGGACAAATAGGAACCTGAGTTCCAGATTTTGCCTGATCTTTATGAGGCCATAAAGGACATATTTGTTGTCTCTTGGAGAAGATCCATCTTTTTTTGTTGATTCTTTTCAACAGGAAGAAATACTGTTGAGTTCAGAAAAATCAGAAAACAAGAAATGCCAGCACAAAAATGTTCCCTCCATAAAAGGACTTAATAATGTAATGGTTTAGTGTTAAGAAAGATGAAGTTTGTTAAAAATTTAAATGAGAAAAAACAAGAATGAAACTGGGCAAAAAAATTATTCCCCCCATGCCACCCTTTTCACTCTCTCATGTGTCCAAAGGTCTAAGGATCCTAAGACTAAGTATGTGTCTAACTCCAAAAATTATTCTTTTGCCTTTTTTTGATGGAATCAAGTGCATGCCACTCTCCACCTCTCCTTTTTATCTTAGTTCTGATATGGAAGAGTCAGATTATGTTAAGGTAAAAAGCTTTATTATGGGCTGTAAGTAATGATGTTCTCATTCCAAGATCGATGATTTCTCATTCAAAAAGAAGCAAGAATTAATATATGTATATACATATATATATATATATATATATATATCTTTGACCTTTGTAAATCAAGCATCAAACATTTATTTAGCATATACCATGTATCAAGCTCATCAGTTTTGGATCCCTTCATAGAAGATCAGAAATGCATATATCAGTTGAAAAATCTGAATGGTAACATTTTTTATAAAACAGATCAAAATCAACAAAACAACTAGTGAGCTTTCACATACTAATAAAATGAATATTTATTTTTAAATAATATTTTCCAATTATATAGACAATTTTTATCATTCATTTTAATAAAATTTAGAGTTAAATTTTTTCTCCCTCCTCTCTTCCCCTCTCCCTTTTCTAAAGTGGTAAGCAATTTGATTTGGTTATATATTTGTAATCATGTAGAACATACTTCCATATTAGTCACATTTATTAAATAGGAAAAAGATCAAAAGGAAAAAAATCTGTATTCAGAGGCCATTAGTTCTTTCTCTGGACATAGATAACATTTTCCATCTTAAGTGTTTTAGTAATTAATTGTTCTTGGATCATTGTATTTCTAAGAAGAACTAAGTCATTCATAGTTGATCATCACATAATGTTGCTGTTACTTTGTACAATTTGATTTTCCTGGCTCTGCTCATTTCACTTTGCATCAGTTCGTACAAGTATTTCTAGGTTTTTCTGAGAGTATTCTGAACATGATTTCTTATTTCAAGGTCACCTACTGCATAGATGGCAAATTCTTCAACTTGAAAAGGCTACACGCCAACATCAAAGTTGAATGTTAGTGCAGGGTCTTCGGTTTGCAGATGACTGTACACTCAATGCAGCCTCTGAAGCTGAGATGCAACAAAGTATGGATTGATTCTCTGCTGCTTGTGCTCAGTTTGGTCTAACAATTAACACCAAGAAAACCCAGGTGCTCCATCAGCCAACACTGCACCATCCATATATGTAACAACTGATTACAGCAAATGGAGAATTTTTGACTAGGGTGGGCAAGTTTACTTCCCTTGGCAGGTCCTTTCCAAGGAGGTTCACATTGACAATGAGGTTGACACTCACACTGCCAGAGTTAGCTCAATGTTTAGGAGAGAATGTGTGGGGGACAAGAGATACAGAAGGTCTACAGATCCATTGTGCTGACTTCATTATTGAATGACTGTGAAACCTGGACAGTCGACCAGCACTATGTCAGGAAACTGAATTCCATTTAAATTGTCTTAGGAAGACACTGAAGATCGTTTGGCAGGAGAAGATACCAGACACTGAGATCCTTTCTCAAGCTGAACTGCCTAAGCTTTCCAATATTATGACAGAGAGTGTGATTACGATGGGACTGGACATGTGGTTAGAATGCCAGACATATGCTTGCCTCAGAAGAACTCTTTTATGAAGAATTCATGCAGGGCAAGCACTAACGTGGGGGACAGAAGAAATGATACCATATGGGAGACACTGGCATAGGACTGCCCAGCATGGTGTGCACTCATCAATGAGGGTACTGCACTCTATGAGGAAGGCAGAATTGAAGCAGTTCGGGGCGGCTAGGTGGCGTAGTGGATAAAGCACCGGCCCTGGAGTCAGGAGTACCTGGGTTCAAATGGTCTCAGACACTTAATAATTACCTAGCCGTGTGGCCTTGGGCAAGCCACTTAACCCCGTTTGCCTTGCAAAAAAAACCTAAAAAAAAAAAGAATTGAAGCAGTTCAAAAGAAATGTGACTATTTGTGCCCAACTTGTGGTAGAGTATTCTGAGCTCATATTGGTTTGATCAGCCTCCATCGATACACTGTAATTTGTCTCAAACACAGTGATGTCATTTTGGACTTCTTCAATAATGAAGGGCAAGAACCAACCAACCAACCAATCATATACATACATACATACATACACACACACAAACACACACACACACACAGAAAACAAAAAATGCCAGCACAAAAATGTTCGCTCCATAAAAGGACTTAAAGTAATAATGTAATGGTGATAAAGTAATAATGTAATGCAATGTGTGTGTTTGTGTGTGTGTGTAATTGATACAAACCCATAAGAACAACAGTCGTTCCACAATAGATCAATAGACAAAGTCTATGAACCATTTTCAAAAGAAGAAATGCTATCAGTTATATTAAAATAGTTATAACAAATCACTAAGAACAAGAGGATGCAACCCTGCAGTTTAATATCACCCATCAGATCAATAAAGGTGACAAAAGATGAAAATTATAATTGCTGGAAGGTTGTGCTGAATAGATGACACACTAATGCACGATCAGAAGAACTTTGTACCTTAAGAATGGATGTATATGACAGATTCAGAGAAATCTAGGAAGAGTTTTATGATCTGATACAAAGTGAAATAAAAAAGTGTATCAGAATTATGGTAACAGTGTTGGAGGAAACAACTTAGACACTAGAATTCTGATCAATATAATGATCAATCATACTCCAGAAGGCTGATAATAAAGCATACTTCCCACCTCTTGGTAGGGAGATCATGGACTAGATGGACAGATAGAAAATTTGTTCATTTGTTTTATTTGACCCTTACTTATTTGTTACAAGACAGACCTTCAGGATGAAAAGTAGGGAATAAAAAGAAATAATATCAATGAAATATTGAAAAAATACTACATAGAAGAGAAAGAAAGACATTCTGAAGGGGACAAAGACAAAAAGGACAGTGGTGATACTACTCTGTTTAATATATATATATATATATACATATATACATATATATGTATATATATTTAGGGTTTTGCAAGGCAAACGGGGTTAAGTGGCTTGCCCAAGGCCACACGGCTAGGTAATTATTAAGTGTCTCAGACTGGATTTGAACCCAGGTACTCCTGACTCCAGGGCCGGTGCTTTATCCACTACGCCATCTAGCCTCCCCTTAATATATATTTATAAAGCAAACTGTACTTAAGTAAACATTACATATACAATATCTTCTTTTTATATATTAAAATGTGCAAATTTTAGATATTTAAGTTATTTTTTTTAAATCCACTACTACTTCATTTCTCCTTGTGTTCCATAATTTTTATGGAAGATACTGCCACCAACCCCAGCTATTTTTTTTTAAGGGAAATGACATTATGCCATTTACTGTGATACTTGTCATGCATCCTACTTTGCTTTGTGGTTTTTGTATTTCCGGAAAGATTTCTGAGATAAGTAAACACTCAGAGAAAGAAAAGAGAGCAGTCAACTACATCTTTATTTACTCTGGTTGCAAAGCCTAAAATGATAGAGACCACTTTAATTGAATAACTACCATTGCAAAAGGAATAATCAAAATGGAAGTGCTTTTTATTCATAGCTATGAAAAATCTTATTTTGTGGTAGACATTGTCATAGTAGATGTCTCAAAAGCTGTGTTTCTACAAAGAGAATGAAGGTAGAGTAGAATTTAAAAGTAACTTCTGATATTGAAGGAGCTTTCTAAACTATTCCAAAGGTGACATATATATATACATGTATATGTATATATATATAAATATATATATTTATATATATATATATACAAAATTGTATTCCTGTCTATACTATTAAATACCTTATCATCTCTGTTCAAGTCATTTGATCTCTTTTTTTTGATCATATGTAAAACAAGCAGGTTGACCCTTCCAAAGGTCCTTTACATCCCTGTAACTATATATGCCTAATAATAATTCTCAGTGTAGAACTTTAAAGTTTACAAACTATAACTCTAAGCAGTAAATAGGTCTGTCCCCAGAGTAGCTAAATTCTGCCTATTGGTAATTCCATCACTGGAAGAGCAATATCAGAAAGATCAGTTAACCAAGGTTCAGATCATGTTGCAAAAACTCCATACAAGGAGCTTCCAGGGAGGAATTCCCTTTATCAATAGGGATGGGCACCTTCTCCACAACATTCAGTCCCAGAGAGTTGCCTAAATCTCTGAGAGGTTAAGGGATTTACCGAAATCATGAACCAACATGTGTCTTCAACCAGGACCTAGTTGCCAGTGTAGTTATCCTTTTTTCTATATAAATGAACTGATCCTCAGACATTGAGAATTGCTCAGAATCTTATAACTATTTCTTTTTGCTATTCCAAATATTTTAATAAGAGTTCTCTGCGAGGCATTTAAAACACCAATTTGTGGGGATAAACTCCATTGGAGAGAGAATACAGAAAGCAGACAACCACGGAGCTGAGGAATTTTCTTGATTTTGGGCAGGAGCTGAGAGTCCACTGCTTTCTGATCAGCCTTGCGCTGCTCTGTAATCTCATATTTCTCTTTCTCTGTGTCAAAAATCTCTCCTTCTTGGTGTCTGGGTTTACGGAGCCTCTTCTTAAAGTTAGCATCAGTAAGATGATTTGGAATTTTTACACCAGAAAGGTTAACCCTAGTAGAGGTGACAGTCACAAATTTCTGATGGGTCCTTCGTAGAGAAACCCCATTGATGGTCAGAGGTCCAGTCACCAGTAGCAAACCACTAGCCAGCTGCTTCAGGAAAATCACACGCTTGCCCCGGTGGCGGCCAGTGAGCAGAATCAGAACTGTGCCTGGGGTGATACTAGAGCGAAGTTTCCTCACATGCTGGCTGAAGGGTGTTTTGCCATGACTTAGGAGTTTTTTCGGCACATCTTCAGTAAGGTAATACCTGGGCATTTTGCGAATCTTTACCACTCGGTTTCCTCCATTTTTATCACCACCAACTGGCTTTGAGATAGTAGCAGGCACCCTGTCTTTCTTTTTCCTTTCAATCCGGGTTTTTGGTGCAGCATATTTCCACTTGTACATGGCTCTGTGGGAATACATTGCAGACCTGGAGTATCTGCCGATCCCTCGGGCCAAGACTCGGTTTCGACTTGCAATGATTTCGAGTTTTTTTCACCACCTTTTCAGCCCCATCTTCCTTTTTGGCCTTCCTTTCCTTTTTTTTTTCCTTTCTGACCTTCTTTTCCTTTGGAGGCTTTGGGGGGGTTTTGTCTGCCATCTTGAGAGAAGGGGAAAGAGAATCCTCATAACTATTTTTTAAGAAATATTTTATTTATTTTGAGTTTTGTGATTTTCCCCCATTCTTGCTTTCCTCCCCCTACCCCCACAGAAAGCATTCTGTAGTCTTTACATTGTTTCCTTGGTATACATTGATCTTAGTTAAATGTGGTGAGAGAGAAATCATATCCTTAAGGAAGAAAAATAAAGTATAAGAGATAGCAAAATTACATAATAAGATAATGGGTTTTTTAATTGTTCCTTAAATGTTTGATAGAATTCACTTGTGAATCCCCCTGGCCCTGTAGATTTTTTCTCAGGGAGTTCAATAATGGCTTTTTGAATTTCTTTTTTTTCTGAGATAGGGTTATTTAGGCATTTGATTACCTCTTCATTTAATCTGGGCAACATATTTTTGTAAACATTCATCCATTTCACTTAGATTGTCAAATTTGTTGGCATAAAGTTGGCAAAATAATTCCAAATTATTACTTTAATTTCCTCCTCATTGGTGGTGAGTTCACCTTTTTCATTTATGATACTAGAAATTTGGTGTTCTTTCTTTTTTTAATCAAATTGACCAAAGCTTTAACAATTTTATTGTTTTCTTCATAAAACCAGCTTTTGGTTTTATTTATTAGTTCAATAGTCTTGCTTTCAATTTTATTAATTTCTCCTTTAATTTTTAGAATTTCTAACTTGGTATTTAATGGGGGGGGGTTAATTTGTTCTTTCTCTTGTTTTTAGTTGTATTCCAATTAGTTCTGGGTCTATATCTCCCTGGCCCAGTATTACATATGATTTTTATTGTTTTATGATCTGAGAAAGATGTATTCACTATTTCTGCCTCAATGCAATTGATCATTAGGTTTTTATGTTCTAGTACAAAGTCACTTTTTGTGTAAGTGCTATGTACTGCAGGAAAAAAGTATATTTCTTTCTATCCCCATTCAATTTCCTCCACACATCTATCATATCTAGGTTTTCTAACAATCTATTTACCTCCTTAACTTCCTTCTTGTTTATTTTATAATCAGATTTATCTAAATCTGAGAGTGGGAGGTTCAGATCTTCCATTAGAAATGTTTTGCTGTCTATGTCTCCCTGTAGGTCTTTCAACTTCTCCTCTAAGAATTTGGATGCTGCCCCATTGGGTGCATATATATTTAGTATTGAAATTACTTTATTGTCTGTGGTACCTTTTAGGAGGATATAGTTTCCTTTCTTATCTCTTTTAATGCTATCTATTTTTGCAGCTGCTTTGTCTGAGATAAGGATTGCTACCCCTGCTTTTTTCATTTCAGCTGAAGCAAAATATATTTTGCTCTAAACTTTTACCTTTACTCTATATGTATCTCCCTGCTTCAAATGAGTTTCTTGTAAGTAGTATATTGTAGGATGTTGGTTTTTAATCCACTCTACTATTTGCTTATGTTTTAAGGGAGAATTCATCCCATTCACATTCGAAGTTATAATTACTAACTCTTTATTGACCTCCATACTATCATCCTTCTGTTTGTATTTTTCCCCCTTTTCCCCTTTATCCATATTCCCCAGTGTTTTGTTTGTGAATACTACCACCTTTAGTGTGTTTGTCTTCCTATCAACCCCCCACCCCTTTCTTTACCTTTCCCTTTTCCCCTTCTTCCCTTTCTTCTGTTAGTTCCCTTTCCCCCCCTTCCCTTCCCCACCCCCCCTCTCCTTTTTCCCTTTTAATGCTTGAAAGGTAAGATAAGTTTCTTAACTAAACTATGTCTAAGTTAATTTTAAGCCAAGTCTGATGAGATGAAGATTCAGGTGGTTCTCATCTCCTCCTTTATTCCCCTTCATTACAATAGATCTTTTGTACCTCTTGATGTAATGAGACTTATCCTCTATCCTCCCATCTCCTTTCTGACCCCCATTTTAAGGAGGTATTGTTTTCAAATCATTCTATCTGAGTCACAGAAAAGTTATGAGTGTCCATAACTTCTGGCTATGTATATTCTCTCTAATAGAGCTACAATTCTCAAGAGTTATGAGACTCTCTCCCAAGTGGGTATATAACCAGTTTGATCTTATTGGATAACAGCTTCTTTTCTTTACCTTTTCATGTGTCTCTTGAGCCTCCTGTGTGATGTCCAAATCTTTTATTTAGCTCTGGTCTTTTCATCAGAAAATATTGGAAGTCTCCCATTTCATTAAATGTCCATCATTTCCCTTCAAAGAGAAAGCTCAGCTTAGCCAGGTAGTGGATTCTTGGCTGCATTTCAAGCTCCCTTGCTCTTCAGGATATCTCATTCCAAGCCCTTTGATCCCTTAATGTTGATGCGGCTAGCTCCTGCATAATCCTTACTGTGGCTGCTGGCAGGATTTTTTCTTTTATCTCATAGCTCTGGAATTTAGCCACAACATTCCTTGGTGTTTTAACTTTAGGATCTCTTTCTGGAGGGGTCTGATGTATTCTTTAAATAAGTATTTTGCCCTCCAGTTCCATGATATTGGAGCAATTTTCCTTCACTAAATCCTTGTAATATTAAGTACAGGCTTTTTTTCTCTTCCTTTTCAGGAAGGCCTATAATTCTCAGGTTGTCCCTTCTTGATCTGTTCTCAAGGTTGGTAGTTTTGCTGATGAGGTATTTTACATTTTCTTCTATTTTTTCAATCTTTTGGTTTTGTTTAATAGAATCTTGTCTCATGAAGTCATTAGTTTCCACAGACTCCATGCTTTTTTTTTAGTGAAGAATTTTTAAACTCCTTCCCGGTTTCTTCCAGGAAGTCTTTCTGGGCTGGAGATCAATTCATATTCTCCTCAGAAGTATTAGATCTCTCTGGATTAGAATTCATTCCTTCTAAGTATTTCTCCATGGGTTCCCCTTTTTTTCTGACCTTTCTTCATATTTCTAGGATCTTGTGTTGGGGGTTTGCTTTTGAAGATCCTAGAGGCTTTGTTCACTTGGCTTAGTAATTCCACCTGGTCGGCTAGTAGAGAGCACTGATTGCTTTCTCTGGAGTGTTTGGGGCCCTTAGCAGCAAGGTCTGAGTTGACCTTGAATAATAAGCTGAGCCCTCTTAGCCTGAGGGGGTGGGTGGTTGTTTATTGTTTGTTCTGGGCTAAGGGCTATGCTGAAAGTATGGAGCTGGTCCAGCTGGTTGTTCTCCAGGCATGAACTGGGACTGTGCTGGAATTCACTCTCCTGTAGTTCCTCTCCCCTCTGCCAAAGACTCTACAGCTAAAGTTGGATTTCACAACTGCCACTCACCAGTCTCTATGGCTGAGGCTGGCCCTCTGTCTTCCCCCAGTCACTGTCCCTACACTGATCCTCTGCTCTCATCTCCCAGTTCACCCACAGTCCCCTGAGACAGACCTTCTTGGTAGGTGTTCTCCTAGCTTCTCTTTCTGAATTTTGTTGATCGAATTTCCATTGAGGTTTCTTTCATGCTGTTTTTTTAAGGGGAAAGAGGGGCACTTAACACAGTGCCTGTCTTCTCTCTGCCATCTTGGCTGGAAGTACAAATCTCATGACTATTAAAGAGGGACATGGGAATGTGAACCCAGAAAATCCCTTTTTTTTTGAGTTCCAATTTCTTTTTAGAGTTAAGTGCTGACAAAGATTTTGCCCTAGTGGGCTGAAGCTCAAGATTTGCCACAGAGCGACTTTTTCTGATGTCTGCTTTTTGGCCTAATTCCTTCCAATCCATCAATTCTACCTTTGCAAAAGGGTGACATTTAAATGCTTTATAATTAGATTTAATTACCATGGGATCTATGAAACTTGGCATAAGGCATTCTGAAAAGATGACTAAGGAAAGGGAACAGATGAAAAATAATCAAAAGAACAGTGGAGAGCAGTGGTCTCCAAATTTTTAGATTGTGCTCCCTTCTCAGTAAAAATATTTTGTGTATCCTTAGTGTATGTTTATGTTATATTACATGTATTATTGTACTGATAATTATCTATATTATAAAACCGTAAAAATTGAAGTTAAAAAGACAAGATGAAAGTAAAATATTATTTTATCCTTGAGTCTATAAGGAGCCACTGTAATTTGTTGAGTAGGAAAATGACATGGTCAGACCTGCACTTGAGGAAAATCACTTTAGTAGCCATACAGATCGATTGGAGTAAGGAGAGATTGGAGGCAGAGAGATCTTTTAGGTGCTTAGTAGTACAAATGAGAGGGATGAAGGGTCTTAACCAGAGTAGTGGCTATGTGAGTGAAGAGAAGGTAAGAAATGGAAGATGAAATGTATATTGTAAATGACAAGATTTGGCATCTGATTGGGTATGTGGGATTGGGCAAATAAAGTAATCTAGGATAAACCAAAATTGAGAATCTGGGTGACTAATAGGAAGTTGACATTCTCAATAGGTAACTGGATATAAAATATCAATTTGGATTTCAAACCTGATCTGTTCTACAATGCTACTACTTAGAAATAATTCCAGGCTTGTGGAAAGAATTGGATGTCACCTGAAAAAGAAATAATTGACTGAAGAACTTTAGAGTAAAAATTCTTCACTTATATAGGATCACTTATATAGAGATGGATTAATACTTAGAGTAAGAGACAAACTTTATCTATAGTACCTCCCTGTGAGCCACATTTAGAGAAGTCAAGTAGGACACATTTTTCAAATAGAACTAGGGAAGTTTGGAAAAGCATTGGTTTTGCAGAAAAAAAGGACATTTGTCCAATTTTGAACATGTTATGGCTATCGCACATCAAATTGTAAATGTCAGAAATTTAGTTCTGTACTGTACTCTCAGGAGAGAAATTAGGACTGAATATATTTATCTGGGAGTCATTCTGCAAAGATGATAATTAAACCCATGAGAAGTGATGGAGTAATACAGAGCAGATTATCAGTAGGAAAGAGAAAGGAACCCTATACAGAACCTTGGAGAGCACACCTAGTTAGGGTGTGATATAAATGATGATTCAACAAAGATGACTGAGGAATGATCAGACAGTAAAGACAAAAACCAATTGAGAGTAGCATTAACAAAATGGGGAGAGGGGAGAGTAAGTAATCAAACATTGAGATCTGGGAAGAAGAAACCTGATTGAAAATGCCCCAGCAGAGGATGACCATGAGAGGCAAGGTAGCCAAATGCCCTGAATTAGAGAAAGAATGGAAGATATGGATTGAAGAGCAAAGGGCCATTGGAATTTCTGTGTCTACAAAGATGGGCTAGGAGGGGGGCAGAGCCAAGATGGTGACAAGAGAGGATCATGTCTTAGGTGCTCTCTCATAAAACTTATGAACTAAGGACTCTAACTAAATTTTCAAGAGACAGAACCCACAGAGGGATCCAGTGAGGCAGTTCTACTCAAGGTAACCAGGAAAAGAGCAGAAAGGCCCTGCTCCCCAGGGTCAGAGGGGTGGCCCGCCAGAGGGGTGGTGACCCGCCAGAGTGAAAGAACTTCAACCATTCGGAGGCAGCCCCAGGGTGCTGGGAGCCGGCTCACAGAAATGGGGGAGTTTCCTGAGCTACACCCCGGGGGAGCACTGAGCACAAATTGGGGGAAGAGTGGGGGGGGGGACCTCTGCCAGAGTGAGCATGTGAAGCCCAGCCCACAGGGCACGCAGCAAGCAGGGTGGCCAAGGCAGCCCAGATCCACAAAACAGAAGCAGGCAGAGCCAGTAAACAGGAGCCCCCAGGGCATGAGCCCATTCAACCTAGGGAGGGGAGTGAAGAGAAAGAGACTGCAGAGTTCTGTCCTCTGCCCCTGGAACAGGACTCTGGGGTTCTGACCACATTTAGATTCTGATTGCAGCCTAGACCTCCCCCCCCAATAGAACAGCAGGGCCCACCACCTCCCCGTGACCAGGAGGGAAGACAGAGCCTCACACACTGAGATCCTTGTGGGAGTGTCCCAAAAGCTCAGGAAGCACCCAAAAACCAGGCTCAGGCTGGGAAAATGAGCAAGAAGAGAAAAAACAAGAACACCATTGAGAAATATTTTGCCTGTGAGCCCAAGAAGGCTCAAAACACTCAGTCTGAAGATGAGGAAGTCCTAGCTCCTGCATCTAAAGACTCCAAGAAAAACAGAAAGTGGGCTCAGGCTATGACAGAGCTCAAAAAAGACTTTGAAAATCAAATGAGGGAGTTAGAAAAAAAACTGGGAAAAGAAAGGAGAGAGATACAGGAAAAACATGAAAATGAAGTCAGCAGCTTAGTCAAGGAAATCCAAAAAAATGCTGGAGAAAATAGCATGCTTAAAACCAGCTTAGGTCAAATGGATAAAACAGTTCAAAAAGTTATGGAGGAGAAGAATGCTTTAAAAAGCAAAATTGGCCAGATGGAAAAAGAGATAAGAAAATTCTCTGAGGAAAACAAATCCTTCAGACAAAGAATGGAACTGAGGGAGATTGCTGAATTTATGAGAAATCAGGACTCATTACTTCAAAACCAAAAGAATGAAAAATTAGAAGAAAATGTGAAACATCTCATTGAAAAAACAACCGATACAGAAAACAGATTTAGGAAAGATAATTTAAAAATTATTGGAATACCTGAAAGTCATGATCAGGAAAAGAGCTTTGACATCATTTTCAAAGAATTACTACAGGAAAATTGCCCTGATATCCTAGAAGCAGAGGGCAAAAATAGAAATGGAGAGAATCCACCGATCCCCCAGAGAAAGAGATCCCAAAAAACCAACCCCCAGGAATATTATAGCCAAGTTCCAGAACTCCCAAGTCGAAGAGAAAATATTACAAGCAGCCAGAAGGACACAATTCAAATATCATGGATCTGCAGTGAGGTTCACACAGGACTTAGCAGCAACTACATTAAAAGCTCGTAGGGCTTGGAATATAATACACCGGAAGGCAAAAGAGCTTAGCATGCAGCCAAGAATGAACTACCCAGCAAGGCTGAATGTCCTCTTCCAGGGAAAAAGATGGAGTTTCAATGATCCAGGGGAATTTCAATTGTTCCTGTTGGAATGGCCAGAGCTGAACAGAAGGTTTGATCTTCAGGACTCAGGTGAAGCATGGAGATTGAAAGAGAGGGGGAAAATATGACGGACTTGATGATGATGAACTGCATGTATTCCTGCATAGAAAAATGACACTGATAATACTCATATGAACCTTCTCAGTTAATAGAGCAGGTAGAAGGAGCATTCATAGATGAAGCACAGGAGAAAGCTGAATTTGAAGATAAAATATGGTGTAAAAATGGAGTCAATAGCAAAAAGGGAAATGTAATGGGAGAAAGAAAAAGGAGAGGAGGGGATAGGCCAAGATATTTCATATAATAAGATTTTTCTTTATTACAATGAGCTATTGCAATGATATGGAAGGGAGGAAGGCAAGGAGGAATGAGGGAATCTTCACTCTCATCAGAGGTGCCTCGGAGAGGAAACAGCACATATACTCAATGGGGTATAGGCATCTAGAGTAAGAAGGAGGTGGGGACAGGGGGAAGGGGGGGATGTGAGTGTTGGAGGAAAGGATGGACCATGGGGAGAGAGTGGTCAGATATAATAAATTTTCTTTTTTACTTCTTGCAAGGGGCTGGGATTGGAAGGCCTGACCGGGACCATAGGGCCAGGCAGATGCTGGGCCTAAGGGGTGGTAGGTGGGCTTGGGGCCTCTTGGCACCAGGGCCAGGGATCTGTCTGCTGCGCCACTCAGCTACCCTACAGCAGAGTCAGTGAAAGGAGAGAGAAAATATAGTTCATGGTAGTGGAGAAATACGAAAGGAGGGAGTTGTGTTCAGCAATGGCAACAGTGGGAAAATATGGAAGTAACTTTTGTGATGGATTTATCATAAAGAATGTGATCCACCTGCGACAGAGTTGTTGGTGCTGGAACAAAGACTGAAGCACATTTTTTACTATTATTATTTTTGGGGGGGTGCAGGGCAAATGGGGCTGGGTTGCCTGCCTGGGGTCACATAGCAGGGTGATCGTTGGGTGTCTGAGGCCAGATTTGGACCCAGGTGCTCGTGGCTCAAGGGTCGGTGCTCTGTCCGCCACCCAGCCACCCCTACTATTATTACTATTTTATTTTATTTTGGGTCTTTTTTTCTTTTTTTGATTTTTGCAGGGCAGTGGGTTTGGGGTGGTTTGCAGCTCACACAGCTGCGGTATGGGGTCAGATATGGGCTCGGGTGCTCCTGGCTCCAGGGCTGGTGCTCCATCCATTGAGCCACCTGGCCATACCTACAATTATTACTATTATTATTGTTTTTAATTTTAATTTTAATTTTTTTCTCTCCCCTTTACTTTATCGCTCAAGTGAGTCTATATTTTTTGGGGGAGGGGGTATTTTCTTTACTCTTAAACAAGAATATTTTATTAATGCATAAAAAACGTTATTTGTACAAAAATGAGAATAAATATTAAATATAAAAAAAAGATGGGCCAGCAGGAGGCCAGAAGAATTGCTGATGAAAAAGAAATGACTTATTTCCAAGGAGGACACAATTGGCACTTCAGGTTCATGAGACAGAATGGACTAAGCATGCGTCCATGCACCGGACTTGCCCAGGGAGTGCATGTGGTCAATCACAGACCAGAGCACAGGCAGGAGAGCGGTCAGAGCCTCCCTAAGACAGTGATTCATCATCAGACACAGATGAGGATGAGTTCATGGATGGGAGTTTGACAGTGAAGAGGAGTTGTATGAAATATATGATGAATAAAACTTGAGTTCAATAACTTTATGTAATACATTTTTTTTCAAATTTTGGGCCCCCAAATTAAGGCACATCTTATACATGGGGAAATATTTGCAGTTCTTCTTTGAATAGCATTGCTATTACTATGCAGAACACTCACTCTCCTGGTTCTGTTCACTTCACTTTGCATCAGTTTATGTAAGTCTTTTCAGGTTTTTCTGAAATCCTCCTGCTTGTCAATTCGTATAGCATAATAATATTCCATTATATGTTAAGTAATGCTCCAACTGATGGGCATCTCCTTGGATTTCCAGTTCTTCACTACAACAAAAAGAGTTGGTATAGTTTAGAACAAATAGGTAATTTTCCCTTTTCTCAAATGTCTTTGGGATACAGATCTAGCAGTGGTATTGTTAGATCAAAGGGTACACACAGTTTTATAGCACTTTGGACATAGTTCCAAATTGTTCTTCAGAGTGTTTAGATCAGTTAACAGCTCACCAATAGTACATCAGTGTCTTAATTTTCCCAAATTCCTTCCAACATTTATCATTTCATTTTTTTGTCATATTAGGCAATCTGATAGGTGTGAAGTGGTACTCAGAATTGTTTTAATTGGCATTTCTCTATTCAATAGTGATTTGGAGCATTTTTATATAAGGTTGTTTTGTTTGCTTTATCTGAAAACTGCCTGTTTATATCCTTTGACCATTTATCAATTGAAGAATGGCTTGTATTTTACATATTTTACTTGTAGCAATTTTTTCTGCTTTCCTTATAATTGTGGTTGCATTGATTCTTATGCAAAAACTTTATGATTTTATATAATCAAAAATTTATGATTCTAAGTCTTCTTTGGTCCTAAATTCTTCCCTAAGTCAGAGATCTTACAGATAAACTATGCCAGGATTTCCTAATTTGCTTATAGTGTCACCCTATATATATATCAAACCTTATCTTTGTATATATACATATATATACATATATATATGTATATATCTTTGTATATATATCTTATTTCTGACATACTGTTTTCCCAGCAGTTTTTGTGAAATAATGAGCTTTTGTTCCAAAAGCTTGGGTCTTTGGATTAATCCTATATCAGATTACTATGGTTATTTACTTTAATGAAATTTGTACTTTATCTATTCCACTGATCTCCCATTCTATTTCTTAGCCAGTACCAGATTGTTTGGATAAGTATCTATTTATAATACAGTTTGAGATCTGGTATGACTGGACTGCTTTCCCTCACATCTTTTTCGTTGATTCCCTTGAGATCTTTGATCTTTTGTTCTTCAAGATGAATTTTGTTTTTATTTTTCTAACTATAAAAAAGGAATTTTTGGTAGTTTCCTTAAAGTAGGAAATAATATCTATTCACTGAATGGAGAATTTTATTTAGGTAGAACTTTCATTTGGATTATATTAACTTGGTCTATCCAAGAGTAATTACTATTTTTCTAAATATTTACATCTGACTTTACTTATGTGAAAAACCAATCTTTGGTTTTTACCTTCACCAAAATATTGATTTTCTCTTCTTGATAATACTCCCATGTAGACCACAGCTCACAGAAACACAGAATGTGAGAGTAAAAAGAAGGACCTCATGTAGTTTTTTCATCCAGTCCCCCAAAATGGAAGGAAATTCTCCCTGTGACAAACCCTACCTTCAAGTGGGGGCGGGGAGAACCCCTGACCTCCAGAGGACCTGCATTCTACTTTGGTATAGAATTCACTGACATTAAGCCTAAAATTTGACTCTTTGCCACTTCTGATGGCCATTATTCCTGATTCTGTTGTTTGGGCCCAAACAGAATAAGTTTATATCCTTATTCATATGACAAGCCTTACAATTCTTGAAGACAGTGATTATCTTTTCCCTTTTCATTCTGTTCTCTAGGCTAAACATTTCTGATTCTTTCAATCTAATTACACGTACCATGGACTCAAGTCCTTTCCTATTCTGGTAGCCCTTCTTTGAACACTACCCAGTTTATCAATCTCTTTCTTTAATTCTGGTCCTTAGCCTTGACTACAGTACCCCAGATGGGTAGAGTACACTGGGACAATCTCCTTCCTTTTCCTAGGAAGTTGTTGCTATTGTTCAGTCATTTTCAGTCATATCCTACTCTTTGTGTCACTATTAGGAATTTTCTTGGAGAATTTTCCTTCTCCAGCTCATTTTACAGATAAGGAAACTGAGGCAAATAGGATAAGTGACTTGCCCAGGGTCTTACAGATTTAAACCCAGGAAGATGAGTTCTCCTTCCTCCAGACCTAGCAAGTTATCCACTGAACCACCAAGCTGCCCTCCTAGGAAGTTATGACCCTCTTAATGTAGCCCAAGGTCATGTTAGGTTTTTGGCTCCTACAACACATTGCTTATTCTTATTGTGGGTTGATTCTTGTGTATTTTAATGTAAGACTTTACATTTATCCCTTTTCAATTTTCTATGCAGAGTGCATAGAGTATTTGAAGGCAGAAAGATACGAATTCAAATCCTGACTAATCCTTACTAGCCATGTGATCCTGGGAAAATCACTTTATCTCCTTTAATTTCAGTTTCCTCATTGGTAAAATGGAAATAACAGTAGTATCTACCTCCCCAAAGTGTGAGAATCAGATGAGATTTGTAAAGTGCTTTGCAAACCTTAAAGAACAATATAAATGCCAGCTATTGTGGCTATTATTGTTATTACTATTATTATTATATTCGGATTCAGTGCAGACTCTGAAGCTGAGATGCAACAAAGTATGGATCAATTCTCTGTTGCTAATACTCATTTTGGTCTAAGAAGAAAACCCTGCTGCTCCATCAGCCGGCACCACACCATCCATATGTGGAACCATCCATTACAGCAAATGGAGAAGTTTTGATTACTGTGGCCAAGTTCACCTCCCTTGGCAGTGTCCTTTCCAGGAGGTTCACAATGACAATGAGGTTGGACACTTGCATTGCCAGAGCTAACTCAGCATTTGGGAGACTCCAAAAGAAAGTATGGGAGAGAAGAGGAACTAGAAGGTCTACACAGCCTTTATGCTGAGCTCATTGTTGAATGACTGAAACATGAACACTTCACCAGCGCCATGTCAGGAAACAGAATCACTTGCATTTAAATTGTCTAAGGGAGATTCTGAAGATCCTCTGGTAGGAGAAGATACTAGACACTTGGGTCCTTTCTAGAGCTAAACTTTCTAGCATTCCAACACTACTACAGAGAGTGCAAAAACCATGGACTGAACATGTTGTTAGAATGCCAGACATACGTTTGCCCAAAATCTCTTTTATGGAGAACTCCCACAGGGCAAGCACTCACAAGGGGGTCAGAAGAAGCAATACTAAGACACCCTGAAGGTTTTACTTAAGAACTTTAGAGGTGACTGTACAGCATGGCAAACCCTGGCACAGGAACACCCAACATGGTAGGCCCTCTTCAGTAAGGGGACTGCACTCTATGAGGAAGGCAGAAGGAAACAGTTCAAAAGAAATGTGACATACGTAAGTTTAGAGTAAACATCCCAGGTATTCACCTGGACTATCTGTGACTGACCTGTGGTAGAGCAGTCCAAGCTCAAATTAGTCTGATCAGTCACAGAATCAGATACAATCATTTGTCTCAAACATAGTGAAGTCATTTTGGTCTTCTTTGATAATGAAGGACAAGCCATTCAGATTAATCCTTTAATCTGTCAAGATCATTTTAGATCCACTGTGCTAATTATCCTTCCCGCCTTTGTGCATTTTGCAAATTTGTTGAACATAGCATTTATTTTTTCTTTTATCTAAGTCACTGATGTTTACAGAAACAAGCATAAATCTACTTAAGTTCTCCTGTTGCGTTGACACTGAGCCATCTACTCAGTTCTGAATCTTTCTGACTTTAATCATCTGATCATATTGCTCCATCTTCTTCACAAAAATACAATGAAATACTTTATCAAAAACTTTGGAAAAATCTAGATGAACTTTATCCACAGAATTCCCTTCATCTATTACAATTGTAATCCTGTCAAAAAAAGGAATAAGGGTAGTATGCCATGATGTGTTATTGATGAAATCTTATATACACTCTTTGCAATTATTGTTTCCTTTTATAGCTACATGTTCACTAGCCATCTTAAGTGATCGTTCTAGAAATCTCCTAGGAATTGAAGTCAAACTCAGTGATCTAAAGTTTGCAGATAGTTCTCTTTTCCTATTTGAACTTTGGGACATTTATTCTTCTCTCATCCTATAGAACCACTCTCATTTATCATGATCTGTCAGTTGTATTGTCAGGGCTCCCAACTTTGATGCCCTAAGCACTAGAATGGACGTTAGAAAACCTGGATTTTAGTGCTTACTCTGTCACTACCTTTATATCAAATGACAAATTATTTACTCTCCTTGGTGCTCAGTTTCCACATTTGTTAACTGGGGTTTGGACTAGATTCTTTCCAGCTCTATTATGCTAACAGATTTTCTGGAACTTGATTACCTTTCTCTTTGTGGGCCACTAGGGAAATCGTTTTTATCCTCCTACCAGTTCACAGTCGCCTGCTAGAAACGGGAGATGGGGATCTAGTCACTAGGTCCTGCCAGTGCTTTGAAGTTTAATCTCTATTTTCCAACATTGGGCCAAAGCTCTATTGTTTTTGAGGTGTAACATACCTTCCCTCCTACCCAAGGGACTCTTTGTAATAGCATCATGAACTGTTTAAAGATAAGAAACTTGGAGGTTGTATAGATTGTATGGAGTCATATAGCAGAGCCAAGGCAAACAGGAAGATGGTCCAACCATTATAGCATTTTTGTTTTCTCCCATACCCCTTGGCCTGGTGATTCTTTTAAGAATAATTTTAATTTTATATTCATATCTTCTAAATTTAAATT
This sequence comes from Macrotis lagotis, assembly GCF_037893015.1. NCBI lineage: Eukaryota > Metazoa > Chordata > Mammalia > Peramelemorphia > Peramelidae > Macrotis > Macrotis lagotis. The sequence goes on along the minus strand of NC_133660.1, from coordinate 14,799,152 downwards.
CTAATTATGAAAATTTTCTTTGGTATTGTTGGTGTCTGGTAATAATGGGTGAATGAATATTGTAGAGAAAAGAGAGGCATCAGGATGTCAGAATGAGTCAGAACAATCTAATTCTGGGGCCTGCCTCCAGATAAATATGGGCTCTGTGATTATGAGTTAAGTAGTTTAACCTCTCAGTGTCTGTACTCAAAGTTTCAGAGCAGGGAGAGGGATGGGAGGGTACTCTGAGAGGGAATTTCCTAACAGGGAGTCCCATATGTCATTGAAATCACAATGTTACAGCAAATGGGAGAGCACCTATAGGAACAATGTAAGTCTTGGTTGAATTTTGATTGTTTTAGGCATCAGCAGCCTAAAGCAGTGGTTCTGCTAACAAGCAAAAAGATGCCCTCAAAACATACAATGGGGTGAAGCTAGTTGGCACAGAGGACCGAGCACTGGCCTTGGAGTCAGGAGTATCTGAGTTCAATTCCAGCCTCAGACACTTAATAATTACTTAGTATGTGGCCTTGGGCAAGCCACTTAACCCCATTTGCCTTGCAAAAACCTAAAAAAAAACCCCCAAAACCCCATACAATGGAAAGGAAATGGAACAGCAAGACTTTTGCATAGTTCAAAAACTAGAGAGCTTATTTATGTATACTGAAAGGGTAGACACTATAGCCAGCCCTCCACCAGATGGGACTTTAACCCCTTCTAACTAGATAACTATATCTTTTCTCTCCATGCCCTGGTTCATTTTCTATCATAGCAGCAAAACTCTTATTTTCTTCCCCAATTTAAAAATCTATAGACAATCTAATATTAAGAAGTAAAGGAAAATAATGCAGATGATAGATAATCAAGGAGTTGGGATCAGGTTACCCAGATGGCTAAAAAATCTGCATGAATTGACTTGATTGGCTAAATTTGATTTGGGAAAGCCAAGTGCTTCCCTTGGCCAAATGGGTCTATGAACTTGCTTTTAAGAAATATTATGATAATAGTATTTCAATTTAATTGGTTTTCTATTTAATCTTATGCATTTGATTTAAAAACATGATGTTGGGGAAGGAGACTATCCAGAAGCTTCCAAAAGCTCCTATCCATGATTGTTAAAAGAAACCATGATATGGAGCTTAATGAAAAAAAGTACAAAAGAAGGTGGCTTAGCCCTACCCGATCTAAAATTATATTATAAAGTATCAGTCATGAAAACTGTTTGGTATTGGCTAAGAAATAGAGTGGTGGACCAGTGGAATAGACTAGGTGTAAAAGCAGGAGATGATTATACTAATCTGCTGTTTGATAAACCCAGAGTCTGGCCATTGGGATAAAAACTCCCTCTTTGATAAAAATTGCTGGGAAAATTGGAAGTTAGTGTGGAAGAAACTTAGATTAGACCAACACCTCATACCCTTTATCAAGATAAGATCCAAATGGATACAGGATTTAGACATAAAAAACAATACTATAAGCAAATTAGAAGATCAAGGACTAGTCTACCTGTCAGATCTATGGAAAGTGGAACAGTTTATGACTAAGGAAGAGTTGGAGAATATCACCAAAAACCAATTAGATGATTTCGATTACATTAAATTAAAAAGCTTTTGCACAGATAAAACCAATGTAATCAAGATCAAAAGAAATGTAGTAAATTGGGAAACAATCTTTACAACTAATGATTCTGACAAAGGACTCATTTCTAAAATATACAGAGAACTGAGTCATATTTTTAAAACAAAAAGCCATTCCCCAATTGACAAGTGGTCAAAGGATATGCAAAGGCAATTTATAGATGAGATCAAAATAATCCATAGCCATATGAAAAAATGCTCTAAATCATTAATTATGAGAGAAATGCAAATTAAAGCTTCTCTGAGGTACCACCTCACACCTCTCAGATTGGCCAGTATGACCAGGAAGGATAATGATCATTGTTGGAAGGGATGTGGGAAATCTGGGACACTATTACACTGTTGGTGGAGCTGTGAACTCATCCAACCCTTCTGGAAAGCTATTTGGAACTATGCCCAAAGGGCAACAAAAATGTGCATACCCTTTGACCCAGCAATACCACTACTGGGTCTATACCCTGAAGAGATGAGGAAAAAGGGTAAAAACATTACTTGTACAAAACTATTCATAGCAGCCCTGTTTGTGGTGGCAAAGAATTAGAAATCCAGTAAATGTCCTTCCTTTGGGGAATGGCTTAGCAAACTGGGGTATATGTATGTCATGGAACACTATTGTTCTATTAGAAAACAGGAGGGATGGGATTTCAGGGAAGCCTGGAGGGATTTGCACGAACTGATGCTGAATGAGATGAGCAGAACCAGAAAAACACTGTACACCCTAACAGCAACATGGGAGTGATGTTCAACCTTGAAGGACTTGCTCATTCCATCAGCGCAACAACTGGGAACAATTTTGGGCTGTCTGCAAAGGAGAGTACCATCTGTATCCAGATAAGGAGCTGTGGAGTTTGAACAAAGTGCAAGGACTATTCCCTTTAATTTAGGGGAAAAAAAACAAAACAGATAGCTTATTGTCTGATCTTGTTACCTCTTAAGACTTCTCTTTAAGGATATGATTTCTCTCTCACTACACCCAATTTAGAACAAGGTACATCATGGAAACAAAGACTGACAGAGTGCTTTCTGGGGGGGGGGGAGGGAAGCAAGATTGGGGGAAAAATGTAAAACTCAAATAACATCTTTAATAAAAATAAATTAAATAAAAAGAAACCATGATATTCCCTTTGCCCCATCCACGAAAGGTGAAGAATTGCTGGCTTAAATGAATATTGATTCAGATTAAGACTGAGAAAATGATGATTTCACTGGTAAGGTTATACCTATAAGGGAAGAGAAATCCCAAAAGGCAGCCAAAGTCCCAGGAAGTGGTTTTACATTTTTTTCTTGCAATGACTCAATCAGAGTAGGACCTTCTCTGAAGGAGGTACATTATTATGGCTTTACCCCCATCTGCTGGTGCCATATGAAAATGAATCTACAAAAGAGATCGGTAATGTCAGTATCCTGACTCTGACTAGAGTAGAGTTTAGAGTGAGGAAAAGAATAAGGGACTTTCTGGAACAGAGGGCAAGGGCTTTGGATCAGGAACCTTTTGCTCAGAAAGTTAGATAAGTGGTCTTGAGTCTACTACTTACTTCTACTTAGACCCTCTGCTGTATAACAGTTCTTCCTTTATGTTTAGAGCCTTTCAAAATGGAAAACATAGCCTCATAGTGGTGCTGGGGGAATGAAAAACAATGACTAAAATTATTGATTATTTTAGTTACAACTCCATCAATAAATCTACTTTTTTAAATGACAAAGTTCAAATCTAAGTTTAAATAAAAGCGACAATAAACAGATAATTTGGACCAAATGAATCTATCAGAAATTACGCCATTAAATGTGGTATGTGAAAAGTATAATTTCCATATTAATACTTGTACTTTTAAAAGTACCATAATAGCTGTTATATTTCTCAATGGCATTCATTTTAATAAAGCTAGCCTCCCCCCAAAATCTCAAACAAAAAAAACTGTACGACTTTTCATCAATTTTCAGCAATTAAAGTCCAATCTATTTTTGTGAAATTTTTTGTCTCTTTCTAAAAGTGAAATAATATCCATTCTTAATGAATGAATTTAGCTTATAAGAAAATCCATTAAAGTTCAAATTAGTACAGGTAAAGCAGCTTCAACAACAGAAATATCCATGTCTGAAGACATTTGCAATCAACTGTAATCTTTCTAATTTGCAAGACAAAAGAGTTAAGCAACAGATATAGTTATAATTGTCAATTTGATTATATGTCTATGATAAGTTGTTGGAACAGATAGGGCCAATTTGTACATGTGCAAAACTACTGATTGCAATGGCCAATCAGGAGGACTTCTGAATAAAAATTCTGGACTTTTAGAAATATGTATGATGTAATAGGGGAAAATTGTATTGGAATTAGCACCTATGGAATTCAACGCACAAATGATATAGGCTCCATAAACACTGATTTGAAATGCTCCTTTTATAACTTCAATACATTGCTTTATACACAATCATCTGTATCAAAGAGTAAGAGCTACATCCAATTTTTCACACTGCCAAAAAGGAATCAACTTCTTAAAAGATAGCACAATGTGATATTTTTCTTGAGATTAATTGCTTGCTTTTAATAAGCAGAACCAAATTAAAAAAACAAATTTACCAATTAGATAAAAATGTAATGAGATGAAAGCTTAGGAGAGGGTATTTTGATAGCATTATAAAACATGCAAACTTTCTCATGTCAAAGTGTTTTGAGGAGGGTCTGAGCTAAGAGATCATCATCATCACCATTTTTTTCTTCATTATTATATTTAAGTTGGAGCAAATTCATTTTTCTAATGAATTTTCTCCTGGAATTTGAATATTTGGTGAACCTTTCTTTATAAAATGGATATTCTCAAAATAGATAAATAAATACAGCATTCTCAAAATTACATTTGGTCCTTTAATAATAAAGGGACTATTTATGAGAAAGTTAAGGATAATTGGGAAATGTTAAAAATCTGCCATGAAAATTTAAGAGTTTTAATTAATCAGTTGACCAGTCTACAGGAGTAATTCTCATTTTAAAGAATTAGTTATTTCTAAATACAAACTTATTAGGAACCTATTAGCAATGGATAGATGAAACAAGCTCTGTTAAAAGTTTTGGTTTTGTGGACCGTATTTAGATCTAAGTTTGTGTTGTCTGCAGATGAGTAAAGAGTTCTCCATTTTATCAAAGTGAGGTTTATACGATATTTGAATGAAATGGAGTTCTTTTGCTATAGCTATTAAAAAAAGACAATGTCAAAGAGAGATTAAAAAGAAGTAAAAAAGACATCATATTTTGAGAAACTTGGTAGGTAGAGTCAAGACAACATTAAGAGTGTTAGGAATCAGTAGGATTGAGTTTCTTCCACAAACTCTTCTAAACAGATCTAGAAAACTCACCTGATGGCGAAATCCAGAAGAGCAGAAAATGTATTGTATCCTATAGAAACTCAATACAGAAAATCATGCCTAGCCAATCACATAAACATTATTATGGTTTATTCTAGTATGTTATCCACATGAACATTATAAATAACCAATTATTTGTTCTGCATGTTATAAATTTTAAATTTTAAAACTATTTGAAAAAAGCTAAAAAAATTACTTCATGAAGTAGGTGAGTGGATATATATATCCACTCACCTACTTTGTGTGTGTGTGTGTGTGTGTACATATATATATATATATATATATATATATATATATATATATATATATATATATATATCAAGGCCCTCCATCCACCTACTTCATAAAGTATATAGGTATGTATATGTGTATCTATATAAGTCTATTTAAAATGTTTAATGCCTTAAATGTTTTCCTCGAATGGGAACGAGCAGAGTGAAGATTCAGAAGTATATCTAATTATCTAATAGACAACTGCAAGGGAGGGCTGGATTTTAAGAGAATTAAGGAAGGAAAGGAATGTGACTTTTAGAAGAGGTGCAGCCAAGATGGCAGAATAAAGGCAGGAACTCCTGTGAACTCTCCCCATACCTTTAAATAATGACTAACCAAATTCTAGATTGGAAAAACTCACAAAAAGATTGGGTGAAACAATTTTCCAGTTCAAGACAACTTGGAATGTAACTTTTAATAGGGGAAATCAGAGGAAGAAGAGAGAACTGTGATACAGTAGTAGCAGAAAATAGAGATGCTAGTTTTACACTACAAAAGAGTTTTTTTTCCCTAAAAATACATAGATCATTGATTACACACTTACTGAACATTTACTGTGCTAAAATTCTGTACATTGGTGAGGCTTCAACTAGCCAAAATAAACGATTAAAATAGCAGTTGAATATTATCAAAGCTCCTTGCAAGAATCTTATGGGATTCTCTTTGGTCAACCAGTCAAATGAGATGATGTCTTACAGAGAGACTCTGACATATTTCAGTTTTGGTGGTTTGTAAAAGAGATTCTTTAAGAAACATTCAGAGATGGTTCTGCTTTTTTTGACCAAGAGGAAAGCACAGTGTGACATGAAGTGATCAAGATCTGGATCTGTGTCTAAAACAGTAGACAGATTCTGGTTTTTGACAGTAAATTACTGGAAGTTGAGTTTTTGTTTTTTGTTTTTTTAGTTTAAAAAGGCTGACAGTGAAGGGGATATGATAAGACAATAGAATGAACTCCAAGTATTGTATTGGAAATGGATTCTTCAAAAATAAGAGAAAGTGAGATATTCAATTTACTTTTTTTTATTATAAAAGTAAAATAAAAAATAGCATTTATAAATTCAACATTTCTCCTTTAAAGTATTTGATCTTAAAAAAATTATTTACAATAGTAAAATGCAGAAACAGTGGAAAATACCATTTTCAGCATTGATTAGACCAATGTTTAAATATTCACTGAAATATACATATTCTGTCAAATCATGATAACGAAAAGCATAAAGCTTCTTTAAAAATTGTACATTGTGTGACTCCCACATCAAAATACTTTTTCTTAATTTCTTTATAAACTGACTGAGTAACTGTACTATGAATAGCTAGAGAGAGTATCCTTTTGGGCACTCCACAAGTCTTCTAAAGGGAGTGAGTATGCAGCATAGAAACAGCAGGAACAAAAATAGAAAGCAACTTGAGTCCACTGGCAGCCAAAAAAGGTTTGGTAAGACCCGTTTCCCTAAAGAAGGTACCACCCTGATCCTGTGTTCTGGCTACGAGACATATCTTTTAAATGAACCAAACTAAAATTAGTTTAAAAACTAAGAAGGAAGTTGGAAGATCCTGGTCTTTAATCCTGGAAAGTTCAAACCAGTTTCTTTCCTCTGAGCACTTTGACCTTCCTTTCCTTTGAATGGTGAAATGGAATTTCAGGATTTTCGTTTCCACGGTGTACTTAAATTCTCAACAATTTTGTTAAACTTTGCCTTCTATTGATGCTTCCTGTCCATAGTCACGAGGCGTTTTGTTGAGTGTTATTAATGAGCCAGGGCTGGTCAGAGACTCAGTAAAACTGAGTTTTCGGAAGGAGGTCTCCACCCCACTGTCATAGACACTTTCATTGTCTTGGAGTTTACAAAATTCACCTGAGGAAGGAAGGCAGAGCATAGTTTAGTGTTGGACAGCTCCTATGGTCCATGCTTCATTGGAGTTATTACCCATCACTTGGGCTGGAGAACTTTATTTCTGCTACCACCCATCTCCCAAGTTTCAGTTTTCCTCCTCATACCAACCTGATGAAATTCCAAGGAAGCACTGAGTGTGTCAGTGACAAAGCACTGTGCCGAGTAAAAGACAGTGCAAAAATGGGAGGAATCCCATCCATTGAAGAGCTTTTAAAGAGCAGAAATAACTGCCTACATAACATATTGTTTCTCTTAAAAAAAATTGCAATGGGGGCAGCTATGTAGTGCAGTACATTAGAACACCAATCCTGGAGTCAAGAAGAACTGAGTTTAAATCTGGCCTTAAACACTTAATAACTGTGTGACCCTGGGCAGGCCACTTAACCTTGATTGCCTCAAATAAAAAAAAAAACACAACAAAACAGAAACCTTAACAACCAAAACAGAATTTCAGTGAAAATGAAACAAAAAGGGAAGAGTAGAAGCCCGTTTTGCATGTCTCCTGGGGACAGGTGTAGCAATGGTTCTGAGACTCAAAGGAGATTTTGATTTGATACCCATTGTAACGCACTTAGTATAACTAAATCTTTTTTTCCTCAGTCTCTTCTATGATCAATGTGGGATGGATGGATGATCAAAGGGTAAGCAAGCAATTAATCATTTAGTAGTAGTAGTAGCTCAATGGATAGAATGGAAGAGGTAACACACCCCAGACATTTTACTAAATGTTCTACATACCAAGAATTCAACACTCTTTTCTGTCTTTTTTTTCTCTTGATTTTTGCAGGGCAATGGGGTTAAATGACTTATCCATGGACACACAGCTAAGTAAGTATTACATGTCAGAAGCTGGATTTAAACTTAGGTCCTCCTGACTCCAGGGCTGATGCTCTACTATTTTCTGTCTTTAAATTGTTTTGATAATTTTTTGTTTGTTTTCTTAAGTTGCTTCAGTTGTGTCCAACTCTTCATGACCCCATTTGGGGTTATGTTGACCAAGATATTGGAATGTTTTGCCTTTTCCTTCTCCAGCACATTTGACAGATGAGGAACTAAGGCAAACAGGGTTTAGTGACTTACCTAGTTCACATAGCTACTAAGTATTTGCAGTCAGATTTGAACTCAGAAAATTGAGTCTTCCTGACTTCAAGTCTGGTACTCCATTTACTAAGCCAATTATCTACTTATTTGATAAAATATAAGATGATTTTTTTTTTTAAATCTGAATGAGGGGCAGCTAGGTGGCACCGTGGATAGAGCACTGGCCCTGTCAGGAGTACCAGAGTTCAAATCCAGCCTCAGACACTTAATAATTACCTAGCTGTGTGGCCTTGGGCAAGCCACTTAACCCCATTGCCTTGCAAAAACCTAAAAAAAATTTACCTTAATAATTAAGCCACTGACCCCCATTGCCTTGCCAAAACTAAAAAATAAATAAACAAACAAACAAACAAATAAATAAATCTGGATGAGACCATTCGGTAATATTTCAGTCAAATTTCTCCTTAGTGGGAGACCTCTGTAGGAATATGGACAACTTGCATTGAGTTATTTTATATTACAAAGAAACGTAGGACTTAGGTGGCCAAATATATTTAAATGCTAATCAGATGGTGTTGTCAGATTTGTGAAAAATTTAATGGCATACCTGACATCTATCTGAGGAAATAACCCTAAATAAATAACGCTCACTATGCACTTCACTCATTCTCATAATATTTTTGGATTTAGATAACAGCACAATTCTTGTGTGTGCTTATCCTGTAAAAGGGGCATAGATGCAGCTGTCCTACTTTCATTGATATCTAAAAACTAAATAAATGATGGATGCCCTGCAAGTCTGCCTGCTAATCCACAAGGGTACTTTTATTAATGTGATTACTACTGAGCCAGCTTAAATTTTAGGTGCCCCAGAGGCACAGGGACCATCACTCATTTCATTCTCAAATCCTTTGGGGATTCTATCATTAAACTTCTTGATTCCTGATTCTTTTATCTGGAGGTGCCAATACTAGGTAAGCAGGGTCCAGACGTGAAAACTTAGGTTTGAAATGGGGTTCACAGACCAACATGGAGAGATTTCAAGGTGAGAGAGGAAGGAGGTGAAATTAGATAGGGAAAGAATATACTTTTGTCTTAATAAAACTGATTTGTAATCCACTTAATTTATTTAAATGCCTAAAAACATTGGGGAAGGAGGGCAGACTCTAGGCTTCATCAGACTACTGAAGGTATCCAGGACACAACTAATCTACTGTTGCCGTTGTAATTCCATTAGTCAAACAGCTGCTTCTTCATTAATCTACTGGCTACTCCTGAAATTCCCATTTGCAAGGGCTAAAGAACTTTTTGTTTGCCAATCCTACTGGTAATGACACATTATACAACTTGTCCAATGTACACCAGAGCATAGGAAGAGAACTGAGTCATGATCTGGTCTTGGTCCTATTACTGATTATCTAAATGACCTTAGACTTCATCTTCGTCCTCTGTAAAATGAAATTTATTTACTAAACTTCATAATTCTTTGCCTCTAAAATGGTGATCTAGTTGGTGCAGTGGATAGAGTGCTAGCCAAGGAATCAGGAGGACCTGAGTTCAAAACCAGCCTCAGATACTTACTAGTTGTATGACCCTGGATAAATCACTCAATCCTATTGGCTTCTCTTTTCCTAATCTGTCAAATGAGCTGGAGAAGAAAATGGTAAACTATTCCAGTATCGTTGCCAAGCAAACCTCAAACTAGGTCATGAAGAGTCAGACATGAATAATCAATTAACCAATAACAACAAAGGATGGCGATACTACTCCAAGGTTAAGAATGACTGCTTTAGAGTCCAGGGTCAAGGAACAAGAGAAGGTACTTGCCTCCCATTCACACAGAAATACAAAGACTGTGTATCATCACTCCCATCCTCCTAAAGCACAACATTTCAAATTTGCAATTATTCTCATACCTAGCTGCTGTCTTATGGAGCAGGGTGATGGGGGCAGCGAATATATCTGTTTCGAAGCCTGCTCTTGAATTTCAGGTGAATTTGCTGAGGCACTGAAGGCCTTCTGTATGACTTCAATTGCTTCAGTATAACCCATTTGTTTCAAAGCATCTACCAGTTCCCTTATTGTTCCTCCAGAGACCTGTGAGAGAGAAGGGAAAAAAAAATGCGTTTCTGTATGAGAAACATTGCAATTTCTTTTTTTAACAAGAACAACAAAAGCAGGTCTTCCCCATTTGTCTGCGAGTTCTAATGCCCTCCCCTCTCCTCCGCAACCTCCATCTCTCTTTGCCTTGTTACTACCACCCTATACAATACGAGGAATAGAACCACAAATGGTCAGATGCAAATCATCAGAGTACAAGGAAGAATTCAATTTCCTGTTTCATCTCTTGAAGACCACTTAGGAAATCAGTGAGGCTGCTGATAGTGAGTACAGAGAGAAGGAAATGCTGACACAGTAAAGCTTCCTTATAGAGTGGAGCTTGGAGGGTTTCCCCTTGTTTAAGTGAAGATTAACATTATTAAAAAACTATAGCTGGGGATGGATTTTTCAAGGAAAAGAAAAATGACTTCATCTTTTAGATGTTTCTATAGTCTGTATCAAGACACACTCTGAATTCTTAGAAAATCATCAGCAGAATCATGGAATTCATCAGAATCCACCTCTCTGTTGACCCTAACTTATGTCATCAATGACATTTTCCACTGGGCAAGAAGGTGCATGTTGGTTATATTTCAACTTGTTTATTCAATAGAGCTAAGTGTGAAGCTGAGAAAAGTACTGGGAGCTCTTCTCTGCCTTTTCTCTCTTTTTAATTCGTTCCTCTATTCTTTGTCTCTCTCCTTCTACACCCTTTCTTTTTCCACTTCTACTTTAACTCTGTATTGTCTTTGCCCTCCTTCTATGTCTCTTCCTTCCTCAGAGGGTACTAAGAGAAGCAGGAACCCAACCAGAACAACCTTTTAAATTTATAAAAAGACTTCTAGAGGCACAGAAAGTAGCAGGCATGGGTTTTTCTAAAGTTGAAGCCTTCTTCCCTACCCTACAGGGACATGCCCAAGACCCACCTTATTTCATTATCAAACACATCCCAAGATTTCACATTCCAAACATTCACCACCATCTAGTTCTAATGAATTCTGCTAATCAGGGTGGTTTGAATCAGTGATCAAAATGTAAAACTCCCTAAAAAGTTGATCAAAATGAAGACTTTGGGAGCTAATCTGTTAATCTATCAATGATCTAATGCATACGGATGGAGGAAGTTGAGTTCCACAACTAGGCAAATTCTGGGAACATCAAAGAGTCAAAGTCTCATCTGGCCAAAGCTTAGGTTTCCTAGACACTGAAATATTTTCATTCTGTGTGTTCTCCTTTTCTAAACATAAGACTCAAGAGAAATAGGGTAAAAGATGAGGTTGGATTAGATCACAATCACACAAAAATTGAATAACAATAAGAAAATCTCTTATGATTGCACAGTTGCATTCAAGCTTTATAAGTTTTGATTTCTAGAGATGTTAACCAAATATACGTATCTTTGCCCCCTCCAAACAAAGAAACAAACAAAGCAAAACCTTCCCAGAGAAAGCTTAGTAGTTTAGTATTTTTCTACAGCAATAGAGGAACCCACAGTTAATTCCTTCCACATCACAGGGGTTTGGACATGGCGCCCTTGAGATCTAGAAAATCCACATCTAACATTTTGGTCTTCTCTTCTTACCAAAGTCTAAAATTATTTTTCTTTCCATTTCATGGTATGTTCACAGTCCCTTATTGTTGTGTTAAGTATTTGGTCGTAGGCTAAATTATATAATAATATGCATATTTTAAATGCATTTTTGAGTTTCTAATTATTTTCCATGTTGTCTGCTGTCGTGAGTGGTCAGCAGTTCCATGCTGTCAGACCTTTGTGAGTTGTCAGCAACTTCCAAAACATGCCCCCCAAATTCCCATTTATGCCAACCTGTGACAAATCAAAACCATGATGGGGAAAATCTTGATGTGGAAGGGATAACTTTAGCCAGAATAAAAGTGGATAGAGCTCTGGACTTGGGAGCTGGGAAGATCTAAGTTTATTTGAATTCTTTCTCAGACTCTCACTAACTGTCATCCTGGTGGACAAGTCATTAAACTTCCCTCAATCTCAATTTCCTCATCTATAAAATAGAGTTAATATTAGAACTTAGCCTCACAAGATTGTTTTGAGGATCATAAAGAGATAACAGATACAAAGTACTTTGCAAATGCTCTGAAAGCTATTACTAGTGTGTTCATTCTCTAAATATTATTTTCCTAGAGGCTCTGGAAAATCCTAATATGCTTGAGAATAGCCTTCTCAGAGAAAGTAATTTATTCTTCTCAGACAGGATCACTAAAATATGAAGGTAACCTGGGGACAAGAAGAGCCTTTTTTTCTAAGAATTATGGAGGTAAGAAAGGTGCTCCTGACCAATGACGGCCGATGCAGCCAAGGTCAAACACAAATGAACAAATGATGCTTAAAATGGGACATCACCTCATAGTTGTCCATTAGAGTTTTGGAAGGAGTAGGACTCAGCCGGAAGGCATTGTTCAGTATACCCAGGCCTAATTTCTGTGCAAGCGTGGACCAGTTTTTGTCTGGATGGGGCATTTCTAATAACTTATAAAGCTTCCCCTTTGCATCTTCATTCAGCTGTTTCATATCTCCTGGAGGGAATGAAGACACAAGAGAAACAGAAGGAGTTAATAACTGATGGTTCATTGCAGCTTTGTTCTCTCACCATCTCATAGTAGAAGCAACCAGAATACTTTATCTGAGGATAAGTCCTGCTGAGTGAAATTAATATGTATTTTAATTGATGAAAAGTAGACATTTTCCTTCCTTATGCTTGTAGGATCTTCAACTCCAAAATGAGAATTTGTGTTCAAAATAGTTTGAAATATATTTTCCCCCTTAAATAATATGCAGTAAATTGCAATTTAAGGGATTAAGAGAAGAAGACTTTTGGATCCTCTCTTAGATAGGATACTCTTGTATCCTATATTGGCACTTACCTTGTGACAGTATATCACTGGATATTGACTCTGATTGATATGGCTTTCCATTTAATATGTCATAGACCTATTGGGAAGAAGAGAAGAAAAACATTACATACTAATGGAATATCTGGGAGAAGCACCACCAGCTCATGGAGTCACCTTCTCTATTAAAACTCGCTCTTGGAAAAGATTTGTACATTCAGTCTTTGTGGTGGGATGAGGGCAATGTTCCCTCGGGTGCTGTGAAGACCATCTTACTGATCTATAGGTGCAGTGCCAGAAAAGCAGATCAAAATTTGCTTGTCCAGGGTCAATGATAGTGTCTGGGGTTCGGGGTTTTTGCTCTCAGAAAGCCTGTCAGTGTGTAGATGGGGCTGCCTGAACTGAGATGGTGGCCAGATCAGACCAGGCTGATTGGTCATCTGTGTATGGTCAGGAAAATATTATTGCTTCCTCTCTGGGAGGTTCACACTATGAAACAAGCATGTGTCTACCTTCCAGGTTCTCTCCCCTTATCTTCAGGGGTCCCTGTACTTTCTGATTTTCTTTCACACTAGTTTGACTTGAAATCTGATCTTCCTGGTACCAAGGTCTGCTTTCCATCCAGGATGCTAAGTTACCTCTCAAACCCTAAGTTTAATACTTAGCTGAACAAACTGCAGGCTTCATCTCAGATTGCAAATTCAAAATCAAAATGCCATCCAACAAAAAAGAGAAAGAGTGAGTGAAAGGTACATTGGGTCTAATGTTTCCTTACGCCATTAAAAAAGGTTAAATTAATGTTAAAATCTCAGGAATGGTTTAAATCAAAGGTAACAAAGGTGACATTATAAGTCAAAAACTGGGAGTGATGCAGGGGGGATAGACCAAGAGATTGTTTTTGGTGCTCCCCTGAAATTACAAGACATAAGGAGCTGCCTTTTTGTAATATCAGTTAAGGAAATATGTTAGAATTTTGAATTAATGGTGCACCATTCATTTTAATGTTGTTTTGTGGATCACATAATAAATAATATAAGTAACTTGATAGTGGCAGGATATAAGAAGGAGGGCTGGGCAAATGGGGCAATGCTCTGGTGTGGCTTTGACCTTGAGGTCAGTCTTGTTATACCCTGTTTACTGGTGGACAGAAATGGGACACTGAAATGGGTCATTTTCTCTGAAGACCTCACCACACAACCCAGAAGTCATACTTTAAGGGAAAAATATAGTATCTTTGACATTATTTATGATATCAAGATGAAGAATGTTGAAGGAGAGATAAGCATTCTTTTCCTTTGTGTGTGTGTTTGTGTGTGTGTGTGTGTGTGTGTGTGTGTGCATACTCCTCCCATTGTATTATAAGCTCCATATTTTTCACTGCATGCAGTGGGCACTTAATAAATATAGGGGAATTGAACTCAGAAATCCGGTTAAATTCATAAAGCTTCTGCTTTATCAGAAGTCTTCACACTGGTCCATCTCAATTCCTGGCCCCTTTCACTGGGCCAGACCAAGGAACCTAATATATTTCCCTTGAGAACTGTGAACAAAGTCTCTAACTTCTGTAACTACATTTATCTTTGCAGTGATTCTAAGACTGCACTTTGTTGTTTAATACTTAGTTGAACAAACCATAAGCTTTATGTCAGATTGTAAAGTCAAGATCCCAATGGTGGGATGGTTCAAACTTGGTTGAATCTCCCTTAATACTGTATTTTTCCTCCTTCCCACACCCTCTCAACTCTTTCAACCTTATCACAGTAATACCTTTAATATTCAGAATCTAAATGGTCTGGATTAAGGCAAAAGAAACTTTTCAAGGTTATAGTTTATCTTTAGAAGGAGGATTCCTCAAAGAAATGAGAATACAGTGTACATGGGATAAGAAACCAGAAGAATATCACAAGCTGCCTATTCTATTCTTTTTCCTGTCAGCAGTTTCTCTCTCTACCTCAAGCAGGGATCAATAAACCGAGGAAGCTGCTTACTTTTGAGTTGGCTGCCATATCCAAAGGTGTAGTCCCAGGAACTACTCCTTCATCTTCTTCATCCCAAGCATCATCTAAGTCAAAAAGAGGTTCAAAGTTCTCCAAAAGAGGATCTGCACCTGAGGATCAATTCCACAGAAGCAGGGACAGTTAGTTGGTGTAGTGTATTGATAAAGGAAGACCTGAATTTAAATCCAGTCTCATATTTTATCAGTGGTATAATGCCGGGTAAGTCACTAAATTACCAGCCACCTGATTTTAAAATGAGATAATAATAGCACCCACCTTCTAGAGTTGGTATGAGGATCAAATGAGATAATATTTGTCAAGTCCTTTACAAATGGTAATATGCAACATAGGGTTAAATGGTATCATTATTACTTTATTTTCCAGATATTTTGATAGCAATTTCTTCACTGGCAAAATACCGTGGAAGACAGGGGAAGTTAAGTATATGATTTTCAATAAATAAAAACAGTTGCTGTCCCAAATAATGAGACTGTTGCTTCAACCATTCACATAGTTTTGAATTTAAATTGAATATGAAATTGAATAGATCTGAAGTCTGAGCTCTTAGCCTATAGGAAATAATAATCAATTTGGTTTGGTTATAGATCAATGACTATATAGCATTTATTTACTTAGCTTCCATCTTCTAGGTATTGAATAGTTTTATCTTTTAGAAAATGGGGACCATAATTGTTTGTGTTGGAACATAGGGTCCCTTCTTGGGCTGGTGAGTTTTGAAGGCTAATAAGAGGGCACAGATTAACTTCTAGAGCTAGATGAGAAAACTACACCTGAGAGATGCTGTTGATCATCCTCCCTTCAGGTATGAGTGTACCTAAATCAACTTGAGAACTGGAGATGAAATGACTTCTCAAAAGTAGTCAAAAAGTGTTTAGTCAGGAGGAAGAGCACAGTATCCAAGGGAACAACTCAAAGACAAGTGACTTTGAAATATCTTGCCATGCATAAGGATTTCTTCGTACTGATACTCAATGTAGGACAAGAACTACCACATTTTGCCCATGTCTCCTTGTTAAAGATATCTGTATATCCTTGTAGTTAACTAGGTACCATTTTTTTATCTAGGTCTTCTCAGGATCAGCATTACCTTAAAAGGGAATAAATACTGTATTCAAAGTCTCTACATCTCTAGTACTCACACAGTACATCAAAGAAGACACCTGCTAAATATTTGTTGAATCTGTTTTTAAATCTGAAGAAATTTAGGTGCAGAAACTTAATGGATAGAACTGGGAATCTGAACTTGAGTGGCTTCACAAATGTGTGCCTTCAAGGCTCCCTACACCACTTTTTTTCCATCTTTTTTATGTATTAGAGAAATGCATGCTTGTGTCAATGGAGTGTGCTAAAGACTCAAGAAAAGCATTTATTTTAAGGATTTAAACTTCATTGTACAGATGCTCCTTAAAGTTTCTTAAGACTGCTTGTTGATGAATGCATATAAACTGTGAAGCAGTTAATAGTCAATAAGTATGGATCAGCACCTGCTAAATAGAGTAGAGAGAGCTTCCTTTGTGGGAGGCACTATGTCACTTGCCAGACACACCAAGAAAAGCCAAAACCAGTCCCTACCCTCCACTCATAGAGGACCTTGCTGGAGACAGGGATCATTTTCACAAAGGGAAGGAAGAGAGATGGGGGCATTGCGATTACTGTTTTAAACATCATTTCCTAAAGAAATAAAAATTCTTAATTTATTCAATACAAATTTTGACACCTTTCTTCTTTCAAGGAGCTAAAAGTAGAGACCTGTGCTCTTTTTGAGTGGTCAGAATATTCCTCTCAGAGAAGCCTTGCCAGGTTTAAGGCATAAACTATGGCTAAGACATAAGAAACTAGGCTCACTTTCTTATTTCTTTTTTTTTTTAGGTTTTTGCAAGGCAAACGGGGTTAAGTGGCTTGCCCAAGGCCACACAGCTAGGTCATTATTAAGTGTCTGAGACTGGATTTGAACCCGGGTACTCCTGACGCCAGGGCCAGTGCTTTATCTACTCTCTTATTTTTAAGGCCAAACAATATCATGGTCTAAGGAAGGGGAATGAGATCATGAACGTGAGCACTTTTTTCCCTACCTTGCAAAGCACTAACTTTAGCAGTATCACATAGAGGAATTTCCCCCCCTAATCTGGGTTTCTGATACTTCCCCAAATTTATCTCTCGTGTCAAAATACAAGCAGGTCTAATCTACCTTTTCCAAAACTGATCAATAGGGAAGAATGGTCCACATTATTAAAGGATGACCTATTGTTTCTCTTACTATTCTTACAATGGAATTATTTTATGGAAATTCCAATATAGCTAACTCTGTAGCATCTCAAGATCTGTATCTTATAGAGATGCATATCTGTCATTCTGTTTCAGCATTAATTGATGCCTGCATTCAAAGTCTGACATTCTCTACAAAAATCCCAGCTTGTCTTACCTGCTGCTTTGAGGAGAGCCGCTAGCTTCGTGGACCCTCGTCCAGCAGCAATATGAAGAGGGGTGGTTCCATCATAGGTTATGCTGTCCACGTAGGCATCACCCTAAAATGTCATCAACCAAAAAGAGAAAGAGTAAGTGGAATGTACATGAGTCTATATTTCCTTATATCAGTATGGTCTCTTCTGGTCATGGCTAATAGCTACATCATTATGAAAGAGCCAAATTCAATGGAGAGAGAGAAAATGTGTGGAGGAAAAATTACAGTTGATATAGTTTTTGAAAAAGAAGTTATTCAGTTGATAGAAGACTGGCCATGGACTTGGGAAGATCTGATTTCAAGTCTGACCTCAGATGCTAACTAGCTGTATGACTCTAGGTTAAGTCACTTAACCCTGATTGTCTCCCCCCCACCAATAAAGTTAAATTTTATCAATGCATGTTGCTTCATTTTTGCTAGTTATTCCTGAAAATTCTACTTCCTACACTCCTTGTCCGACTGAATCCACTTTTTAACAAAGGGAAAACAATGTGAGGGGAAAATCTTCAATATGGTGAGAGGGTATGAACAATAACATGCTTAACCCTTCCCTTCTACAAGGAAGAAGGCCTGTTTTGCTAACTGTTTCCTAAAGTTCTGTCCATTTTTCAGTTTGGGCTATTAATTAAAAGGGTGGTATGCACACTCACCTCCAACAACAGGCAGCCAGCCAAAGATACATTCTCTTGTTCAACAGCCAGATGCAGGGCAGTGCGCCCGGACGTCTGCTCCTGAGCATTGACATCTGCACCAGCAGCAATCATCAGCCGAAGGCAGGGCATACTGTTGATTAGCATGGCCAGATGAATCGCGTTCAAACCTATGCACAAAGTACAAAATGCAGAAGTCACCAAAGGATAATGATGGACTGACTCCAAAAAATGGAGTCTTGGAAAATCCCGAAAGATCAGTTGCAGAGTCTAGAAAATTTCCCCTCATTAATGGTCCAAAGTCTAAGCTCTTCTATAGAAATAAGATTAATGTATTCCTCCTATGACATTATCTTTTTTCTTTCTTTTTTTGTGACTTTCCTTCTTTGATGCTCAAAACTTGACCATTCTTTGAACTGATAAGCCTTCATTTACCTTTGAGGTCTTAGCTGTCTCTTTTGCCACCTAATTTGTGTTAAAGTCCCTCTACAAGTATTAATTCTACATCAATAAACAACAGAAAGTTATGAGATGATGAAAAATGGGTTTAGTTGAAGATTCATTATGAATAATGGCAGACATTTACTGTGTACACCATTTTCTTCAGCTAGAGAAGGATCTATAAAAGCTACAGAAAAAATATTGACAAAATCAACCATTCATTTTCATGGAAAACAAAATGATTATTTTTCCTACCTTCACCATTGGGATGATTGATAAGTGGTGATATCTTTTTATGCTTCAGTAATATGCTCAGAATTCTTTCATCTCCTTCTTTTGCAGCTAAGTGCAAAACAGAGTTCCCCAAGCGGTCCAAAAGGCTCACATCAGCACCAGCCCTCAGCAGATCCTCTACAACATCCTCCTGCTTGGTTATGACTGCCAAGTGTAAGGGGGTCTGAAAATGGCAGGGAAAAGAGGGCAAAGTCTATTTTAGATCAATAGAAAAAAAGAGGTAAATCCCTGCTATTTCCATAATGTTATCAGAGCAAGAGGTCAAGACAGATTCTTATTCCTTTAGCTACTTGGAAGTTACCATCTGACCTATGGCAAATTTCTCCTTTTCTTTCATACTATAGGGATGAGGAAACTCCATCAACCAATACAGATTAGGAGTTCTTCCATTAATAGTATCAAATAGTATGTATTAAAGAGTCTATATTAACAGTGTATATTAAATAACATTAAACAGTCACAAAATCAACTTTCTTTTAGAGAACTGAGATCCCTTACAGCAGAACAGCAGTATTTTATCTTTATACAAATGAGACTGTTTCACAGAACAGCTAAGGTGAAATCTATCCTGTTGAGTAACACCTGTTTGCATGCTTTCCACTTCAATAGGCAGTTACTGATTGTGACTCCTCCATAAGGCTGGCCAACAGCATCCTGGGTATATCGCAGTTTATGTTATATGTTTAGCATTAGGACAAAAGCTGACTCTTTCCCAAGACAGATGCTTTAGATTATTTGGACCAATAAAGTCCCAGCATTTCTCTGAGGTTTAATTACATTAATTATCAGGGCTACCATAAAGTAATAAGGAAAAGCTTTTCCCTTATAGTATCTGGGTTTTTGTAAAACACAAGATGTGAGTTCCTTTGATTGATCTAGACAAAGACAAGGGCTCAATAACTAACCTTCACAATCACTCAATAAACCCAATTCAATAAACATTTATTAAGCAAGGGCCTATTATGGAACTAAGTACTAGCCGGAAGTTGAATATGACTATTAAAGATAACTGACAATAATATCAGATGGTAAGGTTTGGGAAGTACTAGAAGAAGGGTAACTACTTTACTTATGGCAGCTAGCTGGCACTGCAGTGGACAGAGCACAGGGTCTGGAGTTAAGACCTGAGTTCAAATCCTGATGCAGATACTTATGAGTTGGGTGACCTGACCCTGAGCAAGTCAACTAGCTTTTCATTTCCTCATCTTTAAAAGGATGATAATAGCAGCAACCACATCACAGGGTTATCATAAGAATCAAGTAATATATAGAGAGAGTACTTTGCAAACATCAGAGCAATATCAAAACTAGTTAATCAACATTATTATTATCATCTCTTGCTTCAAAGTGGTTCATACTTGCTTACTTTTTACTACTTTACACAAACATTTGTTCTCTGTAATATATGTATCTTTAGGGGTTCAAAAAATCCCCCAATTCTCCCCCAATTATCTAGAATTCATCAGTAGCTGGCAACACATCTGCACATAATCCCAAGCTTGAATTACTTGTATTAAATATATTACTGAGTCGTTATGGCACTGGATTTGAGTCTCAAATGTATAACCTGGGGAAATCTCCCTGAGTCTCAATTTCTTCATTTTTAAAATTAAAGGGTTGGATTTAGTGACTTTGGGGGTTACTTCTGGCTCTAGATAGGGTTGGCAGGGAAGTGCATGACCAAAGTGAAAATACCAGGTAGATGTGCATTATTAGTATTTTTATATCATTTGGGACATTTGCTATTCCATCTTCTGTTGCTTGATCTTCAGCTGATTCACTATGCACAGACACTAATTAGATCTGCCCTGGAAAGGGAAGGAATATAATGCTGCCATTTTTTATCAAGTGTGTTTACATAGTTAAATACCTTATATTTATACATTTTGTGTGTGTGTGTGTGTGTGTGTGTGTATGTGTGTGTGTGTGTGTTTTATGTGTGTATATATTTTAAGACTGATTGAAAGAGGCTAAAGAATTAGGGGCAAAAATGATAAACAGAGATGGCCTGTGTGTTGGGGAGTACTTCCAGGATCCGTGATTGTGTCCAAGAGGGTGTTTACTACTTGCCCTCCCAATGGATTGGGCTTTTGGAGTTTCTATGATCTCATAATTTATCATTCTGCAGCCAGAATGATGATGAGCATCAAATTTAGACTTATTATTAGAGGACAAGGACCCAGTTTATCTCTGGGACCACACTTCAAATCCTTCCACCTTATTAACACTGGGACACCCTAGGATGACTTCTAAGAAGCACAAGTCCAATTATGTATATGTGCTACTTTCTTGACCTATAGATTTTATTTAAAATGAAATTATGTATTTTTAAACAAAAAATGTTCTCCTTTTGGTTCCTCCCTCCCAATAATGGGTTGGAGGAAAAAAGTCCTTCTAATAATAAATAGTTAAATAAAACAAATTCCCTCCTTGACCAGTGTTTAGCACAGAGTTGACTGACTGGCCATGTTAAAAATATAACCTACAAATTTTTAAATCTCAGTACTAGACATGTTATAGAAAAGTAAAAGAATTTTTGGTGGTGATACAGAATAATATCTAAATTAATCCCTGACTTAAGGAATTGAATACTGAAAACGTTATGGTAAGATTAAATAAAGAAATAACTGAAACCTGGCTCCTCACCACCTCTAGCCCAATGCTACTGAAAAAAGTAATGCATGCATATTCCCAGCAATGTTGGTTAGTAGACAACCCTTAATAGTTACAGTTGAAATTGTAAAACTCAAAATAAATAAAATCTTTAATAAAAAAAAGTTACAGGTGCAGTTAGTCAGTCATTACTGAAGTTGAGGCCATGTGGCCATGCAGCTCAATGGATAGATCAAACAGACTGAAGCCAGGAGACTGAAGGTCAAATGTGACATTTGACATTTACAATCTGTAGGACTCTGGGTAGTAGCAAAAAAGGCATAGATGTTGACAAAAGAAAATCTAAAATGAGGCTCGTCCCAAAGCTCTTGCTACAAAGCTGAGAGCCGTCCTACAAAACATGAGTCATGGACCATCGGAGAATCCCCTAATTCAGTCTCCTTTTTCTGTCGTAAGAGATCACTTCTTTTATTACTTTCAGTAAAACAGTTGTAGAATATAAGGAGAAATCAGGAGTACACAACCTTTGGCTTTTCAGGAAATAATGACTCATCATAGGGGGAAGATAAATCATTTGAGAGTCACACACAAATAAAATAGGAAACTTCATTAAATTGGTAGAACAAAAATCTTTACTTTATAATCCAGTTCAGAGTGAGGCTCTTAACTAGTCTCAGGAAATATTAGGGTAAATGAAAGGATAAGATAACTGGCAAAGATAAAAGGAAAATAAGGAAGGGAGAAGAAAGAGGGAGAGGATGAAGACAACAAAGCAAAATTTGAGGAAAGATGATGAGGAGAAGGGCAAGAGAAAGATCAAAGAAGAAGAAAGACAGTGGGAGAGACACTGATATATAGAGAAGTTTATGATCTGGAAGAGCTCCTAGATGCAGAGGGAGTTTTTTTATGTTGAATAGAGAGTGTAACCATACCACAAAGTAGGTCCCATTTGCAATGTGGTCCAAGTGGTTCACTTGATATCATCTTCTGGATATATTAAAAGAAAAGTACTGGTTTTGAAAACTTGTCAAGACCCACTTAATTTATAGGGTAAAAAAATATCGTGTGGGATTCTCTTTTCTTCTCCCTTGGTCTCTCTGCCTTTTCCCCTTTTTTTTGAAACACACCTTTTAGGGGGCAGCTAGGTTGCACAGTGGGTAGAGCACTGGTCCTGGAGTCAGGAGGACCTGAGTTTAAATCCGGCCTCAAACACTTAATAATTAGCTAGCTGTGTGACCTTGGGCAAGTCACTTATCCCCATTGCCTTAAATAAAGTAAAAAAAAACTTTTAAAAACATCAAATTTTGTCAGTTATAATCTAAAGCACTCTTTGGAGCCCTAAATAATTTTGATATTTTGTGTCCACTTAGCCTGGACTTTCAATAAAATATTCCTTTCCCAGTAGTCTTTAGGTTTCACATATATTGTTGACTCTTAAATTTTCTTTCCCTGTTTGTCCTAAAGATATTTGAAGCAATAAGAAAAGCACAAAGATAGTGACTGTCTTACCTTAATGTTTTGAGTCTAGAGTGGTTCAAATTAGTATGCAGAATATTTTCTTCTGATTTTACTAAAGTTGGGACACAGTGTACATAATACAAGACATCTAAAATATTTTAATGTATCTCTCTTTCCAAGATTCCCCCCAAAAAAACCAAACTGGATTCTTTGGTTTATTCTTTCACTGTTGTTATTATTCAGTCATTTTCCAGTAATGTTCAATTTTTTGTGACCCTCTTTAGGATTATCCTGGCAGATATACTAGAATTATTTGCTATTTCCTTTTTCAGTTTATTTTATAGATGAGGAAACTGAGGCAAACGGGGATAAGTGACTTGTCAAAGGTCACAAAGATAGAAAGTGTTTGAGGTCACATTTGAACACAGAAAGTTGAGTCTTCCTGACTTCAGGTCTGCCACACCACTACTGCTTCACCCAGCAACATTTCATATGTTAAAAGTTAATTGTGTCACAATTTATATGAGCATAATGACTCACTCAGAAATCAAAAAAGATTCTTTTTCATGGAGCAAACAGTCTGACTCAGAAGATTTTTAAAATGTTAGTGCTAAACACTTTTCAAAGCTATGCTAAGAACATGTTATCAACATTTGTTGGATGAAATTTATTAAAGGGCCCACATGGCCTATGTTTCACAGTCTGAAAGTTTCTATACTGCCTTTTACTTTGGGAAATTTCTTTAGTCAATTTAAACTTTATTTTTTAAATTAAGCTTTTTGTTTTAGTTAAAATCTGACATCTGTGCTTACCTGGTAGAGATCATTTCTCATGTTAATGATGTCATCAGAAACCAAACCAGATATCACTTCTAGGAGGTTCCGTACCAGTTCAGCATGAAGGTGGATGATTGCTAAGTGTAAGACGCTAGAATGCAAAAAAAGTGATAATAATCAGTTGTGGGGAGGAAAATCAGTTACTGAATTCATAGGCTCATATTTAATTGACTATAACCACCCATCAGAGGTTTTCTAAGGAAAAAGACAATGGTTGTCCCTAGTGGTCTTTTTTGAGTGTCCAGTTTATGCTGATCCAAATACCATTCAATGACAATGATCTAGCCAAAGTTGTGGGCTAAGAGGATAGGAGAAGAAAACTGAATTGAACTATCAAAAGTAGACAAATAAATGTGTTGGGCTTCTTATGAACTAGGTCCTCAGTGATACCAAATTTTAATTTTCCTGGAGGAATGCTAACATGTAAGATTTATTAAACTGATCTCTTAATTAACAACTGAAGGCACATTTCCTCACAGATAGACAATCATTTAACCTAAGAATTCTTATTGCTTATAATTTAGTGAAGCCTAAGCATTTCTCAGAAACCTGTTTTGAAAATGCACAAAATAAAAGTCATAAGATGTTAAAGAAAATATATTGAAATATAATACTGAAATGCTAAAAAGAAGTTCATAGTTAAGAATGGTTAAGCCATCCAAGAGAAGGACCCCTTCTCTAATTGGTCTTCTCTTCCTTACAAAATAACAAAGAGAGCTCTCTAATACTGAGAATGCAATTCCAAGGGGCTGATCACATTTTTTGGATACCAAACATAAGCTTGCCAAAAATGTTATTTTATAGGGAATTTACACAAGGCAAGTTAATATGGTGGTAAGAAGTAATTCAAGGATGCCCTCAAGGTTTCTCTGAAGAACTTTGGAATTGATTGTAGGACTTGTGAGACACTGGCAAAGGAGTGCCCAGCATAGCGTACCTACATTAAAGAAGGTGCCGTGCTCTATGAGCAAAGAAGAATTAAAGTAGTTCAAAAGAAATGTGAGATATGCAAGATGAGAGAATCCACCCCAAATGCTGGCAAGGTCTATTAGCGTCCAACCTTTGGTAGAGCATTCTGAGCTTGTACTGATCTGATCAGTCACACTGGTACTTGACTTTACCATAGTGAAGTCATTTTGGTCCTCTTTGAGAATGAAGGACAACAGCCAACCAATGGAGAGAGCTATTCCCAGCATCCAAAATACCACATAGCAAGAGGTCACCATAGCTAAGAAGTAAAAAGATGCATCCATTTTAACTGAATTGAAGGCCAATTTACTCAGATACGTTACTTGAAAATAAATCATGCGGAAGTGTTGGCATGGAGGTCCATATTATGTGAAAAGCATTTTTACAATAATGATTTTATAGCTGAGGTATAAATACTATACCGTATGATTTCTTATTCTTAGAGAAAAAGGTGTCATGCATATAAGACTGTTAAAATTCCTAAAGAATTTCCACATGTTATTTCAGAGAAGTAGTAATTCCTCTTCCCTATGGGGATTTCCCTGTGGTCAGGAGTTTTAGATTTCTTTTTTTTTTCCTTGTCATTCATTTGATGACTCATGGCCACAGGATTCAGACTATTAATTAGCTAAGGATGAAAAAACTTAAGGAAAATATACCATGTTACAGTTCCCTAGTCCAGTGATGAGGAGGAAGAGAAGGAGCAGGAGGAAAATGAAAAAAATTATTATCACTCTTTTCCTCTACTACAAGATATTGTCATACACACATCCTGGCTCAATTCATTAGAACAGATGCTGTAGCTCCAGTCATTCAAATCCCTTCAGATGGGTTGTGTAGGTGAGAATTGGCTCACCAACTGTTTTCTTAGGGCTCTCTCTAGATACTTAAACAGGTCTTATTGCCTGGCTTCCCTTGCTCCCATAGTACACACAACTCTGTACCTCTTCAGCAGCCATTTCTTTTTCTTTTGATAATATGGCTTTGTTCAATGATAAAATAAAAAATAAATGTATATGCTGAATGATGACAAAGAAATAATTATCTAATTCTAAATTTCCTTCCAATCCTTATGATTGTAAAAAACAAATTCTCATAAAAACCAATTTGTAGATAAGACCTCAAGTTCTGATTTTTTAATTCAACATTATTTCATGCAGCTCTTCTCACATTTTTGCAGTTGTCATTTTTACTTAAGATTTCTCATAATGATCATATTAGCTCTGTATTTCCCCTGAAAAGTTCACTATCTTCTTTCTTCCTTTACTGTTTTTTCTTTGAATTATATGTAATTTTGTACTAAAAAATATTTTTTGGTATACAGTTCCCATATGGAAAGACTGTATGAATTCTCTTATACTGTATAATAATGAGGTCAGTGGTTATACCACATCCTTGGTTGCTCTGCAAGGAATGAGAACATAGATTTCTGATTGCCTGAATACTCAAGGTGAGTATGTGCTTTAAGGATCTACTTCAATTTTCATACCAAAGCTAAGAAAAGAAAATATTTCAGTGATTTTAGTCAAAGCCCTTGTCTTGTGACAGTTCATTACAGGCTTCTGAGTCAGAAGACCATGATGAAGGAACTCTCTGGATCATTTCCAAAGAGAGCTCATGGGGATTGGCCAGGTATGATGGGGATGACATTTAAAACTACAGTAAAAACAGAAATGGAAAGATCTGTTCATAGGAATCACTGACAGATGTCATCGTCATTATATGAACCAAACACCCTAACTTGAGGGAAACATTTAAAAATGGAAAAAAGGGGGTGGTTAGGTGGCACAGTGAATAGAGCACCAGCCTTGGAATCAGGAGTACCTGGGTTCATATCAGACCTCAGACACTTAAATAATTACCTAGCTGTGTGGCCTTGGGCAAGCCACTTAACGTCATTGCCTTGAAAAATCTAAAAAAATAAAATAAAATAAACAAAATGAAAATGGAAAAAACCCAATAGACTTGCTAAAATTAATCAAGGCAATATAGAAGAGAGCAGTGACTACAAAAGAATACAATTACTTAATAAGTCAACAAGCATTAAGCATTTATTTTCTGCCAAGTACTATATCAACTTCTGGGAATGCAAAAAAAAGTCTTTGCTCATAATTTAATGGGAAATTGATATTCAAAAAACAAAGGGCAAACAAGGATAAACTAAGAAAAGTTAGAAAGAGAAGGCACAAGTATTAAGTGGGGCTGGGAAAAACTTTTTGTGGAAGGTGAAGTTTTAGCTGAGACTTGAAAGGAGGCAGGGGATCTGGGAGGCAGAGATGAGGAGAGAGAATCCATTAGAGTGATGAAAATGAAAGGAGTCAGAAGAGAGTGTTTTGTGTGAGGAATGGGTCAGTGTAAGAGGATCAGAGAATATGAAGAAAAATTAGGTGAAAAAATACAGGGCAGGTATGCATGGGGGAGAAGTTATGAGGTGTTTTAAACACTAAACAGTGAATTTTATATTTGGTCTTGGAAGGAATCAGGAGCCAACTAAAGTTTACTTAAGTGGGGGGAGGGTGATATAGTCAGAACCATGGCTTTAGCATGATCAGTTTGATAACTTCTTTGTAGCCCTTTGGTGAATGTTTCAGTGCAAACTTGAGGCATATAAGTAGAATAATTTGTGGCAAGACTGAAAAAATGATTTTATGGTAAAGGGGGAAAAAAGACATCAATGAGGGCAAAGTGGAGCTGAACATACTGCAAACAGGAGCTAAAGGAGAGGAATGGCTTGAAGAAAAGTGGGTAACCTGAGTATGGAAAATTATAGAAAAGGGGATACTGTCTTTGCCCTCAGGGATCTACTCAGGGGCTGAGCTAAATGGAATGGGTTCTGGAAGCTTAAGGAGTGTTTGAAAGTTTATCTCCGGGGCGGCTAGGTGGTGTAGTGGATAAAGTACCGGCCTTGGAGTCAGGAGTACCTGGGTTCAAGTCTGGTCTCAGACACTTAATAATTACCTAGCTGTGTGGCCTTGGGCAAGCCACTTAACTCCATTTGCCTTGCAAAAAAAACCAAAAAACCCAAAACCCCCCAAAAAGTAAGTTTGTCTCCAAGGATCATTTGAAAAAAGAAAATCTCAGTATCCAGATATTTAGTCAACCTCTGGATAAAACATAACCTCACATGTCTCCTTTCTGGGACCAACTTGGAAGAAATGTCTGAGTTGGTGAGCACTCTGGCAACAATCTACCACACGTGAATCAAGACTTCTCAACAAGGCCTGGTCATCTATAGAACCCATTCCAGTTCTCCTTCTGCACTATCTCTGACATTTCTATGTAGGGCTGATGAAGATGGCAAAACCAGTCAGGGAAGAGTGAGGTGGCTGACTTGACAGAGTCCCCTGGGCTTCTTTTACATCTCTTTGTATCTAATTAGCCAGGTGGTATAGTGGTAAAAGCATTGAATATGGAATCAAGAAGACCCAAGTTTAAATTCTGTTTCAAATATTTACTAGCTGTGTGACCCTGGGCAAGTCACTTTACCTTTCACCCTTACTTTCCTCATCTATAAAACATGAATAATAATAGTACCTACCTTCAGGGGTTGTTGTGAGGATAAAATACGTGTTTAGCAAACCTTAAAGCATTATATATTGTTGGTTATTATTACTGTTGTTATCTAAATTTCTCAGAATATCCCCCATCCCAGTAGTCATTTGACAATTTGGTGAAATCGTTGCTATCTCTGGACCCAATCCCCTTCCCATCCCCCTCCTCCAACATTTTGTTCCCTATATACTCCCACTTACTTGTCCCCATTGTCATCTTGCACCGCAGTAAGATGGCACTGGACAGCTAGCAACATCTTCACATCACCAGTCACTGCATAGTCAAAGAGAGCACTGGCGTGCCGTTTAGCAAGCTGCATGGCCTTCTCCAGGAAAAGATCACCTGCGAGTAATCATTCACTTTTTTTCAAAGAGCTTATAGTAGGGGTCATAATATAGTATCTTGTGCCTATTTTGAATGCACTGGCCCTGGAGTCAGGAGTACCTGGGTTCAAATCCAGCCTCAAGACACTTAATAATTACCTAGCTGTGTGGCCTTGGGCAAGCCACTTAACCTCATCTGCCTTGCAAAAAAAAAAAAAACAAAAACTAAAAAAAGGTTTGGGGGCTTGTATTAGAAGAAAAATGGAAAACAACAGTTCTTCCAAAGAATAAAAATAGTCTGAGAATTCAATCTAGTGTTTATGAAAAGGAAAAAAAAATTTTGAGGGGAGAACCAGATATTTGCCTATTTAAGAAAAAATGAACAATATAACCAATTTAACCTTTATTCTTCCACTGAAAGAGGGGGGCTCCACCTAAAAATCCAAGCCAACTTGGGCTCTGATTGAGATGGAAATCAATCCCTTATTGATACCAAGATTTCATTATATTCTGCCAGCAGCAATTTCCTAAGGCAGATTTGTTATTAATTAAAAGTTAAGTTACTGATTTTTGAAAAAAAAACAATTGGGTTCTTTCCCTTAAAAACTGTAGAGAAAAAAGGGAGGGGCAATCAAAAATATGTAATTGATCTGCCTTTGGAAGACAGTTTCCATGAGCCGTTAGTGTTTTTACAACTTACTTCCTCTTGGCAAGTAGCCTAGAAATATCACAGATATCTGGGCAGTTCTCAGTATTTTCAGCAGAGGGCATAAATAATCATACAACCAATTCATCAAGAAAATGCCACAGAAAAAGGTCAAAAGAAGTTGTTTTGTCCGTCTAGTTTTTGGACAAACTTTGACCTGAGTCTGGTTGAGAAATATGAGGAAGTTTGGCCTGGAGAAAACTTGGTATGTGCGTGGGGGGGGGGGGGGGGGGGAAGGAGGAGAAGGAGTGTAGAAAAAAGATGGTTCTCACGTGGCAGAAGGATTTGGTTTGTTCTGTTTATGCCGTACTTAGGAATGACAGGTAGAAACTAACAGGCAGATTCACATATGATGTAAGCATCAAAGATGACCAAGATACAGTGGGGCTGCTTTGGGAGTCAGTGAGTTTCCCATCCTGGAGGTCTCTGTTCAGAGTCTGGGTTACTACTTGTTGAGAAGTTGGATTTTTCAAGATTTGAATAAAAATAACAACAAAGATTCCTTCCTACTTCCAGATTTTGGAATTTCATGAGACATCTTCACTAAGGAAGGTTATTTAGGGGGAATCTTCTCTAAAACTTTGAAAAATCAGAATAGAAATACATTCTTTTGGTATGTATTATCCAGAGCAGTTGTACTCGCAAAAAAAAAAAAAAAAAAATTGTGACAGTGTCCTGAAGGGATAGGGGAGAAAAAAACATGTGTAGGATCTACAGTTTGTCCCTAGAGAATAAAATTCTGCAAGGTACTTTGTTAGGTATTAATGCTAGATTCATCTTAACATTAAAAAAAGAACCGATAACAACCCTTTTAATCACCTTGCTATCTAAGACCTGCAATAAAGATTAATCATTTACATATCACTCACCCTGTAACCTACAGTCTTCCTCCTCCACTCCTACTGTGCACGTCAAAGTAACCTCATCTTCCCCAGTGATTCTGGACTTATCTTCTTGCTCTGTGGTTTGTAGTATTTTCCCAGAAAGTTCTGCAGAGTGTCTGCCATGACTCTTGTCACAGACTTCATGGTTCAGCTCAGATGAGTCTAGAGTTTCTAAATATAATCAATAAAGATCAGCTCATTCTCAGTCTAATCAACTCCCCCATTATAATATGATATATTAAGGAAAGCCCAACAGTGTGTGATAGGCTTACAATGAAAATAGAGAAAAAAAGAACTTTTCAGACATATTTTAAAACTGTTTATGAAAAAAGCAACATATTATTAAACAATTTTCAAATTTCATCTTTTTAATCCTTTAAAATTAAACTAGTGCTATTTTAAGAGGACAAAATTTCCACTAATTGTAAATGAACTTTTTTAAATTAAAAAAGTCACATATAAAGAAGTTTATGGGTAATCCTTTTTTGTTCTTAAACTATTTAATTATTCAGGTTTGTTAATAATTAAGTTCATAATAAAAAAATTTAAAAAAAGAAAAAAATTTAAAGTCTAGATAATTTTCTTTCTCCCTTATTGTCTACTGATAGAATAGGCTCTATTGGAATGTTCACGGTAGCTAAGTGGAACAGTAAATAGAGTCCTGGGCCTGGAGTTAGGAAGACCTGAGTTCAAATGTGGTCTAGCTTTCTAATTAGTGTGACTTTGGGCACAAGGCACTTAACTTTGCCACAATTTCCTCATCTGTCATATATAAGTTGAAGAAGGAAACGACAAAATCATTCCAATATCTTTTCCAAGAAAACCCCAAAAGGGATAATGAACAATTGGACAAGCCTGAACAACAATAACCACCTAGTTTAGCAGTTCAAAAAGTGTGATCCATGGACCCCTAGGAGTTCCCAAGGACCTTTCAGGGGGTCTGCAAGGGTCAAACTATTTCTGTAGTAATACTAAAATATCATTTGCCAATTAAAATATTTCTTTTCCAACTCTCATCTGTTGGGGGGGGGTTGGAATTTCTTCATATACATCAAAACAACATACTGCGGCAGACTAAATGTAGAAAGATATGAGAATCTACTTTTTGCATATAAAATAAGAGAAATTTGAAAAAATATGTAAAATGCTGAATTTTTTGGCATTTTTTTTGTTCTGGTAAACATAACTTTTTCATAAAAATGTTATGTCAACAGGTAATGGGTTCATTATTATTTTAAACTAATCAGTTTTAACTTATAAAACAGAAATGTTGATAGAACCCACATAAATAAAAGATCAATAATTTTAAGGAATAGAAAGAGGTCTCAAACAAAAAGGTTGAGAACCACTGTTGTGAATGTATACATTGGTTTATATGGCTTCTGAGTCCCCTTCAACTCTGTGACTTCAATATAACTTTTAGAAAATTTTTTTGTTTATTTGAGTTCACTTAAGATATGAATAGAACACTTATTATGGTAAAAGTATAAACACAATTTTTTTCTTTTGGTGTTTGAGGATTTTCTCTTTTATTCTTCTTTTAATATTACAAAATCCAGCATTTTATTACCATGCTTCATCCCAGCATTAGACTTGGTTGTACTAGGATGAAAAGGAATTCCACCATAAGAATATCCATAGGGAGCAAAGCCATATCCTAAAAAGGCAAAGGAAATAAAAGATGTCATCATTATTATTTTTAGTCAAAAGTCAAAATGGCATATTTCTTCTACTATCAACAGGACTTATTCTTGGGATGAAGGTTGTACCTCTACCGTAAGTCAGAAAATTTTAGAAATTTGGGAGAAAAGATAGGCATTGTCACCAGTTCCACTTTTATAGAATTTCTGATCTTCCACTGTTGCATTAAACTTGGAGATACTTAATCCTGGGAACCTTCTAGGCTCCTATTTCTTCCAATATCAAGAGAAGATGAGGATCAAACTATCATACTACCACTAACTACTTGGTGGGGGTTATTGTGAAGAAAACAGAAAACTCTGGAAATTGTAAAATATTAATTGTGAGCTACCTTTCTGGGGTTTAGGAGTTGTATATGTATGTATGGGGTGGGGGGAAGGGAAGAAAGGTGACTCAATTCTTGAATAATTAAAAAGACATGTTAAGGGTAGGTTATAATAGCCTTAATCCAAACATCTTTAATCTAAAGGAAGATCTACAATATTGCATGGGGCATGCAGAATGAGAATCAGATTGACACACCAATTTAACCTAGAGCTTTATTCCGTAGGAAAAGAATATTTTACCCCAAGCAAAATACCCTGAGCCCATAGACTAAATGAGCTCTCATCAAAAGGAAAAACAAATTTAGTATGTACTGAAAAATAGAACTGGTTATAGAACATGTATTTTCTAATAAACTGGACTGGAGGAGGTACAGTGGGGAAATGTAGTCTACATCCAAACTAATAATAGGGATACACTGGATGGTATTCTTACCTGGGCCGGCACTTGTGCTTCCACCACCTCCACCACCACCACCACCGTACATCCCTCCTCCTCCTGCTCCAGCACCACTCCCACCGCCAAAACTATCTGAAAAATTAGGCATGAGCTTTTGCCGTTTTCTTTGAACTTCCTCTTTATCTGTGAGAGAGACAGACAGACAGACAGACAGACAAACCAAAGTGGAAAAAAAAAAGGATTGAATTTATTGATACCAGGAGCCACAAAAAAAAAAAATCAACTCTAAATATATTTTTAAACATTTTAAAGGGAAATTGAAAGTACTTACACAGAAGAGACACTAGATTTCAAGAAGCACTTATTAGTTCCAAAGAGTAACCAAATTGTGCAATAGATAAAATGATACCACAAGAAAGTACACACCCAAATCCAAGAACCCACAATGGTCCACAACTCTCTTTGTCAGAATTTCTAACTTTCCCTTAGTTACTAGAATGAATGGGAGTAGAAAGTTTGGAAAAAATTAAGCCATTGTTGATTTTTTCTTTCCTTTTTGTTTTAAAGGCAGAATGGAACACAAGTAACCTGTCATTTTTTTGTTCCTCAAGGAGACTGAAGCTACACTTAAATAGGGGTGTTTGATTTGTGGTAGGATTCAGGTCAACTGAATAGCCACA
The DNA here is from genome assembly GCF_037893015.1 of Macrotis lagotis. NCBI lineage: Eukaryota > Metazoa > Chordata > Mammalia > Peramelemorphia > Peramelidae > Macrotis > Macrotis lagotis. The sequence goes on along the minus strand of NC_133660.1, from coordinate 14,765,687 downwards.
CTGAGTCTGGCTCCCAAATGGAGACTCTGGAGAGGGACCTCCAAGCTGCCAGAGGACAGAGGGAGCCCAGGTGGAAAGAGAGCAAGTCAAAGCTCCCTTAGCATTCAGGCCAGGATTGGTGACATTGCTCTCTCCTTAAACAAACAGCAAAAGACTGGATCTGTGATTTCACACAGTACTCCCTCAGCACTGGCTCTAAAACTCAGAGCCACCATGGACACCAAGGAGGAGTTAAGTGATTTACCCAGGGTCACACAGCCTGGATGTGTCAGAGACCAGACCTGAATTCAGGTCTTCTGACTCTGAGGCAGGCTCTCTATCCATATTCTAAATTGCCTTTCAGTACAGCTAGATCGTATCCCAGTGCACAGAGCAATGAGCCTGGAGCCGATAAGAGTTGAGGTGAGAGCCAGAATCAGACACTTGCTAGCTGTGTGACCCTGGGCAAGTTGCTGAACCTTATTTGCCTCAGTTTCCTCATCTGTTAAATTAGCTGAAGAACAAAAATGGCAAAATCACTCTAGGTTATCTGCCAAGAAAACTCCAAATGGAGCCATGAATAGTTAGAAAAGACTGAACTACAAAATGATGATTGTGATTGACTTCTGATGATTGTTATTATTACTTCTTTAAAGCAAACTAATCAATATAGCAATCATCTTCTACATGTCACTACTATGTTAACTGCTAGAGAAATAAGGAGGTATCACACAATATTTGGGCTCCAATGAGTTTATAGTCTGATTTGAGAAGAAGAGATAATCAATACAAGTCCAAGTGAGTTGACATAAAATAAGAATTCAATGAAGAGAGGGTTCACTAAGAATTAGGTGTGGTCAGGGAGACTTCACATTCAATGGGATGATATTAAAGGCAGCTTAGATTGAAGAATAAAAAAAAACTGGTTTAGGAAGATAAATCAGATAGTAGTATGCACAGCAGACCTGGGTTCAGATCCTGATTCCCCTCACTTATTATTTGCATAACCTTAATCAAATCCTAACTTCCATGGTCTAATTTTTCATCCATCATCTGATGGTTGGAGTAAACGATTTTGATCCCTTATAGGTTGAGATCTATGCTTGTATGAAGACTAGTAGGATGGAGTGAATGAGAAGGGAAGAAACTGAGAAGGTAAAGGGGACCTAGACTAACATGGAGGAATTGGAATGGAAAGAAAAGGAAGGGAAGCAGATACTGACCTAGACATGTGGGGGGCAGTCAGGAATGGATGTACAGATTTGTCCATTTATAGTATGAGGGAGAGCTGGATTTGAAGAAAAAGTGAGGATCTCAATTTTATACATTTTGGGATTGAAGTAACAATTCCTGTGGAATACTGGAGATATTGACTAGAGACTCAGGATTAAGGGGATGAAAATGAAGATGAAGTAAGGGACTTCTGACTTCCAATTAATAATCTTGAAGAAAGCTGTGTCAGTAGAATGTTGCAAGAAAGAAGATTGTAGATGAATAGAAAAGGAGAGACAAGAAAATGAGACTGGTTTAAAGGGAGATAGCCAAACAAATAGTTGGTCCATCTATCCATCCTTCCTTCCTTCCTCTTTCTTTCTTGCTTTTTTTTGAAATGATAGGAGAAATGGAGATACATTTGTAAGCAGCAGAAAAAGAACCACTGAAGGATCTAATGAAGTACAGAAGCTGGCTGGGGGAGGAATACAGAGGATGGATCCTTGGAAAGGAGTGGGGGAGAATGAGATGAAAAAAGAAAGATGGCTTAAGTCATGATAACACATGAAGTATAGAGGAAAGAGCAAAAATTGAATTATAAAGGAAGGTTTCCTTCTGGTTCCTGAAGTCTTTAGGAAATGAGAATGATGATGATGATTTTTAAAATGAAGCCCAGATATTTTAAGGGATTGCTTCAAGAGGAAAGGATCCAGGGCTGGCCAACTTTTGAGGAAATAAACCACCTGTAGAAACCTCACTGATGTATAATTTTAGAGATGAGTAAACCTGGCTCTGGGGAAGTTCACTTCACACTTTCAATGTGATTTCACAACTTTTGATGGGTTTGTTGATTTCCCCCTAAATTTTGTCATGATGAACTAAAAGTCCAATTTATTACTCATCTTAGATTTTGGTGTTTACACATCATAGTGCTCTGGTCCTTGACCTTAGGTAGAAGAGCCTAAAGAACAAGATAGAAGTATCTATCATTGAGTCAATTCTATACAATAGATGGAGACTCAAAGGACACACCAGTAGGAGTTTGAGTTTTCTTATGCATTTTGCTTAATTTACATTTTGCTTTAATTTATTATCAGATGTATTTTGCCTGAAAAGTTGGAAATTTGGAGGCAATTTTAAAAAATAAAATGAATTCCCTACCAAACTCTTAAATTTCATAACAAATGGCTGATTTATTTCAACTACAAGCAATTCACACAATAAATTGCATATAATCAACCTCATTTTATTCACAGACCATCATTCTGAGATTGAATATAAAAACATAGTTTTTCCTAGAACTAGACTTGTTTATTCAGTCTCATTTCATCTCTCTGAAAAGCATATTAAAGGAATGAATTATTGTGAAAAATCACATATACCCATCTTGAAAATAATCTTTATGGTTAGGGAATCAAAGAAATTATGGAAATATCAGACTCATATAAAACTTTATAGATATCATTTAGGCCAATACCATAAAGGCTGAGAGACTAAGTGATTTTTCTAAGGTTGCACACAGCAAGTTAAAGAAAAGCGCCAAGTCTCCTGGTTTTCTTTTTACATTATGATGGGGATTTTCCTCTCTCCTCAAACACCCTAGGCTTCCTTTAGTAATCTTTTACAGATCAGGTAACCATCATTTTAGTAAAAAATTGTTTTTTGAAACTCTTTTCAGTCAATATTATCTTTTATGGTAACTCAATTTCTAAATGATTTCTAAAACAGAACAAGCAGCAAAAAATAATGGTGGATCTATAGTTATTAAGTCCTGAATTCAAATAAGACTTCAGAAACTTACTGACTAGTGACCTTGTTGAAGTTGTTGAGTCCCTTTCTGGACTCCTCAATTTTCCCCCAGGTGAGTGCTGGAGGGATGGGAGACAAGAAAGACAAGTTCTCCCTTTGTGCACCAAGGTCTCCATTTATTTACCAAAATACAAGTGCTTAAATACATTTCCCAGTCTCTAACTCCCACTCCCGTGGCACTTAGTAAAACAAGGCTCTGGTGCTCAAGGACACCAGGTGATGAAGGTTCACAGCACTCCCACACAATAGTCGTATTTGTAAAAGAAGACATAAATTCTAGCTATTATTGTTTTTCTTCAGACCTTTTCTCTCTCGACTTTATAGGGTACTCTTTGCTCTAGTGCACTGATTCTTAAAGTCTATATTCATCCACAATCATATAAAGTTTGATCATATATCTCTCAACTTTTGTTTTCAGTTTGGCTATTTTTATTCCTCCTCCATACATTCCTTTTATGATTTTTTGTTGTCCTTTCTGATGCTTGTCTATTCCCCTTAAATCTTTCTTAAATTTAACAACTAGAAATGCACACAATATTCCAAGAGTATTTGTATGAATTGATGTCATTGTAGGATGATGTTTTGTATGCAGGTGTTCATACACACATATTGTGCTCTCTCTGTCTGTCTCTGTCTCTCAAATTTTTGACAATATTTCTCCAGTCCATAACAGAGATCATGTGCTCTAAAAACAAACCCAGCCTCTGGCACAAACTCAAATCACAAATAGCCTTGGTGTGTTTTCTACATCTCTCTAGACTTAACACTGCCTGATAATTATGAGTCAAAGGTTTGGACCCAAGCAAAGAAACAAAAACCTTAAGGGTTGAGAGCCCAGTATCCTAATAGTATAATAGTAACAATTTCTCTCTTTTCATTTTCATCAATCAAACTCAACTGTACTTTCCTGCCTAGTTTCACAGTCAGGTGAGAATTTCCTCTTAAATCATATCAAACAAGCTAATATTTATAAAGCACCAAGTAGATGATAAATAAATGCTAGCTATTATATTGTTATCATTTGTAGGATTTCCCCACCCAGAGAATTTTAATATAATCTGCAACCTGGGAGATTTGACTATACACTTTCTCTTCCAGATAATTTATAAAAGTCTAGAACTAACCTTTAGAAAGTGTTTTGTTATCCAAAGGGGAAAAAAAAGTGTCTTTTTGCTTTTCCTCCTATATAATATTCCATTTCTTTTTCTGTGTTTTTCTTTTTTCAGTCTGTCCCTGGGTTACGATTGTAGACCCTCATCATTTCTGCCTTTTGGAATCCTCAGTCACCTTAAAAAATTCAAATAACCTCCATAAAAATGTCACCTCCTTCCTACATAAGGCCTATCCAGATTCCTGCTACTGCTAGTACTACCATTTCTCCTTTCCATTCCCCTTCTAAAATTACCAAGAATTTATTTTGTGTATGCAAGCAACTATATACTCAAATGTACCAGTAATCTTATCAGTCTAGGAACTCCCCTCCAACACCACTCATCCATTCCTGCCCAGTCTGTACAACTGTCCTCTATGGCTTCCCCAAAAATTTGCCACAGGAGTACCACTCAATGTGCTGGAGGTCATCCTTGCTGTATTCTTTAACAATAACTAAAAATGGTTTATATATTTATTATCATGCATTTTATATTGTTAGATAACATTTATATCATTTCATATTATATAGTTGTTGTTATTATTATGATTCTTATTAATACCTGTTATGTATTTGGGAAAAATATACCACAAACCCTTGAAATATCAAATAAGCTTGGACAATGTAATAAAATTAAAATTGACTTAATATGGAAATACCAATACAGCATTTTTTTTTTGACTCAGGTCTGAAAATGGACACCTGGATTCCAGGGAATTGATAAATATGAAACTCAGACAGATATTATATTTATGTCTTAGAGGAACCATCATAAGAGATAAAAATAGCTTACCTTTAATTTCTGGGTAGTACAGAAAAGGCTTCGGCTCACTGGTTTCCAAGTCAGATTTGCGCCGAAGCTGGACAAATACAGAAGCTGGCTTGGTAATGTTGATATCTTTATACTTTGGAGTTTTGAATACGATGGCAAACTACAAGACAAAGAGATACAAGCCTTATTTAGGATAGGGATGGGTGGCCTCTCTCTCTCTCTCTCTCTCTCTCTCTCTCTCTCTCTCAGTACATTATTTTTGGACTAAAAAAAAGATATTTTAAATGACCAATATAGTCTGATTTATATAGCTCATTTCCCCCCCCCCCAGTGTTTTAAAATTAGTCATGCACATGAAAATAAATTTAACACCTATAAGATGATACAATAAATGAGCAGCTCTTTCTTTCCCTCATCCATATAAGCCATAAGAGCCTGCTATATGACTACTTTTAACAGTACTGATATATGATACCAGACACTTACTAGCTTTGTGACTCTGGATAAATCACTTGACTTGTTTGCCTCAGTTTTGCCATCTGTAAAATGAGGCAATAGCAAACCACTCCAAGAAAATCCCAAACAAGGTGATAAAACTGGACAACAAATATTTATTGATAGGTTCAAGCAAGTCATCTTGTGAGAAGGGATCAACTTTGAGCAAACAAATAATTTTGACTATTATAAATATAAATAACTAAATTAACTACAAAGGACATATGAAGGAAGACACTATCTACATTCAGAGAAAAAAGTGATAAATAGAAGTATATATAGAATGATTTAAAATATATTTTATATAAACATAAAAATATTTTTGTCTAATAATAGTTGTCTCTAGTTTTGGGGTGAGGAGAGGGAAGAAAAAAGAAATTTTATGATAACTTTATTATATATTTAAAAGGAACAAAAATTATATATAAGAGACTTGCAGTTTCATGGGCAATCATCTTTTTTTGAAAATTATACTATGTTATAAAAATACTTGTTCCAGAAGTTAAAACTTTAAAAAAAGAGAGAGAACAAAGATTCATTGCCTATGACTCATCAAAGAAACAAACAGGTAGACATACCAAAGACTTGTCATAGGGTCTGAGACTCAGCAGTCTAAAGGGGACTTGTATGATTAATGATTTTCTGGGGGCAAAAAAAAAAAAGCCCCCACAGTTATTTCAAGTATTTTGACACAGGATTTAAATAAATGTGAGTAATCTAATTCTTTTTTGTGAAGACAAAGCACTAGATTTCACCTTGATAAACTGCTGATACTTATGTAGCAACTGAAAGATCACAGAATATTTCCTTAACAGCAACCCTATAAAAGAAGTACTGAAATTTTCAGACAAGGAAACTGAAGTTTGAAGAAGTTAAAGGATTTGGCACAAGGCCACAGAGCAAGTACCATCATAACTGAGACTAAAATCCATAAATTGAGATTCTAGGGTCATTATGCCTTTTAATTACCTCTAACTGCCTCTCAAAAATATATACAACAGCTATAATTTTGTTTCAATTGACAATTGGATTATGAGTTTCTTGACATTATTCATTTCTTCCTACTTTCATTTATTTTGCCTTTCTTTGTATCCCCAGGACTTAGTACAATGCTTCTACATACTGTAGGTGCTTAATAATGGCTCACTAACATAATCTGCTCATTCCTCCAATTTCTTTTCCTTATCTTAATTGATAACATTTCTAACACTACATCAAACAGCAGTGATATACCTCTCAAAAATATTAAAACATCTCTATACCTGTCTGTGAACATCTGTGGGAGAAAAATCTCCAAAGCCTTCCCAGAATCCACCATTCTCTTCTTCTTCATAAAATCGAATTTGGATGTCATCTATAAAAGAATTATATCTCTTTGTTGATTTTTTCAAGTGATATAATAAGATTTAAAATGAAGGAATTATATGGTTGGAAAGATATCATTTCAAAACATACCATAACCTATCTTTATTCTTGCAATGGTACCCTTGTTGTCACCTTTGAACAGTTGCTGCTTTCTCTTGGTAAAAGTCAACAGCCAAGGGAGGCTAGGTGCACTAGCCCTGGACTCAGGAGTACCTGGGTTCAAATCCGGTCTTGGACACTTAATAATTACCTAGCTGTGTGGCCTTGGGCAAGCCACTTAACCCCATTGCCTTGCAAAAACTAAAGTCAATAGCCAAGAAATTTCTGGAACAACTGCTGATACCTACTTATGCCCTTCCCTACACAGCAGGTGCCCAGAATGTTTGAGATCCACAGACTTTTTTTCTCCCCTATTCCATCTTTTCTCATCTTAGTTCCTCTTCTAAAGAAAAAAAAATAAAATTACATTAAAGTTTTGCTGTTAATTTTATTTTCCAATTTTACAATGAAGTTTTTGTCTTTTTGAAGATTTTGTAGTGACTGTCATACAGCTGGAAACAGATGACTACTACATCATCATTACTATTCACTGTAGGAGGGGTAAGAGGTGTAGGACAGTCGCTATTCATTCTGGAAAAAACTAAGGCCATAGATTACTAACATTTACAAAACATTTACAACAATTTCCATTTATTGCCTTTAGAATGTGACTATTCCTTGCTGAAAAATGCTTTGTTTGAAAGTAACAGGTTTGTTTGGGTGTGAAATTAGCAAGTGTTTTAAGGAATCTATGAAGACATAATCCTAGTTTCAAATTTCAGTCTCACAGGGACAACAGATATTGTTACTAAAACTTTTAAGAGTCTCCCAAAAGCTCCAACTGTTTGTTTAGCAAAGCAGCATGTGACTGGAAGTTTAAAAAAAAAGTCAATTGAGACTCAGTGTCTAGAAATAAAAGTTCTCCCAAAGTGTCCCAAGAAAGAAGATGTGCATTTTGTCTATAATCCATGAAGAACTATGAAGGAGAATACAGAGAGGGAAAAGGTGATATAAAACTCCTTCCTCACCAGAACTAAATAAATGATGTTATAAAGAAAACTTTAAAGACAATTCTAGGAAGGATTTGGGAAAAGTTGAAAGGCACAGCACATTTTAGGAAGACCATTTCCCGTGATTACCAAAGAGAAGCCAAAAATAATGGACTAAACTTATTTAATTAGAGATTGAATTTGAATTTGGCTATTATGCTAAGGAGAAATATGACAGTTCTGAAGATATCTGAACCACTGTCTAGAAAAGTACAGGAATGGGGTGAAACTAAGCTTCCAGACAAGTAAAAGAGGAATCATATGCTGTTGTACTGATCTACAGTTGGGACACTATTCATAGCCACAGTATTATATAGTTACCTAAGTCTTTGCTAATCATTATTCTCATTTGTTAACAAATTGCTCTGTAATTTAATATATTTACTTAGTTATAGGGAAATAAAAGAAAATACAAATGGGCAAGTTTTCTCTAGTCCATTAAATCATTAGCATTAAATAAATTAGGGTGGAGTCTCACATAAATCAATTAGCTGATGAGAGATACTGAGATCATATTAATGAGAAAAAAATTTCACAAACATTATCTTGTATCACTGTAGAGTCCTAAAGGAAAGAACAAAATAAATGAACAAATTCGAAGGTTGGGGGAGACATTAAATTAAGATGTGATCAGACCCCAAATTCCATTTAATAAACATGATGCAAGCAGAATAAACCCACTGAAAATGAAAAAGAGATACAATTTGCTAAGCTATTAAATACCTCACAACAATGGTCAATATGAACTATATTCCATCTCACAGGCTCAGACATGTCCTCACCTTTCTGAACTTTATCACAAAGAAGATAAATCTCCTCCCCTCCAGTCACACAGCCCGCGGTCCTGTCCATTCTTACAATCTTCAAGTTCGAGGCATTGGGAGCTTCTGTTGACAGAACAAATGGTAACAAAATGACAGTTTAGCCTAGCTTTCAGGAGGCTCCACATAGGACAAAGCCCCTTTTGAACAGAGGTTAAGAATTTCAAGAATATTATGTTTAAAAACATATGTTTGGGGGGCGGAGCCAAGATGGCGACAGGAAGGGATCCAGTCTTAGGAGCTCTCTGATAAAAACTCATTAAACTAAGGACTTTAACTAAACTTTCGAGAGACAGAACCCACAAAGGGACCCAGTGAGGCAGTTCTCCTGCTCAAGGTAACCTGGAAAAGAGCAGAGAGGCTCTGCTGCCCCGGGCCGGAGGGGCGGCCTGCCAGAGGGGTGGCCCGCCAGAGCCAAAGAACTTCAGCCTCCCGGAGGCAGCCCCAGGGTTCTGGGAGCCGCGGCTCACAGCAGCGGGGGAGTCTCCGGAGCTACACCCCAGGGAGCACCGGGCACAAAGTGGGGGAACAGCGAGGAACCTCTGCCAGAGCACGTGGAGCCCAGCCCTCGGGGCACACAGGGAGCAGTGGCCAGCACAGCCAAGTTCCAGGAACAGAAGCAGGTGGAGCCATAAGCAGGAGCCCCCAGGGCATGAGCCCATTGAGCTGAGGGAGGGGAGTGAAGAGAGACTGCAGAGTTCTGTCCTCTGCCCCTGGAACAGGACTCTGGGGCTCTGACCACATTCAGATCCTGATCCCAGTCTAGGCCCCCCCCAATAGAACAGCAGCCCCCCCCCCACCTCAGCCCTGTGGCAGAGGCGTGTGCTTATGGTCATTCACAGACCAGGAGGGAGGACAGAGCCTCACACACTAAGACCCTTGTGGGAGCATCCCAAAAGCTCAGGAAGCACCCCCCAAAAAACAGGCTCAGGCTGGGAAAATGAACAAAGAAACAAGAGGAAGACCATTGAGAAATATTTTGCAAATGAGACCAAGAAGGATCAAAATACTCAGTATGAAGATGAGGAAGCACAAGCTCCTGCATCTAAAGACGCCAAGAAAAACAGAAATTGGGCTCAGGCTATGACAGAGCTCAAAAAAGACTTTGAAAATCAAATGAGGGAGTTGGAAGGAAAACTGGGAAAAGAAAGGAGAGAGATGCAGGAAAAACATGAAAATGAAGTCAGCAGCTTAGTCAAGGAAATCCAAAAAAATGCTGAAGAAAATAGCATGCTAAAAACCAGCTTAGGTCAAATGGATAAAACAGTTCAAAAAGTTATTGAGGAGAAGAATGCTTTAAAAAGCAAAATTGGCCAGATGGAAAAAGAGATAAGAAAACTCTCTGAGGAGAATAAATCCTTCAGGCAAAGAATAGAATTCAGGGAGATGGATGAATTTACTAGAAATCAGGAATCAATACTTCAAAACCAAAAAAATGAAAAATTAGAAGAAAATGTGAAATATCTCATTGAAAAAACAACTGATATGGAAAACAGGCTTAGGAAAGATAATTTGAAAATTATTGGAATACCTGAAAGTCATGATCAGGAAAAGAGCCTTGACATCATTTTCAAAGAATTACTACAGGAAAATTGCCCTGATATTCTAGAAGCAGAGGGCAAAATAGAAATGGAGAGAATCCACCGATCCCCCCGAGAAAGAGATCCCAAAAAAACCAACCCCCAGGAATATTATAGCCAAGTTCCAGAACTCCCAAGTCAAAGAGAAAATGTTACAAGCAGCCAGAAGAACACAGTTCCTATATCATGGAGCTGCAGTCAGGATCACACAGGACTTAGCAGTAGCTACATTCGAAGCTCGTAGGGCTTGGAATACAATATACCGGAAGGCAAAAGAGATTAGAATGCAGCCAGGAGTGAACTGCACAGCATGGCTGGGTGTCCTCTTCCAGGGAAGGAGATGGATTTTCCATGAACCAGGGGAATTTCGAAGGTTCCTTTTGGAATGGCTGGAGCTGAACAGAGGGTTTGACCTTCAGATACAGGACTCAGGTGAAGCATGGAGATTAGAGGAGAGGGGGGAAATATGAGGGACTTAATGAGGATGAACTGCATGGATAGAAAAATGATACTGATAATATTCATATGAACCATCTCAGATAATAGAGCAGGTAGAAGGATCTTTTGTAGTTGAAGCACAGGAGAAAGCTGAATTCGAAGATAAAATATGGTGTAAAAATGGAGTCAATAAGAAAAAAAAGGGAAATGGATTGGGAGAAAGAAAAAGGAGAGGGGGAATAGTCCAAAATATTTCACATAATAAGATTTGTTTTATTACAATGAGCTATTGCAATGATATGGAGGGGGGGAGGCAAGGGGGAATGAGGGAACCTTTGCTCTCATCAGAGATGGCTGGGAGAGGAGGCAGCAAATATACTCAATGGGGTATAGATGTCTGGAGTAAGAAGGAGGGGGGAGCAGGGGGAAGGGGTGGGGATGTGAATGGAGGAGGAGGAGGAGAGGATGGACCATGGGGGGACAGTGGTCAGATATAACACATTTTCTTTTTTTACTTCTTGCAAGGGGCTGGGATTGGATGGCCTGCCCGGGACCATAGGGCCAGGTGGATTTTGGGCCTAAGGGGTGGTATGGGGGCTCAGGGCTTCTTGGCCCCAGGACCAGGGATCTGTCTGCTGCATCACTCAGCTACCCTACAGCAGAGTCAGAGTGAAAGGAGAGAGAAAATATAGTACATGGTGGTGGAGAAATACAAAAGGAGGGAGTTGCGATCAGCAATGGCAATGTTGGAAAAATATGGAAGTAACTTTTGTGATGGACTTATAAAGAATGTGATCCACTCACGACAGAGTTGATGGTGTTGGAACAAAGACTGAAACGCATTTTTTGTTATTATTATTTGGGGGAGGGTGCAGGGCAAGTGGGGCTGGGTGGCCTGCTGGGCCACATAGCAGGATGATCATTGGGTGTCTGGGGCCGGATTCGGACCCAGGTGCTCCTGGCTCAAGGGCCAATGCTCTGTCTGCCACCCAGCCACCCCTACTATTATTACTATTTTATTTTATTTTGGGTCTTTTTTTCCCCTTCTTTTTGGTTTTTGCAGGGCAGTGGGGATCTGGTGGCTTGCATGTCACATGGCTGGGTGATTATTGGGTTTACGAGGCTGGGTATGGGCTCGGGTGCTCGTGGCTCCAGGGCTGTTGCTTCGTCCATTGCATCACCTGGCCATACCTACAATTATTACTATTATTTTTTTTAATTTTAATTTTTTTCTCCCCCCTTTACTTTTTTGCCCAAGCAAGTCTATCTATGTTCATGGGGGGGAGGGGTATCTTGTTAACTTGTAAACAAGTATATTTTATTAATGTAAAGAAAAACATTTGTACAAAATGAGAATAAAAAATAAATTAAAAAAACATATGTTCACCTAAGATATTTTATGGTTAAGAATAACAAAATGAAATGTCAGAGTTCAATCTATAATCACTTTATGAAGCATTTCTCAAGCATAAAGCACTGTGTCTCATGGCATTAGAAAAATGCAGTAATTTATTCATTTCCATTATACACCCATTAGGTAGGGCAGAGGAGGCTGGGGAGGTGCAGAGAGTGATTAAGTGATCTTAAGAGGCTGCCTTGTTCCAGTTCTTACCTTGGCTAAGTTTCTGAACCATCAGCCAACAAGTTTTTGTTGACGAGTTATTTTTCTTTCATGTCTTATTTGGTGTTTTCTTGGCAAAGATACTGGGGTGGTTAGCCATTTTCTTCTGTACAGATGAGGAAATTGAGGTAAACAGGGTAAAGTAACTTGATCAAGATTATACAGCTGCTAAGTTTGGAGCAAAGGATTTGAACTCAGGAAGATGGGTCTTTTTAATCCCAAGCCTGGCATTCTATCCATCATTCTATCCACCAAGTTCATCTAAAACCAAAAAGTTGCAATGCCAGCTATGTACATGACATTGTGCTGGCATATAGTATCTCTTCTACAAAAGGACTTTAAGGTTGATAGCACCTTAAAGTGTATTGAGGGAAAAAATTCAGTTAGAATTTGACAATTCCTCTTCTCAAGTAAAGGAAAACAGAAATGTTATTTTTCCCTCAAACTAAATTAAGATCTAGTGTGGTTAAGGACAAAGGTTTCAGTGTGGTAAATGGTATGATACAAAGCTTCCTTCTTTGCTCCCCAGCTGTGTTATATGGTTATCTCTAATAGAGAAGTCTTTGCCTTTTTAGAAACTCCAAGTTCCCTTTAAACCCATTATCAATAATGAGAGAAATCTGTCTATAGGACAATTTGAGGATAAGGACTTTTCTACTCAGTTCTAGTGCCACAAAATCTTGATGAGCCTACATATCTCTGAATGAATTTGGCTGACATATCTGCTTGGGTGACACCATCACCTTTTTGAAGGTCAAGTATAAACTTGGTGAGAGGTGTGGTTCTGGGGGAAAAAAACTTGTCTAAAAGTGATATGTTATAGACTGAAAGGCTTGCTTGAAGTCCAATTAAGTTGTCCTTAGTATTTTAATTCCATGGACATTTCTTGAGAACTCATTTGAATATACTGTCTCAAAGAAATACTGGCTAAAGAGGGGAAGGAAAGGGAACTAAACAATACTTTTCTCAAACCATCCTATTAGGATCCCAGAAGAAAATTGATGGTGCTTTCTTTCCCTGAAAGGACCAACAGAATCTCCTGCCAGATTTTTCTGTGGTACTGGCTGGACTGAATTCACACATCAAGAAAGCTTGATATTTCAGGGAAGAAGGTTGACATTTGCACATGAAGAACCAGATGAGGGAATGTGTACTCACTGCTGTCATAGATTGCATCTGAAACCACGGGTTCCAGTCTTCTGGTGAAGCTCCCTGTGCTGTCTGGAAGAAAAGCTGTGAACATCAGCCGGACTACACTGAGATCCATCTCTTTTGTCTGTTGGAGAGCCGCCTGTCGGATGATATCTTTTTCTCTATCTAGGAAAAAAATACAGCCAGGAAGGGGGAAGACATTTTAAATGTGATGCTTTTGGGCAGTCCCTTATGGATGTGAAAGCATATTCCAAAGCCTCACTGCAGTCTCCCTAGAAAATATTTAAGATGGAAATATTTCTGTTAATGGGGAAACTTAAAATACTGAATTTTTTTTAAAAAGGTGCAAATGTTGCCTTCATCTAAAGATCTTTTCTAGACTTTTTTACAGTTTATGAGTGTTTAAAAAAAACAGGAAAGACAGGCTTTCTTAGGGAAATGGATTCAACATAAAAATCAAACCTTTGAACAAGGAGAATCATTTGTCCAATTAAAACCATTGCCTTCTGGACAGCTAGGTGGCGCAGTAAATAGAACACCAGTCTTGGAGTCAGGAGTACCTGGGTTCAAATCTGACCTCAGACACTTAATGATTACCTAGCTGTGTGGCCTTGGGCAAGCCACTTAACCCCATTGCCTTGAAAAATCTTAAAAAAAAAAACCCCAAAAAACAAAAAAACCATTGCCTTCCCCAGGCCTTGCTTCAGGAAAGATGAAGATATTGATCAAAGGGAGATAAGGTCTCCATTAATTACTCCAGGAAAACACTTGAGGGGAATGTCAAGGGAAGACCTGAATAGTTACTATTGTTCTGGAATGGTAAATCAAAGTTATTTTAATATATTATGTCATTCTTCTTTGATCAAAACTCCTCAAAATACTGGGGTGGAGGCCTGGGAGAGGGAAGGATTATGCTTCTTTGGATATTTTTCTCATTAAGCTAGAAATGTGTGGATTTAAAATAAAGTTAAATTAAATAGTTTCTGGAAGATATGCCTAAAACAGAATAACTAAAGAAAGTAAATATAAAAGTTCCAACTCAATGGTATTCCTCATAAACTTTGCATCTTCATATCTCCTATGTAAATTAATTTTCCTATTTGGTTCTTGTCTCTCATATGAAAAGAGCAAAATGACATTTACTATGTTAGAGACAAGTTAGTGTCTGATTGTAGCTGATTAGACCAATATGAGCTTGGAAAGCCTCTACCACAAGTTGGGCCCAAATAATTCACGCAAACATTTGAGCGATATTCTCTAAATCTCCACATCTTAGTTTTTAAAACTACTTCAATTCTGCTCTAGCATAGAGTACAGCATAAATTCGAATTTTCCTGTATGTTCCTATAGGAAGAGCTAGTATTTTGATCACACCTGAAAAGAATTTTAAATACATTATTTCATTTAAGCATCACAAATTAAGGACATAAAAGACAATCAGTGTTAGTCCATTTTACAGAAGCTCAGAAGTAGTATGTCCAAAGTTACGAAACTAGTGTCAGAGACAGGATTTGTATAATGATCATCCTGACTCCACAAAAATGAGAGCATTCAATTTAGAGTCAAAAGTCCTGAATTCAAATCCTGCTACTGTTACCAATCTTGAGAAAGATAAGTATTTAGGCATTTCCCCCCCCAGTTAACTCAATGTAGACTTAATGGTTAAATCAAGCTCTGACAATCTGTGATATTATACAAAATAACCAGCAGAAAACTATCCAAAAAGCAACATATCAGCCTTGAGTCTCCTCCTCTGACATCTACCACAAGAATTAAAAACAAAACCAGAAAGTAAAAATAGAATAAAGGTTAAAAAAAAAAGGAGAAAGAAATATTTACCTGTAAGTTGTCTTTCTCCACCACCTTCGGGTTGCAAATAGTTGAGTTCTGAATGTACTAAAAGTCCAGGATTGTATCCCCTTATACAGGCATCTGTCATCCGTGCTTCCAATGTTTCATATACTTTTTTCTTTGTCACATGAAGTATACCCAAATTGGCAAATCTTCAATAAAGATACACACACACACACACACACACACAAATCAAACAACCATTTGCTGCTGGAAATTGGTGCAATTCAAATAAGGTAAAATTACAAATTAATGAAGCAAGGGAATTTTAACTTTCATGGCATATTTCTCCCTTTTTCAAGAATTTAGAAATTTATTTCTAAGGTGCAATATTAAACAATTATAATAGGAAGATGTGATTATTGTTTTGGAGGGAAAAAAATCTCCCAAGGATCAGTTGGCAGGATTTGGGGCAGGCTTTATTTTGAATCTCACATTTCATTTTAGAGATTTGAGGACCAAAGATCTGAAACTGATTGTTATTAGAACCTGAGTTGCTCCATCTGTATTCAGGATTGAGTATGTAGAGTAAGGGTTTGAACTTTTTTTTCTATTGAAAAATGGGAATATGAATGGAAAACTAACATTGACACTTCATTCTAAGGGTTTACAAGGTATCTACCACAGATGTAGTATTTTCATCTCCAGTTTACATACAAACAAATCGAACTTAAGTGACTTTTCCTTGATATCACAACAAA
Source organism: Macrotis lagotis (assembly GCF_037893015.1). NCBI lineage: Eukaryota > Metazoa > Chordata > Mammalia > Peramelemorphia > Peramelidae > Macrotis > Macrotis lagotis. The sequence continues at coordinate 14,749,653 of NC_133660.1, read as the reverse complement.
TGATGTGGTTACTTAGGAGCAACTTAATTTGATGGCTTCTACTAGAAAAATATAAAAGTCCTAATTATCTACTTTTCTCAATTAATGATAGGAAGTTTAAGACAGAAAAACAGATGAAGACCCAAAAAAGAGATGTAAGATACTGAGGATACACAAAAATACAGAGATATATAGTAACAAAAAGATATCCATATGCAGAAGAAAGACTGCTACACAGAGACTGGAAGAAAACCAAAAGCAGAGACTTTAAAAAAAAGCAATATATAGAGTGAGCTTGTAGATCATTAGGATATTGCTGCAATATCAAACAGTACTGATACTGATTCATATAAATTAGTACTGATTTGCCCATTTTTCCTGGGGTTAGATTTTAGAAGAATCATGAATTCGTTTTTAATCAATACAGCTGAATTGATTTACATTTTATTTTATTCATTTAGAAACATTATTCTGAGAAGGGGTTAATAGTTATTATCAGACCACCAAAGAGGTCCATGACCCAAAGGAGGTCAAGAATTCCTGCCCAAACCAAGTTCTTTTGATATCAATATCACTGCCAAAATTGAAAAAAAAAAACAACAAATTATTTAAATTTGTGAGAATAATAGAAATTACAGTTGGTGTAAATGGTAAATGGATTTGAAGAGACAGGGAAGAAAGTCAAAGTTTTTGAAAAAAACAAGCTTTAAATCATTAATAATTAAAGAAATGCAAATTAAAGTAACTCTGATTCTCTAATTTATTCTCATCATATTGGAAGAGGTGACAAAAAAAGGAAAATGACAAACTTTGGAGGACTGCCCCAAAATTGTCATACTGATGTAGTTAGTTGGTAGAGTTCTAAACTGATATCACTATGTTGGAAATTAATATGAACTATATTCTCAAAGTGAAAAAAACTGTAAATACATTTTGACCAGGATTACCACTATTTGCCATATCCTAGATCATTCTATATGCCACTGTTAGATCTATCCAGAAATACCACTATATGCAATAATTAATTAGGTCATTCTATATGCCACTGTTAAGGTCTATACTCCAAAGAAATCAAAGATGGAGGAAGATGTCTTTTGTGTATAAAAATAGAGTAACTCTTTATAAGGATGGCAAAGATCTGGAAAATTATGGGAATATCCACACCTGGGAAATATTAGAGAATTTGTGTTATATAAATGTAATAGACTACTACTGTGTAGTAAGAAACAAGGAAGGAAATGGTTTTGAATTTTGAGATAGCTAGGCCTACGTTTGGAAACAGGAACATTTGAATTTGAATTTTGTCTTAGATATTTACTGACTCTATTACCCTGACTAAGTCACTGAGTTTCTCAGTTTCCACACCTAAGTCATAGCATTTTGGTAAGGATCAAATGAGCTAACATCTGTAAAGTACTTTGCAAACCTTAAAGAGGCATGTCTATATCATATTATTATTGCTGTTATTAATAATTGACTGAAACAGAATAGAGTAAGCCAAACAATGAAGATGATTTTATACCACAACACCAAGATGAAAAAGCAATTTTGAAAGACTTAAGAATCAAAACAGTCATCAGTCATGATTCCAGAGGCTTAATGATGCTGGAAAGAGGTCTGATGGAGATTATGGACTAATATACAGAAGGACACACACACACACAAATTTTTGAAAATGAAAGGAACAGATGATTAAAAAATAATTTTAAAAGGACTTGTGATTTTTAAAAAGAAATGCTGCTCTCAGTATAAACAGTAAGGAAAGGGTAGGAAATAGAATAATTTGCTATTAGGGAGAGCATTCTGAATGGCAGAAAACCTTACATCTAAAGAAACTCAACTGATTTTATATCAATTGAAAAACCCAGAAAACTAAACAATTTATTGAACCAGCAGGTTAACAACCCAACAAAGCTTCAAGCTGGGTCTGTTTTAGTTGGCCAATTTCAAAAAGCCAAAGGAAAGCAACTTCTGTCTTTTTATTTCTCGTTTTCTTCTAAAAGCCCAAAGAAATAAACCAAAAGAAAAAAAAAAGAATCAAAGTCCTTCAAATTAACCTGACAACATTCACAAAGATCTAACTGGTTGTTGAAAAGTAATAAAATTATTATTCCACTATGCTTTCGAAAATGGAAACCATTTCATCAATGACGATGAAAAAAGGTATCACAGACATTGTATAATTTCTGTTTTTAATAAATTAAAATGTTATTTATTTATTTAATCCAGGTCACTCTTCAAATTTTCTGTTGCCCAGGGCCTAAGTCTAACTTCTGAATCCAGAAGGAAGACCTAGAGAGAGATCCTCAATGGACTGAATAGCATAATTTCTCAGGAAGCTGACAAACTGAGGGAATCTTCAACTTCCATATATGCTTCATGTTTTGTTTTGTTTTTGTTTGTTTTTGCAAAGCAGGAAGGTTAAGTGACTTGTCCAAGGTCACATAGGTAATTGTTAAATGTCTGAAGCCACATATGAACTCCAGGACCAGTGCTCTATCCACTGTGCCACTTAGCTGCCCACATATTTCATTTAAAAAAAAATTCACCCTTTCCCCAATTAAGTCAAATTGGATTTGCCTGTAATATGACACAGACATATCTATGGTAAGTTTGTTCATTTTACTTTATTTTGCTTCAGGGGAAACAAAGAATCACAGAATTTTGTAGATAAAAGATTTTAGAGATAAACTATCTTAACATGAACACCTCTCCCACACAACCAGAACACAGGAATTTGGGAAGGAAGGACATCTGAGAACTTAGATGGGAAAAATTACATCTTTATTTTTAGTAATCTCTGACTGTAGAAATTTCTTCAATTATGAATTCTTTAAAAATCAGTTATACAGGGAAGGCTAGGTGACCTAGCCAATGAACAGAGCACTAGTCCTGGAGTCAAGAGGACCTAAGTTCAAATTTGACCCAAGACACTTAATACTTAGTCTTATGACTGTGGGCAAATCACTTAACCCCCATTGCCTTGCAAACCCCCCCCCACCAAAAAAAAAAGAAAAGAAAAAATATGTTATTTGGAGAAAGGTTTTATAGGTTTCATTAGATGGCCAAAGAGGTCCATGACAAAAAAAAGTTGAGAACCCTTGATCTAATCTAAGTCATAATGGAAACATAACCAAATTGGGAAATGAGTAGCAGAGATGATTCTCTCAAAGGTTACTTGTTCATTATAATAGTCTGAATCTATCATTTCATCAGTGTAAAGAACTCCCAATGATAAATCTGCCCCTAGCATTCAAACAGGATGGCAGTTTATACTTGCTAATAAACTGAGAGATCAGTATATGTCAGAAGCTAGGGTTGCCTGAATCCACGTCTGAATCTTTCTGGCATGCTGTCTTTCTGTACATTGTGAACTCCCTAAATGCTGCCAGAGAGTGTAATAGCTATACCAAACAATAATCTGATAAGAGTATATACAAAGCAGATTCTCATTCAAAGCAAAAAGAATTGTGGGAACAAAGAGTATTTTGTAAAACAAATTTTAAATCAAGACAGAAATCAATTAAGAAATGCTGAGCTTAAATTAAAAAAAGTCCAACTTCAATGACTTAAGATTTCCCGGGTCTGCTATAATCTTTCCAATGAGGTTGGGAAAAATCAGAAAATGACTACTCAGCCTTAAATTTGTTATATGTCTTAGTAGCCAACTTAGAAGCTAACTCTGAAGTCAAACTGTTTTACTGAAAGTGGAAAGGGGTGTTCTTTTGATGTCTTTGAGGATTCTACATGATATTTTAACCTGGTTTCTTTTGTTATTAAATCTCCCAATCACTGAGCCCATTTCTCAGTTCCCTCATTACAATGAGACCTTCTACTAGAAAATGTACATATGTTGTCTCCATTTAAAGCTGGGGACTTCATCCTGGGGCCGATGAACATTCTTCTCAGAAATATTTTGATAACTGTATTTCAGTATAATTAGTTTCCTCTGGAAGCTAATATATTTTTCTTAATGTTTTTAAAGATATTATTCTGAGAAAGTGGCCCATAGGCTTCAACCAAGGATTCTATGACACAAACAAAATATCTGCACTTGCTAATATGACTTAGGTAAGGGACTATTTCCTTTTTGTCTCTGAATAAGGACTCAGTAAATCTTTACTGACTGGTCCAAAGAGTAAGATATGGGTGCAGCTAGTGGATAGAGCACCAGCTCTAGATTCAGGAAGACCTGAGTTTAAATGTGACCTCAGACATTTAATAATTATATAGCTGTGTGACCTTGGGCAAGTCACTTAACCCTATGGCTTTATTTAAAAAAAAGAGTAAGATATGTCCACTGCTCTTCTAGTGGTGAAGTAAGACTTAAACAACCATGAGATCTTCCTGAAATCTCTAGATGATGGCTTCAGTTCCCCACACAACTTCCTAAAAAAGGCTCCATTTCAGAGACACAATTTATTGGCATACAGCGTCCTGGAAATTTCATAACAATAGATTTTGCTTCAGGACAACTTCTCCTGTAGCTCCTTAATAACAGGATGCCCTGAAGCTAGAGATAATTAACATATAGTAAACTGGAATATATTTCCAATAAATGAGAGGCTATTTTAATAAACTAGCAGAACCATAATTAATTGTTCAATTCTTTCAATAAACCTCTCAGAGGTCAATTAAGAACAGGAAGGGAGTTCCTGAACAGATCTTGGTGACTCACCTATGATGGGTGACAGGAAATTGGGCCAGTCTTTCAAGAGGATGTTGAAAAGACAAGTTCAGATAAAGCAAATTTGAAATTCTAATATCAACTTAAAGCTTCTTTCTTCAATGCAATAGGACTTTTGACATCAAAAGAGTCTGACTTTGGTGACTAAAAAGGAAGTGGCTCTCTCTAGCTAGGCTTTTCACACTTAAATATTTCCATCATCAAACAAAGAAATAAATGCCAGAGCACATGAAAGCAAACTCTCTCTACTAATAGCCAAACTGAAACTTGAGCTGAACTCAAGGTCTACAATGCCTTAAACTAGAAGTTTAATTACAGTGATTTAAAACAACTTCTCTCTTTTGAATGAACAACACAGATTAACTGGAATTTTAGCATAACTTTATTTAAGCCAGGATTAGAGAATTTTAAAAGATCCAAATTTTCTAAACTAATATTTTTCATCTTTTGGATTCAAATTTTCTCTAGAGAACTGCTAAAGTTAAAAAAAATCCAATCAATTCCTGAACAAATGAGGGAGCCTATTTGGGTTTGAATCTAGTAAATGGCAAAATAAAAATCTTTTGATTCTTGCCCTTCGGTAAGGACCCCCTGAGAAGCAAGAAGGTGGACACCAGTCCTAATTATTTCTCCTTTCTGAGATGTTCCCTAAATGTTTATCCCACAAATGAAAATTTATTCATGGAAAAAAAGTCACCAAGAATATATCAGAAGTCCCAAGAAAATCAATCAATAAGCTTTTATTAAATCTCATTTACATGCCAGGCAAAAGACGGAGAAACCTTTGAGACTACTGGCAAGAATTACTTAGTTCTCTGAGAAAGTCTTCTAAATGTCCAAAGGGGGATTTGTGGCCCAAAAGGTTCCCTTGGAGAAAGGTCTTTGGCCCTCCTTCCTTTTATATGTTCCCTTCCACCCACCCTACTGACACTGTCACTTACCCTACCACCATATCCTTGGGTCCAGCAGTTACAGTGCAGATGCCATCCTCACAATGTTTTCCCACCAGGCTGTGAGCATGGAGGTGGACATTCTTTCCATTGGTGACCAACTGGACAATAACTTTTGCTGGTCCCACATAGTTGCAAATCTAAATAAGAAAATATTAAAAATAAAGATTTAACAAGGACTTTGACAAAGGTACAATTCCCAGTCTACAGTAAACTCTCAATAAATATTTGTTGAACTGAGTTGGTGAGATTTTCCTCATTCCTGAGAAGTCATTCTCCAGCCAAGATAGTACATAAAACTACTTCCTAATGTAGGAAAAAAGGGTGGTGCAGTAGATAGAGCACTGGTCCTGGAGTCAGGAGGACCTGAGTTCAAATGTGACCTCAGACACTTAATAATTACCTAGCTATGTACCTTGGGCAAGTCACTTAAGCCCATTGCCTTAAATTGAAAAGATGGAAACAAAGATGTTAACAAAAGAAAGACAAAGAGAAGTAGTTCTGAGTGGAATCTTTTTGATACAGACCAGTAGAGGACTAGTAGCTTAAAATAAAGGGTGCTGAATTTCAATGAAAAAGCGGCATTACCTAGAAATGAGCAAGCATACTAATGGTGGTTGGGACAGAAAGCCATTAGTGATTGGTGGAAACCTAGCTATATTTCTCAATTTTCAGGCCTAGATCTCAAAAGTTCAAAGCTTATGTTCCTATTACCATTTCTGACTTTATTCCACTATACACAATGGCTATCTCTTCCTTAAAACTTAATTTCTTTTGTTTTTTATATGTCTTCATTTCAGAATGTAGCCCTTCCCATCCCCTGTTCAGAGAGCTGTCTCTTGTAACAAAAATTTGACAGAGAGGAAAAGAAAAAACAACCCAGCAAAATTAACCAATAAATCAGCTATATCTGACGATATACAATACTGTATACCCTTAGTTCCATGCCCCTTGGAAAGAAGGAATGGAAGCAGTTTTTTTCCTTACTTTTTCTTTGAATGAAGCTTACCAATATTATCTTTCATAAAAGCTCCTATTTTAATATAGCATAACAATTATGCCAACCAATAATCTAGGCATAATCCCTCTATCAACAAATTACTTGGAACCAACACTTGCTTTTTGTTAACTCATAAATAATATCCAATTTCTTTCTCTAAATGGAAAATAGTATTGTTCCATTTTGGTAATAAAGATGAATTATGTGAGTCTTGAGGACCAGCCTAGTGGCACTTTAGGTCAATATCCAACAAAGCTGGTGAAATCCTGGGTAACCACTGGAGAGACTGAAAATGACTGAAACAATTTGAATAAATGTTACCAGCAGAGACTCTCTAAAATGACTGAACTTCCTTCCAAATGATGAAACACTTATTAGTTAATAATTTAGTTTCTTCCCTCTTTTGCCCAAGATCCTTTCAAGCTGCAGAAGGGACTGACTGGCTGTCCCTGACTTCTCTGTTACACAAACTGGGGAACCTGAGAAATAGACTTAGACACCCTTTTCCTTCCCCCACATACCATCAAGGCTTGAATATGTGCAGCTCCCAGACCACAAATCTTTTTACCACACTCTTTGAAACAATTCTCTCTTCCAGTGCTATTTCTTATCAAATCTAAACTACAAAACCCTAGAATTCTATCCATCAAACTACCTTTCTTGATGTACTCTCACATTTTACAATTGGCCTGAAGATTATTTGTGTCCCTGTCTTATCTCTCCTACTAGGCTAAGACTCTTGTGGGTAGGGATCATGTTTTGTAAAGCTTTGTATTCAAATGATATTGTTTCCAAAATAACATTTATTTACCACCTACCATTTGTACAGAAAACCCTCATCAGTAGGCATGGAATCATAGATTTAGAATTCAAAGGTCATCTAATCCAACTTCCTCAATTTACAGAAGAGGAAACTAGGACCAAGGGAGATGACATTTCTTGCCCAAAGTCACCCAGGTGATAAGAATCTAAGGCAGCATTTGAAAACAAGTCCTCTGATCCTAGAGACCATGCTTTTTTCACAGGGTAGGATTTATCCTCAAAGGTGACAAATGACAAGTTGTACAAAAACACTTAAATATGAGGTTATTTGAGGGAGTAGAAAACACTAGTAATGGGAGGGGATTGTGGGGGGGCAAGAAGGGCAATAAAGAAGACTTTATAGTGATTGCAAACTGAAATTTGAAGGAATTTGACTGGCATACTGCCAATTCTCAATAAATATTTGTTGAATTGAATTAGAGCAATTTTATTCATTCCAGTTAAGTCATTCTCCTGGACAAGATAGTAACTTAAATACATAAAATTACTTCCTAATGTAGGGAAAAAAAAACAAAACATTTATATACAAAACCTTTACAACCCTGAAATTGGACAGATTTTAATTATTTATAAATCCAAAGGAAATTTTCATCTTTCCAAATCAAGTTGAGGTAATATCTTACATTGAATTCAGAGATGTCTCCATGTACCCTTCCCTTCAGGATCTATACATGTTATAGATCCCTTTCTCTCAACCTGTTTACAAAGTAATTACATGTTTACTTAGCAGTTTAGGGCTCACAATCATCACTAATTCAAGATGAACCCAGTCATTTTAAGAGAGAATCTATTAGCTTTTTAAATATCCAGATGAGGCATAATTTTATTTCATTCTACCCCTTATTTTAACTTTGTCTGAATCATTTTTTCAACTGTATATTGGGGGAGGCAGCAGGTAGTTCCTATGGGAAAAAGGTAATCCTACAAAAGTAATGACTTCCATTATGTTTTGTTAGAATACTAAGCAGAATTCTAAGAGAAAAATAAATTAAATCACCTTTCCCATATTTCTATTGGCTGACTATATTTCCCTACTACTGAAATTGAGATATAGATTTCAGCCAGGGAAATGGTAAGATAGGTTTATGCGAAAATTGGAGTAGGTAGGGTTGGGGGTAGAATCATTACATATATTCCAGAATGCAAAGACATCATGATGTTCCAGAGAAATTGGGAACAGAAACCAAGGCTCATGAGACTATCAGTCAGCCAAGAAAACATATCATCTCCTAACTACTGAAGCTTCTGGAATTTTGTACAATGGTCTTAGAATCTAATAACCACAGAGATTCTTCTTCATTTTAAGCAATAATCTTGTGCTTACTTTTCTCACACTCAAAACTGTCTGTCTGGAGGCTTGGCAGGCAGACAGCCCTAGTTCAGAAACTGTATTTATTGTGAAAACATGCTGAGGCTCAAGTAGTTTACCATGCTTTCCTGCAATTTCATTTAGGGAAACATCCAGCTTATCAGTAAATCATTACCATATTTAGCCACTCACTAAAGGCTTAAGCAAAATCCTTTCCCAGAGAGAAAGTAAAAATTGAGCCAATTAGAAAATACAGAAACATGGAATTTTAGAAATGAAACAGGTTATAAATATCTAGTTCAATCTTATCATTTTACAGATGGAGAAAATGAGGTACAGAAGTGTCATGATCTGCCAAAGATACAAATTTCTTGACTCCCAGTTTAATTCACTTTCACCATTTCATTAAAATGGGGTAGGAGGAATAAATAAAATCATATTCAAAAAATCATAGGGGCAGCTAGGTGGCACAGTGAATAAATACACCACCAGCCCTGGAGTATGGAAGACCTCAGTTCAAATCCAGCCCCAGATACTTAATAATTACCCAGCTGTGTGACCTTGGGCAAGTCACTTAACCCCATTACCTTGCAAAACTTAAAAAAAACCTTTAAAAAACATGTCTTTTAAATATTTGAAATTATTTTATTTATTATTTCAAGGGTATTTTTTAATTTGGAGGAAGGCAGAAAATATATTTAGATATTTTATTGATGATCTCTCCCTTTTTTTAAACTTCTCTGCAATTTCCCATCCATACCCAATGTATGCTTCAATCTGTACCCATAATCTACTACATCTTAGTGGTGAAGAGGGACTCAAGCTTCATCAATAGCCTGCAGAAGTCATGGTCACAGTAGTGATCAACTCTAACTCTCTCTCTCTCTCTCTCGCTACTTCTATCTGTCTCTCTGTGTCTTTCCCTGTCTCTGTCAAAATCTATCCATTCTTTTTCTCTTTATCCCTATCTCTTATTTTGAAAGTTTTATTGATGCTTTTCTCCTTGGAGCAACATCATTTTGATATCTCACTGACATTATCCAACAAAACAAATACATATAACTTTCCCTTTATAACAGAAAATTACAACCAAGCAAAATTATTGGCTTCAATCACCAAGCCCCTGATTCCCTAGCTATCTGACAATAGGAACAAGGTACACTTCACCAGGAGTCTTTTGAACTTATAATTAGTCACCTAATTCAGAGTTCTGAAGTTTTCTTTATATTATTGTAGTCTTGGTGTGAATTATTTTCCCCATTTATCAGTTTAGATAGGGTTTTTTTTGCTTTTCTGAATGCTTTATATCGATCATTTCTTATAGCACAATAATGTTTCACTAAGTAAAATATACCACCATTTGTTTGTTCACTAAGTTCATATACTACCACTTGTTTATCTAATTCCCCAAATGATGGGCAACTACTTTTGTAGCAGTTCCATACCACTATAAAAAGCACTTAAATAAATATTTTTGTATATCTGAGACTGTGTCATTTGCCTTTGACATCTAGGGGTATATGCCAAGGTCTGATGTCTTTCAACATTTTCCTCCTTTACATGATTGTGGTCACTGTTTACAACATTATTCTGGGCAGATCTGTGGGTAGTTCCTCACTAATGCATAGGACAGCTAGGTAACACAATAGACAGAGCATCAGGCCTGGAGTCAGGAGGACCTACGTTCAAATCTGGCGTCAGACACTTGATATGTGCTATGTGACTTTAGGCAAGTTATTTGACCCTGTCTCTCTAAGGTCATCTCCATTCATCCTGATTCATATATGGCCACTGGATCCAGATGGTTCTAGAGAAGAAAATGAGGTTGGTGACTTAACAGCATCCCCCTAACTCAAATCCAATTCACTTGCTTATCATGGCATCACCTCCCCAGAGACAGCTTCTCTAGGTGGTGCCAGAGTATATAAAGCACTCAAATTGGAGTCAGGAAGACTTGAATTCAAATCCAGATTCATCTCCTTACTAGCTGTTTGACTAGGCAACTCATTCTATTTTTATCATCTGCAAAATGAGAATAATAATAGAATCTACTCCCAGGGTTGTTGCAAGCATAAAATGAGATAATAAACATAAACACTTTGAAATCCTTAAAGAACTATATAATTGCTAGTGAGTTTTATAATTCAGTAGCCTTTTCTAAATTAAAAAAACAACACAAAAACAACAACTTCCTTCATGGAACTGGTTTATGTTTGGTTAGTTTTGCTGAATTTGCTTTTTCCCCCCTTTTTTAAAAAATTCTTCATTAGAAAAATTTCTCTGGGAAAGGGAGAAATCTATTTGGAAATAAATGCAAGGGAAAAAACCAATGCATATAATTTTTTTTTAAAAGCAAGTCAAATTGAGGAAGAAATCCCTCCAACAAATAAATCTCTTAACAAACATTATCAGTTCAAAGTCAGCTTTCTTCAGAATTTAGACTGATCCACACAGAGTTGATAGACTGGGCGCATATTTGAAATCTCTCCAGTTTAGGAAGACCTGCCAGAGCTTGTGCTGCAGTGTCCTTCCTTAACCTGGGATCACCTTGAAAACATGGAGGAAGCCTCAGAGCAAACCTTCCAAACCGTAAATTATGACATGACAAGAAGTTGAGTTCACCAGTGACATGGCTCATGATGGGCTTTATTCAAGGGAAACCCATTGGGCATCCATTTTAAATTGGGTGACAGCAATTGCAAGCCGTCTTATTTTTTTTTTTTATTCTGTCACATCAAGATTCAAGAGTGTCAAGAATGAGGAACTTGAAGGGCTCTCTGAGGTAAAAAAATGAAAATGTGCCTGTGACTAATGTATTTCTTGATCTACTTAAAAGAATAGGAAGGTATCATCTGGTCTTTACAGAAACCACATTAAATCTCCACAGAGGGGTAGCTGGCTAGTAGGCTAGTAATGGATTTTCCCAAACCCCACCTTAAAGCAGAAGCTAAAATGTGATGATATACCACTTTGTCACACACACACACACACACACACACACACACACACACACACACTCAGTGACCTATAATTGGGGAGACATTTACTCTCAAAAGTATCACCTTTCATATGCTGGTACAAAAGCAACCATACTGATGCTATTTGTAATAGTACTGGCTCTGAAGTTAGGATGACCTAAATTCAAATCCAGTCTCAGACACTTATTAAATGTGAGACCCTGGGCAAGGCACTCAACCCCAATTGCCTTTCAAAAACTGATCCAGTTCAATAGCTCATCTGAGAGTAACAGAATCACTTGGGGAATGAGAAGTTAAATGACTATCCCAGGGCCATGTAGTCACATGGATCTGAGGGAAGATTCAAAACTGAGTTTTCTTGACTCCAAGGCATGTTGTCCCTTGAGAACTTCTTTTTTCTTTTTTAAATTTTTGCAAGGCAAATGGGGTTAAGTGGCTTGCCCAAGGCCACACAGCTAGGTAATTATTGTGTGTCTGAGGCCGGATTTGAACTCAGGTCCTCCTGACTCTGGGGCCGGTGCTCTATGTACTGTGCCACCTAACCACCCCAAGAAGTTCTCTTTTTCGGTGTAATTCTTATCTACAAAAAAAAAAAATTGTCTTCTACTTGGAGCCCAGTACTAGCTAGTCTCAATGATAGTCCAAACAACTTTGGTTAGAGTACACCTTTCTACTTTGTAGTCTTTTTCTGCTTTTTTTCAACAATTTCATTTAGAAGACATTTTTTCAGAAGAGAACCTTTAATGATGCATTTGGTCTATCAGACAAACACCTTGATCAATTCATCTCAAGTTTGTTAAAACAAGAATTCTGCTGAAATGATTCATACTGAACTATTTAAGCTGATTATGAAGGTGGAGGGGGCTAGTGAAATTTCACAATTCTCTCAGACACTGAATCATCCTTTAGGGTCAGTAAAAGAGAGCAGAACAATAAGAATGCAGAGTCCTATAGAATACAGGATGTAATATCTAGAAGAGTTCTTTTGAATATGTTTTTAATACTAGGGATAGAGATTGGACCTATAACTTTATTAGCACAGGAATCTCACCTCTACCAATACAGATGAACCCTTAGTGTGGAAACTTTTATTTGCATTATTTTCTGAGCATCTGGAGAGTTAATGATTTGCCCAAAATCAAAGAACCAGTACAGTCATTGACTGACTGGACTAGAATCCAGGTCTTCCTGGTTCAAAGACTGATTTTCTCCATTATATCATGTTTTTTTAAGAATGAAATCTGGGACATGTGAGCCTTAAAGGAAGTCGTCAGTTCTCATGTGGACTTTCCTTAATTTGATCCCACCCATAATTATGTTAATTTTTATCTCTTGCCACCCTTCTACTCCAGCCAGGCTACTTCTTCCATTATCTCCAAACATGCCATGCTATTCCCCACTCTCACATATTTTATGATGCAATCTTCATCCCAATGAGTATCATCTTTCCTTTGTTCAAATGAAGTTTCACTCCATGAGAGGTGTCTTGAAACAAATTCAGTTAAATAAAACTAATAATTCTTGCCTCCTCTGAAAGTACATCTGGAGTGTTTTACAACCGTCCAATTTAACTATTTTTTCTATTCTCTCCTTTTCACTCCGTACCCTGAATTTAAGGAGAGGATGATAGATTATTGATCCTCTGGAATCAAGGATGGCCCTGGTGGCAGTTAGAATTCTTATAGTTTAATGGTGTTGTTTTAAATGTTTACATCTTTTTGGGGGGTTCTCCTCACTTCATTCTCCAATAGTTTAAAAAAAAGTCCTCAAATAGATTTGTTTTTATCATATTGATACTATAATAAAATTGTTCTTCTGGATCTGCTCCCTTCATTCTGCCTCAGTTCATCTAAGTCTTCCCATGTCTCTTTAAAATGATTTAGTTCCTCATTTCTTACAGTAATAGTCTTCTATCACATAAAACACATAAAACAATTTCTTTAGCTATAGCTATATCCTCAACTGATGGACATGCCTTTTGTTTCCAGTTATTTTCCAACCACAAAAAGAGTAGTTATAAACATATTTGTACTTCTTTCTTTTTTTTTGTACTTATTTATCTCTTTTGGGTATAGGCCTAGAAGAGGTATAGCTAGATCAAAAGGCACATAGTATTTAAAGATGCTTTGTGCATAATTCTACATTGCTTTCCAGAATGGTTATGCCCATTCACAGATCCAAGATCAATAATTATTTTCTTTTCCCCAAAGACTCTTCAATAATTATTATATTACTTTAGTAATCTTTGCCATCATGTATTGACCACCATAACATGCATTACCTTTCATGATGGCCATTTTATGATTATCTTTAAAAAAATTTCTTAAGGTTTTTAAAACACAAAACAGGGATATTGAAACTAATTTTATAGGTAAAGACAATGTATTTCTCTAGGGAGTTAGCTGTTTTATTACTATAATTTGCTTCATGGTTCTAAGTCTTGTCTCCATTTTCATGTTTTGGAGAGTGCTGAATACATGGTAGGTGCTCTAAGACTTCATTACTGTGTATTAGTAATAGTAATTTCAATTAATAGCATATAATTGAATGAGTTCCTCAATGAGCATAGTAATATGTATTTCTTAGCTGGGTTCTATAGATGGACAATGAGCCAGATCCAGAGTTTAACAGAAGGAGTAGACTGGTGAGGATTTCATTTGGAAAAATGAAAGTTCTTTTAATGTATAGTTCTTTTAATGATTCCACTAGTCTTTACTATTTTTCTAAAAAGCTAATTTTTTTAAGGTGAAGTTACATTACCATAAATGTGGAATGTCAACTTTTTAGAAGAATTAAACTGGAGAAAATCAACAATGGTAAGATGTATAGTGGGTTTAAAATGGGTTGCAGCAATGTTCAATGATATTATAAAACACTTTGTCAAGACTCATCACATTTGAAAAAAGAGGTAGGCTAGTCATGAACAGAGTAAGGATAGAAAATTCAAGTGCTGCACTCATTAAAGGAACAAAAAGGAGGCCTCCAGTAAAATACATTCAGTAAATCCTCTATGGAGAATTTAAGGAAAGATGTGAATCACACAAGGGAAGTCATAAGAAACTTGAAATCTGCCTCAGTGTAAATGACAAAGATTAATGAGATTACTAATCTCTGAGAGGCATCTCTGCTTAGAGGAAAGCAAATTAGGTTTATCCTCGATTAGGAAATAAAAACAATATCTTATATGAAATAACCATTATTATTCAACTTTGGAAATGAGAGTCTTAACTAACATAATTATAAGGTATCATGATATTTGTATATAGTAGGTATTATTAAACTGGATGAATAAACTTCTTGAAGTGAGAAGCCTGGTCATTTCTTAATTCTACATCACTGAAACATAAGAGTTCTTTGTTTCAAGGACTGATTACTTTTTGTACTTGTAACTATACTGCTTGGCAAGCACTTAATAAATACTTTTTCCCCCACTCATTCACTTCATGAAGCCTGGGAAAGACCTTAATTTGAAAAGGCCAAGGCCATCCATTGCATTCCCAGACCATCACCAATCATCTTGACTTTTGAACTGCCGAGGGACTTCAATGACTCAGGAGGCAGAGTGAGGTTGATGACTTTGCACAGCTCTGCCTACTGAAAATTCAATTCACAAACAAGTCAAAACATCACCCCATGATGCCAATGGTTCTCTTTAAGAACAAAGGATAAACAACAATAACACCAACAATTTCACTCATTCAATATATGTACTTTTAAACTATATTCATAAACTCAAAGAAGGCAGGGATTATGCTATTTCTTACCTTTGTACCCTAGCTCCTAGAATGGTGTCTAATGCACACATAATGGGTATTCAATCAATGTTTGTCAAATTGTCAAATTGTTCTGTTGTTAAGATTTCTTCCTGTTCTAAAGATGACATCCTAAGGGCAGATCACTTAGCAACAAACCAAAATCAAGTTTTTGTGAGTCTTTCCCTTTGTTTAATATTTATTGAATAACCATAAAATCAACCAGAATGGAATTCTCAATACTACCCCTACTCTATTCTATGGTATACCAATCAATTCATGTATATTCTTTGTACACATAGATGATACTAAAGACCCATTGCTGTCAAGGTACCAGTCTCACCATCCACCTCGATTCTCTCTTATACCACCCTTCTCTTAAAAAATACATTTATTTTTTTTAATTTTATTTTTCATTTTTGGAATAAAACAAGCATTTCCATAACATAACACAATAAAAAGATGATTGCATATGAAATTTCAAATCTATCATGTACAACTTGCTATTCCTTTTAAATATAAACTAAGTAATCATGTAAATTTCTTTTGTTCTGATTTTTCTCCTTTGCTTGAAATATCTACCATTAGACCCAAATAGACAGTCACAAATGTACATATATGTACAATTATCTATCTATATATACAAATCATTCTATACATACTTCTATTTATTAGTTCTTTCTCTAGATGCAGGTTATATCTTGAAGTCCTTTGTACTTAATTTAAGTATATATATAATAACTGGTCAAGGGCATTCTTAAGACAAAATTGCTTTTACTGGATATGATGTAGTCTTGGTTCTACTCATTTTAGTCTTCATTATTGGTTGGGGTGTGTGTGTGTGTGTGTGTATGTATGTATTTGCATGTATATGAATGCATGAACATACATATGCTCATCCAGTCATCGATTACCAAGGAATACAGGAAACTATCAGGTTCTAACCACATTATGTTAATTAATCTGAGAACACATTAGCAAAATGACCTACACACAAATGAATGGTTTAAGTTCTTATGTCTTTTTTTAATTTTTAATTAACATTTTCTTTTATTATAAGTAACATAAATATTAAGTCTATCTTATTATTATCATCACTGGTTCTCAATAGCAGAGGCATGAGGACTGTCATTTAGCAAGAAGGCTCAGAGAAGGCATTGGACAGCTCTGGGATCCTAAGTCAATTGACTTCTAGTGCTCAACTCTATAACAGAACAGTTCCAAATTTGAACAGAGTTTCCTCACTGAGATTTCCCTACAGGAAGGCAGTCCCAGCTTCAGAACAAAAAAGCAAAGCCAAAAGACCACCAAAAGATGCCTTCTAGCATCCTGCAATCTGTGAGGCTATGAATAAAGTTGATAATGGCAACTGAAAGAGATCTTGGCATTCTATAAAGATCAGTCTTATTGTGAAATCCCGATTTTTTTAGGATGAAGTACAGTTTCTCAATTGGACTTGGGGGTGGGCCAAAGCAGTGGGATGGGTGGAAAAGGAGTCATAAAAGAGATCATGACAAGACAAGAGTGACACCAGGAGGGTGAGAAGCTGCAATAAATCATGATGGTTCACTTTCCAGAGTGAAAGAAACAGGTCCTAGCTGACTCTGCCCTAGGCTTTTTGTGATCCCTAACTCACAACCACCACTTACTGTTTTTGCTAGAAGCTAGGTGGAAGAATAGCTCTAGCACTTGCATTTCGTGAAGAGAACTGAAAAGAGAGACAAATGTAGGTTTCTTCACACTAAAATCTGTGCTGACTATAGTGCTCTGAACATAATAGGTGCTTTATATTGAATGGAACTGAACAGTTTCTAGAAAGTAGGTCACCCTGAGTGTCTTCTTGTCTTCTAGCTCAACTGAGATTTGGGAAATATAAAAACTATAGCATATAGTTTTTAAACAGCCTATAGTATATATATATATATATATATATATACACATATATAAATATATATAGTATACATATACAAACATAGTTATCTATATATCTACTTGCAGATAATGACAAAAAGTTTTAATAATAATGTAAACTAATATATGTGATACCCCCATTTTATAAATGAGGAAACCAAGGGAAACAAAGATTAAGTGACTAGGACTCTATCCACAGCACTACTACCACTCCAGAACTCTATCCACAGTACTTACTTGGCTGTCCCTTAGCCCCAGATATGCACCTCAGCATGTCTATAACCACAATAAATAAAAATTGCAAATCAAATGGCTCATATTTCTCAAATTTTTATATACTGTCTCCATCTGTAAAATTTTCTCTTTTGTAAATACTCACTCCAATCAGGTTCCACTTCCTACTGGAACACTTCCCAGACCTTCCCAGGTGTTAATATACTGTCTCAAAGGAACCTTTAAAGAACCCTTTATTTCCTTATTAATGTACCTTAGAGGTCTCTAACAGAAAACCTAAAAAACCTCAGTGGAGGTAGAAAATACTTTGGTTTTGTCTTTATTTCTAGCATCTGGAAAACAATGGAACAACAAGCATTTATTAGGTATCTACTATCATTGAGGATCTGATGATTTGAAGACAAAAAATAATATTGTCTCTACCTTCAAGGAGCTTACTTGTACAGGTATCTGGAATACACTTATTGTTTCTGACAGAATAATGCCAAACACGTTGCCTTGCCTATTGAGTTAATTTTACTCTTCCCCCAAACAAATTATCTTCTTGATTGTGATTCAGATGCCTGATTTTTGGAATTTCTGAAAGTGAAAATAGTCTAAGTCATATGCTTTGAGATATACCTTATCACTAAACCACTTTGTAAATAAGAAAGAGTAGCACAAATTATTTTTTTTTCATAGTACTACACAGAGCATGTGATTTGTAAGAGTAGGCACTGGATTTCTCTGGGACCCTAGGCAAATGCCCAACTCAACCTTTTTTTAAAAAAATATTTATTTCTAATTTATGTAATAAAATAATAATTTTCATAATATAGAACAAAAAAGTTGATTGTACATGGAACTTCAAATCTACTATGCACATCTTGCTATTCCTTTCAAATATATAAAAAAATTTATGTAAAATTATTTTTATTTCTTAACCTATTTACCACAATGTCTGGCAAATAGTAAGTTACATACATACATACATATATTAATACATAAAATTATTTTTGTTGTTATCTGTAATAGATATATCAATATCTAAAGCTTGGTATAGGATCAGGGGATCATTTGGTGTCACACTGCCATTAACAGTCGCATATAGGACTCAAAATTCAATAAACTTAGAAACTTTTGTGGGTAAATTAATTAAATGTTTTATTAAGTATAGCAGGCCAATTTTTGAGTTGATGATTTTGTGTGGCACATGGCCATACAAAATATCCGCTTGGCAGAAAAAAGGTTCCCCATCCCTGGTTTAGATAGAACATAGGAAGACCTGCAAGGTGCCTTATTTCCCAAATCTGATTCAATTCAATTCCATTCTCTATATAAATAATAAAATGAGGATACAAGCAGCACTTGCTTCCCAGGATTTTAGATCATATCTTACTGCACGAATCTATGACAAAAAGTTGCAGATTTGCAATGGATGGAGTCCTCACTGACATTTCCCCTAGATGAATGCAATCACAGACCAAGAATCAAAATCAAAGTATCAGCAAAAGATGCCTTCTAGTCTCTAACACAACTTCAATTTCATTGAAAGTATTTGATGATGGAATGACAATTGAGATAATTTGGTTCTTCTTAATGATCTATGAAGAGGTTTGATGGTGGTGATTGTGAAATCTATAAAAATCAGTCCTCTTGTGAGGTTAATATAATAACAAAATAAGAAATCAAAACTCTCTAAACCCAAGTACAGTATACTTAAATGTTATTTAAAAAGATATGAGTAAAAGTGGAGATAGGCTTTGATAGCATGAAAAACAAATCCAGAGATAATGAAAAAAAAATCTTGATTTTAATAATTTAATTTCATTTTTCTTCTACCATTTCATCATTTATCAGAATTGTTCAAGAATAATCAAAGTGACTGTAGGAGAGAGAGAAGCAAAGTCCTTGGATAATTAGCTACTGAATAATCAAGAACTGTCTATACTTGCACTGTGTCTAAAATACATTCATGACTAAAACTTACCAGAAATGGAAGCCAACAAACCATAACCTAAAGACATTTGATAAAAAAAAAAATGTTAATATCAGTGAGTACCAGGTCAGAAGCCCTTTTATAACAACAATACTACTAATAATGACAATTTATTTTTCTAGAGTGCCTCAGGGTTTATATCCTAGATAGATAGCCAAGTGGGTACAGCTCACCTTGGTGATGGGAAGATGAGCTCAAAACCAATCTTACTTACTAGCTATGTGAGTAAGGACAAGCATCACTTAATCTCTTTGTCTCACTTTTATCATGTAAAATGAGAATAATTAAAGCACTTTTATTCTAGGGTTTCTGTGAGGAGAGCAAGACATGATATTTGCAAAGCATTTTGCAACCTGTAAAGCACTATATCCATGCTATCCTCATTATTACTACTGTAGAAGTTTCTGACTTCTTTCCTTAAAACACCTCTAGGAGATAAGAACTGAAAGCTGTGTTTGCCCCATTTTACAAAAGAAACAAGCTGAAAGGTTAAAATGATTTTCTAACAGGGATAATAATAGTCAAAGGTGGAATTAGGATCAAAGAATCAGACTTAGAATTAATTGTTTTACCCTTCATTTTACAGATAGGGAAACTAAAGCTGAAGGCCATTAAATGACTTCATGGAGACAATGATTCAGACAGGTATTCTTATTAAAAACAAACAAATCCAACTTATTTCCTATGTGAGAAATGTAAATTACTCTTTTCATTATTAAAAATTCTAAAAATAGGGGGCGGCTAGGTGGCACAATGGATAGAGCACCGGACCTGGAGTCAGGAGTACCTGGATTCAAATCTAGCCTCAGACACTTAATAATTACCTAGCTGTATGGCCTTGGGCAAGCCACTTAACCCCATTGCCTTGCAAAAAAAAAAACAAACTAAAAAAAATTCTAAAAATGTTGTAGGTCTCTGAAACCACACAAAAATATTTTTGAATGAAACATGAAAACTTGGAAGAGTACTGAGAATATTTGTCAAGAGATGAAGTAATTTATTTCTCCAAAAAGGGGAAAATAATTAGTTCAATATTATATTGTCATTCCAAGAAAACCAAACTTTATGTCAACTTCACTGAAAGCATTTGATGAGGGAATAGTAATTGAGATAATTTGACTCTTAATGATCTAAGAAATCCTTAGAAGTTCACCAGATCAACATAGAATTTAATTTGCCCTACAGTAAATACAGCTGCAATGCAAAACAGGGATGGGAGACATTTTGGTGGCTGCTGGAAAAAAGCCAATTAACTGTTCCTTTCTTCAGAAGGAAAGTACATGAAATAAAGAACATTTCAATTATTCTTCTGAGATTTCCTGTGGAAAGCCCCCACTAAATTAATAGAATTTCAAGTGAGTAAAACTGGGAAATTTTCTACGTAAGATTTTTTACCCTTTAAATGGTTATTTTAAACAACAGGACACCTATAGGGTAAAACAATAGACCCCATTTAAGTGACAAGACTGAAGTTAACCAAAATACACAATGTTTTAAAAAAGAGAGAGAATGGCAAAATTTCAACGGAAGAGGAAAACATCACATGCTCTGACATGTTCTATCTAACACAAAACCAGACTTTAGCCTGATTAACACTGTTGTGGAAATATAAATATACAGTGTTGTGGAAAATAACTGTGCTTCTAACCTGCAGCTGAACAAAACACACCACCACCACCACCACGATCAATAAGAGAGGCAGCAACAGTAACTACTCACATTTAGAAAGTATTCCTATAATTTACAAATTATTTCCCTCACAATCACCCTGTTACAGATGGTGAAAAGTGAGTCTCAGCGAGATATGACTGGCACAATATGAAACAGCTAGCAAATATCAGAACCTAAATGAGTTTTTTACTTTGTCTCTGTCTCTCTCTCTCTCATATTCCAATAGCAGAATGTAAAAAAATCTGGATGGATGGAATGTGACCTCAGTTTTCATTCTTGTATATGTCTTCTCAGTGAAAAAGAAAAACATCAAAAAAGAAAGTCAGATAAAGAAAGTTCTTCCTTTGTTTTGTGATACTTTAATTAAACAGCTTTGACAAGACCTATAAACTTTGTTCCCATATACCCCAAAAGGACTACTCACTTTCCCAGAATGCTAAGGTTCTAGTAAAATGTAGTAGGTGGGGTATGATTGTTAAGACAGCATTTTAACTCATAAACCAATAGTCCCAGGAGCTTTACTAACAGGTAAAAAACATTTTTGATAATAAGAAATATGAAGACATAGCCAGCACTTGATTAGAGTGGCTAACTTATGGGAGAAATAAGGGCTCTGAAAAAATAAAGAGAATTTTAGAAAGGAAATACTGTCTATGGATTAGGAATGTAACCTTAAGAAACCATTGTAAAAATTCTTCTAGTCAATGATTACATTATAGCTCTCTCCACCCTTTACTCTGCTAATCTTGTTTGCAAGCTTTTTTTTTTTTTTTTTGGTGGGGGCAGGGAGAGGGGAATGGGAATTGAGGCAATTAAGTTTAAGTGACTTGCCTACGATTCTTGCTAGCAAGTGTCTGCGGCTGGATCTGAATTCAGGTTCTCCTGACTCCAAGGCCAGTGCTCAATTGATTGTTACCTAGCTGCCTCTTCTTGTTACACTTGTTTTAAAAGCTTTCTATATCTAATTCCTCCACTTCACAGAATGCCAGAATATGAGTTAGAAGGGACCTTAGTATCCATTTAGTTCCATCTATAGCTAAGAAAGAATTAACACGACATAGAAAACTTAACAAAGGAGTTGTCACCCAGCCGCTACTGGCATGTGGACTGTGACCAAGTAGCTATGTGTGGCCTCAATTTAAAACTAGATCATTTGAGTTTGAATTCAAGGCTCCCTCCACTACATCATATGCCAAATTTTCTTACTTGAATACAGAATATATTTCTACTAGTGGGTCATGCTCTGTACAGGGTGTCCCAAAAGTCTTTAGTCCAGTCTTAAGCTTTAAAAACTCAGTGTAGAGTGTGCCAAGTTGGCTTTTTGGTACCTTTCCAGACTTAAATAAATAGCATGTCCTATAAGTCTTGGTATAGTTTTAAGCCATTAAATTTTTAAGATAATAAGCTTAAAACGACACTAAGACAACTGGGAAATGCTGTGTATTTAAAAAGCCTGGAAAAGTGGAAGTCAAATACCATTCTGAGTATCTCTTGAGATTTCACATATTACTTTACTTTTACCAACCTGGGAATCCAAAATGGTTTGATTAATTCCAAAAAGGGGCAATTAGGATGGAGAAAGGACCATGAAGTTAAGTTGAATAAAGAATGGATGACAGCCATAACTACTATCTTCAAAGATCTGAAGGATTTCCATATGGCAAAGGGATGAAAACAATTGCCCTTGACCCCAGATTGAGCTCAGTATGATTCAACTCAATAAACAATTAGTGCCAGGTCCTAGGCTAGGAGATGGGGAAACATACAAAAAATAAGACAGATCTTGAACTCAAGGAGCTTCTATTCTGCCCAATAGATGCACAGCTAAGTACATGCAAGAGATTCCAATCAAAGTGATTTCAGGATAAGCTATCCTCTGTAGCAAGTCAGATTCTGAGGCAAAAGTGGGAGAGCATTCCAAGAGCTGGCAATAGTCAGTCCATTAGCAGGGAATATAGAGAACAATACATAGCTCAGTTTGACCTGAACAGGAAGTCCTACAAGGAGAATGTGAGATCAGTCTGGGAAGATCCAGAACCAAACTGGAAACCAAAGAGTTGGTAGGCAATAATCTGAGAAGATACAGGGAGCCACCAAAGCTTCTTAGACAGAATAATAGGACATGGTCTTTCATTCATGTTCAACTCTTCATGACTCTAGGGTTTTCTTGTCGGACATACTATAATGGTTCACCATTTCCTTTTCCAGCTCATTTTATATATGAGAAAACTGAGGCAAACGGGGTTAAATTGACTTGCCCTTGATCACATAGCTAATAAGTGTCTGAGGTCAGATTTGAACTGAGGAAAATAAATCTCCTTGACTCTAGGTCTGAAACACTATCCACTGTACCAAGGATACGAGCTGTCCTAGGGGCAAGGTCACATTTGTGCTTTAGGAATATCATGTTGGGAGCTGTGTGAAAAACAGTCAGATTAGAGAGGAGAGAGACAAGAGTACTGAAGAGCAACTCAAAGGCTATTGCATAAATTCAAGTTAGCATAATTAATTAAGGTCTAAACTTGATAGGTGGATTAGAGTCTGAAGAGCTGAGTTCAAATGTAGCTTCACATAGTTCCTAGCCATGTGACTTTGGGAAAGTCACTTAACCTCTTTCAGTCTCAGTTTCCTCAACAATAAAATAGTTATAATAACAGCATTGGGTTGTCATGGGGACTAAAAGAGGAAATACTTATAAAGTGCTTAGCATAGCAACTAGCTCAGAGTAGATGCCATATAAATGCTGTTTCGCTAAGTGATGGCAGTGGTTATGTGAGTAGAGAAAAAGGGATGAACACAACAGATGTTGTAAAGGAAAAATTGACCCAGCACAGATTGAATATTGATTAGAGGCAGAAGAAAAGCAAGGAGTCCCTTGTAGCCAGCCCCCTTCACAAATAAAGAAAAGTTAGCAAAAGGGTTTGACTTTAGTTGGGGAGGGGGAAGATAATGAATAGTGTTTTAGATTTAGCAGGTTTGAGCTGGTAATGCAAGATGGCACCAGAGGGTGGGGAAAAGATGTTAAGACAGAAGGAAGTTAAGACAGGCAGGCTGAAGGAGAATCAAGAGAGTGCAGCTTCAGGAAACTCCAAAGAAGAAAGGAGGATGTGGTCAACACTGTCAAAAAAAACCCACAGAGAGATGGAGGAGGACAAGGACTAAGAAAAGGTCATTGGCATGAAAAGGTAGAGAGAGTATAAGATTTAGAGATGGTAGAAGATGGATTAAATCCCTCCTCCATACCTATGTGATCTTGAGCAAGACATCTGACCTACTTTGGGACTCAAGCTTCCTCATCTTTAAAATGAAGGAATTGAATGAGATAACGGCCAAGATCCTACCCATTTTTAAAAGTTACAATCCTAAAATTTGATTTCTGAGGGGCCTTGCAGCATTAATGAACTATGGTTTTAGATAGGTAGAGAAGAAATAAAACAGATCCTTGACCCTTGAGAAGCTGACAATCGAGTAAGGAATATAACACACAGACACCAAAGTGGGAGAGGATGGGAAGGAGATAGGAACAAATATTTATCAAGGACTTATTTTATGCCAACATCCCATTTGTTCTTTTTTTTGCCACACAGCTAGGTAATTATTAAGTGTTTGAGACTGGATTTGAACACCCAGGTGCTCCTGACTCCAGGGCTGGTGCTTTATCCATTGTGCCACCTAGCTGCCCCCATCCCATTTGTTCTTAATGACAACCCTGAAAATTAGGCATTACTGTGATTCTCATTTCATAGGTGATTGGGGCAGCTATATTCTTGAGTTCAAATCTGGCCTCAGTCACTTATTACTGCCTAATCCCAGGCAAGTCACGTAATCCCGTTTGCCTCAGTTTCCTCACCGCTAAAAATAAACTGGAGGAGGAAATGATGAACCACTCCACTTATTTCTGCCAAGAAAATGCCCAAAATGGAATCAAAAAAGGGTTGAGACACAATTGAAAAATGACTGAACAACAATTCTACAGTTGAGGAAGCTTAAAAAGACAGAAGTTAAGTGACTTGTCCAGGATCACACAGCTATTAAGAATCTGAAGTCGTATTTAAAGTCAGAACTTCCCAACTCCAGACTAAGCTCTCTATCCACTGTGCCACCTAACTGCCTTTAAATAAAGTAGAATAATAAATACAGAGTATAAAAGTCTTAGTGCAATTTTAAGCTTCCACTGTTTTTATATTATCATATTAGAGTAGGGAATCTTAGTCATTTTTGAATTATGGCACCCTTTACTAATCTGTGGAAATCAAATTTATGGACCCCTTGTAAGAATAAGATTTTAAATGCATAAAATACAATATATAATATTAAAGGGAACCAATTGTACAGAAATACAGTTGCCATTATAGCATATGGAGATATCATAGCTATAACACAATCATACACACACACACACACACACACACACAAAATGTATTTCCAAGCTTTGCTAACATCCAGACACTCATGATGCATGATCAATATTGTAGAGGATGTGGGAAAACTGGGATATTAAAGTAGTTTTTGTGGAAATGTGAACTGATCCGACCATTCTGGAAAGCAATTTGGAACAATGCCCAAAGGGCAATAAAACTGAATATTTCCTTTGATTCAGAAATATCACTATTAGATCTATATCCCAAAGAGATCATAAAAAAGGGACAACACACATATGCTCAAAAATATTTGTAGCAGTAATGGCAAAGAATTAGAAATTGAGAGGATGCCCATCAACTGGGGAATGACTGAAGAAGTTACGGTATATGAATGTGATGGAGTACTTTTGTTCTTAAAGAAATCATGAGAGAGGCTTTCTCTGCCTCCTCCTGGACTGGCTCTGGTGGTGGCTCAGGGAGCTCCGGGCTGGGCATCTGTGCGCTTCACAGTCTGTATGAGGGAACTTAGTGAGCTCTGTGGCAGCGTGGCTGTGGCGGAGGCCCGCGACCTGGAGATCAGGGGCAACCACTAAGAAAGGAAGAATGCAGAAATCAAAGTGTCATGGAAGCCTACAAATGAGAAACAGTGACAGGGACCTATGAACAAAGAACCTCATCAGGTTCCCAAGTAAAACCTAGACGTGTAGTACAACAAAACAATTCATTATCCTCCAACAATTCTCCAAATTTTGTGAAGAAACCTCACCCTCGGCCAAGTGATAAACTTAATCCTAAAACTATTGACCCGTATCGTGATCAACCACGTGCCCCTTCTGCTTTTGCTGCTATTTACTCCAAAGGAGGTATTCCTTGCAGGTTGGTACATGGTTCAGTAAAAGACAAATTACAGTGGGACTGTCTTTCTGAAACTCTTCCATTTGATCCTCTTCTTACTACTTTAGCAGAGGGTTTAAGAGAAACTAAACATCCATATACATTTGTATCAAAAGGTTTTAAAGAATTACTTTTAGTTGAAGGTGCTATTGAAAAAAACTGCCCTCGCTACCTAGACTGATTCCTGTCTTGAAGGCAGCTCTGACTCATCCATATGGTGAAGTATTTGAAAGGGGTTTGAATGCTTTAGTACAGCTGAGTGGCATTGTTGGGCCTTCTCTAAATGATCATGTGAAGCATGTGCTTACAAGTCTTTCCAAGAGACTAATGGATAAGAAATTCAAAGAGCCAATCACCAGTGTTTTACAAAAGCTAGAACAACATGGTGGAAGTGGCAGCATAATGATCTTCAAAGCTAAAATTCCAACTTATTTTTCCATCTGCTCTCAAAAGAAATGATAAAACCATTTGACATTGTGAGAGATGTCAGAAGTTTGTTGGTGAACATCATAGGATCCCTTTTGAACATGTTTCATATTTTTTATCACAGCTACCGATTTGTTATTTACATTATAAAAAATAATACACAAAAGTGATTCTACTGAATCATAGCAAATAAGCATTTATCAGCCTGGGAAAATGGTTAATTAGGGAAAACTATTGAAAAGACTTCTTTAGTGCAATTTTGTGGGGTTTATCAAACAATTCTTTTTTCTGCTACAGTTGGTCTGTATTAAGAACCACAGTTTTGTTTACAGACTTAATATTTATATTTTAGTGCCTCTTGGTTATAATCATGTGATTGCACTAATAACTTTTTCATAATTACTGTTATACATGAGTTTTTAGATTTATCAGAGTCATAGAAATTAGTAAATGTCTAGTAATTCACTGATAAATTATTGCTTATAAAGAGGTATTTTTGTAATATGAAATACTTGGTAAAACATCCAGAACATTTAAAAGAATGAGTTTTTTCAATAGTACATGTAAATTATTATTACAATTTGCTAAAGCTGTATATGAGTTTAGGTGCTGTGTAATATATAAGTAAATGTTATTTTTTATATTTCCTTACTTAAAAGAAATATAAATTGTAAATTGGGATATTAAAGAATTCAACGCTTGAAATTCCAAATTGTATTTATAAAATTTGTAGGGTTAACTTGTTAACTCTCTTTTAAATAAGCTTAAGAAACATGTTATAGTTCTTATGTGAAAAAAAAAAGAACTCATGAGAACACTATTGTTCTATTAGAAACCAGGAGGGATGGGATTTCAGGGAAGCCTGGAGGGATTTGCATGAACTGATGCTGAGTGAGATGAGCAGAACCAGAAAAACACTGTACACCCTAACAGCAACATGGGAGTGATGTTCAACTTTGAAGGACTCGCTCATTCCATCAGTGCAACAATCGGGAATAATTTTGGGCTGTCTACAAAGGAGAGTGCCATCTGTATCCAGATAAGGAGCTGTGGAGTTTGAACAAAGTGCAAGAACTATTCCCTGTAATTTAGGGAAAAAAACAGATATGTTATTGTCTGATCTTGTTACCTCTTAGACTTCTTGTCTCTTCCTTAAGGATATGATTTCTCTCTCATCACACCCAATTTGGATCAATGTACAACATGGAAACAAAGTAAAGACTAACAGATTGCTTTCCTGGGGGGGGTAAGATTGGGGGGGAATTGTAAAACTTAAATAATATCTTTAATAAAAAAAATTTAAAAAAAAAGAAATCATGAGAGGGGGCAGCGAGGTAGATAGAGCACTGGCCCTGGAGTCAGGAGGACCTGAGTTCAAATCTGACCTCAGACACTTAATTAGCTCTAGCTGTGTGACCTTGGGCAAGTCACTTAACCCCAACTGCCTTGCAAAAACACAAAAAAAGAAAACATGAGAGATTAGACTTTATAGAGAAGCCTAGAAGAAATTATATGAACTGAAGCCGAGTGAAGTGAGCAGAATCCAGAGAACATTGCTCACACTAACAACAGCATTGTGAGATGATCAACTATGATGGATAAGCTCCTCTCAGCAGTTTAGTGGCCAAGGATAATACTGTGAGACCTGTTATGGAAAATGCCATCCACTACTGGGTCTTTACCCTGAAGAGATTATGAAAAAGTGTAAAAACATCACAAAAATGTTCATAGCAGTTCTCTTTATGGTGGCAAAGAAATGGAAACTGAGGGAATGC
Organism: Macrotis lagotis; assembly: GCF_037893015.1. Lineage (NCBI taxonomy): Eukaryota > Metazoa > Chordata > Mammalia > Peramelemorphia > Peramelidae > Macrotis > Macrotis lagotis. The sequence goes on along the minus strand of NC_133660.1, from coordinate 14,720,926 downwards.
CTATCAATTGGGTAATGGCTTAACAAATTGTGGTATATAGATGTGATAAAACGCTATTGTTCTCTTAGCCAGGAGGAATGGGAATTCAGGAAAGCCTGGAAGGATTTGCATGAACTGAAGCGGAATGAGATGAATAGAACCAGAAGAACATTGTACACCCTAACAGCAACATAGGAGTGATGATTAACCTTAATGGACTTACTTATACCAACAGGGCAACAATCAGGCACAATTTTGGGATATCTGCGATGGAGAATGCCATCTGTATCCTGAGAATGAATTGTGGAGTTTGAACAAGGACCAAAGACTTTCTATGTACCTTTAATTTAATTTCTTTTTTTTTTAGGTTTGTTTTTTTTGTAGGGCAAATGGGGTTAAGTGGCTTGCCCAAGGTCACACAGCTAGAACTAATTAAGTGTCTGAGGTCAGATTTGAGCCCAGGTCCTCCTGACTCCAGGGCTGGTGCTTTATCCACTGCATCACCTAGCCGCCCTAATTTAATTTTTTTTAATTGTCTTATTATTTAATTTTTTATCTTATACTGTATGTTTCTTCCTTAAGGATATGATTTCCCTCTCATCACATTCAACTTAGATCAATGCATACTATGGGAATGAGGTAAAGATAAACAGCCTTCTGTGGGGGGTGGGAGGGAGGGAAGCAAGATTGGGGAAAAAAATTGTAAAACTGAAAATAATAAAACCTTTCTAAAATTAAAAAAAAAAAGGAAAATTTCATCCATATCCAGAGAAAAACCCTGGAGTCTGAATGTAGAGCAAAGCATATTATATTCACTTTTTAAAACTTCTTTCATGTTTTTTTCTTTCTTACTCCTAATTTGTTTCTACCAAAATTCTAATTCTCTTGCAACAGGACTTATTATGGAAATATGTTTAAAAGAATAGTACATATATAACTTTTACCAGTTTTTTCACCACCACAGAAAAGGGACAAGGAAGGAAGGAATACATAAACTTGCAAATTGATGAATACTAAAAACTATCTTTGTATATAATTGGAAAAATGAAATAAAAATTTTAAAAAAGAAATATTAATTTGGCAACTGGGTGGAAGATGAATTGGAGAATGGAGGCAGGTAAACTAATTGGGAAGCTACCACAATAATCCAGGTGATCATACCAAAGAATCCCAAATTGTATCAATAAAAACATTAAAAATTATTGGTAAAGTACAAGCTTCACGGTTTGTATAAAAAATATGATAAAATTTACATATCAAGACCCCAAAACTACTGTTATTTGTCATGGGGAAACAAGTTTTTCTAATGAATTACAAGCAATGCAAGAATGCCTCCTTTTCAGGGTGGCTAGGTGGCATACTGGATAAAGCACCGGCCCTGGAGTCAGGATTACCTGGGTTCAAATCCGGTCTCAGACACTTAATAATCACCTAGCTGTGTGGCCTTGGGCAAACCACTTAACCCCGTTTGCCTTGCAAAAACCTAAAAAAAATGCCTCCTTTTCCCCATTATTTGACACAGTGCTAGAAATCCTCTAATGTTTTGAATGAATGTATTGTTATAATAATAAGACAAAGAGAAAAAAAATTTAAGTAGTTGAGACCTAACTCTCCCTATTGGCTAATGAAATAATGATTTACTTAGAAAATTTCAGGAATTCAGCAAGAGATTCAGTAGAGTAACATGAATAAGATCGTCAGCTAAGTAACAGGATTCAAAATAAATCCAAAGAAGCAATAGCATTTCCATATAGTAATAAGAAATTTTAAGAGAAAATAGAAAGGAAAGTTCCATTCAAAACAACCATAAAATACATAAAATATCTGGTGATATTTTATATAAATGAATGAATGAAAATGAATGGATGGACAGATAAATGGATTAAAAAATAAAGGAAAACCAAGGACTTAAAGAAATAGTTTGATAACACTCTTTAAAGAAATAATCATTACATAATTGTCAAAATATTTATTCCCCTTATTGGGTCACATTAATATAATATTAAATACTACCTAAATTAATATATAGAATTACTGCTCTACCAATCAAACAAGACCTAGATAAACAACAAGGGTTAGATAAAAATAACAAAATTCACTTGAAAGATGAAAAATACCACTTGATCTTGTGGTGTTCTCTAATGCCTCTTCAAAATTATCTCATACTGGCTAAAAAAAATTAAAATTGATAAGCTGAATAGACTAAATAAAAGAATAACAACTAAATTCAATAACTCAGTGTTTCATATACCTGAGAACATAAATTATTTAAGTAAATATTCCTCATTTGACCATAACTGATTACTCTTTGTAGCTTCTGTCCACTCTATCCACTTCTGCCAAACAAAACAAATCAAATCTTGCTTCCAGGTGACACTTCTTTAATACCTAAAACAGTAACCATACCCTGCCAACATAAATATTCTTTTCAAAAAAAAATTCCCCATTTCTTTATATTAATCCTCATATGATCTGATTTTTGTTGTGAAGTCTGTGAATTCATGATACAAACAAGAGACTGATAATGAGTATCATTTGAGACCTTTTTCATCATTTGTATGAACTTGACCCTATTAAATACTTGGCACCAGTGACTATGAGACGAATAGAAGTGTTAAATTACCATAACCAGTTAATCTGACTCTCTATCATCTAACAATCATTAACACTCAGTCCATCTTCAGGTGCTTTAGATCATAAATCAATTTTATTTCGTGTTTTCTCACTTTCCTTTTGAAAGTTACCCAACTGGAAGTCACCAATATAAAGGTGATGGGAAGGGCCATCAGCGTGACTTAACCACAAAGTGAAATTTTAAAACCTTGAATAGCTTTATAGAGAACCCGAACCAAGAGATAAAATGAAACAATGCACAAAGTGATCCAAAGAGAGTATAAAACAAGAAGCATATTTACTGTCCCCTGCAAGAATCCCAATCTAATTATATGTTAGCCTTTCTAGGTCTCCCTCTCTTATACAATCAAATATTCACAACAGTAGTTAAATGGTATAGTTGGTAGAGTACCAGATTATAGTCATTTAGATCGAAGTTTAAATTAGGTCTCAGACTTATTAGCTCTGTGACTCTGGGCAAGTCACATAACCTTTTTGCCTCAGTTTCTTCATCTGTAAAATGGGCCTACCTTCTAGGGTTGTTCTAAGAAATAAATGACATAATACTTATAAGTTATTTAGCCTGGGATATTGTAGTCATTATACAAATTATAGCTATTACTATTATTATATTATTTTCCATAGTCCATGTATTATTTTCATTTGCATTTGATTTTTGAGAGATAGGTTGCAAAGTGGTCAGAACACTAGGTCTAAAAGTCAGAAAGACCAGAATTCAAATCCAGTCTCCCTTTACTTACTAGGTGCACATCACTTAAACCTTTATTTATCTCAGTTTCTTCAAATGAAAAATCAGAATTAATAATAACATCTATCTCACAGAATTATTTTGAGAATCAAACAAAATAATATTTGTAATGTGCACAGTCTGGTACGGTAAGAAGCACTTAAAATTATCTTCCTCTAGTGTACTAGTCTTATATCTTCAACTAAATCTCAAGCTCTTTGAGGTCTAAGATCTTTTTTTGCATCCCCTTCAGGCTGCAAATCTAGGAGACTGAATAATGCTGGTATACCCACCAATAGAAGCAGGAAGAAGGCTGAGGGTAGGCTGAGGGAGATAATGAGTTCTGTTTAAATTTAAAATAAATTTGAAAGATAGAAATGCATCAAGTCTAGAATTGGAGGCATAGAATTTGACTTCTGGATCTGATTCTTACTATCTGTATGAGCTATGATTTGTCATCACTAAGAATATTTAAGAAAATATGTGGCAGACCTTAAAGACAATGCACAAAAATGTTCTTAGCATCACTGGGACAAATATGATAAATATTCTAATGGGGATTATCCATATTTGGGATAAAATTTTAATCATGTTGATTAATCAATCAGGCATACATTTCAATTTAAAATCTAATTACTGGCCGGGAGGCAGATAGGAAGAGAAGATGAGAGTACTAGGTGTTAGAAGAGAAAGCATCTCCCTAGGTCTGGAAAGGTAACATCAGTTAGTCAGTAAGCATTCTATGAGATTCTACCACGTAAGCATTGAGGAAACAAACAAAAAAGGTAACCACATTATACTCAAATCCCTGCCCTCGAGGAGCACAAAGGGGTAGACATCATGAAAGTAGTGATGTACAAAAAAGCTATAATAGTAATTTTTAAAATATTTTCTACATATACTATGTATATAGTATTGACTACTTATACATTTTAATATACCTACCATATTGATTTACTATATTACAAAATAAATAGTAAAAATAGTAAATAACCTATAGAAAGAAGGCACTAGAATACATGTGAATCAGGAAAATCTTTTCAAAGAAGATGGGACTTTCACTGGGACTTGACTGACTCCAGGAAAGCAGAGGTGAGGAGGGAAAATATTTCAATTCAATTCAATTTCAGTGGAAAGCTTGGTCATCACAGTGTAGTTGTTCATGTTATCTATCCCTTAAACTATATCAAGAAGCTAATTTGGTTCTGACTGTCTTCCTGGAATCAGTGAATTGAAATTCTAATTTAGACGAGTACAGTATTTGCCATGGAAGGTTGGTCTGATCTTGCATTTTATTAACAAGCCATTCCTATAAAAATCAGTGATGTCTGAAGGATCACTGGTTTTAAAATCAAGAAAGTTGGGTCTAATTCAAACTTTGTCAAAATAATTAACTGTATAATCTTGGACAAGTCTTTGGCTTGAATTTTACCCTCCATGAGATGAAGGGCTTGTATCTAATGTCCCTTCTGATTCCAAAATTCTATAAACTTTAGTAGTATTATCTGCCCAGTATACTGTAATGTTTTAAAAAACTGTAATGTTTAAAAAAAATCAAATATTCAGGGGTCTCCTGAAGAATACTCAGCTCTTTGAGGGATTTAGAAACCAACCTCAATCTTTGGTTGATGTAGAATAGGAATGCTTTGGCTAATTGACTTCTGGGATATGAGAATTTGTATCTGTCTCTATTTGCCACTGATGTTCACCTCATTGTTAGGATGGAAATTTGCTAAAACGTGGAGTTAAGGGAAAAAAGGGTATAAGGTGTTACCAAATATAGACTGTCTTGGACAGGAGATTTTAGGAGTGTGTCAGGAATTAGGATATATAAGAACAGAAGGTGAGAGAAATCAGAAGAAATGTAGGGAGTTCCTCCTCACTAAAAGACCTAGGAAAATCATATCCTGATGGGAAAATACAGTCACAGTGAGTCCTCTATCCAGTCGAATTTTGCAAAGGGAAGGAGACAGGTTTGCACACACTGGAGATGGATTGGGCAGGAGCATGCTTCACAGGAGGTCCTCCAGGGTCACTGAGAGGAGGTTATGCACCAGGGCAAGAAGATGTAGATTAGGCTACTGTAGATTAGAACAGGTGCCAACTGGTAGTTTTGTCTACTCAGTCCTGGGTAGCAGGTCCAGGTCAGAGTAAGGAGGAGACCTGCAAGTAGCAGTTAGTAACACTCCCTGGTAGGAAAGTCAAGGATGGTAGAGACAGAACCAAGAAAATTCAAAAATAAGCAAGTATGACTCAGACCTCAGGCATAAAGTAGGGTCTCATCTCCAATTTCTAACCCAATCTATAGAGGAATAACTAAGGTGAGAATCCCAGAACAAAGACGAACTCCTAGTTTTGACCCTCTGAGCTTTCTAGCTGCCTGTCAAGTGTTGAGTCCAGCAGCATCTACTCTTGCTCTGAACCAAGCCCAGGTCAAAATCTTGCAGAGCTCAGACTGGGGGGGGGGGGGGGGGAGATTAACCTTTGCCTGGATCAAACCACCTAGAGAGTCCTGAAAGGTGTAGGTCTCCAGCTAATCCTTGATATCCTAGAGTAACAAAACACTCAATACAGCAGGAAACAGCAAAAGGACCAGCAGAAATGCCATACAGCCTGCCCTAACACCAAGTTTGAAGTCAGGAAGTAGGCTGAAAGAAAGGGTAAACACAAAAGAGTGAGCTATTGTGGTGGTAGGGGCACTTAAGATACAAACAAAGAAGAAAAATGACTCCAAAACATCTGCAAGTATTGCTTCAAAGCAAAATCACAGGTTGGGCACAAACTCAACTAGAATTCCTGGAGAAGATGATATAAGAGTTTATAAATAGTTTTAAGATGTTTTTATAAATAGAATGAAAGCACCTGAGGAAGAAAGTAAAAAAAAAAAAGAGAGATATAGAAGAAAAAAGTAGAAAGAGAATTAAATGTCTGGAGAAAGAGGAACAAAATCTTGTCAATGCTCTGAAAATTAAAAGGAACTATGTTACAAGTCAATGACTACATGAAACAACAAATAATATTAAATCAAAATGCTGAAAAAGATAGGAAAAATAAGATGTCTCATAACAAAAACAATTGATCTGGAAAACATAAAGGAGAAGAAAAAATTTAAGAATCATTAGATTAACAGAATGCTATGATCAAAAAAGGAGTATAGATGTCATATTTGAAGAACTCTTAAAAGAAAACTGCCCAGTTCTCTTATAACCCAGAGGGTACAATGGAAACAAAAAGACCCCACCAGTCACTTCCAGAAACTCCAAAATGAAAATTCCCAAGAACATTAAAGTCAAAATCCAGAGTTTGCAGGTTAAAGAAAAAACATTACAAGCACCAGAAAGAAACAATTTGAATAGCAGGAAACCATAGTCAATGACACATAACTGAGCAGCCGCCACTACAGAAGAACAGAGAGCCTGGAATATGATATTCTAGAAGACATAGAATATAGGTTTTTAGTCAAGACTAAGTCAACCATCAAAACAGAATAAAATGTAGTTAGGGTAGTATTCTAGTACTGAGCTTGGAGTTAGTAAGACCTGAGTTCAAATTCATCCTCAAACAGTTACTGTGTGCCCTTGGGCAACTCACTTAACTTCAAAATGGGGATGACTGTACCCTGGGATAATGTTTGTAAAATACTTAGCCTGGTATTTAGTAGGTGTTATATAAATGCTTATTTTCTTCACCCTCCCAGTGCTACAGGGATAAAAACAGATTTTGGATGAAACAGAGGACTAGAGATGCAGAGACTTTGAAGTACAAACAAGAGTGAAGTAAAACATAAGTTAAACATGAAGGATTAAAGAGAATAAAGTGGGGGTGGCTAGGTGGTACAGTGGATAAAACACCAGCCCTGGAGTCAGGAGTACTTGGGTTCAAATCTGGTCTCAGACACTTAATAATGATCTAGCTGTGTGGCCTTAGGAAAGCCGCTTAACCCCATTTGCCTTGCAAAAACCTAAAGAGAATAAAGTGCTTATATTAAAATATAGGAAGATGAAACCTGCGTTCCTTAACATCATAAAGGTTCTTAGATCTTGTCCAATTAAGTAAGAGTTGAGACTGGTTCTGTTTGTCTTCATATATAGAAAAGAATGGGGAAAAGGGGAAGAAGACTATACTTGGGAGGTGGTAAGTGGGAGGTTAGAAAAAATTATCTTATAATCAGGTTTACAAGGAAGCATTTATGCCAATGAGGAGGGGTTGGGGAGTGGCTGACACTTGAACCTCATCCTCATCTGATCTGGTCAAAAGAAGATTACACACACACACATCACATGAACACACAGAAAATTGGTAAAGAAATATATATGATTCAACAGTGAAATGGGGAAAGAGAAGGTAGAGGGGGAAGGGAATTAAAATGTAGGTAGATTACGGGAGATTAGTTTTAAGAAAAACAAATTCTAAGGTAGGACAAATATTATATATATATATATATATATATATATATATATATATATATATATATATCTTCGTAAAGTGGTAAAGAATGGGACTCTGAGGGGGTACCTATAAACCGGGGAATAGATGAACAAGTTATGATACAGCAATGTGATAGAATATTACTGTGCTGAATTCTTAGCATGAAGATCAATCAAGATTCCAAAGGATTTATGATGAAACATGCAAACCACCTCCTGATAGTGAGTGAAAGATTAAGAATGCAGAATGAGACCAATCTTTTTAAGATATAGCCATCATGGAGATCATTATGATTGATCATACGTGTTTACAATGGATTTTGTTTTTCTAATACTCTCAATGGAGGAAAACAGTTCAGGGTTTGAGGTGGAACAGTGAGAAAGTTGATATTAGCTAATTTAAAACAAATTGTGTGTATGTATGTGTGTGTGTGTGTGTGTGTGTGTGTGTGTGTGTATATATATAAATAATTTGAGAACTCTGATCAATACAGTGCTTTCTTAAGGATACATGAGTGGTGAACTAATCCAACCATTCTGGAGAGTAATCTATAACCAAAAAGCAATAAAATTGATTGTACTCTATTACCCAGAAATATAAATACTAAGCCTAAATCCAAAAGAAATTATAAAAATTGGGAAAAGTATCACATGATCAAAAATATTTATAGTAGTTCTTTTTTCTGGTGGCAAAGAATTGGAAATTGAGAGGATGCCCATTAATTGGGGAATGGCTGAACAAGTTATGGTATATGAATGTTATGAAATACTATTGATCTGGGGCAGCTAGGTGGTGTAGTGGATAAAGCACCGGCCCTGGAGTCAGGAGTACCTGGGTTCAAATCCGGTCTCAGACACTTAATAATTACCTAGCTGTGTGGCCCTGGGTAAGCCACTTAACCCATTTGCTTTGCAAAAAACCTAAAAAAAAAAAAAAAAAGAAAATATTATTGATCTACAAGAAACCATAAATGGTTGAACTTTAGAGAAGCATGGAAAGAATTACACAAATTGAAGAGATCATTATACACAGCAGCAATAACACCGTGAGTTGATCAACTTTGATGGATGCAGTTCTTCTCAACAGTTCAGAGATCTAGGATAACCCAAAGACCTACTATATTCATATATCCATTCATATCCAGAAGAAAGCAAAACAAAAGCACAACAAACCCACAGAATCTGAAATGACACTATGTTCACTTTTTAAAAACTTCTCTTATGTTTTTCCTTCCTATCCCATAGTTTTCTTTCTTTTCCCTTAGTCTTAATTCCTCATGCACAAAATGATTAATATGTAAATATGTTAAACACAAAAGTACATACATGATTTTTACCAGATTGTTTGCCACTGCAAGGAGTGGGATGGGAAAGAAAGGGAAGGTGGTAGAAAAATGTGTAATCTATAAATATGCAAATGGATGAATGTTGAAAAAGTTCTATAAAGTGTAACTGGAAAAATAAAATATCAATAAAAAAGAACTCATGATGAAATGTGCTGCCCACCTACTGACAAAGAGATGATAGACTCAGCATAGACGGACACATCATTTTTTTAAAGACGTGGTAAATGACAAATTCTGTTTTGCTTGACTATATATGTTTGTAATAGGAGTTTTGTTGTTCTTGCTTTCTCAATGGGGACAGAGAGGAGGGACGTGGGAGGTAGAAAAGGCTGACCTTTGAAAATAAAATTTAACTTTAAAAGTTATGCAAGAATGGAAGATATCAAAAAGTCAGGACTTGTTCTGTCTTGAAAAATGGTTTGGACAATGGTTTGGGAGGGAAATCAAGAGTCCTATGTAGAGAAGGTGTTCTGTGTTTAGGGAGGACATTATCCTCTTCAAAGATGGAAAATGGAGAAATACCAGGGAAGAAAGTTTACTAGAATAGGATAGAGTGTACTAAAACTCCTCTGGGAATCAGCTTCAAATAAGTCTTGTGACAATTAGTCATTTCAAGTTGCTTGTATACGCATTCTGACATGTTCACAGATTAGATTTCACTGCTGTTCTCTGGGCTGGAAGGCTTCTTTACTTCAGGGAAAAATAACTTTCCCAATAATGGACCAAGATCACAAACCTAAAGCCTGACATTCAGAGACCACCTTGTTCATCTCCCTTGTTTTATGGAACCGAAGTCCAGGGAGGTGTTGGATGACTTACCAAAAGTTACACAAATACTTCAAAGAAGCACATAACTTGATTCACCAGTGATTTGAATCCAGGTCCTCTGACTTCAAAACCAGAGTTACCATTTACTATTTTCCTAAATATAAATTTCTTTAAAAATTAAAGTTTGGAGATTCTAAAGAAAATTGATTGTGAAATCTAGTTCAATAAAATCTAGGAAATAATTTAAAGAATAATTCAGAAGTAGAAGTATAAAGAATACTTGATCTTCCTACCCCTGACTTTACTTGATACTTGTTTACTTCTCTTTTTTACTGGAGTTCTCTTAGGGGGAGGAAGGGAAAAAAGGTAACTTTCAAGTCTCCCATCCACCACACCCCCACAATGAAAGGCCAGGAGACTTTTTAGATGGCTTGTAGTAACATGTATTTCTGGAGGAAGAATTACTTGACAAATAATGTTCCATCTGACAAATGGTAGTTGAACTAAGCAATGTCTGATTGACACCTTCAATTATTTAATATTGCTGGTCTTTCCTATGAAATCAATTATCCATTAAATCAATCTCATTTAAATTTCCCCTACCCTCAATGCCTTAAAAAAAAGATTGCAGACTGAGAGTTAAAAGTGGGGGAAACATCTGAAAGAAGTTGTCCAAGGACCCAAACAGAGCTATGTGAGACACTTCACAGTGGGGGCTGTTCAACCAGTCATTAATGTTAGGACAATAGTGCTTTATATGTTAACCATGAGTGTTTCCATTAATGGCCTTGAGCCCAGAAATTACTTTCCTCATCAAAGAAAAATCCTTGCCGATCCGGACATTTCAGCCAAAAACCTTATTGCTCAACATGCAGCTATAACTATATATAGATCTACGATATAGGACAGCTTTTGGGATGTCAAAGAGATAAATCGTGATTTCAAAGCATAATGCATACCACATGTTTAATATCTATGCCAAAAGGAAAAAATATAAATGGACATCCCTTTATTATTTTACCATTTGAATTACACTGATGTTCTTTTTTGCTCAGCTGAGCCTTCTTCCAGGCTAAGATGGGTTCAACACCTCCAGGAGGCCCCATGTTACCGGTGGCAGAAGACCTAAATTTGTCACATAGCATCACACATTTTGCCCCTTTAAAGTCAGACTAGGAATTTGGAGTTTCTAAGACACGTTTGGCTCTACTCAGCTCTGCCTAGGTGGTTCATCCCCAGGATGGGGCAGGCGGTTTGATGCTGATAATAAAACGAAGACATGTCTTTTGGGAAAGAGAGAGAAGCACTCTCTTCCTGGCACACCTAGCTGAGTCAAGGGCAGGCAGCAACAAGCCATAGCCTAGAGGAAGCTACATGTGTTTATTCACCAGCCTCTCCCATCAAGTGTTGTCATAAAGAAATTAGTGTAAAGAAATACCAGATGCTATTAATGAAGATACTGAAGAGGAAAACAATATAGACTATTAAAAAGGTTAACAGGATTTAAAAATATACAAGATATGAAGTTTAAAATGTTCTGTTCACTCATCTTTAACCTCTGTGATGGCGAATACTCTCTATAAAGTCTATTTTGTATCATGGACCCCTTTGGCAATCTGGGGAAGTTTATGAACTCCACAGCAAAATGTTTTAAATGATTAAATTAAAACACATAGATCTACAAAAGAAACAAACTTTATTGAAATATAATTATCAAAATATGAAAAAACAAAAGAAAAACTATATAAATACAATTATCAAAATATTAGAAAACAAAACAAAATTTTTAAAAAACACAGAAACTTTAGGTTAAGAATCCTTGTTGCTATGCCCAAAGGACAACAAAAATGAGCATACCCTTTGATGCAGCAATACCACTAACTGGGTCTATACCCTGAAGAGATGATGGAAAAGGGTAAAAACATTACTTGTACAAAAAAAATCATAGCAGCCCCGTTTGTGGTGACAACAAACCAGAAATCAAGTAAATGTCCTTCAATTGGGGAATGCCTTCACAAACTGTGGTATATGTATGTCATGGAATACTATTGTTCTATTAGAAACCAGGAGGGATGGGAATTCAGGGAAGCCTGGAGGGATTTGCATGAACTGATGCTGAGTGAGAGAGCATAACCAGAAAAACACTGTACACCCTAACAGCAATGTGGGGGTGATGATCAATCTTGATGGACTTGCTCATTCCTTCCATCAGTGCAACAATCAGGAATAATTTGCAGCTGTCTGCAATGGAAAGTGCCATCTGTATCCAGAGAAAGAACGGGGAAGTTTGAACAAAGAACAAGGACTATTACCTTCATTTAGAAAAAAAAATGATATCTTATTGTCTGATCTTGCTATCTCTTATACTTTATTTTTCTTCCTTAAGGATTTGATTTCTCTCTCATCACATTCAATTTGGATCAATGTATACCATGGAAATAAATGTAAAAACTGGCAAATTGCCTTCTATGGGGGTGGGGGGAGGGAAGTAAGATTAGGGGAAAAATTGTAAAACTCAAAATAAAATCTTTAAAAAAAAAAAGAATCCTTGTCTGTAGGGAGGACTAAATAGGAAAAAAAACATTATCCAGCTCTTTCCATAATCTGTAAAGGAGGCATTATGTATAGCAGGAGTGTGGGGCCAAGATACTAGGAGAAGGCAACTATTAGAAAGAAAAGGTCACTGCAGTTTGAATGCCATAATACAGAGTAAATATACATGTGACTAAAACAACAACATAACAATGATAGTTAATATTTACATGCAGCTTAAAGATCCACAAAGTCCTTTATCTCATTTGATCAACACAACAATGTTGTGAGGTGAGTGCCATTATTATCCTCATTTTCTAGACGAGGAATCAAGAACTGAATGACTTGCTTAGGGTCACAAAGCTCAACCTCTCTGACTGAATTTAGACTCAGGGATTCCTAAATTCTAGCATTCTTTATACATCAGTGGTTCTCAAAGTAGATCCTTAGGAAGGTAGTCAAAATTATTTTCTTCATCATCGTCATCATCATCATCTTCATCATTGTAAGATGCTATTTGCCTTTTCCCAAAGACATGTTTGTGAAGCTGGACTTTATATATTTCCACAAAAGAATATACTGCCGCACATGAAATAAATATGAAAATATAGCTATCTGCTATTAAGCTATAAATTAAAGAGATTTGTTTCCTCCCCCAAAACACTAAACAATGTCACTTCTGACTATTTTTCTGTTTTGAAAAGCACTTATTTAATCTTATCATGTAATGGTTTCTTAATTTTAAATTATCAGTTTTAATTTCTACTACAGTACATATTGATAGAACCATAAAGGTCATGGGAGGAATCTTCAGTCATTTTTAAGATTGAGAATCACTGCAGAATCACTGCACTCTATCATATAACACATAAGTGTTCATAGGAAACTATATCCAAGAAACCACATCCAGGTTCCATAGGACTTTAAGAAAGGCCTATTACAGGGGTGGCTAGGTGCTGCAGTGGATAGAGCACCAGCCCTGGAGTCAGGAGGACCTCAGTTCAAATCTGGCCTCAGAAACTTAATAATTACCTAGCTGTGTGGCCTTGGGCAAACCACTTAACCCCAATGCCTTGCAAAAACTAAAAAGAAAGGCCTATTACCCTCTGCTGCTGCAAACCCCTAAGTCTTGTAAGTTAGAAAGGTCTTGAAAGACAGAAGTAGATAAAGACATGGAGACAGCAAGAAAGAGAGACAGAGGGAGAAAAACAGAAAGAAAAAGACAGAGTGAGAGCGAGAGAGAGTGAAAAGGAGAAGGGGCAAGGAGGGAGGTAGAAAGAGAGGGGGAGGAAGGGAATAAGAGAGATGGAAGGCGAGAGAGAGAGAGAGAGAGAGAGATAGAGACTGTCTAAGAGAGGGTGGAGAGGAGGAAGGAAAGGAAGATACACATATCTGGAGATGCCAATCATTGCCACCCACATTTCCCACTGCACCTGGAGGAAGGGGAATAGAGACGACTGCCACCACAGTCTAAGACCCCACAAGATTGGTGATCTGAGTTGAGGAGCATCCCAGCGTCATGTTTGCTAAGTCTACACTGCTGTCACTGAGTGTCCCCCAACTGAATGAAAGGAAGGCTGAGCTGTCTCTGAGCCTCACTAGGGGTTGAAGCAGAGGGAGACTATATCTTACAGAGGCTCTGAGACCTCAAATGAAATCAGGTACTTACTCTATGGAAAACATTTTACAAATATTTCAGAGTGGAATAAATCTTAGGATTTCCCCATCAGCAGGAGTAAGGACAAAGGGAAAGCAGGAAGAGATGGGGGGGGGGGGGAGATTTGAGAAGGAAACCCTGTTGTGCCTTTGGTAATTGAGGAAAGAGGAGGAGGGGAGAAAGTTCTGTAATGGAAACCCTTCAGAGTTGTGGAGTCCAACCCCATCATTTTAGAGAGAAGACAAAGAAGAGTAGTGAAGTCACCTGTGCAGACAGCATCATAGAACTAGAAAGTGTCAGAGGCAAGATCTGAGGCCAGGTCTTCTGGACTCCAAAGCTGTGCTTCCCTGCCCATTAACCAGCATAAAAGGGATCATGTAAATACCACTGAAGCCAATTCCCCTCCTTGCTAGCTGGGCATGGTAGAAAAGAACAGAGATTAGATGCCTATACAGCAAGGATGGAAAATATAGCCATGTCAATCCAGGGTCATCAGTACCTTCTTTTTCTATAAATTAATGAAAATAATGATCATTATAAACACTAAGAAGAAAAAGAAAACTTATCTAATAATGAATAAGCCAAAGAATATCACCAAATAAAGAAATTCTATGACATATAAAAACAAAAAATAATACTAGAAATAAAAAATTTAAAAAAATAATGATAATAAGAACCAGGTCTGTCATTTCATCACTACTTACTAAATGTAAAGTTTTACCTCAGATAAGGAAATTATCTCTATGTAATCATTGAAACTTGGGAACCTTTCCTCCAAGTTATAGACTTAGAGTCTTAGAAAAATCCTTGTTCAGGGTGACATGTGTTAGAGGCTGAATTTGAACCCAGATTTCTTGGCCAAACAAGTCAGCTCTCTCTCTGGAAGCTATGTCAGAAACTGCCTTTCAAAAGAATCATGCTAGGACCAGGAATAAGCAAGCATATTAAATGAATAAAAGCAAGGTTTAATTTCGACAATGCAGGAGGGAAGGCAAAGGAATAGGAACTGAGCAAATTTCAAAAAACAAAAAAATAAAAATCAATAAAATTAGAAAAAAAGCAGAATAACCAAAGGTAAACAAATCAATGGTGAATAAGAATAAAATTGAAAAACAAACTTAAAAAATAAAAGAAATTTTTAAAAATCAATAGCATGTTAGGTGAAGTAATAGTCAGAAGTGAGATTAAGGAACTCAAACTTTAGATTGATAAGGTTCCTGAAGGGCATTCACACAAAGAAAAAAAAGAACTAGAAAATTCCTCAGAGTTGTCAGAACAAGAATCATTTTTCATTGGTGAGAATTCACAGAATTTGTCATGAAGAAGGACAAAATTCAAGTCTCCAAAAACACACAGAGATCAAATTTTAAAAGGATAAAAGCAAAAACAGGAATTATATTAAAGGCTACTAGGCTACTAGTTAAATTTTCACTACATTGTTTAGTGATAAATTAGAAATTTCCTTCAAAGTACTGCAATAACATAAGGAAAGTAAGCAAAATGGATGTCTGATTTTATGTGTGTATATACGTGTGTGTATACGTGTATATACGTGTATATATACGTATAACAGATATGACCAAGACAAGATGGGAGGGAGAGAGGGAGGGAGGGAGAGAGGGAGGGAGGGAGAGAGGGAGAGAGGGAGAGAGGGAGAGGGAGAAAGAGAGAGAGAGAGAGAGAGAGAGAGAGAGAGAGAGAGAGAGAGAGAGGAAGAAACAAAGAAACAAAGAAAGACATGATCAGTCACCTCTATTTACAAAATGGATGGAGTGCAACAATAGCTGTGGTACGGAAAGGATGTTTGGATTTCTATGGTGATCTCTATTCCTTAGTGGGGCAGCTGGTTGGCACAGGGGATAGAGAAACTAAGGGCCACAACAATGAAGTAGTTACCCAAAACCACAGGGACCATTTAGCCTTCAATGTCCCCATGAAAGGTCACCTCCTTCCTGAATCCTTCCTGATTATACCCAGATGAGGCAGTGGCCATTTAGGTGGCAGAGTGGATAGAGAATTAGCCCTGGAGTCAGAAAGATTCATCTTCCTGAATTCAAATCTATCCTGGAATACTAAATAACCGTGTGACCTTGGACAAGTCACTTAACCCAATTTGACTCAGTTTCCTCAAGTGTAAAATGAACTGGAGAAGGAACTGGCCAACTATTCCAGTATCTCTGTCAAGAGAACCTTAGATGAGTCACAAAGAGATGGATAGACTAAAAAACAATACAACATAATCATTCAGAGAAAAACTGCCACATTTACAATATGCCATCTCAGCACTCATATATCAAAGAAGTGCTACCAGATAAAGAAGATAAAGTTAAGAAAAGTGATAAAAAAAACCCACTGTAAATATACATAGAAGAAATATGTGCTAGTTATAAAAGCATTTTAGAGGAAAAGATTATAAAAGAATGAGTGGAAAATCAAGAACAGTATTATTGCCTCATCCACCCAAAGGGATACCTGGGTGACATCAACAATTACCCATCCATAGCCTTAAGGGCAGCTAGTTGTCACAGTAGATAGAACACCAAGCCTGGCGTCAGATTCACTAAAAAAGGAGACAATTAGGCAAGATTTGCTAGATAAATAGTAAATCCAAAAATATTCATATCTATCTTATAAAACCTAGATAAGTATTAATTCCAAAATAATTTATAGCAGGAAAAAATCCAGGAGAATTCATTTACTTAGATACAGTGTGACTGAGAAATAACTTTTAAATTGCATTGACAGATATAAAGGAAGCTCTAAATAAGTGAAGGTAAATTCAATGTTCATGGATAGATTGGCATAAGATAATGAAGTAAAAATATTGGAATAAATTTTAGACTTAGTATAATACCAATAAAAATGTTAATGGTTTCTTTTCAGAACTAAATAAATTAATACAATTCATGAGAAAAAAAGGGCAATTTTTTGGGGAAAATAACAATGGAAAAGGTCAAACTTCCAAAATTGTAAAGCATAAAACAAAGAAGCCATCAACTCTCTTTTTACTAGGTCAAAATAGAAAAGCAGGCTAATGGAAGACAATGGAGGTATCACAAATATAACTAAATATACAGAACACAATGGAGATCTCATAAACAAAACCAAATCTACAGAACCCTATAAGAAATAAAAACTTGTGGAAGAATAAATTGCTATATGCTCTTGGGAAAAATTTCCAGCAATATGGCAAAAAATAATTTTAAGGGGCAGATAGATGGCACAGTGGACAGAACAGAACACCAGCCCTGGAGTCAGGAAGCCCTGGGTTCAAATTTGACCTCAGACACTTAATAATTACCTAGCTATGTGACCATGGGCAAGTCATTTAAACCCACTGCCTTACAAAACAAAATAATAATTTTAAGTTCTCATCTCATATCCTATATGCAATAAAATGTCAATGAAAAAATTATGACTCAAGCTGTAAGATAATAGAATTTTGTCCCAATTTTGAAAGGGAGATGCATTTCTATTCACTAAAGAAATATAAGAAACCAGGGGAGAAAAAATTATTTGATTACCTGAAAAAAATTTAATTCTCTATAGCAACAAAAAAAAAACCCAAACAGAAATATCTGTAATTAAGGTAATATATTAATCTATAATTAAGGTAACATTAAAAACTAAACAATCAATTTATTAAATGTCAGACAATGTGCTAAGTGCTATGGACACAAAAAAACAAAAGGAAAAGCAAATTAAGAACAATCCCTGACTTCAGAAACTGATACAAATATCTAAAGAGAAGCTTATCTCCCTTTAATAAATGATTAAAGATGAACAATGAACTTACAAAATGATTTGAATGTAATAAACAAATTACTTGAAAAAATATTCAACTTTACTAATAAAAAAAGAAATGTAAGAATTACAGTAGCTTTGAATTGTTTCTTTATAGCATCAAACTTGATAAATTAACCAAAAAAACCCCAACTAATTTGAGAAGCTGTGGAATTTGAGAAATAAGGGTATTCAAATATTTGTTGGTAAATCATAAATTAGATGACTTTTTGGAGAGAAGACTAACAATTACATAAGAATGAGACACTGAGTCAATAATCCTCTCATTAGTAATATACTCTATGAGGATTATCAAAGAGGGAAAGGGAGCTATTTGTTGAAAACTATTTCTAGCTTTATTATCTGCAAATACTATGTTGTATGTTATTAGACTGTATATCATATCTTACAAAAAATCATAAAGGACTTAACTATTCAGGAGTGGGAGAGGAGATAAAAAAACTAAAACTTAATATAATGAATATAATGCAATTACAATAACAAAAAAGGACTATAAGTAAAAATTTGGCAAGATGTGTGGTGGAGTGAAGAAAACATCAAGGGACCATAGTTCCAATTCTGGCAAAACTGCTTTTTCTTTGTGGAGCTTAAAATTTGATAACCTTTAAAATATTTTCGAATTCTATTTCTATGATCCTATTGACCTCATCAAATACTCTATAGTGTCTATTCAAAACCTTTTCTATAGTCCTTCAATGTTCCAATCACAAGTTTCCCTCACTCTAATAATCTCAATTAACACTTAAAGCAAGAACTAGAGGCCTTCATTCCCCACCCCCATATAAAATCAAGGTTTATGTCCTTCCTTTCCTTTTGAAAGAAAGGTTTAACTCATCTTCTCATCAAGGACAACCAAGGGTCAAACCCATCTTTCTCACTCAGATCAATCAAGTGTCAGCCCAGCTTCTCGCCCAAGGGTAAGCAAAGGCTCAATCCATTTTCTTATCAAAAATAAGCCCTGCTATCCCATTACCACCTACATTTTTCAAGAACTCCCCTATTAATTATTCATTCTCTCTTCTACACCTTCAAGACTTTTGGCAAGATGGCACAGTCCATTTAGTTTTGGCCAGGTGTGTGAACTTGGATCTATTATTTAACCTCTCTTCAGCATTAATTTCTTTATCAAATAAATGGGGATAATAACAACGTGTCTCACCCAAAGTTTTTGACAAAACTTAAAGCCTAGATAAATGCTAGCTTTAATTGTTCTTATTGCCACAAAGAGAAAAATGAGTAGAAGCTACTCAATATAATGGCAATCATGTAACTGCTCTTAACAATTCTTGTAGTTCATAAGTAAAAGGTGTAGGCTGTCTCTAGAGTTAGTGAGCTCCAAACTCATCAAGTTTTCAAACGGAGGTTGAATGTTTCTCAGAGACATCAACAAATATTACTCCTGTTACTCTGAGGTCTCTTCTATTTAAGATTCTGTGATTAAGTTTTAGTCTTTAAAGGAATGCCTTCAGCTAAGGGAAACAGAGACCAGAAATGTAGTGATATATGCAAAGTCATACAGTGAGGTAGTGAGGTAATGACTGGCCCAGGATTGGGGTTCCCAGATTTCCTAACTCTCCAAGGGTATATTAGAACCAAATCATACCTACATACAGATTTTTAAATTTAACATAAACACTTAAAGCTCAAAAAGTGTTACAAAACAAGGCTTAGTTTGTTGTTCTGTTGATAGTCTAGACTTAAGAAAGTATGGGGAAAATGTTAGCAAAGCAGATAAACCAAAAAGTGTACCATGCTTACATTCCCCTCTGTCAAAACTGGTTTTTAAATATTTAACAGCCAAAGTGCCAACACTTTCTACTACATGGAGATAGTAGGGAAAACTATGGACACAAATAACTCTAACAGGACTTAGAAAATAAATACAAATGAGAAGTTCATTTCTGGTCATCTGGAGACCGTGCAGTATACTTTCCAGCCTTCAATCAACACTCACACTCATCAAGCATTTTTTAAGTGCCTTCTGACTGACCTCCATCTTTGTCTGGAATGAGAAGTTTCACTCCTGTGACCCTGGCCTCAAACTGCTGAGCACTTATTTTATCAACTCTCTGACCCACTCCCCCATTCTCTAACTGTCTCCTTGCCATGCCAGTACAGAAATCAACCCTTTGATGCAAATCAACGAATCTATTACTCCAGTCTTTATTTCTTCAGATTTCTCTGCCCACCACATTCGCCTTCATGGACTGTCTTCTCTTATCACAGTTGAGGCTGCACGAGGTCAGGAAAGGCCTTGCTTAATTAAAATTCTATTCTCAAAGTTGAAAAATTGCCCTAGTCCATTTGTTGTTGTTCAGATATGTCTTGACTCTTAGCGACCATAGTATGCAAATACCATTCATGGGTTTTTTTTGGCAAAGTGTGCTTTGTTATATTCTTTGCTATATTTGCTATATTTAGAGTGCTTTGCTATATATTCTTCTCCAGTAGATTAAGGTAAACAGAGCTAAGTGAGTTGCCCAGGGTCATACAGCCAGTGAGTGTCTGAAGCTATACTGAATTTGGGTCTTCCTGACTTCAGGCTCAGGGCTATACCTAGCTGCCTCTTAACTAGCAAATAAAAATGCTTCAAAAATAATTCTTTCTTCTTTCCCATCTCCTCTCTCTTTTTCTCCCTTTCCTCCTTTCTTTTACCCTTTCTTCCTATATAACCACCTCTTGTCTGAATTATTCCTAGTCTTCTAGTGGATCTCTTTCCTTCTTATAACTCTCCGGTCCCAAATATACCCTACAAATTTTTGCCAGCTCAACAGTCCACATATATATATGTGTGTGTGTGTGTGTGTGTGTGTGTGTGTGTGTGTGTGTGTGTGTATAAAATATATAGATATAGATATAGATAAATAGATATAGATAGATAGATAGATACATAGATAGATAGATAATCTGACTCCTCTAAGCTGAAGATTTTCAATATTTACCTAACAAGTGGAAGAAATTCAAATTCTTTAACTTGAAATTCAAGGCACTTTGTAACCTAGTTCTAAGCTATCTTTCCAGTTTCATCTCTTGTCTCTCTTCAGATACAAACATGCATGTACATAGGCACAGACATATATACATACATAAATTATGTCTCTCTTCCTTCCATGCTTTCTCACCTCCACTACTTTGCTTATCTCTCTACCAGATGACATCTTCCTTTTCCTTCAAGGTTCGGTCCAAATATCAAATTTTCACATCAACCCCATTCTTGATGCTCATCCAGAAATGCAGAAAGTGTTTTTCTAACCTTTCCAAACAACTACATTTACCTCCTTTTACTTTTTTTAAAATTCTATTTAGTTTTATGGTTACATATATAAGCTGTCTCTTCTAATACATGTGAGCACCTTGTGGATAGTTATTTTTTATACCCTTATTGCAGGAGGACATCTTAGTATGTGGTGAGCCTGGTGAATCCATTCTAAAGGCATAAAATAAATACACAGGATTACAAAGGAAATCAGTTTAAAAGAAATACAATTATAATTATTGATCTATCTACCCACCTTTCTTCTCTCTGTCTCTTCTGTCTCTCTCTCTTCCCCTCCCCCCACCTTCTTTCAAGGACTGCTCTCCTAGAACAGCAGCTCACATGGAACAGGTAAAATAAAAATGGCCACTACACTGAATTAACATCATTTTTAGAAGAATGTTCATTTATACATGGTCAACAAGCATAAGGAGTTGAAAGATTTATCGACTAAATTCAAGTTTAACTCCTTTCTTGTCATATGACCTTGGATAAATCACTTAATTATCTATAACAAAGCAAGAAACAATTCCTATTTTGACTAATTCTTATCAAAGAAAGAGGAAAATCCTGAGAAAACTGCAAACTGCTACAACAATGTAAGCCATTGTTGACTGAAGAAAAAAGAAATGATTCTCTACTTGTGAGCTGACCCTGGAAACTCGTACAAAATGTAGGTGCTAACGGGAGCCTATGACAATGGAATCACAGATGGCATTTTCCTGTTGGGATGGGTGGTTGCAGGACTGGTGAGGGAGGCACCACAGCACAGTGGCTCCCTTCACAAGCTCAGGAACTGCCTTGTTTTCTACTGTTCTGGGAGGTTCCTTCCAAATGATCAGCCCTTTAATAGATCCTTGACAGAGTTCTGGGTATACACTTTCACTTTCTGTTTTGCTCTGGTTAACTGAAAACAAAAACACCCTCCTACCCTTTCTTACCTAAAAAAAGTGCAATGAAAATGGAAAATCTCATGGTGCTATTATTGCACCTTAAAGAAATAGGTGGTCTAAGAAATTATTAATATGAAATTATTATAGTTTTTGGGGTGTCTCTTTGGCCTTGGTTCTCCCTCATGCTACTATTCAGTTTCTCCAAGAAGTTTTCAGAGAAACTATAGTTTTACCTCGAACACAATGCTGTCCAGACTGCCTAATGATGGGTAATATAGAATTACTAACCAATGAATTTTAAAATTCATTATTACTTTTAAAAAATATAATTAATACAGAACTAAGTGTTTTAAAATTATTAGCTAATTTGAGTCTCACAAGAACCTTTGGACATCGTTGCCACTAATACTCCCACTTTATAGAGGAGAATGAGGAAGAAACTGAATGACCTGCCCAGGGTCACACAACTAGTGTCTCTAAGGCCTGATTTGAATGAACTACTTGAACTTTCCTTTGTATTCGCTGTAGAAGTATACTACATAGTCTGAGAATGAATTAATATATGTTTAAGAGTCTGCCAAGGACTAAGGTTAGGACCAGACCCATATGTTTTTGTCCCTATTTCAGTATCTACTAAAATAAGCTCAATAAATATCTGGTAACAGAATAACACTTTTTATCTCCACATTTTATATTGGGATACACCACCACTGCCTGCACTGCTCAGAAACTGACAGTGTTCTTTTCTTACTCTATCCTTGGAGAACAGTACCATGAAAAGGATGAAAAGAAAGGAAGGCTAAAATTTAGATGAAAAGATATGAAATGTTCTTTGAGGATAGCAACCCCATCTCTATATGAAGAAAACAGCTAATGGCAAGAGACATTCCCTTCACCTCCACCTCCTAGAAAGTGGTATCCAAGATTCAAAATGGAATTATTTCTGATAACTGTTACAAAAGCAAGTTCTTCTACCATCTCCAAAAGAGAATAAGGATGGCTTGTACACAGGTAAACCAGGTCTACTTAATTCAGTACTTTCCACATGGAAGGTACTCAACAAAAGTGAATTCTATTCTTTATCCCAATATCCCTCCCTTTATCCCAATATCCCTCCCTTTCCTGAAAAGTAATATATATATATATATATATATATATATATATATATATATATATCAATAAATATTTGTTAAATAGTTGAGTGAATGAATAAAGACATAGCTAACCCAAATTCCTATGGCCAATATTCACTCTAATTTTTAAAAGCCATACAGAGATGACTGTAACATGTTGTTTGGTGTTCAAGTCATCATATGAATACTGAACATACATATTCACAAAGTATTAAATGCTGTAATCAAATAAAATATATAGCAAAATTAATTATTTTAATTACTAAATTTAATGTTGAATCATCACAATCATTACTGTATTATACAGCAATTATACATGTATATTAAGCAAATGTCTCTAATTAGTGTTGCTTTTAACAATATTTCTAGTTTGGTGTTTTTTTTTTAAATTTACTTTTAGCCTTCTGGTACCTAGTTCTGGGATTGACATCAGTTTCTTCTGAAACTAAGAACCTTTACACTTATTGTCATATGAACACACACACACATTAAAAACCGGGATCCTAGTTCAATTTTCCTCTGATTCCCCTATTAACTCTCCCTCTCTTAGGATTCTCCTCCTTGCTCTCCCTTCCCCCTCCCTTAAGAGGTCCTTTGGTAGCTCTTTAATTATTCCCTGATCCTGTCCTATCCTGGATGCTGAAGGAATCGAAACAATGAAAACTCCAAATAATGAAGCTTGAAACTGTCCAAATTCGAGGCCACAGTCCCATTGTGTTTATTCCTACAATTTCTTCAAAAATGTTTCTTAACATGAGTACCATGACCTTGTTTCTTGAATAATTTTCATAACTGTCCATTTCAATATAATTGGTTTCCTTTAACAACATTCTGAGAAGAGCTCTATTAATTTCATAGACTGTCAGAAGGGTCAATGACACCAAGGAAGGTTAAGTACTCTGATTTCATAAATAGCCAGTGCCTGTCAAAAGGAGATGAATGATATGAATGAGTTTTGATTAAAGAGATAAATGATGATATAAGATCCTTACTTAATTTGAAGGAAGGATGGAGTGGGCGGAGAAGGAAGAAAGGCACTGAATATCTAGAAATGAAGGATTGGAGACAGAATGCCACCAAGGGAGAAACTAGCAAAACCAATTTACTAGACTAGAAGACTTGCATCTCCATTTGAGGTTTTTATTTATTTAGAGTGCTTTTCCTAAGACAAAAGTATTTTATGTACTGTAAACTTAGATGATAATCATAAGTAATGTTCTTAAAATATGAAAAAACAGCATTTTCCAAATTACTCCAGCAATTTGGCATTATACCCATTGATTCAAATTAATATCATCCAGATCATAAAGAAGAGACACTTATAAAATGAATAAAGATGCTATCATAATTGTGAAAATAAGACAAATTCGTTTTTATGTAAGTAAATGAGCTTATAATACAATCAAAGAATATAAGGATATATCATGAAGCATAAATACCTCACTGAATCTCTATTGGAGAAAGTATAAAGGTCAAGACTTTGTTTCATATGAATGCAGTGTTAATCTATGCAATTCAATGAAGTACATTTTTTTACAATAATTACAAACATTTTCAAGATGAATAAGTTACCAAAATTGAACAAAGAGAAAATATGCTCATAACCAAAACAATGTAAGCAATTTAAAAAATATACTTAATGTAAATACTAATAACATTTTTATATTTCATCCTCCTCCTTTCATAGAATATGAGTCATAGACATCACCAACCATTTTTGTTTTAAGCAAAATCTATATGTGGACAATTTAAGAACAAATATTTGACCTGTTGGGTTTTAAGGCCAATCCCTACTCTTGCTCATAGGCATCAAATCTCCCAGAATTAATAACCACAAGACATAATCTGGTAGAAAAAGAACCACAAACTTACTTTAACTTGTGGATATGATTTCTTGTTCTTTTCACTAGAAGCACCAGGAAGTCCTCCATGGGATGGTCCTTCACACACATAACGGAAACGAAACCCCCTCTGCAAAGGTTAACATAAAACAAACTGGTGTAAAATTGCTGATCTAAAGAACTACAAAGACAGATGAAAAATTATTTTAAGGTTCTTATAGCAATTGACTAAAGTGGGAAATTCCAAGAAAATTTATAATCATGATTGCTTAATTTACTTCAGAGTGAATTGCCACCTTAACAAAGTCATGCTGTCTTAAGTAGATTGAAGGAAACAGAAAAATATTATCTAGTACCATCAATGATTAAGGATCAAATATCAATTTAAATGGAGGTTGCTAGGTGGTGGAATGAAGAGTGTTGGATCTGGAGTCAGGAAGAACTGAATTCAAATTCAGTCTCAGACAGTGAATAGCTATGTGACCTTGGACTAATTTACTCAATTTTCCTTGATCCAAAGAAACATGACTGAACAACAGCAACAATAACAAATTTCTTCCTCTCCCATATCCACCACGACACAGTTAAGTAGTACAGTGGATAAGAAGTCAAGACATACAATTCAGTAAGACACAAATTAAAATTCTGCCTCAAAAACTTGCTAGAACATGTGATCCTACTGATAGGTAATTTTTCTGTATCTCAGCTTCGTTGTCTGCAAAATGGGGGGCATCTAATATCAGCACTCCTATCACAGGGTTATTTACAGTATCAAAATTGTGTATATACATATACATATATATATATATTACACATCTATATTAACTTATCAAAGGCATAAACATCCTTAACAAAAGTTCCTGATTCATTTTATTGCTGATGCTTTCTCTGTTTATTATCTCTTTTTTCTATCTAGTTTAGACATTTGCATGTGATCTCAACCATTAAATGATGACAGCAGTGACTACAGTTTGTTTTTCTTTGTAATGTCTGACGTATATTAGGACCCTCAAAAATGCTCTCTGATCATTGTTTAAAGTTGTATCTAACCCTATACCAAGATATGGATGAAATGGGCACAGGATTTAGACATAAAAGATGATACCATAACCCAATTAAGAGAACAAGAAATAGTTTACCTGTCAGATCTATGGAGAGCGAAGGAGTTTGAGATCAAATGAAATAAAGAACATTATAAAATGCAAAATGGATAATTCTGATTACATTAAATGTAAAAGGTTTTGCACATACAAAATCAAAACAACCAAGATCAAAAGGAAAACAGAAAGCTAGGAAACAAATTTTTACAGCACATTTTTAAAATATATAGAGAACTGAGTCAAATTTATAAGAATACAAGTCATTCACCAATTGATCAAAGGATATGAACAGGTAATTCTTTGTATGAAGAAATTAAAGCTATATATAGTCATATGGAAAAAATGCTCAAAATCTTTATTGAATAGAGAAATGTAAATTAAAACAACTCTGATGTACCAACTGACACCTCTCAGATTGGACAATATGACTAGAAAATGAACAATGTTGGAGGGGATATAGGAAACCAATGACATTAATGCACTGTTGGTGGGGTTATGAACTAAGTCAACCATTCTGGAAAGGAATTTGGAATTATTGAATCCAAAAGTCAATCAAACTGTGCATACCCATCGATTCAGAAATACCACTTAGTCTATCCCAAAGAGATCATGAAAAAAGAGAAAAGAACCCACAGGTACAAAAAAACTTGCAGCTGCTCTTTTTTGTGGTGGCATAAAACTGTAAATTTGAGGGAATGTCTATCAATTGAGGAATGACTGAACAAAATGCAGTATATTAATATAACAGACTATTAGTATTTTATAAGAAATGATGAGCAGGCAGATTTCAGAAAAACCTGGAAAGATTTACATGAACTGATGCTGAATTAAGTGAGCAGAACCAGGAGAACATTGTAGCAACACTGTGTGATGATCAACTATGTGTTTAGCTCTTCTCAGCAATACAGTGATCAAAGATAATTCTAAAAGCTTTGTGAAGGAAAATGCCATCCATATCCAGAGAAAGAACTATGAATGCAGATCAAAGTATACTATTGTCACGTTTTTAATGCTTTTTGTTTTGTTTTGATTCTTCTTTTACAATGTGACTAATATGGAAATATGTGTAATATGATTGTGCATGTATAACCTGTATGAGATTACTTGTCTTGGAGAGGAGGGTGGAAAGGAGGAAGAAAATTTTACAAAAATGAATGTTGAAAACTATCTCTACATGTAATCGGAAATTAGAAAAAAAATGAAGTTGTAGTTTTCTTGTTAGTATTTGAAAGGCTTTCATGTGTTCTGCCTGTATCAAGGCACTTCACTTCTGTTTCCCTCACTTAGAGAAGAGTGTGGACTTCTTCCAGAACAGATATGACTTGCTTTTTGAATTTGTACTTCTAATATTGTCCCAGTGCTTTGCATATAATAAATTTTCAACAATTGCTTTTCATTCATTTATCCATTTCATGAGTGAAAAGTTGGTTTGGGGGTAAGCTTGATGTAGATTCCTAATGGAATTCTCAAAGCAACCCCAAATCCTCCAAACAGAAAACTGTTTTATTTTAGCAGAAGGAAGAGAAGACAGAAGGCTGTATTTGGATTGGCTAATTTGTATATCAATAGCAGTTTGACTCTGTGTAACCAACCTGGTAGTAAAGTGTGACAAAGTCACTTCCCTTCTCTGAACTGTAGCTTGCACGCACACACACACACACACACACACACACACACACAGACACACATCAAATTTAGCCTAGATGAGAAGTATCTTTCAAAAGATATAAATCTGTGATCATAATTTATACGGCAAAGAAAAATTAAATGATATGAATGATCATTTTCTACCTCCTATGATGGAGGCATTTAACCTGTGCTGCAATATAAATTTAAATTCTGAAAAGTACTTTTTAAGTTTTTGTTTGTTAATGAATCATTTCATTCCGCCTATCTCTTCATGACCCCATCTGAGGTTTTCTTGGCAAAAACACATTCATACCCAGTTTAGCACAATGTCTGTCTACTCTCTAGACCTGATTCTTCCTGTGTAAATAAGAGAAATTAGATGGCTTTAAACCTTCCAGTTCTATATTGTTGCTTTCCAAAATCCTATCAATGGGGGTGGCTAGGTGGCACAGTGCGTAGAGCACCAGCCCCGAAGTGAGGAGATGTGAGTTCAAATCTAACTTCAGACATGGGGCAAGTCACTTAACCCCAACTGCCTTACGAAAAACAAAAAATCCCATTGACATAAGAATCTCTCTTGTATCTCTGACATCCCATTAATTTAGCTTTCTCTAGTAACAGAGCAATCAACCCAAGGTGAAAGAGCAAGTTTGGATGAGTTTGTGAAGGATTTTAAAGCTAAATAGAGGGACTTATATTTTATCTAAAAATTAGCTGGGAGTCATTAAAGTTTGAAGAGGGAAGAAAGATATAGTCAGACTTGTGCATAAGAACAATCATCTTGGCAGCTAGGTGGAGAATGGTTTTAGTGAGGACAGATGAAGGATGTAGAACAATTTCAGTAGGCTACTGTAATAGTTCAGACAAGAAACAACAAGAAGTGT
Source organism: Macrotis lagotis (assembly GCF_037893015.1). NCBI lineage: Eukaryota > Metazoa > Chordata > Mammalia > Peramelemorphia > Peramelidae > Macrotis > Macrotis lagotis. The sequence goes on along the minus strand of NC_133660.1, from coordinate 14,692,316 downwards.
CTGAACTAGGATAGTGAGAAGGGGATGGACACAAAAGGTCCTATAGAAGTATAAATGACAATTAGTCAACATTACAAATACTTAAGTTGAAGGAATTGACCAATCCTAAACAGCATGATAAGACATGAAGTTGACCATTATTTATGAACCTAAAAGTACTAAATAAATTTTAATAGACAGGAAATTAATTGTCTATGTTACAGTCAGTAAATCCTGTCTGGTTAGAGCAAAGTTCAAAAATAAACACTAAATTGGAAGGAAGCAGACAGATGAAAAGATAGCATTGCATTTGGTTACAACATCTCCAACCTGACCTGTTTAAACTTTTTTCCTAGAAAAGTTCAACCACTGAGAAACAGTTACCGTAAGGAAGAGACCCTAAGTGAACCCAGAAACCTCCTCAGTCAGCAGTCTGTTTGATAAGTGGACAGTTAGGGCAACCAAAAGTAAATGCAACTGGGATTATTACAAATTACCAAAGAACAGTTGAGAAGAAAAAGATTTGGCACAAGAGTGAGTTGAGCTGAATGACTTTTGAGGACATATCAAACAGAAGGATGCCAAACACATCTGAAATGAACTGGAACAGCCAATATGTTATGGCAATATTTTCATTAGCAACAATAATAGATCTACATATTTCAATTCTATGACTTCAATACTACAAATGGAAGAAGTGACAGTACTTAAGAAACTGACCATTGTGGCAAAGAATTGGAAATCAAGTAAATATCCATCAGTTGGGGAATGGCTTAGCAAACTGTGGTATATATATGTCATGGAACACTATTGTTCTGTTAGAAACCAGGAAGGATGGAAATTCAGGGAAGCCTGGAGGGATTTGCATGAACTGATGCTGACAAGAGCACAAAGAAAAACATTGTACACCCTAACAGCATATGGGGTGATGATCAACCTTGATGGACTCGATCATTTCATCAGTGCAACAATCAGGGACAGTTTTGGGCTCTCTGTGATGGAGAATACTATCTGTATCCAGAGAAAGGATTGTGGAGTTTGAACAAAGACCAAGGACTATTATTACCTTTAATTTAGAAAAAAAACCTGTTATCTTATTATGTAATGCTGTTACCTCTTATACTTTATTTTTCTTCCTTAAGGATTTGATTTCTCTCTTAGCACATTCAATTTGTATCAATGTATACCATGGAAACAATGTAAAGACTGGCAAATTGCCTTCTGAGGGTGGGTGGGGAGAGGGAAGCAAGATTAGGGGAAAAATTGTAAAACTCAAAATAAAAACTTTGCAAAAAAAAAAAAGACCAACTAATTCCAGTAATAAATAGTTTGAAATAAAAAAAAAGAAACCAACCCTTGTCAAATACATATACATAACTCCAACTAATGAAAAATAATCATTTAACCCATGGAGGGATCAATATGTAGGAAATCTTTAATATGTTAAAGATATTAAAATATGAAAAAGAACATGAGTATATCTAATATTCTCTGACCAAAAATAAATTAAGTCATTGTTCTGTAATCTTATTTCTCATCTCTAAAAAAAATCTTTATGAAAAATACTTATATATGCTGAGTAGATCCTTGACAATATGAAATTAGAAATAGTCTTGAAGATTAATTTTTAAAAAATCATCATTATGATCACAACTCACTTTAAGCTTAGAGACACAAATTATACTTTAAAAAAGGAGAAAATGACATATCAGGAAAAATTAATAAAAATATCCATAAAACTTATTTTTTAAAGAATATCTGATTTAATGGGCAGCCAGTGGTACCGTGAATATAACATCAAACATGGAGTCAGTAAGACTCATTTTTCTGAGTTCAAAACTGGCCTCAGACATTTGCTGGCTGTATGACCCTGAACAAACTGAACAACAAAAACTGACTCAATTCACAAAATTCTGCTTTTGAAGAAAGGCTTCTACTCAGTCAAGGTGTCATATATACTTTAAGCACATGCTTAGAGCACCTTATATAGAGATTCTCTAAAAGATGTGATCATGAGATTACTCTGTTTAACAATCTACTGAGTACTGACATCTGGTAAGGTAAAGAATATGGAGTTCATTTATCCAAGGTGTATATCTGTGTCATAGAAATGTCCTATGCAGAGACACAACAAAAGAATTTCCTACTGATGCCAAGAGCTCCTTTGCACAAGATGAGTTGTACTAGTGGTTTTGAGTCTCACAGGACAGCAGTCTTCTGGGAGAAATCCCCAGCAAGGACAAAGCTGATGAAAAACATATGGTCCACATTCTGATATGTAATCAGTAAGACAGTCCAGTAAGTTAGTCTATGTGCCTATAATGCCTTGTAGATGCTTTAAAAGGACAGTGAGCTGAGAAAAGAACTGAGATGGGAGACAAGATCTTAACATGCATCTGAAAAACCTGGCAACATTTTAAATGATCCCATAATGATCACTGTCACAAAATCCTCTCTTTAAATCCAACATTCTTCCAGTGAGACCATATCACATCACATAACAGTGGCAAAATCAAATTGTCAGGATAACATAAAGAATGGAAAGATGCCTATGGTGCATGCATAAGTTGACCATAGCAATGTTATGATATTCTATTGATCTTTTGAATTAAAATAAATATTTATACACTATCAGCAAACTTATTGCCAAAGTCACCTTTAACTATTAGTACAACCTTCTCAATTTTGGAAAGATTATTTTTGGGTGGGGGGGGGCAAAAGAAACTGCAAATCTGTAATATATAACTTTCTTTTCCTTTAAATTTATATAATAAAGTTATCATGTAACTTTCTTTTCCCCTCATCCTAGAGATGGTTACAAATTAGACACAAATATGTATACATGAAATCTATAGGTGGTTATACATAAATTACATATCATTTCTTTCTCTGGATACAGAAAACATCTTCCCTCATAGATTTAGATTTTCATAATAGTTAAAATGATTTGATCACTTAAAAGTTGCTCTTAAGGGCAGCTAGGTGGCGTAGTGGATAAAGCACCAGCCTTGGAGTCAGGAGTACCTGGGTTCAAATCCGGTCTCAGACACTTAATAATTACCTAGCTGTGTGGCCTTGGGCAAGCTACTTAACCCCATTTGCCTTGCAAAAAAAAAAATACTTATTAAGCTCTTAGTAGCATTGAGAAGACAATGAGAAAAGGCCGGCAGTCTTTTTCTCAAGAAGTTACATTCTAATACATGAAGAAAACATATATGTTTCAGCTACAAATCAGATGAAAAAGTCTAGTTATCTTGAGGGTGTGGCAGGAAAGCAGATTGAAATGTATCTTTTCCATTAAATTTCCATTTAAAAAATTATAACCTATTTTTGCTGTTTAACAGAACATTAGTTTTGAGAGCTTTCTTTTCTGGGTCTTGAGTACCTGCAGCTGCTGAAAGTAGAGTTTAAGTAGTTGGAGAAAAAATTGTCAGGACTTATCTCCTTAAATGTTGTTCTTCTGGACAATGACTGTAGTGGCTAGGCTAGAAACAGGTTTGGCAATCTAGGGATGTTCTACTATTTCCCCAGTTCCTGGGTTTAACCTGCTCCTCCTTGGCAACTGATGCACAATTGATGGTGCAAAGAAGGAACATGGGGTTCAACCACAAAAATATTCATCATTTGATATAAGTTGTGAGAGTCATCCAAAAAGTAGAGCTAGTGGTCTGAGGTGTGCTGCTATCCCAGGACACCTGGATACAGAGTCCTGGGCTTTTTTCATCTTGATGTGAGAGAAGGGGTTAGTAGTGGTATCATCCATCTGGTACATACTAAACTATGTCTTTCCCTCTGGATGCCTTGCTGTTTCATCCTGACAGCCTTACCTACACCCTGGATGGCCATGGATCTCGATGTTGATAGAGATAATTCTATCGTCCAATATCTTCATGGTTTCCTTCAAGTCTTTATTAGTGGTGAGAATTGAGTCCAGAGAATAAGTTTACTACTTTCTGAGAATTGAAAGTTATTCTTACAGAAAGACAAATGTTTACCAAATGTACTATTAGTACAATAAGATTTTTTAAATCAAATGCTTAGCTAGGTTAATGTCACCCCATTTCATATTGAGAAATCATCCACTTGTACTAAGGTTCTCCAGTGGTGAATCAAAATGCAAAAGTTACCCTGGGCTCTAAGGTTGTGCTATTGAATTCTAATCTATTGCAAGATATTCTAAGTTAGATAAGATCCAAATATGCCCCAGGGACAGGTCTAAGTTTGAAGGCCAAAATAGCTAAGGATGGAAAAAGTATTCACTAGAAAGTTGCCCCATCTACTTTTTTAAAGCCAAAGTTAATCATGAATCTAAAACTGTGAAGGTTTTCAATGTAAGCCAGTAAATAGAATGTTAACACATGCAAAAAATCCCTATTTTTTCCTATTAAAAAAACCCACATTTTTATTGATGTCTTTTGTTTTTATACCAATTAAATTTTCTGTAACATCTTCCCATTAAAGAATGCATTAAAGGAAAAAACAGCAAAAATTATCAATGTATTTTAAAAATATGAAAATTCATGTAATGAAAATTATTAATATTTTTAAAATATTAAGGCATCATCTTCACTTTCCGTGTATCCAGGTAAGTTGTACAATACTTTAACAACATGTCTTTGGGCTCTCCTTCTTTGTACTTAAGTGTCCTATGCTAACTTTCTACTCTAGGTTTCATAGATTTCTTAAAGCTTCATGTCATCTTAACTCAACCTCTTTTTATCAGATATGTTTCTACTGCTACTGTCCAGATATTAATTCTATCCCACTAAATTTTGGTTTTAAAGTTTTATCTCCTTGTGCATCATGTTTTATCTTTACTCATATCTTATAGATGGAAATGACTGTGAGTTCTTGAAGACTATGCCAACAAAAGAACACTTCAGTCATATTCTACTAAACCAGAAAAGCTACAAAAGAATGGCCTAGTTTGTCTGAGGATCAGCCTAATTTTTATTTCAAAAAGTTTATTATCAGCTTGGCTGCAGAATGAATAAAAATTTAGGCATTTGGTAAAAATCTTAACAGCTAATAATCTGACCAAGACCAGGTATCCAATATCTACTGGAAATGAATACAAATATTTAAGAAAGTCATTCCTCTATAACTAAATGACAAAAAAGATATAAATGAGTAGTTTTCAAAATATCTATAAACTATAAACAATAATTTGAGAAATGAATAAAAATTAAATTCTGAGATTGAATTTTTCATCCATAAGATTGGCAAACACAGGCAAAAAAGATGAAAATGTTGGAAGATAGGAAGCTTCTGTTAATTACAACAATTCTGATAAGCAATTAAGAATTTTAAGCAAAGTCACAAATGGTATATACCCTTTGACCAAAGAGGATCACTAACAGGCATCTATACCAAAAGGGTCAGGGACAGAGAAAATGGTCTCATACATATTTTTAAAATGCATAATGATACTTTTTATAATAGCAAGGAACTACAGGGAAAAAACAATTATATATTGTTTTTTATATACCCTTTGAGGAATGACTGAACAAAATGGAGCATTCAAAAGTAAATATCATGAGCTCTAAGAAATGATAAATATGGAGAGATCAAAGACATGAGGGAAGATTAATATGAAGTCATATAGAACAAAATAAATAGAACCAGAAGAATTTACACAATGACCACAATAATGTAAAGGGAAACCACATTGAAAGACTTCAGAATGCTGAGCAACATAATGACTTATGACTTCAAAAGACTAATCATGAAATAAGATTTCTGTTTTTCAACAGAGAGGCACTGGAGTAAAGGTATGGAATAGAAACATGCATTTTTAAACATGACCAATATGTTGATAGATTTTGCTTGAAAATTTATTTGTTATAAGGTATAACTTATGAGAGGAGTAAGAATGCCTAAAAATACAATTAAAAGGAATAATGATTTTTTTAAATTTAGCTACAGCAATTCTCAAAGACTGATAAGTTCATTGGAAAAAAAATCAAGGAAAAATTCTCTTCCTTTCTATAAAATCAGAATAGTGAGTCTTAAGTTAGAGAAAGGTCATGATCTATACACTGAAGAAGAAACTCTCAGTGACAAAATTATAGATCTTTAAATACTGGAGTGTAATAAAATTTCATACTCACTTCCATTTTATTTACAGTCAAAAATTATGAGGGTACAATTGCACCCATTAAGGACCCTTTTCTTATTTTCTACTGTGACTTATTGAGCAGACATCCATTTTTTCCCCTCACTATTATAATAATGGTCTTTGTTGTCCTTTATTTTGTTATTTTGTTTATATAAACATATTTTATATGTTTATATCTTATATGTTCTTCAATAATCTCCTCCTATTCTGTACTAGGAATTTTTGTCTCCACACTATTTAAATATTCAACAAGTCTTCTATATCAGCTCAGTGAGTTTCTTGATAAATATACCTTTCCCTTCCTTCCTGAGATACTTTCCATTCTTTCACAAGAGATCATTACAGTAGTATAAGCTTTAGTCTAAAGAAACAAATCTTATTTTTGTTCACTCCACCAAAATCTTTACATGGAAGAGTCAGAAAAAAAAATTGTGCTTCCTACTGTCTGGTTTTCTATTTAGGATTTCAGAGTTTCTAGAGATACACTAATCCCTAAAGATAAGAATTGTTCCAAAATCACAACTGTTCCATTGTAGAAAAGTGTTGGTAACTTTAAGAAAAAAATTTAAAAAGAAACTCATAAACCACAAAAGCAACAAGCAAGTTCTTAACATTCAATGTCAAGAACTGGGTAGCCATGAAAACAAAAATTTACATGCATACTGGTCAGTTTAAACAATTTAAATGAATATTTAATAATCCACAAAAGGCATCATTGAATAATGTCATACAGCAGAAATGAAATTCTCAGATAGTGATGAAATGACATCCAATCAACATTTGAAAAGAAATTCAAGGTGAAGATGCCTCAGGAATGAAGCAAGAAACTAAGAAATGTTCTATGTAACAATTCTTTATTATGGATTACTATTTCTTTTGGATATTGGGGGTATAAAGGTGGGGAGGGGAAGGTTCACTTACAAATGCTTATAGAACCAATTAAGCCATTTTTTCAGTTATTTCCGATTCTTCATGATGCCATTGGAGTTTCTAATGGCAAAGACACTGGAGTAGTTGGTAATTTTCTTTTCCAACTCATTTTACATACAAGAAAACTGAGGCAAACATGGTTTAAGTGACTTGCCCAGGGTCATACAACTAGTAAGTATAGGAGGTCAGTTTTGAACTCACAAAGATGAGTCTTACTAATTTTAAGCCCAGTGCTCTACTGTACATTAATAAAATTATTTTTCAGTAAAAATAATAAAGTGGGTTTTCTTTAAACCTCAATTATAATCTTAAGGACAAAGAAGATCCTAACAAATTATTAGTGTATCTTCAGTTATCTGTAAAATAAAGGCCTAGACTAGAAGACCTCTGAAGCCCTGTTCAGCTTTGACATTCTAGGATTTTGATTCCATTGAAAAACAAATGAGTCTCTAGTTTAATGGGGCAAATCTTCACACTCCTCTATTTGTTCAGGAAAGGAAAAAAAAGTTCTGAAACTCACAATTTTGATGAAATTTCTGATAATTTCTGTAATGAAAAGTTTGACAATCCACAGTTGTTCACAGTAGTCATTCCATTTGCTTAAAATGAGTAATCAACCTCAAAAGCAAGGCAACGATCATCCTATCAACAAGCTTTGTTTGATGCAACTTCCTTATACAGATGACTTTTACTTTCACTCAAGACAGGAATTAACAAATCTCATCAGTATGGGCAATGGGCACATTGGCATTGTGTATACGTGAATTTCTAGGCATCATGTGTCAAGGTTCCTCTGTCAGTGCGAATGACCTATTTTAGAGTAAAGTACATTAACCTTTTCTGGTAATGCACATTCACATTTTCTATATTGATTTTGAGAGACACATTCCTATTTATTTTATTAAGAAAGTATACAAAAATACATATAATATATAATAAACATTATTAAACATGCAATTATATTATTAATTGTATGAATATAAAAAACTATATAAACATCACAATCCAGTATGTGTGAATATAATTCTTAAACAGTTTCACTTTTTAAAACTTTATTTCTATGAACAAAACAACTCTTTTCTGCATTTATTTGCAATAAAATCTGGATTTCCTCAGCCTAACAAGCTATGGAAATTACTTTTAGGGCAAGTCATTAGAAATATTTTTAAAGGTTATCCAAGAAAAGTAAAGTCTTTGGGAAATTAATGACATGCTGCATGAGGTCACTGTAGCAAAGTGTATAAGGGGCAGATAAAAAGAAAGAAACTAATTTGTTTCTTTTTATTATTCTCATTTCACATGAAGTATTTTCATTTAATTTTCAGTCTTGTAAATATGGCCTATGTAGTCAGGCATCATATAATTAAACACTGACCAAGTGCCACTGAGGCATCTGGGGATTCAATGCAGAGAAATTAGGTACGTTTTTAGCAAGTTGGTGAAAACCTGAAGACGGGAATGAACCCTTTAAAATAAAGTCAAAATCTTTTCAATTATCTTTCAAAAGCCTGTTCAGAATTTCAAAAGAATGATGATGAAACATGTCTTTCACCTCTTGGCAGAGATAGACTAGGGAGACAAAATGTGATATGTTTCAGATACAGCCAACATGTTGATCTGTCCCCCTCCAACTGTACAGTTTTATTTCAAAGGGGGTCCCCCCACTAGGGAGGAATAAGTTAGGGAGTCATGATTGAAATGCCAAAAAGAAAAAAGAAAATCAATAATTTTTTTTCAATACAAAAAAAATTGGAAACAATGTGAAGACTAACAGAAAGCCTTCTGTGGGGGTTGGGGGAGGGAAATAAGAATGGGGGATAAATTATAAAACTCAAAATAAATATAATCTTTCTAAAAAGTAAAATACAAAAATACAGAAAGGGATAAAAAAGGGCAAATTTTTAGTATAGACTAATATATTTTTAAAAAACTGTAACTGAAGTTCATTTTTACCTCTATCTTGTTCATTTGCATACAAATGTGATAGCTGCTGAGTATTAAATTCTTACTTTAAAAATATTTTTTAAAAATATTATTTCCAGAATAAAGTTTTCTCAAGTACTTTGAACTTTTGTATTCTGTTTCTTTTTATACAAAAGAGTGCTTCCTTTTAAGGAAAGGAATCACTGGAATATAAAAATATAGCATTAATAAAAAATTTTTTAAAACCAACATTGTTTCTATTAAGCATCATTAAAAGTTCCAAACCCACCTTTTATCTTCTTACCTGTTTAGGTTGCTCTAATATTTGAAGGTATGGGCCATCTGCTAAAAAAAAACAAAAACAAAAAACAGAAACCAAAAGAAAAAGGTAACTGTGAGGTTTCTCAAATTCAGCATAAACATAAAACAAGCAAAAAATGAAACATTACTAAAAAAGGGCTTTCTTCTATATTCTACTCCACTCTACTCTATGTGGGTCATTATCTTCACTCCCTCCTAACCTGAGAATGGGATTTTGCTCCCAGAGCCACCCCAGGCTTTGACAGGACATACCTTGTTAGTCCTAAGCCTCTACCACACTCTTAGGACATCTTCAGTGAGTTCCTTCAGGGTAAGAACTGTCTTGCTCATGCATATTTATACCAAAATTCCTTGAAAATATAATTTAACCTCTTTTCATATATTTAATGTCTCCCGATTTCAGTGATAGCCTTCACTAAATAACAGAACCCAGAAATAAAGGAGTTACATGATAAATTTACAAGGCAAGGGCTGTCTTTGTATTTTTTCTATCTAGCATGAACCTTACATGCTTACCCTTCCCAGTAATAATTCAATAAGCTATAAATTTTCCTAAGGAAAAAGAAAGAGAATGTCTCATTAAAATGCATGTGGTAAGAACTTGTTATTCTGCTAGTGTTAACTATTACAAGTTCCTCATGGAAAATCAAGTCTCCCTTACATTCCAGAATTCAATGGAGTTTATTTTTAAAGATAATAGTAAAATAAGGATGAGTGAAATAGAGATAATAATCAGTTTCCTAAAATACCTTATTTTGTATTTTGTGTGTGTGTGTGTGTGTGTGTGTGTGTGTGTGTGTGTGTGTATAAGATGCCTCAAAAGCTTTATTAATGCTCTAAACAATTGCACAAAGATTTTTGGAACACATATGTAAGATCCATAAAAGGATCCTATTATAGTAAAATTCTTCCACAAGTTAGAATTCCATGTAAAATTAGACTCAGTTGATATATTGTTTGGTTTTTTTTTTATAATTCTTTCATACCAGGGTTGGCTTACTCACCAGGAAGGGGGAAGAGAGATATATTTGGAAATAAAGACACCATAAAAACAAAAGAGCCATAAATCATTTTTAAAGCATATCAGTATAGCATTAGTTTATTAGAGAAGAGTTGTAAGTAGTAATATAAGGCTTTTGCTGGAAATAAATGTGATCTCGCCTTCTTTTAACAGGGTTAGATAGCAAGCCTGGACTTTGTAAACCTTTGCAATTGGAAAGTTTTCTTTAAAGTATGAATAAACATCAGGATGATAACCCCTATCATTTCTAAAGACCTTTTAAATTTATTTTTCATGGTATTTTGGCCTCGGTTTTCTCCTTTTTTCCCATGCCAACAATGAGGGAGATATTTCCCTTGACAACAATTCTATCATTCTATTCACAGGACAATTTGGTGACGGTGAGACAAGGATATTTAATGGCATAAGCAAAATTTCCTTTGAGTAGGGTTTCTTAAACTTCCTTGTATGTCATGGACCCCTAGGGAGTCAGGAGATGTCTATGGGTCACTTCTCAGTAGGATTTTTTTTAGGTAGGGGTGGGGAACCTTTTATTCTGCCAAGGGCAATTTGGATATTTAAACATTTGCAGGCTAGAATTGGTCAAACTTTTAAATTCCCCCCTAAAAAACTCCTAGATTTATTGAGCTTCTAGTCCTTGCCTGTGGCTGTCTTGATAATACCACACCAATAGGGAAGATTCCCCATCTCTGATTTAAGGAAATGCTAAATTTCAGTAAAAGATAAAGTCAAACAGACATAAAAAAACAATACTATAAGCAAATTAGAAGATCAAGGACTAGTCTACCTGTCAGATCTATGGAAAGGGGAACAGTTTATGACTAAGGAAGAGTTGGAGAATATCACCAAAAACCAATTAGATGATTTCTATTACATTAAATTAAAAAGCTTTTGCACAGATAAAACCAATGTAATCAAGATCAAAAGAAATGTAGTAAATTGGGAAACAATCTTTACAACTAATGATTCTGACAAAGGACTCATTTCTAAAATATACAGAGAACTGAGTCATATTTTTAAAACAAAAAGCCATTCCCCAATTGACAAATGGTCAAAGGATATGCAAAGGCAATTTACAGATGAGGAGATCAAAGTAATCCATAGCCATATGAAAAAAATGCTCTAAATCATTAATTATTAGAGAAATGCAAATTAAAGCTTCTCTGAGGTACCACCTCACACCTCTCAGATTGGCCAGTATGACCAAGAAGGATAATGATCATTGTTGGAAGGGATGTGGGAAATCTGGGACACTATTAAACTGCTGGTGGAGCTGTGAACTCATCCAACCCTTCTGGAGAGCTATTTGGAACTATGCCCAAAGGGCAACAAAAATGTGCATACCCTTTGACCCAGCAATACCACTACTGGGTCTATACCCTGAAGAGATGAAGAAAAAGGGTAAAAACATTACTTGTACAAAACTATTCATAGCAGCCCTGTTTGTGGTGGCAAAGAACTGGAAATCCAGTAAATGTCCTTCAGTTGGGGAATGGCTTAGCAAACTGGTATATGTATGTCATGGAACACTATTGTTCTATTAGAAACCAGGAGGGATGGGATTTCAGAGAAGCCTGGAGGGATTTGCATGAACTGATGCTGAGTGAGATGAGCAGAACCAGAAAAACACTGTACACCCTAACAGCAACATGGGAGTGATGTTCAAGCTTGAAGGACTCGCTCATTCCATCAATAAAACAATCAGGAACAATTTTGGGCTGTCTGCAAAGGAGAGTACCATCTGTATCCAGATAAGGAGCTGTGGAGTTTGAACAAAGTGCAAGGACTATTCCCTTTAATTTAGAAAAAAAAAACACAGATTATCTTATTGTCTGATATTGTTACCTCTGAGAATTCTGTTTTCTTTAAGGATATGATTTCACTCTCATCAAACCCAATTTGGATCAAGGTACAACATGGAAACAAAGTAAAGACTGACAATGCTATCTGTAGGGTGGGAGTGGGGGGAGGGAAGCAAGATTGGGAGAAAATTGTAAAACTCAAATAATATCTTTAATAAAAATAAATTTAAAAAAAGATTAAGTGAAATAAAGATGTTAATTTTTTTCCCCATCTAAGTTCATGGGGGGGGGGGGGCTAGGTGGCACAGTGGATAGAGCACCAGCCCTGGAGTCAGGAGTACCTGGGTTCAAATCTGGTCTCAGACACTTAAAAATTACCTAGTTGTGTGGACTTGGGAAAGCTATTTAACACCATTGCCTAGCAAAAACCTAAAAAGGATCCAAGTTCATGGACTTCCTGAACTCTCCTCATCTGGATGCCTGTTTTTAGACCCCAGGGTAAGAAATACTCCTCTAGTATAATTACATTTTTGTTCTAGGTTTTGTTTTTCTTATTTTCTCATTGGGTTAGGGAGGGGAAAGGAGGAAAGAGAAAATTCGGAACTAAAAAAAGAAAAGTAAAAACTCTTTGTGCGAATACACACACACACACACACATATACACGTACATGTATACACATAGATAGATATATAGATCTAGATATAATTAAAAGCTCCTCCTGTAGAAGTTCATAGTAAATAATAAGAAGAGGTATGCTAGATCTAAGGTCTGGAAGAGACTGAGTTCAAATCTGGCCTCAGACACTTCCTAACTATGTGCCCCTGGACAAGTCCTTTAATCCTTTTGCCTGTTTCCTCATCTATAAAATGAACTTGAGAAAGAAATGGAAGATCAATCTAGAATCTTTGCCAAGAAAACCCCAAATGGGGTCATAAAGAGTTAAGATACGACTGAAAAATGGCTGAATAGTAACAACAAAGCACCTACAATATTTCTATACCCACTTTGGGGGCTTGTAGCCAAGCCTGTACTTCCCTGAAGCTTCCCTCAGACACTTACTCTTTCCATGGAGCAAGTATTCCTTGTCAATTAAGAAATGGAAAAGGAGTCTATTGTAGCCTCTCAAGTGTCTGAGATTTAATAGGATCAAAGGACAAGTGAGACTTCTTTCTATGCCCTTCGAACTGAATGCTAGTCTCTCCAGGATGGGAAATTCAAGTCCTGGATTGAACTGTATTGAACTCCCCTCACCTCCACTTACTTTCTTTTCTGGAAATATGACTCCTCTTTCCAGCTGGTCTCTGAGAAGAGGGAATATGGCAGAATATGCTTTTGGCAGTTTCCCATCTTCCTCCCTTTCTCTGTCTCTCTGTCTCTCTGTCTCTCTGTCTCTCTCTCTCTCTCTCTTCCACTGCTTGCTTGGCGGGCTGTTACTCAAATTTTCAATATCCTCAAGTTGCCGGCTTCAACAAACTTTGGCAGATCCCAATTGTCTCTGGAGTAGTTGTTGTTGCAAAACACACTCACATTCTCTGTCTTTCATCTCTATCTCTCCAGCTCTGTTTCTGTCTCTCTTGTCTCTGTTCTCTATCTCTGTCATCTCATGTCTTTCTGTCTCTCTCTCTCTGTGATTGTCTCTTGCTCTCTTCCTTCACCTCTTCCTGTGTGCCTCTCTGCATCTCTCTGATCTATCTCTATTTCCCCTTTTTCCTCCTTCAATTCAAACATCTCATTCCTTCAATGTAACTAAACTCAGGTGTGAGGGAAGAAAAAAATTGAACTAATTCATGCTAAGGCAAGATAATCTCCCTTCTTCTTTACTCCCAGATCCCTTTCCAGGAGTGTCTGCATTTCAAAAGAGGATATTTATGCAACAAAAATGACTAACTAACTGCAAACATTTCAGGTGGTATCTAGGAAATCTGGGGGGGAGGAAGAGCTATTTCCTCTTGGTCCCTGAAGTCCCCATATGTGAGTCAATTCCCTGCTCCACCCCAGGACAGAGGACAAACTTTGTGGCTCCCCAGCTCTATCCTTTCCTCGAGAGAGAAAGACAGCTACCCTCTCCTTTTGTTCTCAGTCCCATCAGCTTCAGGTCTAGAATTGACTGACAGGGAGATATCCTGCTCCTGGTCATCCTGGAAAAATGAAAAGATCTAGCCATCGGAATACCGTTCTTTGATAGGTCTGGAGCACTGGGTCTGGAGGAAGACAAATTCAAACCTAACCTCAGATACTCACTAGCCATGTGACCTTGAAGTACTTCAAGTCACTTTACCTCTGTGGTCTCAGTTTCCTCAACTGTAAAATAAGAATACAACTCAGGGGTCTTGTGAGGAGAAAAAGAGAGGCAATATCTATACAATGATTTTCAAACTTTAGTGCTATCATGCTAACTATCATTATTGCTTTTCTACAATCATATCTATCATTATCTGCTGCCATGGATGACCATTTATATCAATATTAGGATAAAAGAACTGGATCTTTCACTGGGTATTCCTGTGACCTCAGACAAATAGCTCACTTTGTATGAAGAGGGGAAAAAAGTCAGAGAGCCAACGATCCCATAAAATGGTTCTCTCCTCTTGCCAATAAAGTCTATATGGTCTCTTCTAGATGTTGTTGGGTTTTTTTATTTTTAAGGAAGCTATACAGCCCTGGAGTCAGAAGAATCAGTTCAAATCTAGTCTCAGACACTTGACACTTATTAGCTGTGGAAACTTGGGCAAGTCACTCAATCCCAATTATCTCACAATTTGTATTTAAAAAAAATGAAGTTATTAAGTTATTAAGTGTTCCCTTCCCTGGAAGTAGAGAATATATGTTATCACCATGATTAGCACAATACCTGCAAATCTACTCATCTCAGCATAACCTGTGCTATTTATATTTTTATTTGCTTTCATTTATTTAGCATTTCAAGATTTTCCAAAAGGTTTTCCTGACAAAAATTGCTCATGCAAATATTATTATCTCCATTTAACAGAAGAATCACTTGGTCAACAAGAATTTATCAACACCTAAGTTTACTAGGGCCTCTGCTAAGGGCTGGGATAAAAAGAAATTCCAAAGATAGTCCAGGATCTGCAGGATCTCAAAGATTTGACAGAACTGCAAAAAAATACCTTTCCCATTGGTACATAAAAAGCATCAATGGCTCGGGTTGAAGCAACTGACTCCAGTAGCAGTAACCTTCCCACTGTAACAAACTGACTCTCCTAATAATACCAGCCACCTGGAGGATCTCTAGAAATCAGTTTGACCATTTACAAAGTCATTCACAAATATGAACTCAAACAAGTCCAAGTCTACATTAAGGTACTATGGGAATTTAAAATCAGAGGTCCTACCCTAATGCTACTTGTTCTGTAAACGATTCTATTTCAAGCTGTAACACAGATGGACCCCAAACAAAGAACCTAATCACAATATATTTGAAATGAAGGGGGAAAAAAGACCTATTAGTCTCTGAATCTATGTGCTTTACCCCAGAGGGCCAAGTATTGTGACAGAAAGAACGACCAAACTCTCAAAGAAATTGGAGAAGACAGTACTTAAAAGAGAGCTCAGATGAAAGACAAAGAGGAATATCCAAAAGTCCTAAAGAAGCAATTGTGAAGGAAATTAAGAGGTCTTGGATTCTGGAAGCTGGAAGGCCCTAAAAAAGGAAACAGAGTTGGAGGAAAAAAACCATTTCATACTGACATCAAACCCTCAAAGAAGGGATTTCTCTACTCCAGGTGCCAAATTCGAGATGTGAACACTTCACAAAACTCCTAATTATGGCCTGAACGAGATTAAAATGCTAGATGGCAGACTGGATAGAGCACTTGGCCTTAAATGAGAAAGATCTGAGTTCAAATCGAGCCTTAGACACTCACTAGCTAAGTGACCCTGAGCAAACACTAACCCTCTTTGTTTCAGTTTCCTCAACTGTAAAATGAATTTAATATCAGCATCTCCCAGGGTTATTGTAAAGCTCTAATGAGATAATATATAAAGTATTTAGTGGAGGTGCCTTATAAATGCTTATTCCCTAATAAGAAATGTTTAATAAAATAATGAAAAGTCCTTAATGGTTGTTAATTTGTGATTTTCTAAGTCAATATGCACCAGCAACACGTGCATTTTTTTTTTTTAATTTTTGCAAGGCAATGGGGTTAAGTGGCTTGCTCAAGGCCACACAGTTAGATAATATTATTGAGTGTCTGAGGCTGGATTTGAACTCAGGTACTACTGATATCCACTGTGGCACCTAGCCACCCCAATGCGTGCACTTTAAAATACAAATGTTGTAAATATTTATAGAAGTAAATGCTCTTTATGGTGCTCCATCATCATTAGTTACACTGGATTCAAGATCTAGTTTCTGCTTTATGTTATAGTCCAAGGACCTGTGGTTTTAACAACACGGCTACTTTTTCTTCTAATTCACAGTGCAAACTCTTCATGCCTTAGTAGCCTATTTCATGAATTGCAATGTATCACCTGATGGTCAGCCACCCCTTTGCTGATGTTCCTTTCAATATTAGCTGGTCCTTGAATAAGAAACGTGGTCACAAGGCTCATGCTTTAAGTATTTCCATTTTTAGGATATCCAATCAAGGCTAAAGCTCCCCATACATACTTCTCAAGAACCTAGGTCACCTCCATGTCACAAAGGGGCATCAGAGTAGGTCAAAGTAGAATGCTTTTAGTTGAGGAGCAAATAAACTTTTTTTTAATATGAAAATGACCCATGAGAAGTTCTCAGGGAGCTTTTCCATTTATGCAAATGAGATTTATACTAACCTTTGTGGATACTTTCATTTAGCTGACCTAGTGGTCAATGGTACAACCTAATAGACAATGAAGGGCAAAGACTGTGGAAGAGAACAAAGCCAAGTCACTGGAATGATGGCTCTCTTTGGAATACCAAGGTACTAATTCGATGATACAATTTAATAATATCATGCTCACTGTCCCTCCCACCCAACCTTTAGTGATCGAAGGGTGGATGAGCATCCAGATCATTGGTCTTGGAATCAGAAGATCTTGCATTAGCTAAGACACTTGTATTTAGTCATTTAAAGGACCTTCAAAATCAGTATGGTATACTGCCTTCACACATACAACGAGTGCTTCCTAAATGCTTGTTGACTGACTGGTACTGTGGAAAGAGTATTGACTCTATAATCAAAAGCCCTGGGTTCAAATTCTGTTGCAGACACTACCTGGATAATCTTGAGCAAGTCACTTAATTCTGCTAGACCTCAGTTTTCTTATCTATAAAATGGATGGGATTGTACTAACTAGCTTCTGAAATCCCTTCTAACTCTAGACCTATGAACCGTATCCAATATTTTCATTTTTTAATTGGAGAAATTGAGGTCCATAAAGATCATGTAACTTGTTTAATCACTGAAATAAGCAAATAGCAGTGAAAGCACTAGATTGAGAATTAGATGACATGGATTTGAATCTAGCCTCTACTACTTACTATCTACAAACTACCTATATGACCTTGAATTCTGCCTTTTTGGACCTCTCCCAATATCTTTGTGACACTGGACAAGTCAACCTTTGGGCATCAGTTTCTTCACCTGAAAAGATTACCTCACACTACCTCACAAAGGCTATGTGGAAAAACATTTTGTAAACCAATGAGTACAAAATAAATAGGAGTGAATTATGACTGGTAAGAATTACTCTACCAACAGTTTCACACAGCAAATTTTTAAATGGTAGTACAATATCTTATATGTTTTATACAATTAATAAATACATGCTGAAATAATCCAAATTGAGGGAGAAACAGTGACTACTAATAAAGTAAACTCCCATTTTAGGATGGAGGAGAATCATATCATATCAGACTGTCTTCTTTCCCTACACATTTTCTTAAGGGGTACAAGACTAACATGAATCAAGAAACAATGGAATCAATGTCTCATGTTTGATATCTGTAAATCTCCATCTCTAGAATTCATGTTGGCTACATTCTGGTCCCTCAATTCATCTTCCTTTATTCTGTTTGTATTATAGTGTCCCTTCAACCATCTAAAGTAACTGTGATCTTTCTTTAAGGTCTACTGTATTTCTCTTAGCTACTGATCTTTTCCTTTCTAGCTCATAGCTGACAGGTATGACCAGAAATCCAGTGCTTCCCTTCCCTCAGACAGACTAATGTAGGCAATTAGAATTGGAAAACAGAAAATTGCCATTTGGCACAGAAGTTTCAATTCAAATCACTTGTATATGATAAACAAGACCCAAAACAAAACATAGAAAAATAAAAGAAATGGAAGAAAAGAAAATTAATATATATAACCAAATTATCTGGCCTTTGCATGTCAAAAGAAATCATTGACAATAGAAACTGAAATCCCTGCATGAACTGATGCTGAATGAGATGAGCAGAACCAGAAAAACACTGTACACCCTAACAGCAACATGGGGGTGACGATCCACCTTGATGGGCTTGCTCATTCCATCAGTGCAACAATCAGGGACAATTTGGGGCTGTCTGCGATGGAGAATACCATCTGGATCCAAAGAAACAACTGTGGAGTTTGAACAAAGACCAAGGACTATTACCTTTAATTTAGAAAAAAAAACCTGATATCTTATTGTCTGATCTTGCTATCTCTTATACTTTGTTTCTTCCTTAAAGATATGATTTTTCTCTCATCACATTCAACTTGGATCACTGTATACCATGGAAACAATGTAAAGACTAACCAAATGCCTTCGGGGGGGGTTGGGGGGAGGAAAGTAAGATTAGGGGAAAAATTGCAAAACTCAAAATAAATAAAATCTTAAAAAAAAAAAGAAATAGAAATCCCTTCTTTACAAGAGAATCTCTCACACCTGGTTAGTTTTTATGTCAACAACATGTGGGGTTATGATTCTGAAATAAGAAATATAGAAAGCATGATGTTCTGCCCATTACACTCAAATAAAATTTCTGATTTTTAAAAAATGTGAGGATGGTCATTTTGTTCAAATAAAACTTCTTTCTCTCAGATAAAAACAAGAGAATACCTTGGATAAGTTAATGACTCATAAATAAGCCCTAAAGTTGAAGTTCTAAATGATTTATGGCTTAAAAGTAGATTTAGCTTCAATTCTTCTGTCAGGAATGAATCTGGAAAAATGACAAGAGGAAAGCAGTTGGAAGCTAAAGGGTAATTATTTCCTGCGGTTACATTACTAAAATAACTTATGGGAGAAATCCTCTGACAATGAATGAAGTTGAAGTAAATCATGCTTCAACAAGGAGCTAAGATAAATAACTTGCAAGTTTTACATATACCATTAGGATAGTATTGTCTATCTTTGTCCCTCTCTATTCAATCCCTCAGTTTTCTCTCTTTTGGATTTAATACAGAAAATATGAAAAGCTTTGTAAAAAACAAGAAATCTAAAATTCTGAATAGTGAAGGAGGCAAAAGGATAAAAACAATTCACACGACTAGAGCAGAATCTTTGGAAGGCAATATTTTAAGAAGTTGATGACATCATCTTGCTGCCAAAGTAGACTACTCAGAAAAATATTTTTCTGTAACAGGAAGACAATGTTAATAAAGCATGTTGTTTATGAAAACACCTGTGCATAAAATTAATAGCCAAAATGAAAGAAGGAGAAAAAGTCAACTCTAGGGCTCCCTATACTCTCTAGGATTACTTTCTAACTTTCCAGGCTTCTGACACCTTTTTCCTCTCCATTTATTCTGAAATCAGTAATGTTAGCCTCTTTGCTAATCTTCTGATATTCTCTGGACAAGAGTGAGGACTTGTGTTAACTCTGCCACACTTAAATCTAATTTTATGTGTGAATTAAAAAGACATCAAAATACAATCACAACACTGAGAATTTTTCACCCGAACTGCTCCCCTTGCCTACAGTTCTCTCCCTCATTTCTAGCTCCTGGCTTCCCTGGTTTCCTTCCAAGCTAAATTGAAGTTCCACCTTCTGCCAGAAAACTTCCCAGGCCTCCTTAATCTATTCTCTGTCACTGCCCACAACCTATCTTATACACATTTTGTTTGTACAATTGTCTGCATGTTATACGACCCTTTAGACTATAAGCTCTTTGAGGCCAGGAATTGTGTTTTATCTTTCTTTGTATTCTCAGCACTTAGAAAAAAGCCTGGCACATTTTAATCAGCTAAATATAAATTGATTGACTCACTGGAGAACTTTAAACTTTAAAACTCTGATATTAAGCTAAGATTATAGCTATGCATCATTATTATTTTAATAGCACTGAGCACTTTTCATTTTAAATGTGATATTACAAGGTTATCTGCTTCAAATGTGAGTTTTCTCTATTGCAGAGTGCCAGAAGATATTTAATAAATGTTTGTTGACTTGACATGTAATGTCAATTCTTCAAGAATCATACTCTAAATAAAGTCAATCAAAAAAATTATACTTGCTCTGCAATGAATTTTTGTAGGCATTTTCAAAGTCAAATTTCTATTCCATAATAAGAGAAGAATAATCAGGAAAATGATGATTTTTCAGCTATAATTTAGTTTTGAAAAAATTCTACCATGGGCAAAATATTTTGTAAAACAGGAAGCTGTGAAAACAAAGTATTTGCTGAGATGACTCTTTTGATAGCTCTTCACTAATTCCATTTTTTCTTTGTTTAACTTAGCATTAAATAACATTCTGGAAAACTCTACCCTGGGATGCCTGCTAATCTCAGGCAAAGGCAACAATGGAAAGAAGACAGCTCTTCAGGGCTGAACCTTTACTAAATTTTCAATAAAACAACAACATCAGGAAAAATAGTAAAAGACATTGAAAATCAGAATCATAAATTTCACAGGAAGCCCAGAAGCCACCAAGAAAGTAAAGAGAGTCATTTGTACACAGGAAACTGAACTAGGGCTTAACCTGGGCAAGATCTCACAAGATCTCAGCTCTGTCGGGTCCTTTAAAAAAATTGTTTTGTTGGCTAAGAGAAAGCTAGCACTTCAGAAAAATACCCATCAGGTAGCAGAAAGTGAAGGAAAAAATCTGGTATCTTTTATTTTTTGCCATTTTTAAAGTCATGAAAATACTTTGGAAATATGGAAATTAGAAAATAGTTTGGAAAAGTTTGTGAAATATAAAAAAAGAAATGTTCTCTGGAGGGAAAAAATAGTATCTGGTATACAAGAATGTCACCAACTGAAATGAGACTATAGAAATGGAAAAGTAGATGACTTGAAAATAACTGATGAATGAGGTTGCTTGGGGCCTAATTCCAGTGGACATTTTATTAAGTATTAATAATGACAATGTATCTCTCAAATCATTTCTAATACACTATTTTAGTCAAGTGCAGAGTACGTTAAAAAAAAAATAACAGTCTGACTCCAAAAAGAACATGCATATAAAAAAGCAAAATGCAATAAAGATTGATTCCTCACTTGGGGATCATCAATTCTATAAATTTATTAAATTTTAAAATTCCAGAATGATTTATATCAACCAGCAAATTTCTAGGACACCATGAGTGTTAGTGTGAGCATTCAGGGGAGGCAATAAAATTTAATCATAATTCAAGTGAAACTTAGGAAAAGAAACCTAATAAAATAAAACTTCAATGAAGAAGAGGGTGAGTTAGAGAGTCAATGTAAATTAACTACTAAATAATAAAGCAGAGTTGGGAGATTTTTCAGCATTCTGTGCCATCAATGTTCTGAGGAGTCACACCAAGAGACTCCCTAATGGTGTGAGTTAAGATAGGAGATCTGGCAGGAATGCTGTTGGGAATGGGAAGAAACTGTAGAACACAAATGGAAAATCTAAAGATCCTGGACATTTTATCTAACTTTATTGAATGAAGTACAGAACAGGTTGCTTATGATAAGAACAAATGGTCAGTTGTATATAACCCATGACAGTCAAGGCAATTCTCAAAAGAGAGGGCAATCAAAAAAAGTTTCCAAGAGGGCCCCTGTGAGAAAGGAAAAAAAAAAGAAAATGGGAGAGCTCAAAGAGGAGGAGGCAGAATTGTCTAACGTGGTTTTAGAATCAGAAGCAAACTGGTAGAAATAAGATGATTTAGCATAAATTTTAAGGCATGAGGCTTGGAATCAATTAGTTGAAAGGTTAAGCCACAGAAGAAATAAGTAAAGCTAAATTATGAAGTAAGATTTTTTCCCCCATGGTGAGGGATTTCTAGGAATTCTATGCATTTCAGGAGTCAGAGAGAGGACTGGGTCACAATTTGGCTATAGGAGAAGACAGAAATGATTCCAACATTGGCCTCAACATCCAATGATTGGGAGAAAAGGAAAATGGTGATTCTATTGAAGGCAGAGTTAACAGCACAATTAAGAAAGAGAATTTGAGGGGCGGCTACGTGGTGTAGTGGATAAAGCACCGGCCTTGGAGTCAGGAGTACCTGGGTTCAAATCCGGTCTGACACTTAATAATTACCTAGCTGTGTGGCCGTGGGCAAACCACTTAACCCCATTTGCCTTGCAAAAAAAAAAAATCTTAAAAAAAAGGAAAGAGAATTTGAGAAACAGAATTGAAAAGAAATTGGAACTAGAAAAGTAGATAAGAGAGTGGTCTGCGTCCAGAGGACATTCTAGTCACACAATCACTAGCTAATGGGGCATTTATGACAAAGGTTATGCGTACTGCATAATGCAACTGATACACTTTTAATCAGATCAATTTTGGTAAAAATGCTCTGAATCTTTAGTGTTCTAACAAATTTTAGTGTTTCAAACAAATCCCTGCAGTTCTTAAGTAGATGGCTTGGGGACAACTGAATTTATTGAAAGAAAGAAAGAAAGAAAAAGAAACAACAAAACCAGAAGAGAATAATAAGCTTAATTCTCCAGATGAAGGAGGGTAACTTACCTGTTGGCAGTGGTATTTGTGGTGTGAGTAATCCTGTATTATTAAAAATTGCATTTATCCCAATATAAGGTTCCATTGGAAACATCTGAAATAAAAAACATTCAAAAATAAAATTAAACCACCATTTCTCCAAGGATATCTTAAATAGTTGAATTTGAAGTATCTAATATACAATACCAATGTACACATGTTTTTTTAAAAACATCAACATTGTTCAAAATCTAGCAAGGAGCAATTTTAAAAATTTCCTAAAGACTATATAGGTAATATATATTATTCAGTGTTGATTTATTTCTGCATCTAATCTCCTTTTTGAGGATTAAATGCTTTTTGAAATTATATGGAGGAATAAATTGAAAACTTTCAGAATGACCCTGGTTGCTTTGAAAAGATCAGAGACCTGAGAGTGTGGCAGTAGACTTGAGAGAAAGGACTATTCCAGGGGAGCTATTCCACGTGAGACTGGTGGGAGGGACCAACTCATACTGTACCACACATCCCAGAGTCTCCCTGAAAAGGAAGGGAAGGCATCTATTTTGGGCCAATCCCACTGGGTATTATCCCTAAGATACTTGCTGACTTTTAGGAAGTATGAACTACTGAGACCAAGAGTTTAAAAAAACAAAGAAAAAGAATATGTGAATGTAAATACTCCAAAAGCACATACCTTCAAGGGCCCCTTCCCACTCAAGAGAAGAAAGACAAGGAAATGCTCCACCCTTGTTGCTAGTGAGGGTAGAGATGCCCACAAGAGAGACACTTTCAATATGAATGTCTCCCCAGCAGTTTTTGGAGGGCCAATCATTTTTATTGATAAAAGATATCCTGTGTTTAGGCAGGAAAACATGGTTTTAAACCAAGCAGAACCATCCTGATAGATGGGTTAGGGTTAACCTTTAATTGCATATTAAAAGTGAAAGGTAAAACAAAGGTTTTCACATTCTGAATAACCAAGTGTCAAATTATATTCAAAGAAGGTATTCCTGGGCATACCCCATTTCCCCCCTATAAAAAAACCCCCAAACAAAAAAACCTGTTAAGTCTGTGAAAGTTAATTTTCACTTTTAACAGGGAAAACCTATATTTTTTACATATTATAGAGAGGATAAATTTAGGGTACTCACAGATAAATGGTACTGTTTAATGAGATTTATTTTTCATAGACACACACACACACAAAGAGAGAAATATCATGCTACACCATGTACTACTACTCTAAGTACTAATGATTATTATTTTATTTGGTCCTCACAACTGGACCTTGGAAGTAAATGCAATGATGATCCCTATTTTACAATTGAAGAAAAAGAGAAGCAGTCAAGACATAAGTGACTTGCCCAAGGTGACACAGCTATTAAGTGTCCCAGTCTGAATTTGAATTCAGATCTTCCTGACCCCAGGTCTGGTTCTCTCTCCACTGAGCCATCTGGATGCTTCTTTTATTGTATCTTAAGATATGTTTGTATGTGCAATTATAACTTAGGAGACATGAATTTGCCTTTGCATTAATTCTTCCAGTCTTCTTATAGTTTACTCCCTTATGTGTCCTCTAGGATATAGAGATACTGGGCTGTCCTTATTCTCACTCTTTTCAGTCCACAGCTCCCCTTCCTTCAAAGCCTCTACCTTTTTCAAGAGGCCTTTCCCCATTTCCCCAAATTACTAGGGCCTTCCCTCTGAGATGATCTGCCACTTATAGAAATGCACTACAACTTTTGGGACAGCCTGGATATCTTATACATACATAGCTAATTGTATGCTGTCTTTTCCCTGTGCCTAGTAAACAGTAAGCACCACCTGAATGCTAATGAATTCATTGACTATGACAGGTTTCCAATGGACTCATTAATAAACACTATGGATTTTGATTCTGCCTATTTTTAATAAGCCAATTATGAATACATTAAAGAAAACTGAGAAAATGTTTGTCACTTACCGTTCCAGCATTTACTTGTTCGTGCATTCCCAATATGAAATGATCCTTTTCTGCCATTCTGGAACTGAAAGGAAGAAATGAAAGGGATTTTAGAGTATCCTCCTCACTGGGGATTATGGTAGTCTTTGGCAACTCACCTTTTGGAGACTTAGATCCTTTTTGATAATATAGGGAATAGTGAGTCAAAAACTTGCAAAATTATCCAACAAAAATGACCCAGAGTTTTTTAAAAATATCAAGTCAGGGGGCAGCTAGGTGGCACAGTGGATAGAGCACTGGCCCCGAAGTCAGGAGGACCTGAATTCAAATCCGGCCTCAGACACTGAATAATTACCTAGCTGTGTGGCCTTGGGCAAGCCACTTAACCCCATTGCCTTGCAAAAACTAAAAAAAAAAAAAAAAAAAAAAAAATCTCTTAATAGAAGTTGATTCCACTGAAGTAGTTTCCTATAATTTTCATATTGATACCCAATAAAATTAATAACAAAAGTCTATTTAAAAAGTATAACCAAGAACTAATGGTCAAAGTTCAAAAACACAAAGATTTAACCCTGAAAGAGATTTTCCTGGTCAACTACTTCAATATCCTCCTTTTATAGTTGAGAAAACTGATGCCCAAAGAAACTAAGTGACTTAGCCAAATTCACTCAGACTGTAAATGTCAGACTCAGGACTTGAACCTATGTCCATTGATTCCCAAATGCATACCAGAGGCTTAGAGCTTGCAGGTTCCACCACATCATCAATTACCAAAGTCCCACTCATGTCAGTGCCACAGATAAAGAATTTTATCCTCAAAATATTCCCAACTGACTGATCATTATTTTAATCCAAGTGCATTTTATTTAAGCCCACCTCACATTCAATTTTGTCCATATAATGTGGAAAATGAAGACCTCTTAAAAGCCTATTCTTAAAAAATTAAAAATTAAAATAAATTAAAAATAAATGAATGAATAAGCTCTGTTCTTGTTACATTAAGGTTGGCTAATCATCTGCCAAGTTTTACATTCTTATCCTGAATTCAACTTCAAGAGCTAATTATTCCCTGAACTACCACTAATTTCTTAGATGGGATCAAGAAATTTTCTCTTCTTCCATAAAATCAAGTCCATGTTACCTGTTTCTAATTAATCAATCATTGATTGAATGGTTGATTGACTGGCTGACCAATCTCCAGATTAGAAGGCTCTTTCTTTACATTCTTTTTCCTATTACTTTTGGCTATACACCCTCTTTTTTTCAAATACTATTTTATATTTTTCCAATCACTTGTAAAGACAATTTTCTACATTCATTTTTTTTAGTTTTTTTTTGCCAAGGCAAATGGGGTTAAGTGGCTTGCCCAAGGCCACACAGCTAGGTAATTATTAAGTGTCTGAGACGGGATTTGGAGTTCCAAGGCTGGTGCTTTATCCACTAGGTCACCTAGCCGCCCCCTACATTCATTTTTAAAAAAAAGCCTTTGAACTCCAAATTTTTTCTCTCTCCCTCCCTTCCTCCCTCCCTCATGCACCATCTACTTTAGAATAGTCCATAGGGAAGGCAAAAGCAAATGAGCAAATGGTACAAAGGATGAACTCCTTAAATACTGTAGTGATAATAAATAAGTGTAAATATCATCAGCCATGACAGTTTGGTAAAGTGAAAACATCACTGGAGCAGAAGTCAAGAGTCCCGAGTCTTGCTCTGACCATCCTATCACAACCTTGGGAAAATTATTTTGTATTCTGAGCTTTAGTGAGCTAGCTCTCTCTGTCTCTCTCTCACACAACTCTTTCATTTAAACCCAATTGCCTCTCAAAAATGCTCTTAAATCTAAAGCTCACCATGACAGCAACAAGTATGGTCATTCAGTCAAATTACTACATATCTGTTAATTTTATTATTAAGCAAATTTATTAATTTTAATATTAAGTTACTATTTTTATCCGGAGCAGCAGGAAAATACAATGTAGTGAACAATGTTCATTTTTTTTTGTCTTCCATTGATTCAATCAGTTGTAACAACTTAGTAGTTAAAGGCAGAAGTTAGATTTGTCATCTATTTAACTCTCACCATGCTAGACCAAAAACCTAGTGCTGGAAGGTACCTTAGCAATCCCCTAGGGACAACTAATTTGACTTCAGACACTTACTAGCTGGGAGACCCTGGTCAAGTCACTTAACCATGATTGTGGGATTCAGAGAGGTCCTTGGATTCCAACTCTAAGTATGACATCTACTATAGTTAGGCTGCCTTGTGATACAGAGAGGTGAACTTTCAGTTAAACAAACATCTAGGGTTCTAAAAAAAATTCCTAATAATCTTATATGAATCTGATTGATATTTTGTAATAATATAGAACCCAATCAATTTTCATATATGCCTTCATAATTATTACTATATTACTTCTGTTAAATATGTTAAGTATTCTACAAAGAACAAAATTAGAGGCAGTTAACAAAGAAGACAGACTTATAATCTTGGAATCAGGAAGAACTGAATTCAGATCTTGCCTTGAATATTTTTTAGCTGTTACCCTAGACATAACATTTTATTGGACAAATATCTAAGCTCAGTTTCCTCATCAGTAAGATCTAGATCTTGTGTGTGACAGAGAAAGAGAAAAGAGAGTGAGAGAAAGTATGAGTAGAAGAGTCTCTCAGCAGTCTAACAGGGATACAAGATTGACAGTTAAAAGTTTTTTCCTAATTAAGTCATATCTATTGGGATAAACACAGTAATAAAAATCTTAAGGCAAGCAATATCAATGTCAGTTAAATTTTATAATAAAGGTAAATAGAACACTTCAGGAATTATGATTCATCTCAAAGGATGACTGACTCACTGGGCAATATTTGCATTAATTACAAAATTGGGTTTTATGTCTAAAATTATAAAATATAAAGTAAATCCTGACACTGAAAGATTATACAGGGAAAGTCCCTTTTTTCTCCCTACTTCTACTCTATTCACTCTCCTCCTTCCTTCTTCCCCACCCTTCAGTGTTTGTACTTTTGAGGAAGGAGAAATCCAAAAGGGAGAGACAAGTTATATGAAGGGTATAACCACACTGGGAAGTTCTGGAGTCCATGCTTCATGACTAGGTTTTCTCATTGATCTGCTGCAAAACATTTAAGAAATATATGTGTCATCTTCGAGGGGAGAGGGGGAGAAGACATTTCTAGCAAGTGAATGAAATATCCTAATGAATCTTTTGTTTTGTTTTTCACGCTTAGCATCAAGGTTGACTGAATTTAGAATGGGGGGAGGTAGAATACTGAAGGGGAAAT
Organism: Macrotis lagotis; assembly: GCF_037893015.1. Taxonomy (NCBI): domain Eukaryota; kingdom Metazoa; phylum Chordata; class Mammalia; order Peramelemorphia; family Peramelidae; genus Macrotis; species Macrotis lagotis. The sequence goes on along the minus strand of NC_133660.1, from coordinate 14,664,154 downwards.
TCCAGTAGAAATGCCCAAGGTGTACAATTTGCTTGTGTGAAGATCTGAATATCCACTGTATACAGTACTTACTCACTGAAGCTAGCAAGAGTGGTTAAATTAACATGATGTAACTGTGTCTTATTTCACAAGACCATTCATTCTTGAAAGAATAGATCAATGCCTCATGTTTCTCTGTTATGAACTGAAGAAATTCTGTAGCCTAACACTGATGGGAAACTGTCAAAAGACAGAGATAAAATGCCTCACTTCAAAAAGCTTCAACTCAACCTCAGTAGATTTTCCTTTAATCTATAGGCAATTAAATTGGACCTGGGAAGAAGGCAGCATAAAAATGGGAGAACGAACTGATTAATATGTCAAATAGCACACTTTTATGATGACAGTCTAGACAGATAGGTCGGATCCAATAAGATGAAATTTGATAAGCATGTGAAATCTTAGACAGATTTAAAAAAAATCAATATGCAAACACTCAAATTCTTCTATGTAAGTCCAGACAGGGCAGTTTGACCGGATAAATAATGCAATCTTAAGTTATATTAATAGAATCTCAACTCCCAGAACAGGGGAAGTGATAGTCCTTCTGTCTTTGTCCAATAATATCTGAAATACAATGCTAAGATCTGGGAAGCACTACCATATTTGAGGAAGAAAACACACACACTACAGCATGTCCATAGAAGGCAGACCTAGAGAGTGGGACCACAAGGGTTACAAGGAACATGAGACTGTCAAGTGAAATCACAGGGGATATTTAAGATAGAGAAGAAAAAACTGAGGGAAGAACTATTGTTTATCTTTGAGTTTTGAAGAGCAAGTTTGTGAAAAGGTTTATTCTTGGCCCCACTTTAAGGCAGAACTAGGAACAATAAAGAGAATATGTCTAAAAGTAGAAAGTACAATCTTGCAAGATACTAAGTGTTTCTTCAGAGGTGACTTGTCAAGGAGATAGTAAAGACATTTCTTGTTTAGCTGTTTGCAGATGAGTAAACTGAAGGACAGGAAAGTTAAGTGACTTATCCAAAGCGTGGAAGATGAGATTATCTCAGTCTTCTAATTCCAAAGCTCATGTACTGCTCTAATTACCACTGGAGGGTCAAATGACTTGCCCAGGGTAGTAAGCTCTGTGTTGTGTGTGTGTGTGTGTGTGTGTGTGTGTGTGTGTGTGCACGCGCATATATATATATATATATATATATATATATATATATATATATATATATATATATATATATATATGGGGGGGGGGTGAATGTTGTGTTGATTCCTGGTCATCTTGATTCTGAAACCAACATTCTGTCCACTTCACCCTTCTTGGTAGAGCAGACAATGACATATCCTCCAACTCTCTCATTGTGCAGAGTGGCAGACAGTCATAACCCCTACTGTAAATAAATGGGTGTGGTAAAGAAAAAGAAAAAAAATATTTAGAGTCTCTCACTCAAAGCATTTTCTTTTAAAGGGGCCCATTTCTTCTAAACATCCTGCTGTAGGTATTACTGGAGAAAGAAATGTTTAATGCTTTATTCAGCAGAATTCTTGGAAATGAACTATCATAAGAAGCAATGGACTCAAGATGCAGGAGAAACATCTTCGGAAGTGGTCAATGTGGGCATTTGCTTTGCTTAACTTTGCATATTTTGTTACAAGAGTTTGTTTTTCTTTTCATTCAACAGGGGGAGGTGGGGAGAGAGAGAGGAGAGACTCCCAAGAGGACTGTCAGAAGAAAAAAGGAAAAAAAAGAAGTTAATGAAGCATATTTATTTTTAAAAAATGCAGAGGTAACAAGAAGTTCAGAAAGACAGTTCTGTAACTTATGTTTATTAGATACTGTAAATGAAAAGCAAATTGTACACTTTAGTGACACTTTAACTTTATAATCCTTTCTTCTGTTTAGAAATAATAATATTGATAATAATTGCTAGCATTTATATAGGGGGCAGCAATGGATAAAGCACCAGCCCTGGAGTCAGGAAAACTTGAGTTCAAATCTGACTTCAGACACTTTATACTTACTTAGCTGTGTGACCATGCATGGGCAAGTCATTTAACTCCATTACCTTGTCAAATTTATATATGTATATATATATATGTATATATGTATATATATATAGATGTGTGTGTGTATTCAGTTTATTCTTGCAACAACCATGGAAGAAAGATATTATTATTATTATTATCCCCATTTTACAGATGAAGAAACAGAGGCTGCCAACAGGCGAGTGACTTTCCCAGAATGCTATACTTAATAAGTGTCTGAGGACAAATTTGAACTCAATTCTTTCTGGCCCCAAGTCTAGTACTCTATAACCTAATTGCCTTGGAAATGAAAATGCTTATTATCTGTGGTGTTTAAGTTTAAAATTCAAAAAAAAATTCATAAAAAAAAGGTCTCATGCAGTATATAAATAATCCCATAAATAGGAGTAAAATAATATTCTTCTTTTCCAATTTAAATTACAGATCTATGATTAATCCCAGAAAAGGATGCATTAAAAGGATTACTTTGCACCTTCCTGAGGAACCATTATCCCATAAATTCATGACGCTATTTTGACTTACACACAGAAAGCAAGAATTATTAATCATATTCACAGCAGTGGTTTTTCTTCTTGACTTGTTTGTGAAAACTTTTTTTTTTAATTATTCTATCTCTGTGACAGGACTCTTGAGGACCTTCTGGGGTCTACTCTGGTGTGGATTGATACAAGAAAACTCAACCTTTAAGTTTATTTTAAGATCTCTCTTAATGTACACTTTGAGAACAGATCCTGGAGACTTTGAAAATGTGGATCTCAACTGCTTTACACCTCTGTAGAATTGTAAAAAAAAAAACATGCCTCTGAAAAGAATTCTTCACTAATATTTTTATGTTAAGAGTAAAAAAAACTTTGAAAATGAAATAATAACCCCTTACCTCCTCCACACTTTGAAAAATTATAGTTATATTTGACTTAACCCTCATGTTTACATGCTGGTTACTTTTTTGATGTAGTCTCGAGATTAGCGGAGTTGTAGCTGGGAAAGCATATTAGTCAAAGATACAGCATTGATTCAGATGGGTTTAATTTTCTAGCTTCTGGGTTAGCCATGACTATTTGCTGGTCAAAAATCTGAGGGACTATCTGCTGACTGGTTTTTTGTTCTTTAAGTCATCAAAAACTACCTCAATAGTCTGAGCTTTAGTCCCCAAGTCAATTAAGCCTTGAGGATAAATTCTTTATCTTTGAAGAAAAAACTAGTCTAATTTTGGTGGTATAGTGTCCTCTAGTCACAACATTCTGATTATTACTAATACCAAGTATCCTACTAGTAAACTGGCATTTATCCCAGTGCCATCATGGATGGTCAAGACAGAATGTAAATATTAAAGGAATTCTCTATAGCAGATGAGATTCTCCAGAAGTTCCTATTTATAAGTGACATTCTATTCATTATTCAAATCCATCTCCTAAATGCGATTCATAACCACGTAAATTTTCCTAACTTTCTAACCACATTCATTAAGAATGTCTATTTTCCAGACAATGATGGGCACTTGGACTGATAATATAAACAGCTAATTCATCAGTCTATGCATCTTGGACAAATACCACACATAGACAATGAATTAGGACTAGTATTGTACTCCAAACTTATTCCTGAAACTTTAAAAGATTATCATTATTCTTCTGGTAATACTATATGGCTACAGACTACGGAATACCAGTCTCCAAAGATTTAAAGTTGAGGGTTGTCCAAAGGCAATGGAGAGGATACATCGAACAGCAGTAAACAACAACACATCAGTAACCAAGGATTACACAAAAGAGTCAGCAAAATAATGTCCTCAGATGTATGATCAGAGAGGGTGGATCAGTCAAGTAATATCAAACAGTGTAGAAGCAAAGAATCATGATAATCCCATATATGTACATATATACATATATGTACATGCATATATCATATATATACAAATATACATATACACACACATATAAAACTTAAGCTGGAAATGTGCTTGGAAATGTTCTCAGTATCTGGACATAGGGTAGAAAATGAAACAAAATAAAAAATATTCTATAGAGTAAATACTCCGAGGTCTAGATGAAGTCAAGTTTCCATTACATGTGATACCCTGTCTAAAATTCTTGAGGTTAATGCCACAATAGCTCCTTACAATGTCTAAGGTGGGTTTCTTGACTACAACAGGCATTCTCCTGTGTTAATTTGCTTTGGAGGATCCTGGGGCAAGATGAATAATGTGGAGCAAATGTACAGACTATCCTAAAATAGCTAACTTCTCTCATCTCTATGGATTTTTTAGGTAAAGCCTATGCAAGCAAATCTACTGAGAATATGAGCTCCGTTTGTCAAGTCCAGGGGAATTCTGAGTCAAATAGCTCAAAGTGGAATAGATAGAGAACTTTATGTTCTTTTGGTTTTTTGTTTTGTTTTGTTTTTTTGTTTTTTAGGTTTTTGCAAGGCAAATGGGGTTTAGTGGCTTGCCCAAGGCAGCTAGGTAATTATTAAGTGTCTGAGGCTGGATTGGGACCTTTATGTTCTAACTAGTATACTGTCAGTGTCAAGAGATCTGGAGGAAGGTCCCCAGCATGTTAGGTGAACCCCCTAGGGATGACTTATGGAAAGAAAAATGACAAGGATTGAGGGGGTTTACATTGATCATTGCTAATAAAATTGCATCTTCAATGATGGCAAGACTTAGGATTTGTTCTAGTCATAGATGATTACTCTCATTTGAAGTCAAATTTCTTACTTGCACATTGGAAATAATAACAAATTCCTGTATTAATAAAGTACTCCATGTCTTACAAAGTACTTCAGATACAGAGTTTGATCCAAATACTACTTCTTGCATCACCCATCTAACAAGGGTGGGTTTTTTGTTTTGTTTTTGTTTTGCTTTATTTTTGGAGGAAATCAGGATTAAATATCTTGTCCAGGGTCATGCAACTAATAAGTGTCTGAGGTCACATTTGAACTCAAGTTCTCATGACTCTAGGGCAGGCTCTATCCACTGTATCTTGTAATTGCTCCCACAAGATTATTTTAAGAAAAAAAATTTATAAGCAATGAAGATGGGACTTCATTGCATAAGACCTCATTACCATTATCTCCTCAATTATTATAGTTTTCACTTCTCTCTTAGCTATAATACTTAGGTAACATTTATATTGAGCTTTAAAGTTTGCAAAGTATTCTACATATTATCTTATTTCATCCTCACAATAAAAATATGAGTTACTGAGAGAGGTCAAATGATTTGCAGGAACACACAACTACCAATTGTCTAAGACAAAATTTGAACTTAGGTCTTCAAGAACCTCAAATAGGGTCAAAAAGATTAAGACACAACTCAACAAAAAGCTCATCAGCACCAAGCTCTCAATATCTTCTCCCTTTTCTTATCTTCTCTATTTCAATCCAAATAGCTGAGGCCTCTTTAATAGACTCCTCACTGGTCTTCCTGCTGCAAGTCCATTCTTTCATAATACTGCCTTCACCAACTTTGGTCATTTTATTCCTCTACCCTAAAATTCTCAATTACTTCCCAGTGACTTACAAACTCTTAAGACTGGCAGTTAAGGCTCTCCATTATTTGGTTCTGGAGCTCTGGATTTAATATTTGTTTGGGCCTAGGAAAGTTACTTAACTGTCCTCAACTTTATCACCTTTATCACACAGTATGTTCATTTCAACCAAAACAGGATGAGTTAAATGCTCTTCACTCTATCATCTGTATGTTTTCCTTTCTTTGCTTGAAAGTTTTTCCATTTTTTTTCAGCTTCACTTTCTGCCTTCAAGGCCCACTCCCATTCAATAAACAGCTTCCTTCAAGAAGCTTTCCATTGTCTCTTTAGCTGAATGTACCTTTCTGTCTTCCTAATACTTGACCTAGACCATTCCTTATCCTTTGCAGAGTTGTTTGTATATATGAGAGCTGTCAGACAAATGGTCTGCTGCCTACAATCATCCAAACTAGATCAAAATATAACTGGGAAATATTTAACAAAATAAATAAAAAAAAACAATAGAACATTGAATATGTGTGTCTTCCTAAGTCAATATGCCACTTACAGGGATGCTATGAATGGTTCCCATTCTATCTGAGTTTTAAATCACCAGTACATTCATCAGCTCCATTATTATAGTGTAAGCTTCTTGAGAGCAGGCATTGTGTGGCACTGGTCTTCCTGCTACCATTGCCTAGCCTAGTTAATTGCCCATTTTTCAAAAAACCCAACTCACCATAGTACCTTTTATATGAGGGTCCAAACTCATTTTGATCATTAGAATAGTTCCATACCTGAAGCCCTTTCATTCTTGTAACTAGCACTTTCCAGGTGCTTCCTGTCTCCTTTGAGTAAAGTCTTTGGATATGGCCTTTGAGAATCCAAGGCCATCTCTATACCAACATGAAGGGGAAGAATATTAACAATAGTTTATATCTTGTTTTATGTTTTTTGCAAGGCAATGGGGTTAGTATTTGCCCAAGGTCACACAGCTAGGTAATTATTAAGTGGCTGAGGCCGGATTTGAACTCAGGTCCTCCTGACTCCAGGACTGGTGCTCTATCCACTGTGCCACCTAGCCACCTCAACAGTTTATATTTATATAGTGATGATTAAAAGCCCCTGTACCTTGTGCTCCTTGCCCTATAAAACCTAAAAATCCCTCTTTATTTGCATTTTTAGAAAATCTCAATTCTATTCTATTATACTCAACTTTAGTTATGTACTTTTGCTTCTGCCTTTTGCATGGGTACTGTCAAAATGTGAATACTGGATAACTCCCTATAAATCTCAAGGGTCTCTACATGCCTCTCCCTTGTTCTTACAGGAACATTGATTGCTTTTTTCAGAATTTCTCAAGAATGCATCTCTTTAAAGTCAACTTTTATTTCTGAATCTCAGATCATGTGACCAAAATGGTTACCTGATATTCTACTCCAAACAAATATGTCTAAAAAGAAATTTAGCATCTTCTCATATAAACCAAGCTTCTCTTTTGACCTGTGTTTTTGTTCTTCAGAGCTCCACTGCTGTCACCTTTGATTCTTTCCCTCTCTCCTTTGGGATCTGCTTTCAAGAAGTCACTAAACCTTATTGATTCTTCCTTCAAAGTATCTCCTACATCTGTCCTTTCCTTCCTCTCTTACTGTCGTTATCTTACTTCAGATTCTAAATATATCACATCTAGAATATAGCAGTCTTAATTGGTCTCCCCTCTGCCATTTCCTTACTAATTTCTATCTTTTCAAGCATATCTCAGGATGGGGTGGCTAGGTGGCGCAGTGGATAAAGCACAGGCCCTGGAGTCAGCAGTACCTGGGTTCAAATCCGGTCTCAGACACTTAATAATTACCTAGCTGTGTGGCCTTGGGCAAGCCATTTAACCCCATTTGCCTTGCAAAAACCTAAAAAAACAAACAAAAAAACCCATTGCTTTCCAGATAAAGTCCCTAATTCTAGACTATACTTCCAAACTCAACTATGACTACTATCCAACAAAAACTCTTCTGTAATTCTCTCATGTTGAGACCTATACCTCTTGTAATATTATTCTCCTTTTCAGAATTCAAATCTTAGATCCTTTGAGATCAAGTGATTATGACATGAACTCTTACTATCACAGCCCAGGATTCAATTCTAATCAGAGTACATCTTTGAGAGGACGGCTTTGTAGGAAAGAATGATAGTTTACAATTAAAGACCTGTGTTCAAATCATGTTACTTTGGATAAGTCATTTAACTTTTTCTGAGTCTGTTTCCTCATTTGTGAGTGGAAGGGATCAGACTAAATATTTAAGATCTCAGAAAGAACCTTTAAATCTATGATCCTGTGAGTTTTTTGAAATACTAGCTTTGCCACTATGTCTTGCCTGACAACTCAGGTCCATAGACATTTCTTTTTTCACTCAAAGATAAGCATTTATTTAGTGTCTAATATGTTCCAGGTATTTTGCAGAGTGCTGATGAGACAAAGAAAAACAAAAAACAGTTCCCACTCTCAAAGAGGTCACAGTCTAATATGTAAACAACTATGGGCAAACAAGATGAAACATGGGTACTTCACTTCCATCTATGGTAGTATTTCTTCAAATGGATAATAAGCTTCTTTGATACTTCATAGGTTTCATAATTCTCAGTATAGTACTATGCTTACTGAATAGACCTTTCAATAAATACATGACTAAAAAAGTCTCATTCTCCAAGAGAAAAGATTTACATGACATCATGCCACCAGATAAAAGGCTGACTTTCCTACCACGATGAACAATTACTTTCTTGGACAGAAGTAAGTCCCATCTTAACAGCACCATAATTTCTGGCACATGGTCTTATTCATACTCTGCTGGTGACTTGTTAGAGTGTTTAATTGAAGGTTGTAGAGATTCTCTAACTGTATTGTATTGAAAGCACCTTCCATGCTGACTCATTCTCTAAGGAAAAATAATTTGGACAGAATTTTAAAACTCTAATCCTTACTGAACAAGTCACTTAATTATTTCAGATCCCCCTTTCTTCATATGCAAAATGGGGAGGAGGGGTTGAACTAGATGTCCTTTGGAGTTTCTGCCTACTCTAAATCTTCAATCTCATGAGTTCTAACCTAGGAAGGTGCTCAAACTCAGGGTTGACCTAAATCAGGACTATTTTCCCCCTAAAATTCTTATAGAATTATGTCACCTTTTATCCATATATAAAATCTAGTAGCTCACAGCTAAGTTCTTTGATCATTCCATTACTTAGCATCAAATGAAATTTTATTTACTGATATTTCTTCCTTAGTTATATTACAAATTGCTAATGCTTTTGGGAAGAGGTTGGGGACTTCCTCTTCCTACCAGCAGAGTGGGATGGATGCCAATGTGATCAAATTTGCATTCTAATGGCTCAACTCTACCCAGTTTTAGGTACAAGTCTTTAGTACCTTTGTAGAGGGTCACCATCTCAGGACAGTGAAAACAGTGTGCTTTGTGGATTAAGAATTGAAGTTTGGTGACTTGAAGGTTTCCTGTCATCACATAAAAGAAGCAAATAGCCAAGTCTTTTAACTCTACTACCAGATGTGAATTTATTTTTAAAGCTTCAAATTGAGTCCTATATAAATTCTAATCAAGTTAAGGCAATTCCTTAAAAAACTTCCCTCTGACATATTGGCCTTCTTGTTTGAAAGAAATACAATAGAGAGAGAGAGTTTGGTTATGGCCAGTCAGTTAGAAAAAGAAGTCCATGACTACAGAAAGAGTCTTGATACAAAAAAAAAAAGGCTCAGCACCCTTCTACCATATGGTTCATATATCTTTAATATAGCTATCAAGTTTTTCTATACTAACTTCATATAAAAGAAAACCCCAGAATACAAAGAACAGCTAGCTATGGAATTCCTAATTTATGAATTAGATAGAATGAGTTAAAGGTTATTTCTAGAAGGTCACTAGACCCAATGCGATAGTATGGGGCAATCCTAACTTCTTGAAGTATACTTCCAAGGAGACTTCTCAAAAAGGGAAATCCTTTATTTATAATATCTTCGTGTATGTTTGTGTGCATACACAAGCACATGCACATTTTGTTTGGAAAGCATGATTGTTTTATGATCTCAGTCCTTTAGTCACACACAGGGCATTTCCCAACCCCAACCCAAAGTTTGCCAGGCTATGAGAGCTCATCATTTTAGACAGTAAGGATCCTAATGGTGCTTTGAAGGGAGAATATCTGAACAGGGAGGTGAAGTAGAGGAAGGACAAAAGGGATGGTAAATATGAATGCAGTTAAGAGGGTGACTGTGAGAAGGAAGCAAACAGAAAGGGATCTGAAAGAGATCTCTGAGGTTCCTGCTTGCTCTGTGATTCTGATGTCTGCATCATCACTCTCAACAGCATTAGGTAAGCAAGTACCAATTATGGTAAGAACTCCAATTACAATGAAATTTTTATCTGTGCCTTCATTTTTTATAAAACAATTTAGCTATTACATTTTAAAATTAATTGATGAGGTTACTAGTTAGAAAATTCAATTCCATCAGAATTTTATGAGAAAATTACCTAATGTTTAAATAGAACAATGAATGGAGGAATATTGTATTATATTTGTAGAAAAAAATTTAATGACAATCTGTATTTCCACGTTTTTATTTTTACTATCTTTTTTTTTAGGTTTTTTTTTGCAAGGCAAATGGGGCTAAGTGGCTTGCCCAAGGCTACACAGCTAGGTAATTATTAAGTGTCTGAGACCAAATTTGAACCCAGGTACTCCTGACTCCAGGACCAGTGCTCTATCCACTGTGCCACCTAGCCGCCCCTATCTAACTTATTTTAAAGAATATTTTATTTTTTCCCAATACATTTAAAAGTTTGCTTTTCTCTAAGTTTCAAATTGTGTCCCTCCTTCACTCTGACAACACCATTCTTTGAGACAGTAAGTGATCATGTAAAACATTTCAATTTCAGTCATTTTGTACAAGACTGGAAAAAGGGAAGAAAATAAGGAAGGAAGGAAGGAAGGAAGGAAGGAAGGAAGAGAGAGAGAGAGAGAGAGAGAGAGAGAGAAAGAAGCTTCAGTCTAGATTAAAATATCAGCTCTTTCTCTTGGAGACAGCATGTCTAGTTTATGTTAACCAACAAATTTATACTTTTAAAGTAGCAGTTTAGATATTGATAACAAAATGGAGAATTATAGCAGTGAAAGGAGTCAACTCATACTTGAATTTGAAATACCTCTACAAGACATTCAACAAGACCAGCCCTGACCAGATCAGAAGATTTATAACATCCCATTATCTCATAACTAGCCAAATCTTGGGACATTTTCCTGATACACTACACCTTCCTTTACTTCTCAAACCCTCAATTCTTTTCCCTCCTTCAGCTGTCCATGTTCACAATATCTCTCCTCTCAGAGTCTAGTGTAGACTCCTCCATTTAGTTTCATGAACTATTAGCCACACCCATAGTAACAGTCATGTAGGTGCCTTTGGGAAAATTCTATCACCTCCTACCCCCATTCACTCATTGTACCCCAGAATGAAGCACAAACTAGAAGAACTAGCTGTGTGCACTGAAGACAATAACAATCCTGACCTCCCTTTTTGTTTTGAGTAGAAAAAATTGTGCCTCAAAGGATGAAAAGGCATGGATGGGTTGTGATGTTTTTGCCTAACCCATTCCATTATCTCTTCCCGCAAACCCATAGTCCTGAACTTTCCCATTTTGTTGAAGGTTTCAATGTCATTCCAGACACTCAGGTTTGTAACCTCAGAGTCATTTTAGATGCCTTACTATCTCTCATCTTACAATTATCCCCAGTCTCAACCCCCATAGCTACCATCTTTATTAAAATCCTTATCACCTTTGGTCTAAACTACAGTAGTAGTTTCCTTATTGGTTTATTTTTTGCTTTGGGACTTTTTCTACTCCAATACACTCTTCATACAGCTACCAAGAAAATTTTCTTCAAATTCAAGTTTGACTATGTCATTCTCTTACCTAAACTCCAGTGGCTCTCCAATGTGTAAATCATATAGTGTACATAAATTAATGATACACTAATACACATGTATATATAATTTATAAATAAATAAACACTGATAAGGGGGTGTGTGCTCTCTCTATACACATAATTTTATATATATATATATATATATACATATATGTACACATATATAATTTTTTTGAAATTTCTTCACTGAAAAAGCTATGCAGTCAAAAAAAGTTTGGTGTAGACCTTATCTGAAGAACTCCTGAAATATCTCATACCACTTCTGCTAAACTGGATATATTAACCAAGTTTTCTTCTCACATCAAATCTAAATTAATTTCCTTGCAACTTCTCTTTTTAGGGGACCTGTTTTCTGGGATCAAGGAGAACAAATCTAAACTCTTTCCCATATGACAACCCTTCAAATACCTCAAGAAAGCTATTATGTTCTCTAAAAATCTCCCCTTCTCTAGACAAACATCTCAAATTCCCTCAACTGATGTTTATTTGCCACAGGCAGTGTAGTGGTATGATTGTTACAAGGATCAAATGAGATAATATATGTAAAGTGCTTTCCAAAATCTTAAAATGCTATATAAATGTTCTAAATATTTTCACCTCGTGTCTGTCTATCTTTCTTTCTCTCCCCCTCCCTCCCTCCCTATCTCCCTTCCTTTCTTTTCTAACTCACTTTACATTTTCATACACTGTCATACTTATCATGTGCAGTTTTAAATTATACAGGGTACATACATCTAGTCTGAAAGTTGCTTAATTATCAGGATTTTCCAAGAATCCAGAATACTCTGTTCTCCAATATGAATTTATGGCTCACAAAATTTATAGGTGAATATAGCTTTAATCTAATCTTTTAGAGATGAAAAAAACATTAAAGCAGCTAACCTAAGGTAAGCTTACCTAAGGTAACAACAAAATAAGCTGCAGATTTCCCATGAACTCCTGTACCTAAAAATGCCTAAAAATCTGGAATAGAAATGATTTTTCAAGAGGCTTAAATGATCTGTGTTTAGTAGTCTATTTGGCTGATAGTATACAAAAGGTCAAAAACCCTTCTATTTATGCAGCCTTTCAAAGTTTCTAAACTTTTTCCCCCATATTCACTTGGGACTGAGATAGTGTAAATATCATTATCTTGATTTTACAGATGAGGAAAGAGAGGTTTAAGGTATATTACCAGCAGTCGGGTATATTAAGCCCAGGAGAGTAGATCTAGAAAACCCAAGATAATAACCCAAGATAGATTCATTCAATTAAGAGTGTAAATTAGGGAGGCCTATTTTTTCTACAGTAAAGCTTCTCAAAATGGAATGGGTACCTCCAGAAACAAAATGGTCCATCCTTGGGGGTGGAGAGGGGAAGAGCCTGAAATGGAGAAGGAATTAGCACCAGTGTACCAGTGTGGATTACTCTTTACTGAGAAAATGGGGATCATTCTATATGAGCTCCCTCATTTCTTCCTATTCTCATTCATATTCTCTCTCTCTCTCTCTCTCTCTCTCTCTCTCTCTCTCTCTCTCTCTCTCTCTCTCTCTCTCTCTCTCCATGTGAGTAAAGTAACTTGCCCAGGGTTAGTAAATATCTAAGCCCAAATTTGAATTGGGAGTCCAGGGCTGAGGTTCTATCCTGAGTCACCTAGTTTAGTTGGCCTCTGTTCTAAATATTAAAACCCTCCAACATCATCCTCCATTCTCTCAAACTTGTCTCCAGTCTTCAGTGAAGAAATAGTTTTTCTCCTTACCAAGAACAGTTCCTCTCTTCAACTCATCTTCTACTACTCTCTAGAAGTATAACCTCTCAAATGATTCATCCCTCTTCAAAAATCTTAATTCTCTCCTGATTTGGGAGTTTATTCCTTGCTGCCTCCTCATGTACTCCTGTCACTCTCTTATCAATCAAAAACCTTTTAAGTACCCACTATAAGACAAGCACTGTGTTATTCTCTCCTCTTATCTCACCCAAATTCCTGGACAAGTTTTCCTACAATTATTGCCTCCTTTGATTCACTTCTCAATATTTAGCAATCTGTCTTCTTAGATAATCATTCAATTAAAATGTTCTCTCCAAAATTACCATTTCTATCTGGCTTGCCAGATCTGATGTTTTTTTCTCAACACTCATATTTCTTGACCTTACCACATTTCACAGTTGACCTCCTCCAAGCTACTCCCTCCTCTCTGGGTTTTCATGGCCCCCACACCCTCTTCCTTCTCCCCGTCTATCTAAATGTTCCTTTTCATTCTCCTCTGCTAGATCATTATCTACAGCATACCCTCTGTGAATCTCAGGCCCTGTTCTCTTTTTATACTCTCACTTACTTCATCACCTCATTAGGTCCAATAACTTCTATGAATATGGTACCTAGATAAATATACCCAGTCCTGGTCTCTCCACTGAAGTCTACTCTCACATCACCAACTGCCTCTTTGACATTTTAAATTAAAGAAGTACCTCAAACTCAGTATGTCCAAAATATAATCATTCTCTCCAAACCCACTCCTATTCCAAATATTCAAATTTCTGTGAAGGATATTATCATCCTTCTAGTCATTCAAGTTTTCAATCTTACAGTCATTCTCAATTCCAAACTCTTCCTTACCCTACAAATCAAATCAGCTGCCAAATCTTATAGATTCTACATCCACAATATCTCACATAGTTCCCTTTGGTCTCTTTGAATTTCCTAGTTTCTTTCAAAACTTAGTTGACACATGTTCTAAATTAGGTTTTCCTGGTCCATCAGCTGCTATTGCCTTTCCCTCAAATAAACTTACATCTGTGATATATTCTGTTTTTAGAATGCACATGTGGTCTACTCTGACATAATGTAAATTTTTCTGGGGAGAGATTATTTTACTTTGGACATGTATATCTATCTACCATCTATCTATCTAGCATATAGTAAGCAATTATAATATGCTAGTTGATTGTTGTAGAGAGAAGTCAATCAAGAAAAAATTAAGTATTTATGACACACCTATTATGGGTTAGCACAGGAGATAGTAATTAAAAGAATTAAATGATCCCAAATGATAAGGTGTTTCATGATCTAAAGGGGAAACAAAAAGCATAATATGTATAAAATGAATATATATACATACATATATACACATCATATATAAAATAGTTAAATAAAGGCTAGTTTGAGAGGGAAGGGATCAGAAAAGATGTCATGGGGTGGCTAGGTGGCAGTGGATAAAGCACAGGCCCTGGAGTCAGGAGTACCTGGGTTCAAATCCGACCTCAGACACTTAATAATTACCCAGCTGTGTGGCCTTGGGCAAGCCACTTAACCCCACTACCTAGAAAAATCTAAAAGATGTCATAGCTACATCTTAAAGGGAGTTATGACTGTTCCTTCCAAATCTCCTTTTTTCCCCCCACCCAGGTTGTCCTTTCTTCAGATTTCTTTGATTTCTCCAACATGTCACCAAGAACACCATGATTGGAAATCTTATCACTGTACAAGATCCCTCAGTCTGGAATTCATACCTCATCACTACTGTCTGCCTCTCTGACTGGTAAATAAAGAAGTTAATGATCTCCAAAACTGTCATTTAAGGAATAAGTCAAGGTTAGCCATCTCCTTTATTTCCTACTAGGAATCTTCCTTTTTTGTGTTTTGTCTTTCCTTACTAAATTGTAAGCTCCTTGGTAGGAGGGGGCTATCCTTCTTGATTTGGATCCCAACACTTAACATAGTGTATAGCAGGAAGAAAGCAACTGATTCAATCAGATGATTATATTTTAATATCAATAATGATTATTGACCAAATAACTGAAGTTTAAGTGAAATAGTGGATTGAATACCACAACTAGAGTCAGGAAGATGTAAGTTCAAATCCAGTTTCAGTTATTTCCTAGCTATATGTAAGTCACTTAACCTGTGCTTCAACTGTAAAACGTGGATATTAATAGCACCTACCTCCCAAGGACAAAATGAGATAATATTTGTAAGACATTTTATAAACCATAAATTAACATGAATGCTAATTATTAATTATTACATGTGAATTCTAGTTTTTCACAATTATTAATTATATGTGAATGCTAATTAATTATAATTATTCATTATAAACTTTTAATGATTAACAATAATTAAAGCCCATTATCATATCACTTTAAGATTTACAACAATAAGCATAGTCAGACAGCCAGGAAATGAAAAAATTGGATCAGGTCTTCCAATTCTGAGTCCATTGTCACTAGGCAGATTGGTTCAAGGGGCCCTCAACAAGTAGGCTTTCCCTCTCTTTGTATGCCTCATAAACAGCTTAGAAACTCAGCTTGTAGGGAAAGAAAAGAGATGTGCAAAAACTTGGGGATATAATGGTAATATCATTTCAAGGATGGTGAAATTCACACCCTTTGGTCCAAATCACATGAATTTCACAGAATAATTAGGATATTAATTCAGTTAATACAAGGAAACAACTGCTGTTTAAATAGAGAACTTTAATATCTACTAAGCTCTGTACACTGCTACCCACAGCCTTTCACTGGGTTGGAAAAAAAGACTACTGACTCTAGTACTTACTGTGAACAGAGGAGTCAATGGACAACCTAATCCTCTCACCTTTCTAGATGTTCCATGGCCTATTTGTTAGGAAGGCTCAAATCAAAGCAAACTTTGATAATGTTAATTTAAAGTTAAATAACTCTTCAGTGGACTACTGAGGAACATACCCTAATTTTGGAAAAGACTAAAAGCAAAAGGAAAAGGGGTAGGCAGAAAAATGAGATGATAAACAGTGTTACAGAAGCAATGAACATGAGCTTGGACAGACATTGGAAGATAGAGGATAGACAGGTCTGATATATTATGGTCTATGGGATAACAAAGAGTCAGGAATGACTGAAGGAATGAACAACTGTGATTTCTTGAGTAAACTTATTAACTTTCTTTAAAGATGTTTCACCTTCATTTTCTAGGTAAAATGATTCAATCAGCAATGAAGGAGGCTTCAGGAATTTTTAGGCCTCAAGTTCAGCTGATTTCCTTGGAGGACCTAGATCAGGAGCAAATGGTATTAATAGAGTCCTTTAAAAACTAATGAACTGTTGGTGGAGTTGTAAACTGATCCAGTCATTCTGGAAAGCAATCTGGAACTCCACCCAAAGAACAAAAAACAGCATACCATTTAATCCAGCAATACCACTGTTGGGTCTATACCTCAAAGAGATTTAAAAGGAGGGTGAGGGAGAGGATACTTTTTAATAAATATTTTGTTTTCCAATTATATACAATAGTAGTTTCTACCTATTATTTTTTGTAAGGTTTTGAATTTTACAATCTTTCCTCCACCTCCCCCCTTCCCTCTCCCCACTCCCCCACAGAAGGCAGTCGGATAATCTTTACATTAAATAATATCTTGAGGAAAAAACAAAATATTAGAGATAGAAAAATTATGTAGTACATAAGACAATTTTTTAAAAATTTAAGGTAACAGTCTTTGGTTTTTGTTAAACTCCACAATTCCTTCTCTGGATACAGTATTCTCCATTGCAGACACCCAAAAACTGTTCCAGATTATTGTCTTGATAGAATGAGTAAATCCATTGAGGTTGATCATCACCCCATATTACTGATAGGCTATATAATGTTCTTTTGGTTCTGCTCATCTTGTTCAGCATCAGTTCATGCAAGTCTTTCCAGGATTCTCTGAAATCCCATCCTTCCTGGTTTCTAATATTACAATACTGATCTATAACATACATATACCACAATTTGTTTAGCCATTCCCCAATTGATGGACATCCCCTTGATTTCTAATTCTTTGCTACCATAAACAGGGCTCCGATGAATATTTTTTGTACAACTGACTTTTTTTTTTACCCTTTTTTATGATCTCTTCAGGATTCAGACCCAGTAGTGGTATTGCTGGATCAAAGGGTATGCACATTTTCATTGCTCTTTGGATGTAATTTCAAGTAGCTTTCCAGAAAGGTTGGATTAGTTCAAAGATCCCACCAACAATGTATTAAGTGTCCCAGATTTCCCACAACCCTTCCAACAATGATCATTGTCCTTTCTGGTCATATTGGCCAATCTGAGAGGTGTGAGGTGGTACTTCAGAGATGCTTTAATTTGCATTTCTCTAATCAATAATGATTTTGGATAATTCTTTTATATGCCTATGGGTAGCTTTAAGATTTCCTCATCTGTAAACCGCTTTTGCATATCTTTTGATCATTTTGTGCAAAAATATTTAGAGCAGCTTTGTGTGTGTATGTGTGGTGGCTAATAATTGAAAATCAAGGGCATGGTCCTCAATTGAGGAACAAGTTGTAGTAAATTATCATGATGAATATTATACCATTGTATATTATGATGAGTATTATACTATAGCACATAATATTGTGCTATTATTAGCAGAGGATGATTTCAGAAAAAACTGAAAAGACTTCCTTGAATTGATGCAAGGTGAAGTAAGCAAAACTAAAAGAATGTAGAACACAGTAATAGCATTTTTGTAGGATGAAGAATTGTAAATGACTTAGCTATTCTCAGCAATACAATGATCCAAGACAATCCCAATGAACTCATGAAGAAAAATGTCTGCCTCCAAAGAACTGATAATTGAATTCAGAATGAAACATACTACTTTTCACTTTTTTTCTTGTTCTTTTCTTGAACTAATTTGGAAATGTTTCATGTGTATCAGACTGCTTACCATCTCAAGGAAAAGAGAAAGAAATAGAATATAGAATTCAAAACTTTTTTAATGTTAATAATTTTTTAACATGTAATTGGGGAGTATAAAATTTCATGAATAAATTAGCTAATTAGGGGCAGCTAGGTGGCAGTGGATAAAGCACAGGCCCTGGAGTCAGGAGTACCTGGGTTCAAATCCAAACTCAGACACTTAATAATTACCTAGCTGTGTGGCCTTGGGCAAGCCATTTAACCCCATTTACCTTGCAAAAAAAAAATTAGCTAATTAAAAACAGAAAGAACTACTCCAACCAGCAGTATCTGTGAATAACAAATACTATATTTTATTCTATTGAATACTTTAAGGTAGTGTGTTATGTAAATAAACATTAACACTGTGGCTTCTAGTATTTTCTCTTTCAAAATTCATGAAAAAGAGAATAAGAGGAAGGGATTGTCTGTTTCTCTGGGAAGCAAAAGACATTAGAGTCAAAAGAAGAAAAAGCTAGGGAATAATCAATCATGAAAAAAACACTTATTAAACACCTCACATATACCAGACACTGGGGTACAAAAAGAGGCAAAATCTTTAAAACAACAAGGTATTTCCATTTTGCACTTATGTAACTTAAAGGGGTAGATTTTATCCTTTGCTTTTTTGCAATATCTAAATATAATTTTTAAATTAAATAAAAAAAAGCAAAAGATAATTTTTGCCTTCAAGGGGTCACAGTCTAAAAGAGTAGACAATATGCAGATAACCTATATACAGAATGAATAGGAAATAATTGAGAGAGAAAGCCCTAGAATTAAGAAGGGCTGGGGAACTCCGTCAGTAGCAGACAGGCTTTCAGTTGGTACTTACAAAGAATCCAGGGAACCCAGTAAGAATAGACATCCAGACATAAGTGGGAGGCAGTCAGAGAAAATACCAGAAGCCCAGATATAAAATATCTTATTTGTGGAGCAAGGCAGCCTGCGGAATTTGATAAAAAAAGAACTCCCTTTCCTTTCCATGGGAACACAAAAGCTGCCAGTTTGGTTGCAAGAAATTCATATACTGTTTGTTCTTAATCTTGGAAATAACTGGCAATTATCCAGATCCCCTATTTTTCAGATAAGAAAACTGAGGCCTGGGGAAGTGGAAATAACATGTCCCAAGTCCAGTGTTTTTTGCTATTTTATCTCAAGAGGATAGCACCAACCACTGAGGGGCACTTTAGTTAAGTGAATTTTAACTTTTGATGAATTAATTTTAATTTTATAATTCTTAAATTTCACTTAATATATTGTAACATTCTCTTCCCTACTATTGCTTGAAATAGTAAGTTCCAAATTAGCTTGAAATCTTATCTAAGCTATATAACTATAAATTCAATACAAAATAAAATGCCCACAATTTAAATTGCTTTATTACCTATTCAGAAAATTTTGAAACTAAGCTTTTTTTATAGTTCATAAATTGCTCTGCTTCTTGAGAACTCTAAATTTCATTCACTAACAAAATATCACTTCTAGTAGATTTTAAATTAGAATGATTCTCTATTAGAAGGAAAAATGTATGTACTCTGAAAAAACCCTATATCCTATGACTGGCAAAAGAAATATTTTATGTTTAGCATAGACATCTCCCTTAAGTTAACTTTTTTGTTCTTTTTTTAGGTTTTTGCAAGGCAAACTGGGTTAAGTGGCTTGCCCAAGGCCACACAGCTAGGTCATTATTAAGTGTCTGAGACCCCATTTGAACCCAGATACTCCTGACTCCAAGGCCGGTGCTTTATCCACTATGCCACCTAGCTGCCCCTCTTAAGTTAACTTGTGTCCAAAACAAGTTCAGTCATTCCTCATGTCAGTCAGTCAGTAAATAGTATTTATTAAGTGCTTATTTTTCTCCAGTATTAAGTAACAGAAATATAAATAAAGCAAAAAACAAATAAATAAAACCCAGTCCTAGCCCTCAGAGAGTATATGCTAATAGAGGAGATAACATGCAAATAACTAGGAACAAAGGAAATACATACAGAATTGATGGCAGTTATCAGAGAAGGGAAAGAACAAGAAAAGGCTTCTTGAAAAAGGTGGAATTTCACTTAAGTCTTGAAGAAAAACAAAGAAGCTTTGCAATCAGTTAAGAGGTCAAGCTTTGGGGTGATCAGGGCCAGCCAATACAAGTCACTTTTCAAGAACTTTGAATAGGCCATGCTACTAATGAAGTTGGCATCACCACAAAAGTTAACTTGGATCCAAAGCAAATCCAATCATTCCTACTTAGTGCAAATCAAGGACAAATATTGTCAATCAATTTAAAAAATTCTTTCTTCATACTATCTTGGTATGTTATCATTTAACAAATGCATCAGGTTAGTTCCCTCAGAATCAACTATACTTTTTTTATGTTTTGACATAGGTTGAGGTTATTTTTTTCTTAAAGCTTGAATCTTTTCAAGAAAATTTTCTCCTTTATGAAGTTTGTCTTTTAAAATAACCAATAATAATGGCGGCTAGGTGGCACAGTGAATAGAGCACCGGCCTCAGACACTTAATAATGACCTAAGTGGTGTGGCCTTGGGCAAGCCATTTAACCTCATTGCCTTGAAAAATCTAAAAATAAAATAAAATAAAATACAAATAACACAGAATGACTAAATTCATACTTAATATTATACTTGCCAGAGACTATTTTTACTTGAATAATTTTATAAACTCGTGTGTGGTCTACAATAATCTTTTACTTATCTGCTGAGAAAAGATTCAGAAGGTTATAAGATGGGTAATGAGATTTTTGCAAAAATGGTGAAATATTTTTTTGTTTGGGTTTTTTTTTAGGTTTTTTTTTTTTTGCAAGGCAAAGGAAAGGGGGTTAAAAGTGGCTTGCCCAAGGCCACACGGCTAGGTAATTATTAAGTGTCTGAGACAAGATTTGAACCCAGGTACTCCTGACTCCAGGGGCTGGTGCTTTATCCACTACGCCACCTAGCTGCCCAAAAATGGTGAAATGTTAAGGCAAAGCAACATAATTTTTGTAGGAAGTAAAAGCTTATTTAATTAATATTCCTAATTACCTAAAATTTAAAAATAGGCAAAAAAGAGAAAAGGAGAAATAAGTCAATTGTCAGATGAGATCTTCATCAATATACATCTGATGATGTTCGGTCCTTCATTCTTGAAGATCATGACACCAAGAAGGTGATGCACGACACGCATGTAAATTACTTGAGTGAGAGAGTCCCATGCTAAGTCAGAGGCCTCACTTTCTCCTCTGGAGCCATTTGGGTCCAGTGGCCAGAAAGGGATCAGGACAATTGGAGATGGCCCGTACATCTATTTAATAGTTAAAGCCCTATACACCTGTCCTATAAAAAGTCCTATAAACCTATAAACCAATTTTTCCAGTCTTGTAAGGATATCAGTCCCCTCCTTCACTTGGTGATACAGTAAAACTGGCCCTTCCCTCTGTTCCTCATAAACAATGCTCCATTTCTAGTTTTTTTGTACCATACTGGCTATCGCTAAGCTTGGAAGGGTCTCTCCTTACCTTCTCTTCACAGAGTAGCTCTCTTTTTTTAAATATATAATTTAGGCACCATTTTATTTCTACATTCTGATACATTGCAATGTCTATGTATACATATGTGTATTTACTTATGGATTTGACATTTATGCTATGTGCATTTTTATAATGTGTTTTCTTCCCCATTAAAATATAAGCTCATTTCAAGTAAGGATTGTTTCATTCTTTATACTTTTATTTCCTGTGCCTAGTAAAATGTCTGGTCCAAAATGGGAACTTAATTATTCATTGACTGATTCAGAGTATTAATTTACTTATTTATTTACTGATTGGTCTTTGCAGTTACTAAATGTAGTTATCTCCTTCCCTAATTTCTCATGCCCAGTGGACCAGCTCCTAACTAGGAATGGAACCTTTCTGAAAGAAGGAATAGATTTTTTTCTATCAAATAATAACTATCAAAAGACACCACTTGGGATCACTAGGTGGCACAGTGGATAGAGCACGGGCCCTGGAGTCAGAAGTACCTGAGTTCAAATCCAGTCTCAGACACTTAATAATTACCTAGCTGTGTGGCCTTGGGCAAGCTACTTAACCCCATTTGCCTTGCAAAAACCTAAAAAAAAAAAAAATGACATCACTCAGAGAGAAAAATCCAAAGCATTAACAAGTTGTACTGAATTGATTGCATTATGGCACAATACACAGAATTTTAATAACACTGCAAGTTTGCATAGCAGGTTGGTTGGTTCTTGTCCTTTGTTATTGAAGAAGGCCCAAATGACATTACTATGTTTAAGAAAGCTGTTATACAATCACAGAATATTCAAGATTTGGGAGAACTGGTTATGATCAAATGAGTTTCAAAAAATGGAACAAGCTAAATTAAGGACTTTGAAAATTTTATATTTACTAATTTAAGAAAAAAACTTTCCTGATTTATGATACCATACTATTCCATCTAAGCAGCCTACATCAGAAGAATAACCCATATAGTATCCTTGGATTTCAACAAAGCATTTTGCAGGCTCTCAAATTATCCTGGTGGACAAGAGGGAGAGATATGGATTAGATGAGACTAGTAAGATTGCTTCAGTTAAGTGGTTGACTGACATTCTAAAGTTAAGTCATCATTCATTATGGACTAGCTGTCAAATTGACATTGAGCCATTTATCAACCAAGCTGTGGTTCACTTGGATGTAGGGTCTCAAGTGAACAGTGCATGGATGTATCCTGAACAATACAATGTTTTTACTAGTGACCTGGACAAAGATAAAGATGATTTCCTTCTGAAATCAGAGGATGACCCAAAGTTGAAAATGATAGTTAACACAGTAAACAAATGTGCAATGATCTACAAGTAAGTAGATCAAGAGACTCAATTTGACCACAGTAAATATTAAGCTTTGCACTTTGGTTTAAAAAAAAAGCAACAATGGACAGGAGGAGGCAGTGTTAAGCAGAACACCTAGCTAGAGATTTTATTTTAATGGACCACAAACTAAATATGAACCAGCAAGGGTGACAAAAACACTTAAAAAAGAGAGCATAAATGGGTCAACCAAGTTCACAGCATTTGTTAAGTTCTCACAATGTGCCAAACAGTTTGCTAAAAACTGAGAATTTACAAAGACACCGGGAAATCTTTCCATGTCCCCAAGAGCTCAACGTTCTAAGGAGGAGGCAAAATGTACATCTAAACTTTACACTTTAAAGATTTAAAACTACACTAAGACTTTTGAGACAATCTGCATATAGAATATCTTCAAAACAAATTCCTTGTGGTCTTCAATGGGAGTGTACCCACAATAGGGGAATCTGGAAAAGCCTTATGAAGAAGGTGGCATAAACTGAGACCTGAGGGGTTTTCAAAAGGATTTCAAAACTATCCTATTGCACTCTGACCTGGTCAGATATTAAGAATATTGTGTTCAAATGTGGGCACCATGTTACCAGAAAAACACTGATAAGCTAAAATGCAACCATAGAACTAGAAGCAAAATGGCAAGGGAGTTAGGAATGAAATAAACATTAATAAGTGCCTACCACAGTTAGGTGGTACAGTAGATAGAGCACTAGTGTTGGAATCAAGAGGACCTGGGTTCAAATCCAGCCTCAGACACTTGACACTTCTAACTGTGTGACCTTGAGCAAGTCACTTAACTCTCTCTGATCGCCCCAAATCCAGGGCATCTTCAGTCATTCTGATTTAAAGAATCCAGTGGAAAAAGTGAGACTGGTAACTTAGCAAAGCACCACCACCACCACCACAAACACACTCAAATCCAATTCATGTGCCTGTCATGGTATTACCTCCCTGATGCCATGGTCTTCCTTGAGAACAAAGCACCACCAACAAGATACCAGGCACTATGTAGCATAAGTAGTTTGCAAATAGTGATAATGCATTTTGTGATAATAATTATCTCACCTGTGATAAAAACTCTTGAGTGCTATTATTCTCCTCATTTTATCATTCTGAAAACTGAGGCAGATAGAGGTTAAGTGACTTGCCCAGGGTCACACAGCTAGTTTGTGCTTAAGTTCACATAGGAACTCAGGGTTTTCTGATTCCAGGTTTAGCAATCTGTATTTATTGACTACCTAGGTAGAAGGTACAAACACAAAAGCAAAAGAATCCATGTCCTTAAGAAGCCCTATAATTTATGGGAGAAAACTGCACACAAAGTATATGCAAAATATATATACAAAGTAATTTCAAGGGGCAACCAGGAATTACAGTGGATAGAACTCTGGCCCTGGAGTCAGAAGGATCTGATCTAGCAGTCTGAAAGGTAAACTTTCTAATTTAAGAATAATATAACCAACCAATAATTTGTAAATAGTGTCAAATGAAGAATATAGAATATTTCAAGAGAGAAAAATATTTCTAGAGTTATGTGGCTGCCATCTATACTACTTCTCTATTAAGATAATAGATAAAAAGCAGAAGATAGATACAGATAAAGTATAGCTACTTTAAGTGGAGAGATAGAGAAAGAAAAATAGATGAGATATAGAGAAGAGAGAAAGAAAAAATAACAGAGAGACGAAGAGATTTCAATATAGAATTTAATGCTCTTCAGCTAGACTAGGATCTGTCTTAAATGAGAACAGTAGACTAAATGATCTCTAAAATTGCCTACTTTCTATAATTCAAATACATCAGTAAGTCTCTTAACAAGAAACATCTAACTGCTAAAACCAATTTAACTTCTCTCTTTCCAGACCACAGATTTATTGCTAGGACTCCCCTTAGATCTAGCTTAAAAGGGGATAAATCAGGTTTGCTTGGCATTAAAAAAATTTAATTAGGACTTCAGTTTGAATGAATTTGTATCAATCCCAGTCAGCCCTGCCACTGGCTATCTAAGTTACTCTCTGCAACTGGAAAGGGTTGGACTACATAGCTTTTAAGGTCATTTTTTTTAGAGCTACATCTCTAATCCTTTAAGGAGGATGAAATACATAACAATTCTCCATTTCCAGTTTCTGACATATGTCCAAATAGTCTCAATCTCCAGATATTTCACTCCTATAATCACCTTTCAAAATTCTAAGCATTTGGGTAAGTTCAAAATAAAAGGAAAGCTTCCACTGATATATTTTGAAAGCACTT
The DNA here is from genome assembly GCF_037893015.1 of Macrotis lagotis. Classification (NCBI taxonomy): domain Eukaryota; kingdom Metazoa; phylum Chordata; class Mammalia; order Peramelemorphia; family Peramelidae; genus Macrotis; species Macrotis lagotis. The sequence continues at coordinate 14,638,864 of NC_133660.1, read as the reverse complement.
AGAAATTTTTTATACTGTTACTGACCAAATGAAGTTGAATGAACCTAATTTTAAAAAATTTTAAACTCTTACTTCCAGTTGCTCAGTAGGAAGCAATCACTTCTACCAGAAGACAGTATTTTACCCTTTAGGGTAGGGAAATGAATAGTTTTGTTTTGTTTTTTTAAAAAAAAAGAATTAAATCATTATCTTTGAAATACAGTAAAGTTATTTCTGTGATCAGAAAATTTTTGTGACTACACAGATTCCTGAAGAAAAATGTAAAGAGAATCTTTTAACAAGTAATATGAAAATGCTGCCCTTTTCACATGAAGCTGATAAATAGTTGTCAAATGAAGATTAAAAGCCAAATCAATAAACTGTTAAGTCTTTTTCCTGCACTTAACACATGTATTAATTAATTAATAACAATTAATACTTTGAATACCAATATGAAAATAAAATCTGATACGCCCTTGAGAAATAGGAAGATCTCTCAAAGGGTCAAATAAACCAATTCAGGAAAATGATAACAACTAGCATTTATGTAATGCTTTAAGACTGGTAAACTCCTATATATGCTATCATTAACCTCATTTCACAAAAGAGGAAACTGAGGCAAAGAGTCAGGACTTGGATCACTGAGTCAAGGTTAAGTGACTTGCCCAGATTCCCACAGCTACTGAGTATCTCAGGCTGAGTCCGTATCTGAACCCAGGTACTCCTGACTCCAGGGCCATACTTTATCCACTACACCACCTAGCTGCCCCTACTGACTTTTAAGGTCGTTTTTTTAGAGCTAAATCTCTAATCCTTTAAGGAGGATGAAATACAAGAATACACTATTAGCAGTTTCTGACATATGGTCCAATTTGTTCCCAGGAACCAGAATGAGAAAATGATTAGATTTATAATCATTAAATTGAAAAGTCTGCCCCATTTCAAACTAATTAATTTTGATCAACCTTAAAAGAACAGATGTTTCTAAAGATGTATAAAGGCAGCTAGGTGGAAATGTGCACAGAACCTGGACCTGGAGTGAAAGGACCTAAAGTTTAAATCCAGTCTCAGAGACTTCCTAGTAGTGTGACCCTAGCTAGGTCAATTAACTTTGCTTGCCTCAGTTTCCTCATCTGCAAAATGAACTGTCAAAGGAAAATCAAAGCAAACCATCTTTGTCAAGAGAACCTCAACAATGGGGTCACAAAGGGACATGACTGAACAAGTACAAAGCAAGTAGATTCAAAGATCCCAAAAGAATTACAACAGGAAAGGGGTCCTTGGCTTTTTTCCTAATTGTATTCCAATATTTACTTCCCAGATTTGAAAAATAAAGGCTGCTTTGTCTTCTGATAAATATTTGAGTGGAGTACTTCACAAATAAAATAGAAATTTAAAAAACAAAATAGGCATTTAAAACCAGGCATTTAAAAAGCAAAAGACAAACCCTTTGGAAAGGACCACAACAATTCTGAAGTAGAAGAGCAATCTCAGAATCAGTTTTAAAAACTCAGTTCCAGCTCTATCATTAACTACTTGCAGTGTAAGCCTAGGCAAATCACAACCCTAAGTACTTAGACCTCAGTTTTCTCCTCTGTAAAATGAGACACCATTTCTAAGGTTTCTTCAGGCCCATTTTGAAAGTCCATTATCAAGGATTTATATTAAGATCCTGAACTCATCATTTTAATTCGTGACTTAGATAATAAATGCTTTTTTTCATTCTTTCTTTCCACTTATACCCTTGTTGAGGAAGCCCTTTCTTCATATGAAAGAAAGATTGCAGTTTTCCATAGTTCAGGTTGAACATTTTGCCAATACACTTGAGTTGAAGGTCTAACAATACTGATCAGATAATTATAAAAACATCTAAATGATTGATAATTTCAAGAAAAGCACTATTTTATCTTTTTCTCAGTACATCCCTTTTTTGTATTTTAACAACCATTTGCATATATATATATATATATATATATATATATATATATATATATATACCTGGAAAAACACAACAAATAAAACATTTCTCTTCCAAAATTCTGTCTTTACAAGCACACTGGGCTCAAATTGATCTTTTAAAATTCTTTATCAGTGAAATTCTTCCTCCATTTACAAAGACAGTCAAAAATTCACCTGATTTGGAATTGGGCAGCTCCCTAATCACGTCACCTGATTGTTCTGGACTTCATTTATCTGCAGAAACTCATCTTCCTGAAAGATGGAATCAACTCTCAAATTCAAGCCTCCTCTAACTTCTTCATTTAAGGGCAACTCAGGCTTCCTTAGTTTTACCCCCCCCCCCCATACATACACACACAATTTTCAGTCTTTTTATTTCCTCCCTTACATTATGAGGTAGAAGGAAAAGATCGTCTTTCCAAATTTCTTGGCTTCCCTGTATTTTTAGTCAAGTGGCTGACAGATAGTAGGCACTTTAAAATGACTAACTTCAAATAACAGATGTGAAGAATCGTAAAATTAAGTCCCAACAGCAGCTTTAGCTGAATTTTGGCCAAGTTTTCTTTCTAAAGGATACAAAGATAAATAAATAATCCTGTCTACTCAGTAAGACTAGAGACTCCCAAAGGGAAGGTCTGTCTTTCTTTCCTTCTTTGCTATCCCTGTACTTTCAGCCAAGTGGCGGACACATAGCAGGTACTTTAAAAACGACCAAATTCAAAAGCAGGATGTAAAGAATTGTAGAGCCAAGTCTCAACTGCAGCTTCAGCTGAGCTCCTGAGTTTTGATCAAGATTTCTTTCTAAAGGACAGAAAGGCAAACAAGTCTGCTCTATTCAGAAAGACTAGACTCCCCAGGGCAAGCCCTTACACGGATCGGAGGGCCTGGCAGCGGGAACTGTGTGGGCTCTGGGAAGGTCGCTGGCTTATTCCGACACAGTGACCGGGCCACGCTTACCTTCATATTAGATCCTTGCAGTTACTATATAGTAAACAGTCCCAAGATTTGTAATCGGCTACTTTGATTAAACTAATTCCAGTGGAACTTGAAGCCTAAACTGTAGTTTGTATTTAACCTTCAAATGTCCAGGAAAACCCCAGGCGGCCTCTTTTTAGGTTTGATATCTGGAGTATCAATTGCGACACAGCTCAGCCGGAACGCAAACTACGCTTTGGCTAGAGGGGCACACTTGGGCCCTCAGCCCATGGCACGGCTGGGCTCTGCAGCCTCAGCCTCCACGGCGGCTACCGAAGCTCAAGGCTGCACCCCGACTTGTGGGACACGGGCCTCCCGCCGGCACAGCGCGGGGACACAGAAGGTTCGGGAAGGGGCAGAGTCAGTGCCAACTCCCCTGCCTCCAAGGCAGTCGCCCTCGGGGGGCAATCCCTGGGGTGGGGGGCAATCCGGCTCCACACTTTTGTCGCTCACACACGCACACTCAGACACACACAGACCAGACACAGGCACACTCCATGCACACCACACAGACAGACAGATACACTCACACACACAGGCACACTCCGTGCACACCACACAGACACAGACAGATACACTCACACACACAGGCACACTCCGTGCACACCACACAGACACAGACAGATACACTCACACACACAGGCATACCCCGTGCACACCACAGACAGATACACTCACACACACAGGCACACCCCGTGCACACCACACAGACACGGACAGATACACTCACACACACAGGCACACCCCGTGCACACCACACAGACACAGACAGATACACTCACACACACAGGCACACTCCGTGCACACCACACAGACAGACAGATACACTCACACACACAGGCACACTCCGTGCACACCACACAGACACAGACAGATACACTCACACACACAGGCACACCCCGTGCACACCACACAGACAGATACACTCACACACACAGGCACACCCCGTGCACACCACACAGACACAGACAGATACACTCACACACACAGGCACACTCCGTGCACACCACACAGACACAGACAGATACACTCACACACACAGGCACACCCCGTGCACACCACACAGACACGGACAGATACACTCACACACACAGGCACACCCCGTGCACACCACACAGACACGGACAGATACACTCACACACACAGGCACACCCCGTGCACACCACACAGACACGGACAGATACACTCACACACACAGGCACACTCCGTGCACACCACACAGACACAGACAGATACACTCACACACACAGGCACACTCCGTGCACACCACACAGACAGATACACTCACACACACAGGCACACTCCGTGCACACCACACAGACACAGACACATACACTCACACACACAGGCACACCCCGTGCACACCAGACACGGACAGATACACACACACACAGGCACACCCCGTGCACACCACACAGACACAGACAGATACACTCACACACACAGGCACACTCCGTGCACACCACACAGACAGATACACACACAGGCACACTCCGTGCACACCACGCAGACACAGACAGATACACTCACACACACAGGCACACCCCGTGCACACCACACAGACAGATACACTCACACACACAGGCACACTCCGTGCACACCACACAGACAGATACACTCACACACACAGGCACACTCCGTGCACACCACGCAGACACAGACAGATACACTCACACACACAGGCACACTCCGTGCACACCACACAGACAGATACACTCACACACACAGGCACACCCCGTGCACACCACACAGACAGACAGATACACTCACACACACAGGCACACCCCGTGCACACCACACAGACAGATACACTCACACACACAGGCACACCCCGTGCACACCACACAGACAGATACACTCAAACACACAGGCACACCCCGTGCACACCACACAGACAGATACACTCACACACACAGGCACACTCCGTGCACACCACACAGACAGATACACTCACACACACAGGCACACTCCATGCACACCACACAGACACAGACAGATACACTCACACACACAGGCACACTCCGTGCACACCACACAGACAGATACACTCACACACACAGGCACACTCCGTGCACACCACACAGACACAGACACATACACTCAGGCACACCCCGTGCACACCAGACACGGACAGATACACACACACACAGGCACACCCCGTGCACACCACACAGACACGGACAGATACACTCACACACACAGGCACACCCCGTGCACACCACACAGACAGATACACTCAAACACACAGGCACACCCCGTGCACACCACACAGACAGATACACTCACACACACAGGCACACCCCGTGCACACCACACAGACAGATACACTCACACACACAGGCACACCCCGTGCACACCACAGACACAGACAGATACACTCACACACACATGCACACCCCATGCACACCACACAGACAGATACACTCACACACACAGGCACACTCCGTGCACTCCACACAGACACAGACAGATACACTCACACACACAGGCACACTCCGTGCACACCACACAGACAGATACACTCACACACACAGGCACACTCCGTGCACACCACACAGACACAGACACATACACTCACACACACAGGCACACCCTGTGCACACCAGACACGGACAGATACACACTCACACAGGCACACCCCGTGCACACCACACAGACACAGACACAGATACACTCACACACACAGGCACACCCCGTGCACACCACACAGACAGACAGATACACTCACACACACAGGCACACTCCGTGCACACCACACAGACACAGACAGATACACTCACACACACAGGCACACTCCGTGCACACCACACAGACAGATACACTCACACACACAGGCACACTCCGTGCACACCACACAGACACAGACAGATACACTCACACACACAGGCACACTCCATGCACACCACACAGACACAGACAGATACACTCACACACACAGGCACACTCCGTGCACTCCACACAGACACAGACAGATACACTCACACACACAGGCACACTCCATGCACACCACACAGACAGATACACTCACACACACGCACACCCCGTACACACCACAGACAGATACACTCACACACACAGGCACACTCCGTGCACACGACACAGACAGACAGATACACACACACACAGGCACACCCCGTGCACACCACAGACAGATACACTCACACACACATGCACACCCCATGCACACCACACAGACAGATACACTCACACACACAGGCACACTCCGTGCACACCACACAGACACAGACAGATACACTCACACACACAGGCACACTCCATGCACACCACACAGACAGATACACTCACACACACACGCACACCCCGTGCACACCACAGACAGATACACTCACATACACAGGCACACTCCGTGCACACCACACAGACAGAAAGATACACACACACACAGGCACACCCCGTGCACACCACAGACAGATACACTCACACACACAGGCACACTCCGTGCACTCCACACAGACAGACAGATACACTCACACACACAGGCACACTCCATGCACACCACACAGACAGACAGATACACTCACACACACAGGCACACTCCATGCACAACACCACACAGACAGATACACTCACACACATGTACACTCACACACACAGGCACACCCCGTGCACACCACACAGACAGACAGATACACTCACACACACAGGCACACTCCGTGCACACCACACAGACAGATACACTCACACACACAGGCACACTCCGTGCACACCACACAGACAGACAGATACATTCACACACACAGGCACACCCCGTGCACACCACACAGATACACTCACACACACAGGCACACTCCGTGCACACCACACAGACAGATACACTCACACACACAGGCACACTCCGTGCACACCACACAGACACAGACAGATACACTCACACACACAGGCACACTCCATGCACAACACCACACAGACAGATACACTCACACACATGTACACTCACATACACACAGGCACACCCCGTGCACACCACACAGACAGACAGATACACTCACACACACAGGCACACTCCATGCACACCACACAGACAGATACACTCACACACACAGGCACACTCCGTGCACACCACACACAGACAGATACACTCACACACACAGGCACACTCCGTGCACACCACACAGACAGACAGATACACTCACACACACAGGCACACTCCGTGCACACCACACACAGACAGATACACTCACACACACAGGCACACTCCGTGCACACCACACACAGACAGATACACTCACACACACAGGCACACTCCGTGCACACCACACAGACAGACAGATACACTCACACACACAGGCACACTCCGTGCACACCACACAGACAGATACACTCACACACACAGGCACACTCCGTGCACACCACACAGACAGACAGATACACTCACACACACAGGCACACCCCATGCACACCACACAGACAGACAGATACACTCACACACACAGGCACACTCCGTGCACACCACACAGACACAGACAGATACACTCACACACACAGGCACACTCTGTGCACACCACACAGACAGATACACTCACACACACAGGCACACTCCGTGCATACCACACAGACAGACAGATACACTCACACACACAGGCACACTCTGTGCACACCACACAGACAGATACACTCACACACACAGGCACACTCCGTGCACACCACACAGACAGACAGATACACTCACACACACAGGCACACTCCGTGCACACCACACAGACAGACAGATACACTCACACACACAGGCACACTCTGTGCACACCACACAGACAGATACACTCACACACACAGGCACACTCCGTGCACACCACACAGACACAGACAGATACACTCACACACACAGGCACACCCCATGCACACCACACAGACAGACAGATACACTCACACACACAGGCACACTCCGTGCACACCACACAGACACAGACAGATACACTCACACACACAGGCACACTCTGTGCACACCACACAGACAGATACACTCACACACACAGGCACACTCCGTGCATACCACACAGACAGACAGATACACTCACACACACAGGCACACTCTGTGCACACCACACAGACAGATACACTCACACACACAGGCACACTCCGTGCACACCACACAGACAGACAGATACACTCACACACACAGGCACACTCCGTGCACACCACACACACAGACAGATACACTCACACACACAGGCACACTCTGTGCACACCACACAGACAGATACACTCACACACACAGGCACACTCCGTGCACACCACACAGACAGACAGATACACTCACACACACAGGCACACTCCGTGCACACCACACACACAGACAGATACACTCACACACACAGGCACACTCTGTGCACACCACACAGACAGATACACTCACACACACAGGCACACTCCGTGCACACCACACAGACACAGACAGATACACTCACACACACAGGCACACCCCATGCACACCACACAGACAGACAGATACACTCACACACACAGGCACACTCCGTGCACACCACACAGACACAGACAGATACACTCACACACACAGGCACACTCTGTGCACACCACACAGACAGATACACTCACACACACAGGCACACTCCGTGCATACCACACAGACAGACAGATACACTCACACACACAGGCACACTCTGTGCACACCACACAGACAGATACACTCACACACACAGGCACACTCCGTGCACACCACACAGACAGACAGATACACTCACACACACAGGCACACTCCGTGCACACCACACACACAGACAGATACACTCACACACACAGGCACACTCTGTGCACACCACACAGACAGATACACTCACACACACAGGCACACTCCGTGCACACCACACAGACAGACAGATACACTCACACACACAGGCACACTCCGTGCACACCACACACACAGACAGATACACTCACACACACAGGCACACTCTGTGCACACCACACAGACAGATACACTCACACACACAGGCACACTCCGTGCACACCACACAGACACAGACAGATACACTCACACACACAGGCACACTCCGTGCACACCACACAGACACAGACAGATACACTCACACACACAGGCACACTCCGTGCACACCACACAGACAGATACACTCACACACACAGGCACACTCCGTGCACACCACACACACAGACAGATACACTCACACACACAGGCACACTCCATGCACACCACACAGACACAGACACATACACTCACACACACAGGCACACCCCGTGCACACCAGACACAGACACATACACTCACACACACAGGCACACTCCGTGCACACCACACAGACAGACAGATACACTCACACACACAGGCACACTCCATGCACAACACCACACAGACAGATACACTCACACACATGTACACTCACATACACACAGGCACACACCATGCGCGCCACACTCACAGACAGATACATACACTCACACATGACACGCACATTCATAGACACACACGTAGGACGCCCCCCCACGGGCGCTGATGCCCGGCAGCTGCCCCCCGAGGTGCCCGGGCGGAGCGGCGGGCACATGGCCCGGGCCCCTCCTGCCGCCCCCCCTCCGCCCTTTCCCCCCCCCCCCCCCCCCCCGTCCCCGCCGAGTCCTTACCCCGGGGTGCTGCGTGGGTCCCGCCCGCCCGAGCCCGAGCCCGGCCGCGGCCCGGCCGGAGGGAGCCGAGGGCGGCTGGCGCTGCGCCCGGGCGCCCGGGGCCGCGAGGGCCTGCTGCCGGGGCCGGGGCCGCGAGGGCCTGCTGCCGGGGCCGGGGCCGCGAGGGCCAGCTGCCGGGGCCGGGGCCGCGAGGGCCAGCTGCCGGGGCCGCGAGGGCCTGCTGCCGGGGCCGGGGCCGCGAGGGCCTGCTGCCGGGGCCGGGGCCGCGAGGGCCAGCTGCCGGGGCCGGGGCCGGGGCCGAGCGCACAGAGCCGTCCGCGCCCCGCCGCCCGCGCTGGGCCGCCCGCTCCCTTCCTGCCCGGCCCGGGGCCGCTCGCGCCCGCTCGCACTTCCTGGCTGGAAATTCCCCCTGACGTGGAGCCGGGGCCGCGGGGCTCACGCGCGGGCGCCGCGGCTCGCTCCCGCCCGGGGGCGGGGGAAGCCCGGACTGCTGGGGGCAGGGCCGGGGACGGGGTCCCCCGGGCTGCGGTCTCCGCGCCTAGACCCCTGCCCGCCCGCAGCGCGACGTCAGCCCGGAGGCGGGCCCTGGCCCTGGCCCCGGCCCTGGCGGCGGCGGGGCCCGGCCCACGGGGGCGGCGCGGGGCGGGGCGGCGCGGGGCGGGGCCTGGTCCTGGCTCGGGGCCCGGAGCACCTGCCGCGCCCCCGGGCAGCGAGGGCGAGCCGGGCCCAGGCTCCCGCCCTGGCCGTGGCCGTGGCCGTGGCCGTCCCGCCGCGCCGAGAAGCGCGGAGCCCGCGCAGCCTCACCGCCGGCCCAGCCCGCGCCGGGCCCACACTGGCCCGCAGAGGCGCGGCCAAAGCTGAAGTGACAGCACCGAGGTTACCCGCCGGCCCGGGCCCGGGGCTTGGCCCCGCGCACGGACTGGCGGCTGTGGCTTCTGTGGTTTCTCATGCTGACTAACACGTAATAACGAGCATCATCGATCACTTCAGCGTGATAGAAATAACGAATATCCCATTTAATGATTCATGTGTGAATCATCATTTACACTTTATGGAAATACAGACCCCAGGCTTCTCTACTTACAGGAATAGGCATCTTCTGCCAATTCTACTATTTTTCATATTAATTCATATTGGATAATTAGCATTAGCGATCATTTAAATATTTAACTATAAATATCAAAATATAGTAAAATGATCAATATAAACATTAACATTTAAAGTATAATAATTCACACTTTATAGCAAGTACAGACTCTAGGTTAATCCACTTACAGGAGTAGATCTGTCCATTCGATTATTTTTAATATTGATTTAATATTTAGTAATTAATATGAAGGGCAATTGTACTACTTTAATAATAAGTCACACTTTGTAACAAATACAAGCCCTAGGTTCATCCACTTACAGGAACAGACATTGTCAATTCCAAGTATTATTTAATATTAAATAATAGGTAATAATGGTGATCATTTTATTTTAATCATAATTCACACATTATAATAAATACAAGCCCCAGGTTCATCCATTTACAGACATAGAAATCCGTAACAAAAAAATAACCACCCTCAAAACAAAAAACCCTCATCTAAAATTCTGTACATAATGATTTCTGTGTTGGGATGTTTATAAAAAGTATGTAGAATACTCACTTTGACTGATTTAGGATTTTAACACACAGCTTGCCCGTACATCCATTGCCTCATTCAAGCCTGAAAGCTCTATGAGATGTGACTGTTTTCTCCTATTGTACAGACAAGAAAACTGATTCACAGAAGTGGTAAGCATTTTTGGATTTCAAATTCAGTACTATGTCCACTCTGCCAGAGTGAACTCTTTTCAGAAGCAATTCAATCCAGCCCCTTTGTATAAGACCTGATGGCGTGAAGGTCCAATTAGATTTTGCATGTAAAAACATTTTGTATAAATATTATTTTCCATTAAGGCCCGGGGAAGTTTGATAGGCCAGGGTCACACAGTATAAGTGATCAAGGAAATTTGAGCTTAGGTCTCCTGACCCCAGAGCAAGTGACCTTTCAAATTCTTCCATGGTCTCTTTTGCTCCATTCCTTAACAGCAGATGATCAGATGTTCAGCAGGGGCTATATAGCCTAAATATACTCTCCATGCATTCCTTCAATATATCCTTTGCATGAACTTCTACTTTAGAGAGACTGCATACTTCATTTGTACCACCTAATGTTAGGTGCTAGCTAGAGGAGACCCACAGCACTTTGAGTGGACCTTCTTTAGGGGGCCTCTGGTAGACCTTGGGAAAAAAATCAGGCATGAAATGTGATTATCTCATGGGGTGATGGATTGACATCAAGGAAATCACAGATTCATTGAAGAATAATACCCTAACTCATAATAGAATTGTGAACTGATCCAGCCATCTAGCCCAGATGTGCTTACTCTTTAACCAAGCAACACCACCACTGGATCTGTATTACAAAGAGATCAAAGGAAAAGGAACCGGGGAAAGAACCTATATGGACAAAAGTATTAATATAACTCTTGTGGTGGCAAAGAATTGGAAATTGAGGGGATGTCCATCAACTGAAGAATGGCTCGGGCAAGCCGTGGTTTATGATTGTGATGGAATACAAGAAATGAGGAGCAGGATTATTTCAGGAAAATCTGGAAAAACTTGCATGAACTGATGCAAAGTGAAGTTAATAGAACCAGAAGAACATTGTATGCTGTAAGAGCGACATTGATTGATAATGATAAACTATGATTGACTTAGTTCTCAGCAATGAAATGATCCAAGACAATTCTGAAGGACTTATGAAAAATGCTATCCACCTTTGGAGAAAGAACTAATGGAGTCTGAATGTAGATTAAAGCATACTTTTTTTTTTACTTTCTTTTTCTTGGGGTTTTTTCTTGCCTGTTTTCTTTTGCAACATGGCTAAAATGGAAATATATTTTGCACGACTGTATATGTATAATCTTTATCAAATTGTTTCCCTTCTGAAGGAGAAGAGAGAAAGGAAGGAGAAAATATGGACCTCAAAATTATAAAAAAGGAATGTTAAAAATTGTTTTTACATTGATTTCAGAAGAAAAGAAAAGAAAAGAAAAGAAAAGAAAAGAAAAGAAAAGAAAAGAAAAGAAAAGAAAAGAATAATCACCATCAGTTCTAGACCATCTATTCCAGAAAGAACTAGAGTTCAAAGAGGGTTTTTGGTAACCAAGCTCCTGGAATTCATACAAGAGGCCTCCCAGCTTCTTTATTCATTACCTTCATCCTTAATCCACTCCACCTAGACAAAAAGAAGAGAGAATTCAATAGATACTTCCATTTTTTAAAAAACCAATCTAATCTTAATAAGGTAATACTGACCAAGATCTAAATTTGGCAAGCAGGCCAGGAAATTAAGGGACTTCTTGGGCTTTGGTACTGACTCTCATTTTTAGATTGCAAAACCATTCAAGCTTTCTGCAGCTCTTTAACCTTCTCAAATATACTCAGTGTTGCTTCTGATTATTACAGCTCAGGGAACGGGGGACCTGTTAGATGGCATTTACCAAGGTAGAAACTTTCATTGAAGGGGAAGAGAAGGGAGCTAGAGATAAGATGAGGTTTTATCACAATTGAAGGAAATTACAAGATTAGTTTATTTCTATTTGGGGGAATGAATGTGACCTCTAAAGGACCAAACATTTAAATTATTTGAATATGCTGTCCTATTTTTGAGTTCTATGGAGTTTATAACTCAAATGTCATTTCTTCTACAAAGTGTTCCTTGATTCCACCAAGTCAATAAGGATTCCTCCTCCCCATCCCTAGGACTTTGTAGTATTAATAATACTTGTCCTTCATTCTCAAAGAAGACCATGACATCAAGGAAGTGATGCCATGACATGCACAAGAATTGGATTTGAGTGAGGGGGTGCTGTGCTAAGTCAGCAGCCTCACTTTTTCTTCCAAAGTCATCTGGGTCCACTGGCTAGATATGAATCAGGATGACTGAATATAGCACTAACTGGGAAACAATTTGGGTTAAATGCTGAAGGTCACACAGTAAGTGACTGAGAACAGCTTTGAATTCAGGGCCTCCTGATTTCAGAGCCCATCCTCTGTGTACTATGCCATCCAGCTGCCCCTTTATAGGACATTCTGTTTTACATATTTAATGCCCTTGTCAAATTTGTATTAAACTTGTTCTACTAGTCATACCTCCCTACTAAAACTAGATTTCATGAAAACAGGGACAATGTTTTATCTGAACTGAATCTCCTTCGCTGCCCAGCCTGGTGCTTATAATTTTATTGAATGAAAGAACAGTTTTTACTTTATGGAAAAGTTCTAGTTCTGAGGAAATTGCCTAATAATTGTGTAAATCCCCATGGGAGACGAGAACCTCCTCATATGGACTGGTAGAAATTATCTGTTGTTATTAATATAGTCATAGACTATTTTTCTATTGTAAGATTACTCATGAAATGTCACCTTCTGGGGGTAGGGAGGGGAGAGGTGGGAAGGACACCTAGGGATGAGTCATAAAAAAGAACCTGGGGAAGTAGATGGAGCTTATAAATGAAAGAAGGTGGATAGAGTCCTTGGATTCAAATTATAGTAGCTATTTCTGCCCTAATAAGTGGTTCAATGGCTAGAAGACTGGTCCTGAAGTCAAATCTAGTCTCAGACATTTAGGAGCTATGTGACCTTGGGCAAGTCACTTAACCATGATTGTCCCTCTATTGTATCTCTATCCAGGGCTATCTCCAGTCATCCTGATTCAAATCTGGACACTGGACTCCAATGACTCTGGAGGAGAAAATGAGACTAGTGATTTAGCACAACACCCCCACACACAAATCCACTTCATGTGCTTGTCAGGTCATCATCTCTTGATGTCATGGTCTTCTTCAAAGAAATGAAGGATAAACATCATCTCTAAGGAGTTTAGAGTTTATTGCATCCCTCAGACCAGCAGAGAGGTTTCTGTTTTTAATCTCAACATGGCCCAAACTGAATTCAATGCCTTTTCACCTCAAATGCTCCCTCTTCCCAACTTCCCTGTTACTCTCAAGGTCCCTTAGGTTTATACCCTAGAGGTGTCATCCTTGACTCTTTAGTCTATCTCACCCTCCCCCCCCATATTAAATCTGATGATGTCTTCTCAATTTTGCCATCTCCCATACATGTCCCCTTTTTTCCTCCTCTGTACACTCTGGTATGGGTTCATTTCACACCACACCAAGGCTCCTAAGAACCTTCACTGGGTCTCCCTGTCAAGTCTCTCTTCAGTCTCATTTAGCTGCCAAACTACTATTCCTAAATAGCAGCCCCATTCAATAAGCAGCAATGTCACCCTATCAAATAAAAGAAGCTCTGTTTGACATTCAAATATCTTCCTAATCTGGACTCCCCTTGCCACTCTAGTCTTCTTCCACCTTACTCACACTCCTATAATCTTTGATTCAGTGACACTGACTTTCTGGCTCCCCATCTTCCACCTCCATGAATTTCACTGGTTATTTTCCATGTCTGGAAATCTCCTCCTCCTCCCCTCTACCTCCTGACTTCCTTCAAGTCTCAGCTAAAAAAAAAACAAACAAAAAAAACCCCACTTTCTACAGGAAGCCTTTCTAGATTCTCCTTTAATTCTAGTGCCTACCCTCTATTGATTATCTCCAGTTTATCCTATTTGTAGCTTCATGGTTGTTGGTTTTTTTTCTCTTTAGAGTAAGCTCCTGGAGAGAAGGAACTAATCTGGTTTCTTGTTTTTGTCTTTTTGTTCATTATAATATGTGGCACATAGTAAGCATTAAAAAATGTTTGTTGACAGAGACTAACATTGGCGAAATCATCAATGAAAAAGTAAGACTCCAGTGTATTTTATTTCTTCTGTTTTACAGGTGAAGAAACTGGAGGCTCGGAGATTATGACTCGGTCAAATTCTTACGGGTAGTAAGTATTTTGGATTCCAAGTTGAGTGCTCTTTCCACTCTACCATACTGCTTCCCAATATAACAATATAATGATAATGGCTTAGATATGATATTTTACTTCCAATTCTGGCCAGATGTCAGATCACAGGGACCTGAGAACTCAAGAATGACCATATCTGCCCATGAGACTGAATGTGTTTGGGTAAGGCTGGGCAATCCTGCTAACTTTGAGACCAGTTCATAACAGCTCGTTATACTTTGGAACTTGAAGGGAATTGCATTTTACAAATGAGGAAACTGAGATGGAGAAAAGCCATGGTACAATTGGTGGGTAGAGATCTTAGGGGAAAGATTGAGGCAAGAACCAGGAACAAGAATTCAAAATGTCAAGAAAACCAAACTGTGGCCAGACTGGAGAAACCTTAGGAAAATACCTTTTATTTCATGATTTGTTTCATTTTCTCTTGGCTTATCAGTTTTTCCTTTAGGGAAAAATCTCACCTGGTTGTGGTTGAACTCAGGAGTAAAAAATTTGTCCACATCCAGGCCAAGAGAACCAGTAGAATTAAGGTCCTTCCCCTGGAGGTGTCTCTGGATACCTTTCTTCATTCTCCTCACCAGTAAGAGTCTCCCTTCCATCTCCTCCCCTAACACAGACACACACACACACACACACACACACACACACACACACACACACACACACACACACACACACACACACACAGAGTTTTTAGGATTCCAACCAAGGTCTTTCTTCTCTAACCCCTCCTTTCCATTCAGGAAAGGTGTGAGACTGAATTAACTGAACAGCAATAAATGCATTTAAGGCAACTTGTTATGATCCTTAGGGATATTCTAACAGCACAAAGTAATGAATTTCTGAAGTAAAAGTCTAATCCAAAATTCTAGAACACATTCCCTATTGTCCTGCTTTAAAAACTGACCCTAAAGTCATTATTAGGAAGAAGAGGAAATTAATATGTGGTTTTTTTGAGGGAGTGGCAGAGGAATTCAAAATTACAGATATATATATATATGTGTGTGTGTGTGTGTGTGTGTGTATACATATGTGTGTGTATATATATATATATATATATATATATATATATGTATGTATATTTATATGCCTGAGGCTTCTCACTAATCCCTACACACAGTCCCAAAGGATATAAAGAAAGAAGCTCTGCTATGTAGGCTATGGCTTGTCTTTATGTTGTGAAGCCCTGCCAGCAAGCTTTAAGAATTCTCTTGGGAGCTCTGGCTTGTTTGTTTGTTCCCAGAGAAAAGACTAAGAGTTAATTTCCCTGTGTTGGTTAGAAATGCAAATTAATGCATGAAGTAATCTTTTCCTTGTTCCTTATTTAACAAATACACAAAGAGCAATAGACTAGAATCTCTCTATAGGCAGATCCAAGTGAATCTGAAGAATGTAAGAGCTGGAAGGGACCTAGGAGATCTAGTCTCTGACTCTTCTTGGGGCACAACTGAGGCACAAACCACATTGGGCCTTTGCTCCATTTGGTGAAATCTGGCCTAGGTTGGAAGTCTTGCTATTCTCATTTCTCCTATCACTTATTTTTTTCTCACCAATATCTCTTGCCTATTACTTATTTTTAATATGTCCTGTAGCTATTTATGACATATCTTTAAAAATATGAACTAGAAGAGAAGTGTAGTGTGGTATGACATACGTGGGAATAGGATTTGGAGTCAAAGGATCTCACTTTGAGTCATGGCTCTGCTGTTACTGCTGTATGACTTTAAGTAATTTCCATAATCACTTTGGGCCTTCCTTTTCCAAATCTGTGAACTGAAGGGGATAGATAAGATGAATTCTGAAATATTTTCCTAGCGCCAAGTTCTACAACTTGAGAATTCTGTTTTTGCCAAATAGGGCAAAAATCCAAGAAAAAAATCTAACAAATGGAGGTCCATGGAAATAGTATCTGTTTCCCTAGTGTTTTGTTGCTAAGACTTTGACATATCAAACGCTGCATTCTGTGATTAATAGTTAACTAAATGAAGGGTAGTTAGGATAGAATGCCAGGCGTGCAGTTAGAAAGATTCAACTTCATGAGTTCAAATCTGACGTCAGACATTTACTATCTGTTCCTCATCTGTAAAATTAGAGAAGAAAATGGCAAAGCACTCCCATGTATTTGCAAAAAAAAAAAAAACCCAAGTGGGGTCAAGAAAAGTCAGGCACAACTGAAATGAATGAATAACCACACAAAGGCAGAGTGGCATTCATCTCTTGTAAACTATATGAAGAAACCAGAATGTTGTGAGTCATGGAACCTCAAAAACCCAGGCAGCAATGGGAATATCATTCATTCATTCTAACTGGAAAGAGGATAAAAAAGTCATTGAAAGTTCACACATTCGCCTCTTAAAAAGAAATTATCAGTTAAAAAGCACCAAGCATCTTAATTTTAGTAAAAGGGTTATATTAAATGAATATCTTCTACTGGCTTGTATTAAGATAAGAACTAACATTTTCTAGGGAACATCAGATTTGTGGAAGGTCAGATTTGTTGACAACTGGCTGACTTTATACTCTTCTAGAAAGATCTCCCATCTTCAGAATGGATGTACATTCTGTATTTGCCTTTGAAATGTGTTCATTGAATGAGCATTTTTCACCTTAGAAATCAGAAAACAAGCCCCATAAATCAGGGTTTGATTGATTGATTGATTGTCTAAACTTAAGAAAGTGATAGAGGAAAAAGTTAATAAGGCAGGAGAACCCTAAAAGGTATCTTAAACATTTACCAGTCGCATTCTTACTGTGATGAATGATGAATTGCTATAAACATCTGGAGGAGTCCATCATTATGACAACTAACATCTGTTCCAGTAAATCGCCATTCGTCATGTTAGAAATTAGATTGAAACTTTGAGAGAACATGAGAAAGGATTACTGAAACACAAGTTCAAATAAAATGACTGACCATTTTCTCTAGATTTTGGAAATCTTAATCTCATTATGGTTTAATGGGGCTCATATTTCATACAAAGAAAATATTTTAAACCATTAGTTTAGTCTTAGCCAAAATAATTTTGTGAAAGTATTTCATGTAGAGTAGATGATCTTCCTCCTACTTAAAGTACTAGCTAGAAAAACTTGGCAAATATTTAAGAATTATTTACCAATTTTTAATTGGAAAAAATTATACATGTGTTTTGATCATGTAAACTGATACATGTTTCCTTTTAGAAAACACTTTCTAATTTGGTTTTTTGGTTTTTGGTTTTTTTGCAAGGCAATGGGGTTAAGTGGCTTGCCCAAGGCCACACAGCTAGGTCATTAGTAAGTGTCTGAGGTTGGATTTGAACTCAGGTACTCCTGACTCCAGGGCCGGTGCTCTAGCCACTGTGCCACCTAGCCGCCCCTAGAAAACACTTTCTAAAGGAAGAGATAAAGGGAAAGCACTTTCAAAAACTGGAAAATTTATAATAAAATTATAACATTCTAATATTGTAATTAATAGAATTATGAATGGAATTGATTCTCATCTAGGTCAACTTCCCATCCAATGCAAGCTTTCCATTTGATGAATTTTTGTTGATTCTATGTTATGTTCTGGCAATATGAAGATGAAAAATGACATACTAGAGAAAGCAGAGAAGCTGGTTTCAAATCCTTGCCCTGGCCTTAGTCACCTGTGTGACCTTTAGAATGTCCCTTAACTTCTCTAGACCTTTAGTTTCCTCATCTATAAAATGTATGTCAGGAGATCTTAAACCTGGGTTCCTGGAACTTATTTTTTTAAAAAAAATAGAGAACTCTATTTCAATATGATTCATTTCCTTTTTAATTCTTTAGATTTTATTTTTGTGTATATAAAATATTGTTTTGATAAGGGGTTCATGATACAAAAAAAGGAACTCCTGGGCTAGGTGGACTAAATACCCTCTAATGACCTTTCCAACTCTTAATCTCTGATTTTATGACACATCCTGCCCTTTGAAAATCTTAAGGGAAGCAGCATTTTATAATAGAAAGAAAGGGTGAGACAGGGCAAGCCAAATTTCTTATTATGGTTGTGAACAAACTATTTAACCTATCTGAGCCTTAAATTCTTCCTTCTTATGCAACCCCAGCCCCAAAGCTCACTGATGTAGGGCTTTCTCTTCATGGTGGAGAGTAATTTCCCCTGCCACTACCTTGCCCTGCCCTCCCCTCCAACGAATTGGCAGCCCTGCTTGTTTCTCGATACAACTCTGCCTTGTTCCTCAGGGTCAGTGGCATTGATCTCCACCAATGAGAAGAGAGCATTATACCAATGGACTCTGGAACTTCAATTACATTTAAAATAGGTATTTATTAGCTTTCCTCCCAGGGCTGTTACAGTAAATAAAGCACTATATACACTATAAAATACTACCTATATAAAAACGTGAAATGATGGTAACTGATTATCAGCTAGGTGGTGTAATGGATAGAGTACTGGGCTTGGAGTCAAGAAGACTCCTCTTCCTGAGTTCAAATCTGGCCTCCGATACCTACTAGTTGTGTGACCCTAGCAAGTCACGGTACTCTGTTTGCCTCAGTTTCCTCATCTGTCAAATGAACTGGAGCAGAAAGTAACAAACTAGACAGTATCTTGTTGAGAAAATCCAAAATGGGGTCCTGAAGAATCAGACATGACTGAAAAAATGATTGAATAACAATAACCATTTAGGGAATAACAAACACAAAAAGCAATAATATCCAATAGAAAGGGAGAAGGAAGGAAATAAGCATTTATTCCATGCCAACTAACTGTTGCTATACTAAGTGCTTTACAAATATTTCATTTGATCCTCAAAAGAAACCTGGGAAGTAAGTACTATTACTATTCCCAATTTACAAATGAGGAAACTGAGCTAGACAGAGGTTAAATAATTTACCCAGGATCACACAACTAGTAAGTATCTGATATAGGATTTGAATTCAGATTTTCCTGATTCTAGTCCAGTGCTCTATCAATTTTATTAGGGAATTTACTTTGTAAAGAGGATTGTTTGCTCAGGAGTTTCTGTTGTGTTCAAAAAAAAATGTGTCATTAGATTTCCAAGCTCCTCCATTGAACTGTAAGCTCCTTGAAGAGCAGGAATTGTTGCTTTCCTTTTTTTTATATTCACAGTGCTTCACATATAGTGCTATTTAATAAATATTTATTAATTGGTTATTAATGCTTGTCAAAATTAAATGAATTTTAAACACCTTTTCAGTTGTTCTTTGGATTCATCACCACCATCCACTCATTCCAGGTGTTAGTCTTCCTAAAATTATTCTTACATCATTTTGTCATTTCCATGTCATTTCAGTTTTATTTGTTTCTTTATTTTACTCATCAAAACAATGAGAAAACTGGTTTGACTTCTTGGCCACAGGATTTTATCTTCAACCGCCTTTGTGTTTATATTCTATGCTTATCAAACCTTCGGTTGATGAGTTCTCTACATTTTCACAATAGTCTCTTCAGCCAATCCCCCTTTTCTTCCTCAATGGAATAATTAATATTTATTTCATTGTATTTTTCATTCTTGAGAGTTTATTTTACCTACCTTTTGGATAGTAGTGTATTGCTAGTAATTGCTGTCATTTGTATAGGACCTTAAAATTTGCAAAGCACTTCACAAATATAATCTCATTTTTCCTACACATTCTTGGGAGGTAGGCTCTATTACTTTTCTTAATTTACAGATGAGGAAACTAAGGCAGAATAAGGTCAAATAATTTGCCCCTAGTCACACAATTCATAAATGAGATGGGATTTGAATTCAAGTCCACCTGACTCCAGGTCCAGAGCTCTATCCACAGCATCACCTAGCTGTCTCAGTGCAGAATTTTAGAGCATGAGATCATATGTAACCTCATGGCCCAATAATTCACACCATAAATCCTTAGCCTGACATTCAGGCCAAAAAATCTGGTCTCTTTCTATCCTGTTTTATCACAGTTTCCCAAAATATACATCACACTACAGTCAGGTCAGTTCCTTCACTGTCCTCTGCATATTGGTCCCACTGCTGTAGCTTTGTTCCACTAAATTCTTCTGTCTAAAAGCACCTTCCTGTTTCATCTCTCCTTCTTAAATCCTCCCATCCCTGGATGACTCAAGTCACTGAAGAGCTCTCCTCAGTTTAATACTACAATAACCTGTCTGCTGGATAGTACAGAGCTCTGTAACTGGTGTGGGGCACAGAATACTTTGATAGGACATAGTCTAAGGTAGACCCATACGCCTTTAACTGCCATTCAGTTGTTCACCTGGGACATCTTTTCAACTGCTCTTTTATCAAGGCTTTTTGCCACTTGGAAGCAAAGCCTCTGAGAGGCCTGCGAAGACTTCCACCTTTTCCAGGAATGGGTAAGTATGGGAGGTTAGAGTTAATCTATTCTAATTTAGACCTCCTACCCTGGGGCTTTCATGATGGTTTCATGATTGGTCATCTTTGAGTGTAGGAAAACCCCTACAACTCACAATCTAGCTTACTATAGAATACAGTCATCCTTTGAGTTCATCCTTTGGATACCTTCTCTGTCTCTATCCTTTTCATCTCTTCTGTAATCAATCAGTGCCACCACTTCTTTTGAGAAGGGTATGGTAATCACCTTCACTATGACTCTACCATCCTTGTGACCCCCCCAATCAAAAATTTCAATCTATCAATCAATAAGTATCTATTAAGAGCTGAGTATATCCCAAGCAGCATGGCAAATTCTAGGCAAAATATGCAAAGAATAAGACAATTCCTGTTCATTAAGAACTTATATTTCTAAGAGAGCAAGTAACAATTATATATCCATATATAGTAAATAAAACAAATAATATAACTAACATATACAAAGTGCCTGAATATAATGCAGTTTGGGAGGGAGGCAAACACTGTTTTTATTCCCAGCCCCTGAACTTATGTGTTTTATTTTTTATTTCATTCATTTATGATCCTAAACATGTTGGGAAATAAGCCATTTTTAATTATATAACCAAACGTATATACTCACACCCAATAAGTACATGAGAATGATGAAAGAAAAGTTCTATGTGAGACCCAAAGGTTACTTAATGATTAATTCTCCACTTCCTGGAGAAGGTGCCATTTGATCTGGCTTTTAAGGGTAGGAAGGAATTTACTTGGGAACGCAGAGAGAAGGGGTGGTGTTATTCCCAACACAGATAATAGGAGCAGAATCTCAAATTAAAAACAAACAAATAAAAGCAAAAAACAAGAAACAAAAAAAAAACAGTGCATGTTGAGGAGCAGAGAGCAGGAGCATGTAGTAAATGCAAGGAAAGGAGTATATGGTAAGACTAACAGGGTTGTTGCTACCCCACTCTTTAGAGGTTTGAATGGTAGGTAAAGGAGTTTGAATTTAGCAACAGAAAGTTACTGAAGGCTTTTAGAAATATTTTATTAAGGCTTTTAAAAACTCTCACCCAAATCTTCCGAACTTTCTGGAGAGCAATTTGGAATTATGCCCAAAGGGCAATAAAATTTGTGCATACCCTTTGATCCAGCAATACCACCACTGGGTCCAAAGAGATCATGAAAAAGGTAAAAATCCCACATGTACAAAAATATTCATAGCAGCTCTTTTTGTAATGGCAAAGAATCAGAAATCAAGGGGATGTCCATCAATCGAGGAATGGCCTAACAAATTGTGTTATAAGTAAGTAATGGAACATTATTGTTCTATAAGAAATCCTGAAGGATGGGACTTCAGAAAAACTTGGAAAGACTTGCAAGAACTGATGCTGAGTGAGGTGAGCAGAACCAGAAGATTATACACACTAACAACAACACTGGCAAATCATTTGACCTTTGTCTGCCTCAGTTTCCTCATCTATAAATGAAGAGTAATAATAGCATCCACCTCCCAGGAATGTATGGGGAAAATGTGATGCAAATCTTAAGGTACTATTACAAATGATAGTAATTGCCATCAAATCACCACCAATCCAAAAGGTAAGTACAATCCATTCAGTGAAGGGAGGATTTAAATGAGAAAAGATGCTTTAGATGGAAGGATTTAGTGATTATTATATCCTTCCCAAAAGAAATGGTGGCCTTGATTTTACTTTAGAAGAGATGAAAAGGATAGAGACAGAGAGGGTATTTCAAGGTATCCAAAGGATGAACCCAAAGGATGACTGGATTGGAAATTAGCCATGATGTACTTGTTCACTCCATCAGTGCAATCGGGGACAATTTTAGGGGATCTGTGATGGAGAATACCATCTGTATCCAAAAACAGAACTGTGGAGTTTGAAGAAGACCAACTTCCATTATTATTAACTTCCATTTTTAGATGTTGTCTTAGGTATTATGCAATTTTGCTATCTCTAATGTTTTCTTTCCTCCTTTTGGATATGATTCTTCTCTCTACAACACATTCAATTTTGATCTATGCTTATCATGGATGCAAATGTAAAAGCCTCTATCAGATTGCCTTCTTTTGGGGGGAGGTGGGAAGGAAAGGAGGGAGGGAGAAAACTTATAAAACTCAAAATCTTGCAAAAAAATGATTGGTGGAAAATACCATTGTATGTAATTGGAAAACAAATAAAATATTTATATAATTAAAAAAGAAAAAAACCTCACTCATAGGATCCATTGTCATAAGAAGGAGAAACATTTGAGCAAAGCAGACCAACACATCAGCCCTGTCTGACCACAAAAATGGGACTCTGGATTTTTGGTCAACTGCCTCTCTATTGAGAGTAGGAAAATATGGTTCATCATCAGCCTCTTGAATTATATTCCCACTTAAGGCTGACATCTTTTCCTCCTAAAGGCTATTAAGCAGAGGAGTAGCCAGATTTGACCTATGACTAAGGAAGATTACTTTGGAGATGGAATTGAGAATGGATTAGAAACAGAAAGGAGGGAAGTGGGGAAGTTTGCTATGGACTAAAGGGAATACCCCAGGTGGGTGGTGCTGAGCATGTAGGCTGCTGCCTAGATTCTATGATTATGAAAGAAGTCATTAACAGTTGAGGTAACAGAAGTAAGTGGTAGGAGCTCTCTAGCTGAAGGGAATTCAGAGGAAATCAAAGGGTGGAGCACCATCATACATTGCCAATGTTACAAATTTGCATCCTTAGGTAGTCCAACAAGTGTGACAAATTGGAATTTTTCTGGTCCAATTAACTTGCAGTAAACCTTTACTAAATCCCTCAATCTCTCAGAATCTCAGCATTCAAGCCTGAACAAGAAACTCCTCTATAGCCCATCCAATGAAGGATCTTCCAAGATTTTCTTGGACTCCTACAAGAAAGAGGAGCCCACCAACTCTCAAAACAATCCATTCCCCCTTTGAAGAGCCTGGATTGTTAGGAGTTTCTCCTGACTTGCAGTTTAAGGTCTCTCTCTAATTGGCAAAATTTGCAGGAAAAAAAAATTCCAATTTGGGATATTTTGAGTTTAAGATGTCAGCAAGATAGCCCATGTCCAGCAGGGAGTTGGAAATGTAGAAATAGATTAACATTAGATAAGCAGATTTGGAAATCATCTTTAAAGAGATGATAATTAAATCCATGAGAACTGATAAGATCACTGAGATAAGAGAGAAAGAAGAAGACAGAGCCAAGCTTGGGTAATGCCCTCATTTTTGGATGATGGAAAAGATGAAACAGTGAAGGGGATAATGAATATGGGACAGCCAGACAGGTGGGAGAGAATAATTGTAATGAAAGCTCAGGGAAAAGCTAATCCAGGAGATGGGGGAGGTATCCATTCTATTTTAAGAGCTACGGGAATGGAAATAGTTCTTGGAAGAGTACCCAATCACTTGTCTTATCATTGTTGTCCATTATCATTTGTTTTCTCCTTCATGCCTATTTTGTTCCATATAACTTTTCCATTACTTCCTCTCTGAGGTGGGGCGGCTAGGTGGCATAGTGGATAAAGCACCCGCCTTGGAGTCAGGAGTACCTGGGTTTGAATCTGGTCCTCAGACACTTAATAATTACCTAGCTGTGTGGCCTTGGACAAGCCACTTAACGTCATTTGCCTTTGCAAAAAATCTAAAAAAAAAAAAAAACCAAATATAAGAAAGGGAGAAGGGAAAGGGAAGGGAACAAATGCCTATTATGTGGTAAATTACGTGCTTTTTTACAAATATGTCCTTTGATCCTTATGGACACAGAGCCCTCCACTAGAGACCTGCTTTCAAGGAGTCTGACTTGCTAATGATAACTGGTCATTCAATCCATTTAGAATTCCTTCAAGTACTGTCATCCAGTCTGGCTATCTCCATCTGGTCCACAAAAAGATAGAGGAAGATACTTTGTCAATTGTTTGCTAAAATCTCGGTAAGCTTTATCTTCAGCATTCCTTTTATCTAGTGCTTTAATTATCCAGTTCAAAAAGGAAATCAATCTGGCATGGTTTCCTACTCTGAAGGCATCCAGATTTTTCTTGACCCAGATTAAACGTCCTCCTAGAGCACCCTCTTAGTTATAGGTTCTAGAATTTTGCCGGTCCTGGAATGAGACTCACTGACCCGCAGTTTACAGACTCATTACCCTTCCCTTCAAAGGAAAAAAAAAAGTGCACCGTTTTCCCTTTGCCTGTAGTTCCTTTCCCATTCATCTCAGTCTTTCAATAACAACCAATGGTGACTCTGAAAGCACATCTGTCAGTTTTTCCAATACCATAACATGTTTATCTAAGTCTGGTGACTTGACCTCATTGAGTTCTTACCCTGTTCTCATTCAACTTCAGTTTCCACTCCCTGTTAACCAATAGAAGGCTAAGTGGATTCTGTAATCATTAACAACTCGGTGTCAATTAGCTATGTGAAGGATTCTAGAACAATTTGTATTTAGGAAGAGCACAAATGGAATAAACCCTTAGAATTCTGAGGTTTTTAACTTCAGGGCAAAGAGTCTTGTCTGACTCTTCATGACCTCTTGGACAGTCCAGGGGGTTTTCTTGGCAAAGCTACATTGGTGTGCCATTTCCTTCTCTAGTGGATCACCTTTGCCCCTGCCCAGTGCTGGAACTTCCCTTCAAACCCTAAAGTTGGCAAGAAATCCTTCATAAAGAGTTCTCTCTTTGGTCACCTTTGTTGTGGTGGGTGACTGTATTTAATCCAGTTGGGATCCAAAGTGCTTTTTTGGACAGTGGGTTTGTGCGGTTTGTCACTCTGGCATGAGATATATCCGAGAGCTGGCTTCCCATAGGTACACACTGGATCTGCCTCCATTTCAGCTAAAGACACACATTACCAAGAACACTTCTCAGAATTGACCCCTGAGCCTGGCCTATCAGCCTCCCACTTTCCTATCCCAGTGGGAAATGACACAGGCTCTGGGATCTAGGGCATTTGTCTTCAAATCTGCCTCAATGCTTCCTGCCTGTACAATGTCTTTTTGACAAGACTAAGTCTAGACTAGACTAGACTAGACTAGAAAGGTGATCTCTCGTGGTCCCTTCCAGCTTCAAGTATAGTTCTCTATAGATCACTCCCTATGCTGTGTCTGAAACACAGAAAATATCTTCATTAGCCATTGTTCCAAGCAGTCCTAGTATTCTTTAAGATTTTAAGCATGATTGTGAAATCCAAAGGAAAAAATCTCTAATGGTAGAATGCCAGTCACTGAGTTTGGCAGAGGGATGGTTATTATATTTTGGGGGCAACAGGGGTTTCTAGATTCCCTCTCAAAGTATAGAAAATAAGCAGTTTCCTTTATAATCTGGGGGGGATTCTTTTTTTTTAATTTTTTTAAAATTTATGGCAATGGGGTTAAGCAACTTGCCCAAGGTCGCACAGCTAGGCAATTATTAAGTGTCTGAGGTCAAATTTGAACTCAGGTCCTCTTGACTGCTGGGCTGGTGCTTTATGCATTGCCACCTAGCTGCCCCTTTTCCTTTATAATCTGTAAAGACATTTACAGAAATGCAATGGGGTGCAGACTGAAGAAATCCTAGCAACAGTCTGGTAACAATGAAACTAGACTGCAAGTCTTACTGAAATCCACATTTTATGAACATTAAGAAAAGTAATAATAATTTGTCCTGCTAGCAGGCAAAAGGGACAACTTTTATTCACCATCAAGCTTCTGACAATCTATTACAATATTAACCCCCAAATTTAGAGAATTTCATTAAGGGGGAACTTTTTCCTGGTTGCTGTCACAGAGATATGCATTGAGGTTCAAGGGTTACATTTTTCTTTCTTTCTTTCTTAAATGAAGATTTCTTAGGAAGAAGTCTATATCTCCTCTTTTTACAAAGAAGTTATTTATAAAAATTCAATTATTATTACTTCTGTTTACTGCTTCTTTATCCCTGTACTGTCTCCTCCTGCCAATAAAGTATTCTGAGGGAATGGAGGTTCACTTAAATGTCAGCTTTAAAAAAATAATTAGGAAGATATATCAGCTAATAGCAAAAAAATTTTTAAAAGTAAATTATATTAGATATATTCCAAATAGAATTTTATTATTAATTGCATTGGGTAAGTATCAGTGCCAGGGCCATCTTCTTCCTTTAATGTAATGTTAATTTAGCTTTGACTCTATTGAATAATCCATTAGTTCCCAATTGTTGTCCTTACTTTTATCATTCCACTGGACTTTGATGACTCTAAAAGAGAGGTAAATGGAGTTAAGTGGCTTGCCCAAGGCCACACAGCTAGGTAATTATCTCTGTGCCATTTAAATAGTATTCACAAGCAAGTCAAGACATTACTCCATAGAGGCTGCTAAGTGGTGCAGTGGAAAGAGTATTGACTTGGGTCTCTTTGAATCCTCAGTTCAGATCCATCCTCAGACATCTAGTATATGCATGACCTTGGGCAAGTCAATTTACCCTACTTACCTCAAAAAAAAAAAAGACACCACTTGTGATGTTGTCCATACTATTCAAAAATGATGAATAAACAACAGTAATAGAAAATATCATTTTATTTGCTTTAATGAGTTAGAAAAAAGTTGCAAGTAAATTTTTATGGAGAAATAAAAAGTCAAGAATGTCCAGGGATTCCATGAAAAAAAAGTGCAAAAGAAGGAGGCTTAGCCTTACCTGAGCTAAAATTATATTATAAAGCATCAGTCGTCAAAACTGTCTGGTACTGGCTAAGAAATAGATTGGTGGATCAGTGGAATAGACTAGGTGCAATAGCAGGAAATGATTATAGTAATCTGCTGTTTGATAAACCCAAAGAGTCCAGCTATTGGGATAAAAACTCTCTCCTCGATAAAAACTGTTGGGAAAATCAGAAGTTAGTATGGAAGAACCTTAGATTAGACCAACACCTCACATAAGATCAAAATGGGTACAGGATTTAGACATAAAAAAGCAATACTATAAACAAATTAGAAGATCAAGGAGTAGTTTACCTGTTAGATCTCTGGAAAGGGAAGCAGTTTATGACCAAGGAAGAGCTGGAGAGCATCGTTAAAAACAAACTAGATAATTCTGATTACATTAAATTTAAAAGCTTTTTCGTAGACAAAACCATTGTAACCAAGATCAAAAGAAATGTAGTAAATTGGGAAACAATTTTTACAACTAGTTTTTCTGAAAAGGACTCATTTCTAAAATATATATAAATAGAGAGCTGAGTCAAATTTTCTAAGAAAACAAGCAATTCCCCAATTGACAAATGATCAAAGGATATGCAAAGTCAATTTACAGCTGAGGAAATCAAAGTGATCTATAGTCATACGAAAAATTGCTCTAAATCATTACTCATTAGAGAAATGCAAATTAAAGCTTCTCTGAGACTGGCCTCTCAGACTGGCCAATATGACCAGAAAGGACAATGATCAATGTTGGATGGGATGTGGGAATTTTTGGTGGAGCTGTGAGTTCATCCAACCTTTCTGGAGAGCAATTTGGAATTATGCCCAAAGGGCAACAAAAATGTGCATAACGTTTGATCCAGCAATCCACTACTGGGTCCATACCCTGAAGAGATTATGGAAAAAGGGTAAAAGCATCACTTGAGCAAAAATATTCACAGGAGCTCTGTTTGTGGTGGCAAAGAATTGGAAATTGAGTGAATGTCCATCAGTTGGGGAATGGCTGGACAAATTGTGGCATTAGTATGTCATGGAACACTATTGCTCTATTAGAAACCAGGAGGGATGGGAATTCAGGGAAGCCTGAAGGGATTTGCATGAACTGATGCTGAGTGAGAGGAGCAAAACCAGAAAAACACTGTACACCCTAACAGCTACATGGGGGTGACGTTCAACCTTGAAGGACTCGCTCATTTCTTCAGTGCAACAATTGGGCACAATTTTGGCTATTTGCAATGGAGAATATCATCTATATCCAGAGAAAGAATTGTGGAGTTTGAACAAAGACCAAAGACTATTACCTTCAATTTAGAAAAAAAAAAAACCGCGTTATCTCATTATGTAATTTGCTATCTCTTATACTTTATGTTTCTTCCTTAAGGATATGATTTCTCTCTCATTACATTCAATTTGAATCAATGCATACCATTGGGGAAGGGAAGCAAGAATGGGAGGGAAATTGTAAAACAAAATAAATAAAATCTTTCTAAAAAAAATTAAAAAAACTAAACATCAGCAACAGCAAAAAAGAAAACATCATTTTATAAGGCATTTGATCCTCTTATGAAAGAGGATGAAGTAGAAAAAACTGTATGAAAACTCAGTAAGATCTTCCAAATGCAATCACCACATACTTTAATAATCAATAACTTCCGTGTAAGGATAGGAATACGTGAAGGTATAAGACTTAAAACAGAATAAGGAGAGCAGCCAGAGTTACACAGAATCTTCCATCATTTCTATATGTCATGAACATTTTCTTCAAGTAAAGAAGGGGGTATGGCCAGTCAGGTCAAATAACATGGTAAAAATAAAATTGATTATATTTTAATGGACAAGAAATGATTCATGATGAATGAGAAAGTGATTCCTGAATCAGATGTCTATTTACATACTACCAATCTGTTAGACCTTAATTCTTAGCTGGGAGAAACAATAAAAAAATCAGTCTCCAAAGGATTAAAAAAGTAAATATTATAGAAATGGTAGTAGAGAGGTGGAGACAAACAGGCTAAAGCACAAAAAATAAGAAATCCCAAAGAGTAATTGGAGATAAAAATGACACCATAGAAATATTATTGGAGAAGACAGCTTTATTTCCTAGAAGGGGAAGAGATGACCAATAGATAGCCCATGAGATCCTCTGGTATGCTGGTGATGCAAGAAGTCCCCTTGGATAGAATTCCACTCTCCTAGCCCTCAGTCCATGGCAAAACACCTGTCAGACATGAACAAGAATCCCAGAGGATGAGCAGGTATGAACTTGTTGGAGACCACAGATTAATTTGAGTATTTGTATCTCCTACTGCCATTTGTTTCTCATACCTCCTAAGAATAGTCCCATCTTTGCAATGTGATTTCTTACTTAAATGAAGCAAAAAAGGCAACAAATCCAGCAAACTCCCATATGAAGAACCTAGCAGCCTCTAATTAGTGAATAACCAGCCTTGGTTTCTGCCCTGGTCTGAAGTCCTTGATTAAATATAGAGGAAACAGAGAGATTTCACAAGAATGTTCTTCTGATGGAAAATGCTACTACCTTCAGAGAAACAGATGAAGCCTGAAATTAGATTGAAGAATACTTTTTTAAACTTTCTTTTCTTTTTTCTTTTTTTTGGTCTGTGGTTTCTTTCATAACATAGTTAATATGGGAATGCTTTGCATGACTGCACATGTATAATCTATATCAAGTTGTTTGTATTCTTAAGGAAGGGGGAAGAGTAGGAGGGAGAGAATTTGGAACTCAATTTGAAAAGACTTAAATTGGTAATGTTAAAAATTGTGGTTGCATGTAATTGGAAAAAATAAAATATACAACTATAAAGACTGAGTCCTGTCTTTTAATGTTCTATTAATCAATTAGCAACCAACACATCTGTTGAGTAATAGGTGTGTGTTCACAATTGTGCTAGATGTTGGTGGTTGGAGGGGACTTCTAATAAGAAAACAAAGACAACGAATCTACCTTCAGGGGACTTACGGTCTAGTCACTATGACAACATAAATACTTGGCAAGGTAACTATCCAGACCAAACTTTTTTTTTTTAACCTAGAGATTAGCTTTCCTGTCTTCAGTCTCACTTGTGAAAAGGGCAGACTCATAGATGGCTTCTACCCTAAGGTTATTTCATCATCTGTTGGATAATAAGTATAGTTTTCAATTTTATCAGCAATCAATGAGAATTAATAATAATGTTTGCCAAAGGGAAATTAACCCCATATTAGGCTAAAGGATCTAGAGTTAGGAGAGACCATCGAAATCATTTCATCCGAAACCATTTTACAGTTGAACTTACTTTGTTTGAGGCAGGATATGTTCGAGGTTTCAGTAAGAGTAAGCTAGTTCTGCGAATGAAAGCCAACTCTTCTTTCTGCTGTATCATGCTACCTCTAATTTTTAATTTGATAAAATTCTCTCAATGGAATGAGCTAAGTAGAGGATACTGTGGAACAACATTGATCAAGTAAATGATATGCTTCAGATATTTTCCACTCATCATGATAATTCATTTATGAGAAGTTTATTTGCGTCATTAGTGGCTATTAGGAGAAAACTAGTGGCACAGTGGATAGAGCACTTGAACCTGGAGTCAAGAAACCTTGAGTTCAAATCTGGCTTGTGTGATCCTGGGTAAATCACTTCCTTTGTTTGCCTCAATTTCCCTAATTGTATAATGAGAAAAATAGTAACGCTATTTTCTCAATGTTATTATTTTTTTAGATTTTTTTTCAAGGTAATGGGGTTAAGTGGCTTGCCCAAGGCCACACGGATAGGTAATTATTAAGTGTCTGAGGACAGATTTGAACTCCAGGTACTCCTGACTCCAGGGCCGGTGCTTTATCCACTGTGCCACCTAGCCACCCCTTCTCAATGTTATTTTAAGTATCAAATGGATGTGGAAAAAAGCTATGAAAAGAGTTTGGCACATAGTAGATATGGTACAAATGTTTATTCCCTTTCCCTTTTTCTCCCCCCTTAAGAGCCATTTGATAGTTACTTAGCTTTGACTGTATTTAATAATACATTAATTACCATTTGTTGTCCTGATTTTCGTCTTGCCACTGGACTTCAATGTTTGGTATAGTTTGATAGTCATTTATCCTGCCCTGACTTCAGGTCCTCTGTATTTCCTAATATTTCAATACTTTATTGGGATATATGGTCTCAATCACATTATTATTCCCTCCCTCAGTGCATATTCCAATGCATACTTACCTTCATAGATTATACACAGGGATTTGTTTTCATTTTTCTTGTCCTTCTATCCAACATGGTAAATATATATTTCACAAGTTCCAGTGGATCATTCCTCACTCCATCAGTTTCAAATCGAGAAGGGCAAGGCTTACAGAACTTTGGTTTTACCCAATTTGGAGAAAGGCAAGCTGTTCACAAGTACAGGGAACTAGCTGCCATACATATAGGATCTGGGGAAGTAGGAATTGGATGGGAATAGTTAGAAGTGGTTTAGTTTGGAGTGCCCAAACTTCAACCAGAAAGTTATAGAGCATGGCTACACTGTGGTACACAGAAGATGTGGGTAGGGGAATCCTATCGGTATCGGGGGACCAATGACAAACATCCCATCCTCTATTAGCTTGAAGGTCCATTTCCTCCTAGATCTCTTCAGAGCTGGCCCAGTAACTGAGGAAACCAACTTGAATGTGACTATATCCTTTTTACTGCCCATCTTTCTCTAAATAAACTTAACTAGGCGTGGCTAGGTGGCACAGTGGATAGAGCACCGGCCCTGGAGTCAGGAGTACCTGGGTTCAAATCCGGTCTCAAATACTTTAATAATTGCCTAGCTGGGTGGCCTTGGGCAAGCCACTTAACCCCATTTGCCTTGCAAAAGCCTAATAAATAAACTTAACTTTCATGGACTAAATTATCTTTCTTTACTGATGACTCTCTCCAAGGCTCCAATACTGCATCACCAACTGTTTGATGGATTTCTCTAACTAAAAGTCCCATAGGAACCTCAAACTTCACATTTCCAAGACAGATTTTGTAATCTTCCCTGCCTAAACTCATGCCTTCTCCAAGCTTCCCTTTTTCTGTTATTGTCGTTGCATTGCTCCAGTTCTTCCAGTCATGCTTGACTCTTTATGACTTCATTTTGGTATTTTCTTGGCAAAAATACTGGAGTGATTTGCCATTTCCTTCTCCAGTTCATTTTACAGATGAGGAAACTGAGGCAAACAGGGTTAAATGACTTTCCCAGGTCACACAACTAGTAAGTGTCTGAGGTCATTCGGATAATCAAAATAGCCTTCTAATTTGAATCCTGGTTTCCCGTCTCTCCTCTCTACAACCTGACCTCTGAATTGGTATCAGAAAAATAAGCCTAAAGCACAAGTGTAAACTAGCTCAAGGAACTTCATTGGCTCTCTATTGTCTCTATGATAAAATAGAAACTACTAGGCTTAGCATTTTAAAGCCTTTCTGATCTGGCTCAGTATTTTTCCTTTTTTTTTTTAATTAACAAGAATTTATTTACTCTCCCTTTGAAAGGAAAAAAAGAAAAAAACCAATCCCTTGTGACAAATAAGCATAGTGAAGCAAGATAAATTTCCACATAAACCTTATCTGAGAATTTAGATTTTATTCTGCATGGCATCAATCTCCTTTCTTCACATTCCTAGTCCTCTACAATAGTGATGGCTGAGATAATTTTTTTTGACACCACTGAGAACTTTTTTTGTCTTTGTGGTTCTTATACCTAGCAATGTCTCTCGTGCAGTAGGTGCTTAATAAGTGCTTGATGAAATTGAACTAAGTGGCATAAGAATCATCAGGCACAGGATGTGGGACAGGAAAAGTAATTGCTAAGTTGTTAAAAGGACCACAGATGGATAATCTAGATGGTATGGATCTTGGAAAGTTTTTAAGAGAACCAAAAAACTACCAGTGTGTCTTTCATGAAGGATTTGTTGAAGGTCTGGAAAAGAATTATCATCATAATAGTTAGCATATATGAAACTTCAAGATATGCAAAACATTTTAGAAATAATATCTCATTTGATCCTCACAACAATCCTGGGAGGAAGGTCCTAGTATTAGCCCTATTTTACAGATGAGGAAACTGAGGAAAACAGAGCTAAGTGACTTTTCCAGGGTCACAAGGCTAGTAAGTTTCTAAGATCAGGTTTTCCCGGATTTAGGTCCAGGATTCTTACTGCACCACTTAACTGCTCTGGATTGTACTGGATTGGATGTTAACAAATAATTCCGAGGAAAAACTCTTTTTTCATACTTCTCCCCCAACCCCCCACACACTATGCCCCAACAAACCTGAAGGGGGTCATTTGATTCTTTTTTTTTTGGTCTCTTGCATCATCAGGTGTCAGAATTCCTAGTCGTGACTCTGCTCTGTGATTCTTGCTCTCAGGCTGTTACTGGCTAGCTTCCTTTCTAATCATACAATTCCTCTGGGTTGGATAATCTGTTAGCGAATTTAGGAGGTTCAATGGATAGAGAAGACATGAATTCTGTTTACTTTATACACTTAACTAGTTGCATGATCTTGGGCAAGTCATTGCTCTATACCTTAGTTTCGCCATCTGTAAAATGGTTAACATTTTCCCTACTTCTCAGGGTTCTTGCTGAAGACAAAATGACATATTTATAAAGAACTCAGCAAATTTTAAAACTCTATACAAATGTAAATATATATAAATAATATGTATATTATATATGTATATACATTATATATATTTATATATTTTATGAATTCCTATATTATATTATTTATATATGCTATACAAATCATTATCCTGTTTCTGGGCTTCTAGCTTGCAGAGCATCATTTGCCATGTTTGTGTTTAAGTTCAACATGTATTTTTGTGTACTGGTCCATTCTCACAACAGTCATAGTAAAGAATCCAAGTGTTGAAGTTTGAAAGTAAATGAAAAAGCATTTGAATTGGGACATTTTAAATTTTTACAGTTGTTACATTCCATAGCAAGGGGTCAAGGTCAAGGGATACTTGAATGAATGCATAAGGTATTTACTTAAATGGACAAATGAACAGATTAAAAAATAGAAATATCATTTCCCCCCACCCCCCCAGAAGAGAGCCTGGGGGGGGGGGTAGGGATTGTTTTTGGTATTCCTTATATCTAAGAAGTGCTGGTGGAAATTGAACTGACTCTATCCTTAATTAATTTTCTAATCCTCCTTGCTCTAGCCTTCAATATGTAATTTTGATATAGACATTTTAGATTCACTGTTAAATTACCCATTTCTTTTTAAAAATTATTTTCTGGAATGTGATAGCACCATCTGTTGGTTTTTTAAGGGAACTCGAAGGAATACAGCTAATTAATGGAAATGTGCTTCTGCATTTTGGGACATTTAAATTACTCACTTTTCTCTTCATTATCAGTCATCCACTTTATAGATTATCTGTAGCAATTTGCGAATGTCAAATCAGCTTTCCCTTGTCATTTTCCATCACCTCTTCTTCCTCCATGTCCTCAAATTGCCAGCTAACATACTTAAGAGGAGCAAATTAAATTTTAAAACTAGCCAAAGCTAAAGCTTGGCTAGTACAATGCATTCTAAATCCAAAAAATAAATGAGAGTTTTGGCTCATCTCATTCTTTATACTCATTTCTTTCAATTTGTGTGAATAGCAATGATGACAATAGAAAATTATACAAACTGAATTACATGTCTTTGGCAAAGTTGATTTTCTAATACATAATCTCATTACATAAATTAACCTGCCTGTGAGGTAGTTTGGAGTATATTATTGGTCGAACTTTATAGTTGAAGAAATAAAGGTAGACTTTTTTGAGGTCTTCTTTGTTGTTGTTCAGACGTGTTCAATTTATTGTGATCCCTATGAACCAAAGCATGCCAATATTATTCAGGGATTTTCTTGGCAAAGATATTGGCGTGGTTTGCCAGTTTTTCTTCTTTCTTTAAAAAATTTAATGTCATTTTAAAAACTAAAATGATATAATTTATTTGTATTTTTCTCTTCATATTTATGCTATCTACACATATATAAATATAGAGAATCCATATGTATACACACACACACACACACACACATATATATATATATATATATATATATATATATATATATATATATATTAATTTTTCTCCTTCCCTGCCATTTCCTTCTTCAGTAGATTAAGGAAAGCAGAGGTTAAGTGATTTGCCCAGTATCACTAGTATCTGAAGCTGAATTTGAACTCAGGTTCTAGTACTAAGCCACCTTACCTGCCTCCTGTCCAAGGTTAACACAGCCACTAAGTTGCAAGAATGAGATTCAAACTCATATCTTCTGACTCTGTCTAGTATTCATTCAATTCAATTCAATTTAATAATAATAATAATAATAATAAACTATATATTGAACACCTACTCTATAAATAAGACACTATTTTGGGACCTGTAGATGCTAAGATAAATCTGAAAAATGTGCTACTCACATAGTAAGGGCATTTTAGACCCAATTTGAACTGTGTGTGTATATCTATATCTCTATCTCTATCTCTATCTCTATCTCTATCTCTATCTCTATCTCTATCTCTATCTCTATCTCTATCTCTATCTCTATATCTATCTCTATCTCTATCTCTATATCTCTATCTATATATGTATGTATGTATGTATCTCCCTCGTTTCCCTCCCAGCACTCCCCAAGACTCTAAATGGTATTTTTTAAAGTTGAAATGAAAATTCTTTAAACTTTCTGTGAGTCAGAGACTGTTTCAGGCTAAGAGATTGTTTTGTGAATAATTTTTAACTGGGAAACTAATAAGACATCCCTTTCTGACTCAGTTGATTTGCAGAAATTTTCACTTCTAGTAATTTCTAGATCATGCAGCTTTTCCTAAGATCATAAGTAGTAAGTAGTTCTCCCTTGTATGCTCCTATTAACTGAAGACCTGAGCTTTATTTTTTGGGGGAAGTAATTGGGGTTAAATGACTCGACCAGAGTCACAATTAGTATCTGGGGCAAGATTTGTATATACATCTTCTTGACTCCAGGACCTCCCCTGGATCTGAGGCTTTGAGAGCTTCAAAACAAGAGTATATCTCAGGGGGCAGCTAGGTGGCACAGTGGATAGAGCACCGGCCTTGGAGTCAGGACTACCTGGGTTCAAATCTGGTCTCAGACACTTAATAATGACCTAGCTGTGTGGCCTTGGGCAAGCCACTTAACCCCATTGCCTTGAAAAATCTAAAAAAAAGAAGAGCATATCTCAGTGTAAGTCTCTGCCCACCAACCATCAGGATTCTTCCCAAACTTTAAATTCGACTGAATCTGGGAAGTTTGGGCACTCAATCTACATCACATATTCAGATAATATCTTCTTTTTAAAAAAGAAATTTTATTCAGAACTTAAACCCCAAATAAAACAAACATTTCCATATATACTGTGGAAGAGGATATACAAGAAAACTCTAAATGTTGATTATGTACATCTTGCTGTTATTATTATTACCACAATTGAATAAGTAATTTTAGATTGTGCTTCTTGTCTGTGATTCCTTTTGGTGTTCTTTCTATTCACACTTTCTTTTCTTTTCTTTTTCAATTTTTGGGAGAGAGAAAGCATCCTAATTTTCTCCTTTTCCCTCCCTCCCACTAAAAAAGAGGGGGGAAATTCTTATAAACAAATATAAATAAGTAAAGCTAATTTCCATATTGACCACATTCAAAAAACTCTGTCTTCTACATCTTGAGTCCTTCACCTCTGTTAGAAGGTGGGCAGGGTGGCTAGGTGGCACAGGGGATAGAGCACCAGCTCTGGAGTCAGGAGTACTTGAGTTCAACTCCAGCCTCAGACACTTAATAATTACCTAACTGTGTGGCCTTGGGCAAGCCACTTAACCCCATTTGCCTTGTAAAATCCTTAAAAAAAAAAAAGATGGGCACTATCTATCCTTCCATATTACTTCTCTGAAATTGGGACTGGTCATTGCAAAAAAGTTAGATTTCTTAATCTTTCTTTTTTTGCAAGGCAACAGGGCTAAGTGACTTTCACAGGGTCACATAGCTAGTAAGTGTCAAGGATATAAGAATGGATTTGAACTTGGGTCCTCCTTACTCCTGGGTCAGGGCATTATCCATTGAGCCACCTAGCTGCCCAAATTCTTAATCTTTCAAAGTTGTGAAATAATTTTTCTTCATCTTACTGAATGGAACCAAAGATATACTTATAGTTCCCTTCTCAAATCATAATGAAATTTCTCTGCTTTCTAATATGTTTTGTTTTCTTCTTTTTTCCCAGAGATTTGTTCTTTTAAGTTGGCTATTTCTGCTCTTTCAGTAGTCACGAGTATTTTCTGCTTTAGCAGGGGTAGGTCCCAGTCCTTTGCTGGCTCCTCGGTCTTGAGATGTTGGTGGTGGCAATGGAAGAGGGAAGCAGTGCCCATGACCCTTTTATCCCTTTGTTTTTTCTCTCCTGGCCTCAGGAGTTGATATGCTAAGGTCTGTTCTGAGAGAGCCCAGGAACAAGGAACAGAAATGTTTTGGAGCCCCCTTTAATTTTAGTGCCTTGGGGCAAAGCTATGACTGATTGCCTGACCCTAGTTGCGCCTTTGATCCCGAGCTCTTTCGTAATGCTGTGCAATATACATAGTTGTTGACCATTATATAGTTTGACTTTATTTTTAAATTATGAAATACAACAAGCATTTCCATAATGCAGTAGAAAAAATCATTGTTTTTGAAACTGCACATTTAATATATACAACTTGCTATTCATTTTAAATACATACTAAATTATTATATAGATTGCTTTTACTTTTCCTTCTCCCCCACCCC
The DNA here is from genome assembly GCF_037893015.1 of Macrotis lagotis. Taxonomy (NCBI): domain Eukaryota; kingdom Metazoa; phylum Chordata; class Mammalia; order Peramelemorphia; family Peramelidae; genus Macrotis; species Macrotis lagotis. The sequence continues at coordinate 14,599,613 of NC_133660.1, read as the reverse complement.
CATATGACTTTCATTGGATACAAATGTGTTTTAATGATGAGTTCTTCTAAGTTCTCCTGAACTTCTTGTTTCATGAAACATGAACAGCTGGACCCAGGCCATTTTCTTGGACTAAGCCAAGTAATTTCTTAAGATACTATGCAACAAAACATAAAAGCTGAACACAAATTAAATCTTTATCTAGACCCTCAGTAGTGTTTCTTAGATGAATCTAGACTAGGGGTTTTAACTGGAGCCCTTTGCTTCTCTACTGGAGAAATGTCCTATATATTTAGGGCAATCGGTGCCTCAGATATCCCAAAAGCCAAGCTTGTGAGGCTTGTACATAACCTCCAGTACAAATTCAATTAGAACATGATGGGGGTAATTGCATGACTTTAATGATAATTTTGTGAAATAGAAACATTAATATTCCATTTTCTTAGGGAGGTAGATAAGGAAAAAAACAACCTTAATTTTCCTGGCTCCTCTAGGAAGTCTATTTGCAATACTTCCTTTTGTTGGGCTATCTTTTGTTTCTCATTTCCCAAATACTCTCCCAACCTAATGAGTTTGGTACTTCCCATGTTACACAAACACTTAGAGATGGCTATTAGTTCCTTTAACTATTTGACTGTCAAATGCATTGATGGGTTGGGAAGATGGACTAGAATATGGTGTCAAATTCAGATAGAAATGGATCTCTGCTGGCCTCATAGTGACTTAAAAAAACCACAAAAAATTATATCATATTGAATTTTTACCTATTTTGTTAAACATTTTTCAATTATATATTAATCTGAATGGGACTATACTGAAGCTATATGTAGCTATGAGATGTGAGTTTGACACCTCTGAAACAAATTCTTTTAAGTTTTTTTAGCTACATGTATATCAAAGGGATAGAACACTGCTGAATCCTATTTTAGATCCTAGCTTTCTTAGTCCTAGTTCCCTCCTCTGCAAAATGGAAATGAACATAGCATCTACCTCATGGGATTGTGGGGAGAATTCAATGAGTTAAACTCATATAAAACACCTGGTAACCTCAGAACTCTTTATTAATTCTTATTATTTTATTCTTAATTCTTATTAGTCTTATGATTTTAGCCCTAAATCTGTGATCCTTTTAATATTAATTTATTGTCATTACATATGTCCCTTCTACCAACCCTCTCCTTTGAACCATTCCCTCTAATCAAGTTTAAAAAAGAGGAAAAAAATAGCAGTTCAGTCATACTGCTTACTGGACAGAGCTGAAGAGAACCTAAATTCTAATCTGGCCTCAGGCACTTGCTATTTAAGTGATCCTAGGTTTTTCTTAACCCTGTTTGCCTCAGTTTCCTCATCTATAAAATGAACTGGAGAAGGAAATGGCAAACCATTCTAGTATCTTTGCTAAGAAAACCTCATTGGGGGCAGCTGGATGGTTCAGCGATTAGAGTGCTGACCCAGGAGTCAGGAGGATCTGAATTCAAATCTACCCTTAGGCACTTTATACTTAATAGCTATGTGACCTTAGGTGAGTCATTTAGCCCCAATGTCTTGCAAAATCCAAAAAAGGAAAGAAAAGAAAGCCCCAATTAGGGTATAAAGAGTTGGATTCAACTAAAACAACTCATGATGATGATAATACTATTGTCTTACATCTTCAAAAGAAGACTTTGACATCAGGGAGATGATGCCATGACAAACACATGAACTGGATTTAGTGAGGGGGTGCTGTGCTAAGTCACCAGTCTCACTTTCTCCTCCAGAATCATCTGGGTCCAGTGGCCTCATATGAATCAGGACACCTGGAGAAGGCCCTGGATGGGAAGCCATTAGGGTTAAATGACTTGTCCAACAGCAATAACTGTTATATATACCAAAATGACAGTATGTACAACATTTCCTACCTAGTTTTGGCCTTCTTCCTCATTGATAGGGAGGAGTTGCATATTCTAAACTTTTTTTAGGGCCAAGTTTGATATTTATAGTATTTTCAGTTTTTCCTTTTCATTTGAATAGGTTATACATTTTTTTAAAAAATTCCTATAAAATTTGACTTTTTCATAATATAGCCATGTTCATTTCATAAGACAGTATTGGAATTATTGAAGGGGCCAAAGGGATCCTTGGTTAAATCACTAAACTTAGAGGGAAAAAAAGGCCTCAGAGACAAAGGCCCCTTTGAGCTCTAAATTCTATAGTTCTATCAAATATATAATTGGGGAATGGGAGGAGTCTCATTCTATGAGTAACTTGTAAGCATAACTTGATAGAATTTGGCACATTTGGGTCCAAGTGTGTAAAAATTATTTGCTTTTAGGGAACCAAAAAATAGCAAGAAATAAATGTCTTGGGGTGGCTGGGAGGCGCAGTGGATAAAGCACAGTCCTTGGAGTCAGGAGTGCCTGGGTTCAAATCCAGTCTCAGATACTTAATAATTACCTAGCTGTGTGGCCTTGGGCAAGCCACTTAACCCCATTTGCCTTGCAAAAACCTAAAAAAAAAAAAAAGAAAGAAATGTCTTCTCCAGAATCTTGAGTCATTCTAGGAAGTGTATGATTCATTCTTTATTCATTTTAAGCTTCCAAAGTGCAAAATAAAACCCATCCTCATTTCCCCACCCAGAAAAAAAAATCATTTGAGAATAAGCCTTGTTTCCAAAGTTTTTATTTCTAATAAGCTAAGTAAAGTAAAACTATATAATGATAAACTTAAGGTTGTAGTACTGTGAGGAGAGAAGAATCCTTCTATTTTGAATATAAAAATTCCCAACCTTTAATCTAGTCCTATGAGAATGAGCACAAACAAGTATTTTCTTTTACATGAGGACAACATTTCCTTATTACTGCTCCTCAGGTTCTAATACAATGCATGCCATATTTGTTGATCTCAGACTGCAGATAAATATATATATATATATATATATATATATGTATATATATATATATAACCAACTAGATAGTTTGATAGATAGTTGATCGATACATAGATAGATAGAAAGACAGATAGATAGAATATAGTCATCTGAGCTCCCCTAAGTCTTATCTTCTCCAGTTGAAACTTGTCCAGCTCCTTTCCCCAATCCTTGGATGGCACATCTTAGAAATACTTCCTTTGAATACATGGAAAATTTCTTTGGTATGGAGGAAAGGGAGGGAGAAAAATTGTAAAACTCAAAACCTTGTAAAAAAAGATTGGTAGAAACTATCATTGTATGTAATTGGAAAACAAAAATATAATAATAAAAATATTAACTCATTTATATAATCTGACTTTACAAAGAGATATTGAATATCAGTAACAAGTTTGGCACCAAAGAAAGAGAACATTCCCATCATCATCTACAGGTATGGAGTGTTGCAAATGCTGTCCGAAGTGGGGGGAAGTATTGGTTAATTTAGCTGAAACACCTAATTTCTCCTTTCATTTTATTCTTTTGTTATGACGGATAACTCTTTGAGAGAGTATCAGGAAATAATTATTTGGAAATTTGCCTTCAAGAAGGTATAGGACAGAAGAAACAAAGGCTAAAAGCAATCTGGACATTACTGTATTGCTGATTATATAGTTTTTAGCATTTCTAGAGTTCCATGGAAGGTGATCCAATGGAAAGAATGATAGGAATTGAGTCTGTGATTATGGATTTGAACCTGGCTCTGTTTCCTAATGTCCAATGAGAATTTTGAAATCACTTAAGACTCAGTTTCCTCATTTGTAAAGAAAAAAGGTGTCAGATCAGATCAGCAATTCTGAGTGTGTGTATGTGTGTGTGCTGTGTCTTTGTGTGTGTGTGTGTGTGTGTGTGTGTGTGTGTGTGTGTGTGTGTGTGTGTGTGTGTGTGTGTGTGTGAGAGAGAGAGAGAGAGAGAGAGAGAGAGGAAAAGAGACTTTCCACAGTCTGCTGAAGCTTATGAACCTTTTCTCTGAGAAAAGTTGATTACCTACATATTTCATTGAGGAAGATGCTAAATTTCATTTAGTGGCTAGTGACAATAAAGTAATTTTTTCCCAACCAAGTTTGTATACCCCTCTAGGAGGTCTGTGAACTTTAAATAAGAAGCCCTGGACATCTGATGGTCTCAAAGATTCCTTCTAACTCTAGAATTTTGCTTTCTCATCCCCCAATGTTTGCTTTCTAATTTTATATGAAACACTGGCTTAATAAATACTTGTTGAATTCACTTTAATTTCCCAATTTCCCTCTAGGAGCTGAGAGGGAATGAAATGGCCTCTAAGACATACAACAGTCTTTGAAGTATTTTGAAAGGATCCACAGGGGAGAACAGAGGGAGGGTTAGAGAGAGAGAGAGACACACAGAGAAGTAGAATAGTTTTGGAAGTTATATGATGAATTTATTCTATTGAATTGTTTATACTTGAAGAGAAATTCACAGTTTTGTGGTAGTCTTTTTCTTTGGTTGCATTTTGTAATTGGAAATATTCTCTTTGTCTTTATTAAAAATCAGATTTAGACTTTTGAATTAAATTTAGAATTGAGAATGCTCAAGAAATATTTACTAACTCATTTATATCATCAAAGAAGCCTTGAATACAGTAACCAAGTTTGGCACCAAATAAAGAGAAAATTTCTCTCATCTCTAGAGGTGGGGGGGGGTTGATGGTGATAGAATATCATATATACAGTCTCACTTGGTAAAGGTATTGATTATTTAGCTGAGCTAATTTATTTACTCTCTCATTTTATTCTTTGTCATAAGGAATAACCCTCTAGGAAGTATAAGAGGGAAGAATATTTAGAATTTTAAAAATAAGTTTTAAAGGACCCGGTATGGTTGTAGCTCATGGAGTAAAAAGATGTCAGGCCTAGGCCATCTGTCCCTCTTATACCTTGTCTTTGCACTGATCTAACTGGTGAACTTCTGTTTTTTTCTCCCCCTGGTGGTTTTGGACTTCTGGCTTATTTATTCTGGTTTTGTGTTGGGCTTCTGCTCCTATCTGTTCCTTGGGTCTCTAGGCTTCTCCTTTTCTTGACTTGATCTCTCGGTGAGGGCAGAGCAAAGCCTCTTCCCAAGCCACTAACAATCTCTGTTGGCAGAGCTCCCAAGACACATGGGCAGCTCACACTAATGCTGTTTACACAAAACTTCCTTCAAAGCCACCATGTGAAAGATATCACGCAAGGATTCCTCTGGCCTCATTTGACTCTTGAAGAAGCTGACCCTCAGAAAATGTTAGTGACCAGTTTATGGTCACACAGTTGGAACCAGTCTGGGGTTCTTGCACTGCTTCATGTGACCCCTCTTCCCCTTTTAAAATACAACATTACACATAAAAATCAGTTTCATCTGCTATATTTCTACTTGTTAACAATATGATAAAAACTCTAGTTTTAGGGAAACAAGAAAATCAGGATTTGTTCTTCCTGAAAGTCTCCATGTTGTCAAATTTTTAATCACAAATGTAATTGTTATTTGCTTTTCATTTAATTGTGAAGTAAATTAACACTGTGACCTAATTGTGACTAGGGATAGCAATTTATCCCATTTCTAAGTTGGCTCAAGTTACAAGAGAGATAGTCCCTTGAGATTAAAAGAGATTTGAAAGGGGAAGTTAATTATTCTATTTCTTAAGATTAATGAAATGTTTATTTCTTTGTGTTTGCACTAACCTTTCTTTGCTCCAACATAAGAAACAGTCTCTGCCAATGAAAACAGAGAGGAGGCCAGGTTGCTGGGCTAGGGAATCAGAAAATCTGGGTTCTAGGTAAAAATCTGAGTTAGGGTCCAGTTCTACCACTGGCTTAACTGTGTTTATCAAAGAATCACAGAAGTCCCTATATCCTTTAAGAGCTGAAATTTGATTCTTTTAAAAAAGGGAAAGTTGTCTCTAGGACTCAGATTCTGTGAGCTCTCTGGTTTATTTATCTGTGGGCAAGATTATAAGTACCTGGGAATCTTTCATCTTGATTTCTAAATCCCAAGCACAGTTTGGGAAACAGGTTTAGGTGTTGTCGTTCATCCTTTTTTTCCCTTCATTTTTTTTTTCATCCTTCCTTCTTGAAGAGGGCCAGTTGGTATCCTAAAGCAACTAGTATTTCTTAAAAGTCAGAGAAGGGAGTAATCAACCACATTTGAAGTCCAGTCAACTTTTCTCAAAAGCCAAATAATGCTCCATGGTGCAGTAAGTAGAAGAACTCAAAGAACCTGAGTTCAAATCCAGCCTCAAATCCAGCTGGGCAAGTTACTTAATCCTGACTGCCTTGCATCCAGGGCTATCTCAAGTCGCTTGATTCATATCTGACTGGACCCAGAAGATTCCAAAGGGGAAGGTGAGGCTGGTGACTTAGCATAGGCCCTCCTCACTCAAATCCAGTTCATGTGCTTGCCATGATCACCTCCCTGATGTTGTGGCCTGCTTTGAGAAAGAAAGACAAAAATCATCATGAATCCTATCAGCTGAGGAGTAGTTCCCCTGCTCCCAAGTAACAGGGAGGAGCAGATAACTCCACACCCCTCCTCATTAAAACATCTACCAATCAGGATTTTCTTGCCTGTTCCAGGGTGGTCCAAATGATGTATTGTCAGGCCAGTCCAAAGAAAGACAAACCTAGGTTTAAAAGTCCTCACTTTGGTCATTGAGCTAGACCACTGACCCAATTTGTTGATTGTTCTACCCTCATTACCCTCTCCCCAGACTTACTGCTGAGGTGCCAGCATAATCTGCTTTTACTAACAGTATATGCAACACTATTATAAAAAATGATATTTTGTCCCTGAGAAAACAATACTTGAACTCCATTTTTATTCAGCACAGAGCTCTTTTTGGCTCATTTCCAGAGTGAAAACAAAAGAAAGTAACAAGTGATTAAAATAATTTCAGTACACAGGATGGTAGTCAGTTCTGAATTTCCTGGCCAGTACCAGGAAGATTCTTTGGTTTGTGCTCTCTGGAGAAAATAAAAGGACTGGTAGATGTGTTTATGACTTTTCCCTTAGTGATTCTGTAAATGAAGTCTAATATATATATATATATATATATTTTAGCAGAAGGGAGTGATAAATTTTCAAAACACAAAGACAAGGGGAGAAGGACTTTAATTAAGATACATCCACACACATATGTATATAGATACATGAGTATATCAATATACATATATAAATATACATTTTTTAGTAAGCATTATCAATTTTTTCACATTGCCCAGAGAAAGGATGACATTTTCAGTTACAAAATTCTGAAGAGTAAATATAACCCTATAAATAGAATAAGAAGGGTAATGGAAAGCAGAGTAAGACATAAAGTGGCAGGCAGAGTTTAAGGAGTCCCATGATATAATCTATTACAAATATAAAATGGGAGGAGAGAGATTAGGGGGAAAAAAAGCCATTATTAATTACCTACTTTCTGTGGTAAGCACTTTAGAAATATCTGATTCTCACAACAATCTTGTGACATAGCTGCTCTTATTATTCCTGTTTTACAGTTGGGAAAACTGAGGCAGATAGAGGTTAAATGATTTACTCAGTATCACATAGTTAGTGTTTGAGACTGAATCTGAACTCAGATCCTCCTGACTCTAGATCCAGTGATTTATCCTTGCACCACATAGTTGTTGAGTCCTATCCAGTGATGATGTGGAGGGAGAAGGCAGGAGCAGTCAAAGATGGAAAAGTAGCAGAAGCTGCTAAAAAATAAATGAGCAGAAGCTGCTAAAAATCACAATTTTTAGCCTATTTAGAAATGTCAACTTAACTGTTGATACTATAAGTGTAAGATCTCACAGACTGGATATACTGGGACAACCAGGCGGCACAGTGGATAGAGCACTGGCCCTGAGGAGGACCTGAGTTCAAATGTGACCTCAGACACTTAATATAATTGCCTAGCTGTGTGACCTTGGACAAGTTACTTAACCCCATTGCCTTAAATAATTTTTTTAAAAGATTGGATATACTATTGAAGAAATGGAATTTTATCAATTTTACTTTTTTTTTGGGGGGGGGTTGCTATAAACAAAGCCAGGAGGAAAAAGAAAGTTCTTGATAAATGGGAGGGTAAACCTAAGGTTCTCCTTGGGGAAGATTACAAGGCAAGAGGAAATATCCTTTTTATGGACAAAAATTTTTTTATTTAAATAATTCTGCTGTTAACAGAAACTAAGGAAGAGAAAGAGAATAGGGGATTAGCAAGGGCAACAGTATTAGCTGCCATGAGACAACAAGCAGTAAGGAAAAGTATAGGAACATTGAGGGGGTTTCCTGGGAAATGCCTTTCCCCAAGAGTCGGCTAGCTTCCCAAAGGAAGATAAATCAAGAAACATCTTTTTATGGGACATTTCATCAAAAAAAAAAAATTAGAACCTAGATACCTACATTGGTTGTAGAGTATGAAGAGATAGAGAAATAAATGAATGCGACACACCTACCAAACAACATATATTTTGACATTAAATGACTTTGATGCAAAACTAAAAACTAGGGAAGGATGTTGAAAATTTGTCAGAAAATACTGTTTAGTAATAATAAATGAAAAAGGTCAAAGTCTTGCAGAGTATAAAAAAGCTTTCTTTCCTATACATTATTAAGATTTTCCTATGTGATCTTGGGCAAGTTGCTTACCCCTGATTGCCTCATATCCAGGGTCATCTCAAATTATGTTGATTCATATCTGATCACTGGACCCTGAAGGCTCTCAAAATTTAATTCATGAGCTTTTCATGGCCTCACTTCCTCAATGAAAAAATTGGAATGTGTTGGATATTTTGAGCACTGAATAATTTTACCTTAATGATATGAGAGTTATTTCGGAATCAATTTCTGTTATATAGTTGGACTACCAACTTGTTAAAAGATCAAAATTTATACAAATTTAGAAAAATAAATATGAGAAAAACTTAGGACATGCAGTTAAGACAGTTTCAACTTGACCTATTTAAACAAGTTATTGAAAACCAAAACAGGAAATAGATGGAAGAAAAAAGCATCAACTGACAAAAAACAAGAAATTGGCTGACCAGAATGGCTTCATAAAGAAATTAGACTGATGTAAATCAAATTCCTTATTCAAGAATCAACAACGACGGAAGTCTAGAAAGTCATCAATGTGTGCAAAAAGTCATGTGTGGCAAATTTAAGATAGCTTTAAATTAAAAACTCACTTTAAAAACTTTATGAAGAGGGCAGCTAGGTGGCGCAGTGGATAAGGCACCGGCCCTGGAGTCAGGAGTACCTGGGTTCAAATCCGATCTCAGACACTTAATAATCACCTAGCTGTGTGGCCTTGGGCAAGCCACTTAACCCCGTTTGCCTTGCAAAAAAAAATTCTAAAAACTTTATGAAGAAATATTTTATAAGATTCCAAGCAATATTTTTTTCCTAAAACAGATTTAGCAAAGGGAAAATATTTAAAAAAGAAAATTTGAAAAGAGAACCAACTAAGCAAGGTTATTCAATGTATATTTATGGTGCAAATATAAGGGAGACAAGAAACAGATGAAATATGGAAATTATCTGCAAAAATTGTAGCCAACTCGTTTCACATTTGGGTTATAAGACTAGTCTAGGATGTGTTTACAATGACAAAAACAAAGATGGGAAAACCAGTTGGATTGGACCAAGCGCTCACAGATAATGCCTCTGTGGAAAGCAACATGAGTTTGAGGGCATTTTTTTTCCAATGCATCTGGAGAAAACATGGGAAAAAAATCTGGAACTTTGCTATTAGCAAAAATAAAAGGTAAACAAGAGAAAGTCATTTCCTACAAACTCATATGCTTACTTACAATTTTTTGGTAAATATAGATTTGCAGACACTGTGCCTATTACTTATTGATTATGAAAAAGCATTTGATTTAACAGAACAAAGTATGATTCTAAAAGCTTTTTTTGAGAATTATCTCTTCTACATATATATATATGTATGAGTTATGTAATTGAAAATTAGATGTTTTTTGATGAGTATATGATCATTAATATCAGTAAAGCTATGTTAATTCACTGATACTATTAACTATTAGAATTGAATAGATTTGGTACTGAGTTCCAAACAAAGAGGATTTTTTTTTTTAGGTTTTTTGCAAGGCACACGGGGTTAAGTGGCTTGCCCAAGGCCACACAGCTAGGTCATTATTAAGTGTCTGAGACCAGATTTGAACCCAGGTACTCCTGACTCCAGGGCCGGTGCCTTATCCACTGTGCCACCTAGCTGCCCCAAGGAATTTTATGCAGATGATGAGATCCTCCAGATATTTCTGTTTGTGGTGATATTTTGCCGATCATGGTAAACCTTGGAGGACTTCAGAGTCTCCAGGAAGATATCTACAATCACAGAAGAACATTTGACCTAGCTACTCGTACAAGACAAAGAAAAAGCATTAAGCATCTTATGGCTGAAACTATGATATACACCTATCTAGACAATGTATAAAACTCATCCTTGATTCTTCTATCCATCCATCCATCCACCCATCCATCCACCCATCCATCCATCCATCCATCCATCTGTCTGTCCATTCATCCTTCTTCTTCATAAAAGGAAGAATGGATTCAGTCCTCTTTCTTCTGATTATATACAATCACTTAAGTTTCAGCTATTTCAGAGAAACAGTCCCTGAACTAGGGAAAAAGACCTTTAGCTCCTTTTATTACCTGTAAAGAGAGTGTCTGTCCTTAGAACCTTGACTATGATAAACTTTTTCTCTCCAAAAGTTCTTACCCCAGGGACCAAGATTTTTTTTTGAAAATAGACTAGTGAGGGGTGGAGCCAAGATGGCGACAAGAAGGGATCCAGTCTTAGGAGCTCTCTGATAAAATTCATAAACTAAGGACTCTAACTAAACTTTCGAGAGAGAGAACCCACAAAGGGTCCCAGTGAGGCAGTTCTCCTACTCAAGGTAACCTGGAAAAGAGCAGAAAGGCTCTGCTCCCCGGGGGTGGAGGGGCGGCCCACCAGAGGGGTGGCCCACCAGAGCCAAAGAACCTCAGCCTCCTGGAGACAGCCCCAGGGCACTGGGAGCCCAGCTCACAGCAGTGGGGGAGTCTCCTGAGCTGCACCCCGAGGAGCACTGGGCACAAAGTGGGGGAACAGTGGGGGACCTCTGCCAGAGCTGACACGTGGAGCCCCGCCCTCAGGGCACACAGGGAGCAGCTTGGTCTTTCCCCAGCCTTGATCCAGGAAACAGAAGCAGGCGGAGCCGGTAAGCAGGAGCCCCCAGGACATGAGCCCATTGAGCTGAGGGAGGGGAGTGAAGAGAGACTGCAGAGCTCTGTCCTCTGCCCCTGGAACAGGACTCTGGGGCTCTGACCACATTCAGATCCTGATCCCAGTCTAGGCCCCCCCCACAGAACAACAGGGCCCTCCACCTCAGCCCCGTGGCAGAGAGGGGGGTGCACTTATGGTCATTCACAGACCAGGAGGGAGGACAGAGCCTCACACACTGAGACCCTTGTGGGAGTGTCCCCAAAGTTCAAGAAACACCCCAAACCAGGCCCAGGCTGGGAAAATGAGCAAGCATAGAAACAAAAAGAAGACTATTGGGAAATATTTTGCAAATGAGCCCAAGAAGGACCAAAATACTCAGTCTGAACATGAGGAAGCACAAGCTCCTGCATCTAAAGACTCCAAGAAAAACAGAAATTGGGCTTAGGCTATGACAGAGCTCAAAAAAGACTTTGAAAATCAAATGAGGGAGTTGGAAGAAAAACTGGGAAAAGAAAGGAGAGAGATGCAGGAAAAACATGAAAATGAAGTCAGCAGCTTAGTCAAGGAAATCCAAAAAAAATGCTGAAGAAAATAGCATGCTAAAAACCAGCTTAGGTCAAATGGATAAAACAGTTCAAAAAGTTATTGAGGAGAAGAATGCTTTAAAAAGCAAAATTGCGCCAGATGGAAAAAGAGATAAGAAAACTCTCTGAGGAGAACAAATCCTTCAGACAAAGAACAGAATTCAGGGAGATTGATGAATTTAACAGAAATCAGGAATCAATACTTCAAAACAAAAAAAAATGAAAAATTAGAAGAAAATGTGAAATATCTCATTGAAAAAACAACTGATATGGAAAACAGACTTAGGAAAGATAATTGAAAAATTATTGGAATACCTGAAAGTCATGATCAGGAAAAGAGCCTTGACATCATTTTCAAAGAATTACTACAGGAAAATTGCCCTGATATTCTAGAAGCAGAGGGCAAAATAGAAATGGAGAAAATCCACCAATCCCCCAGAGAAAGAGATCCCCAAAACCCAACCCCTAGGAATATTATAGCCAAGTTCCAGAACTCCCAAGTCAGAGAGAAAATATTACAAGCAGCCAGAAGGACACGGTTCCAATATCGTGGAGCGGCAGTCAGGATCACACAGGACTTAGCAACAGCTACATTGGAAGCTCATAGGGCTTGGACTACAATATACCAGAAGGCAAGAGAGCTTAGAATGCAGCCAAGAATGAACTACCCAGCAAGGCTGAATGTCCTCTTCCAGGGGAAAAAGATGTACTTTTAATGAACCAGGGAAATTTCAAAGGTTTCCTTTTGGAATGGCCAGAGCTGAACAGAAGGTTTGATCTTCGGATACAGGGACTCAGGTGAAGCATGGAGATTGGAGGAGAGGGGGGAAATATGAGGGACTTAATGAGGATGAACTGCATGTATTCCTGCATAGAAAAATGACACTGATAATACTCATATGAACCTTCTCAGTTAATAGAGCAGGTAGAGAGAGCTTTTATAGTTGAAGCACAGGAGAAAGCTGAATTCGAAGATAAAATATGGTGTAAAAATGGAGTCAATAGAAAAAAAGGGAAATGGAATGGGAGAAAGAAAAAGGAGAGGGGGAATAGTCCAAGATATTCACATAGTAAGATTTTTTTTAATACAATGAGCTATTGCAATGACATGGAAGGGGGGAGGCAAGGGGGAATGAGGGAAACTTTGCTCTCATCAGAGATGGCTAGGAGAGGAAATAGCAAATATACTCAATGGGGTATAGACATCTGGATTAAGAAGGAGGGGGGAGCAGGGGGAAGGGGTGGGGATGTAAATAAAGGAGGAGAGGATGGACCATGGGGGGAGAGTGGCCAGATATAACACATTTTCTTTCTTACTTCTTGCAAGGGGCTGGGAACGGAAGGCCTGCCCAGGACCACAGGGCCAGGTGGATTCTGGGCCTAAGGGATGTTAGGGGGACTCAGGGCTTCTTGGCCCCAGGACCAGGGATCTGTCTGCTGTGCCCCTCAGCGACCCTACAGCAGAGTCAGAGTGAAAGGAGAGAGAAAATAGAGTACATGGTAGTGGAGAAATAAGAAAGGAGGGAGTTGCGATCAGCAATGGCAACGGTGGAAAAATATGGAAATAACTTTTGTGATGGACTTATCATGAAGAATGAGATCCACCCATGACAGAGCTGTTGGTGTTGGAACAAAGACTCAAGCACATTTTTTATTATTATTATTTGGGGGAGGGTGCAGGGCAAGTGGGGCTGGGTGGCCTGCCTGGGGCCACATAGCAGGGTGATCATTGGGTGTCTGGGGCCGGATTCGGACCCAGGTGCTCCTGGCTCAAGGGCCAATGCTCTGTCTGCCACCCAGCCACCCCTACTATTATTACTATTTTATTTTATTTTGGGTCTTTTTTTTTCTTTCTTTTTTTTTTGGTTTTTGCAGGGCAGTGGGGATCGGGTGGCTTGCATGTCACATGGCTGGGTGATTATTGGGTTTACTAGGCAGGATATGGACTCGGGTGCTCATGGCTCCAGGGCTGGTGCTTCGTCCATTATGCCACCTGGCCATACCTGCAATTATTACTATTATTATTTTTTATTTTAACTTTTTTTTCTCTCCCCTTTACTTTTTTCGCCCAAACAAGTCTATCTATATTCATGGGGGAGGAGGGGTATTTTGTTTACTTGTAAACAAGAATATTTTATTAATGTAAAAAAACATTTGTACAAAATGAGAATAAAAAAGAAATTAAAAAAAAGAAAATAGACTAGTTATCTAATTAAGTAATGCTCCAAACATTATCTATTCCTCTGCTTTAGTTCTCTATCTGGCTTGGGTTCAGCACCCTTGTAACTTCTATTTAATATCAAATTGCCAAACTACATGTCTTTTTTTAAAGAAAGATTTTATTTATTTGGACTTTTACAATTTTCCCCTCATTCTTGCTTCCTGCCCCCCACCCCCACAGAAGGGAATTTGTCACTCTTTACATTGTTTCAAGTGATCTCAGTTGAATGTGATAAGAGAGAAATCATATCCTTAAGGAAGAAACATAAAGTGTAAGAGATAACAAAAATTACACAATAAGATAATGGGTTTTCCCCCCAAATTGAAAGTAATAGTCTTTGGTCTTCGTTCAAAGTCCACAATTCTTTCTCTGGATACAGATGGTATATTCCATTGCAGACAGCCCAAAATTGTCCCTGGTTGTTGCACTGATGAAACATCAAGTCCAACAAGGTTCATCATCACCCCCATGCTGCTGTTAGGATGTACAATGTTTTTCTGGTTCTGCTCATCTCACTCAGCATCAATTCATGCAAGTCTTTCCAGCATACTCTGAATTGCCATCCCTGCTGGTTTTTAATAGAACAATAGTGTTTCATGACATACATATACCACAGTTTGTGAAGTTTGTTCCCCAATTGAAGGACATTCATTCAATTTCCAAATCTTTGCCACCACAAACAGGACTCCTGTGAATATTTTTGTACATGTTATGTTTTTACCTCTTTTCATAATCTCTTCAGAGTATAGAGCCAGTAGTGGTATTGGTGGATCAAAGGATATGCACATTTTTGTTGACCTTTGGGCATAATTCCAGATTGCTCTCCAGAAAGGTTGGATGAGTTCACAGCTCCAACAACAATGTATTAGCATCCCAGATTTTCCACATCCCTTCCTACATTGATCATTGTCCTTTCTGGTTATATTGGCCAGTCTGAGAGGTGTGAGGTGGTATCTCCGAGATGCTTTAATTTACATTTCTCTAATAAGTAATGATTTAGAGCAATTTTTCATATGACTATGGATCACTTTGATTTCCTCAGCTGTAAATTGCCTTTTGCATATCCTTTGACTATTTGTCAATTGGGGAATGGCTTGTTTTCTTTTTGAAAATTTGACTCAGGTCTCTGTATATTTCAGAAATGAGTCTTTTGTCAGAAATATTAGTTGTACCCTGATGGACTTGCTCACCCCTTCAGTGCAACAACCAGGGAAAATTATGGGTTATTTGCAATGGAGAATACTATCTGTATACAGAGAAAGATTTATGGACTTTGAACGAAGACCAAAGTTATTACTTTCACATTAGAAAAAAAATCGTTATCCTATTATGTAATTTTACCATCTCATACCTTATTTTTCTTGCTTAAGAATATGATTTCTCTTTCATCACATTCAGCTGAGATCAACGTATAACACGGAACCAATGTAACTAAAACCAGAATGCCTTCTGTGGGGGGGTAGGGAGAGGGAAGCAAGAATGGGGGAAAATTGTAAAACTCAAAATAAATATAATCTTGGGGTGGCTAGGTGGCATAGTGTATAAAGCACCGGCCTTGGAGTCAGAAGTACCTGGGTTCAAATCTGGTCTCAGACACTTAATGATTACCTAGCTGTGTGGGCTTGGGCAAGCCACTTAACCTCATTTGCCTTGCAAAAAAACCTAAATATGATCTTTCTTAAAAAAAAAAAAGAAATAGGGGTGGCTAGGTGGTGCAGTGGATAAAGCACCAGCCTTGGAGTCAGGAGTACCTGGGTTCAAATCCAGTCTCAGACACTTAATAATTACCTAGCTGTGTGGACTTGGGCAAACCACTTCACACCATTTGCCTTGCAAAAAAAAAAAAAAAGACCTAAAAAAAAAGAAATACTAGTTGTAAAAATTATTTCCCAATTTACTACATTTCTTCTGATCTTGGTTACAGTGGTTTTGTTTGTGCAAAAGCTTTTTAATTTAATGTAATCAAAGTTATCTAGTTTGTTTTTAATGCTGTTCTCCATCTCTTCCTTGGTCATACACTGCTTCCCTTTCTATAGATCTGACAGGTAAACTACTCCTTGATCTTCTAGTTTGCTTATAATATTGTCTTTTATGTCTAAATCCTGTAATCATTTGATCTTATATTGGTAAAGGGTATGAGGTTTTGATCTAATTTAAGTTTCTTCCATACTAACTTCCAATTTTCCCAGATTTTTATCGAAGAGAGAGTTTTTATTCCAATAGCTAGATCAAACTACACCTCTTAAGAAGCATTTTTTGTGACTTCCCCAGATTTGATCTCAGAAAGAGAAGTCTTCTTGATTTTGAACCTACTTCTCTATCCACTGTACCACCTAACTACCCTCATCCCCCTCTACCTAATATTTATTTCAAATTCTTGTATTTGGTATGTATGTATGTATATATATATATATATATATATATATATATATATATATATAATATACACACACACAAAAAAATAAATCTATCCATAAAAAGGAATATATTTATCAAAATGAAATGAAAGATTCATTTGTTTTTTTTAAGAATACGTACTATTTAGGAACATTTTTTGAAGCTTGAAAGAAGTTAAAGACAAAATATTTCATACAATTATAAATTTATCAATTCAATTTAATAAATATTTATTAAGCTTAATGAATAAGGGCTTGGGTTAGGATCTGAGGGTAATTAAAAAAGCCACTATTTCAGGGGAAACATGGGTCACCAAAGGGATCTCAGTTTATTTAGCTGAAAGTAACTACAGAAATTCCATATTTGCTATCTAGTGTCAGAATAAAATAGCTGTCTTTATGCTGAGGGGTTAAATGAGGATCCACTTATCAAGTTATCCAAAGCTAAAATCAATCAGTTAATTAGATAAGCATTTATCAAATGCCTACTATATACAGGAATTTTCATGCTAAGTTCTAGAACATATGGATATATACAAGTGACAGTTATGAGTCACATTTTGAATATTTTCCCTTTTTTGTGACTTTTTTATGAGGAAAGAAAGAAAAAACAGGAATTTATTAATGCTAGGTACTATGTTAAGCTTTAGGAATACAAATACAAGCAAAAATAAAGACGGTCCCTGTCATCAAAGGGCTCTTATTCTAGTTGGGGGAAAAGAGCACACAAAAGGAAGCTAAAGATTAGAGGATGGGAGAGGAGAAAGGTAACATTGAAACATGTTTCTTAAATCCAGAAAGTCAGGGCAGGATTGAGATGAGAATTTAAGTAAACTGACCTGAACTCTATATAAAATGGAGGCTCCAAAGGAAATTCACCAATGGGAGAAGAGGTGTATGGGGTGATGGAATGCTCAAGCGTAGGAAGGTGCAGGCCCCGAGGGAAGTTCTAGGATGAGCCAGGAGTAGACAACGAATGGTTTTGATGTTCAGGAAGTCAGGACCAGGGTCAGGAGGAAAATGATATCTAGAAGATAAGCAAGACAGATTATGAAGTAGAATTATAGGTGAAGTCAAGACAATATAGCTTTTTCTCTACCTTCAATCAAAGCTTTCTAAATTTCTTTTGATTATATATATTCCTATAAGTAAAGCATTTTGAGCATGCATCCCCAATATGGGTACATTTATTTCTTTTTCTTTTTTTTAAGGTTTATTTTTTTTTGTAAGGCAAATGGGGTTAAGTGGCTTGCCCAAGGCCACACAGCTAGGTAGTTATTAAGTGTCTGAGGCCGGATTTGAACCCAGGTACTCCTGACCCCAAGTCCGGTGCTTCATCCGCTGTGCCAGCTAGCCGCCCCCTATAATACAACATAGGGAATAAGAAAGACAGCCTTGAAACTCGCAGGACCTAAGTTCAAATTGTATCTCTGATACATGCTGTTTGTATGACTTTAGATAAAACACTTAACCACTCAGGACTCTAGATAGCTCTCAAAATGTGATGTTTCAGTAGAATATCTTGAACCACAATCGTAGAGTCACTTTCTCCACTCCACAATCTTTTTTTTTTTAACATGAGAGTTTGCAATAACAATTGCATCACTGATCCAGTCCCTATATCCTATAAATTCACATATATATTTTTATTTTTTTATTTTATTTTTTGTAGGTTTTTGCAAGACAATGGGGTTAAGTGGCTTGCCCAAGGCCACACAGATAGGTAATTATTATGTGTCTGAGGTTGGATTTGAACTCAGGTCCTCCTGACTCTAGGGCCAGTGCTCTATCCACTGTGCCACCTAGCTGCCCCCCCATATATATATATATTTTTAAAAGTTAAGTTGAAGACAAAATAACTCTTGATCCTAAAGTACATTGGTAGCTATTGGAGTTTATTCAATTTTTGTATTGATATGGTCAGACCTGAGCTTTAAAAAAATCACTTTAGCAATTTTGTGGTGGATGAACTGGAGAGAAGAGACTTGAAGTTGAAATTTGAGGGTGAGGAGGGCATTAGAATAATCTTCATCAATGAGGGGGAGAGAGGTGGGAAGGTGATGAGAACCTGATACACAGGATAGCAGCAGTGTGAATAGAGAAGGGAACAGATGTAAGAGGTATCATGGGGGAGAGATGATAAGATTGATCGGATAAATGGGATTATGGAACTTAAAGAGCTGGAGATCACACTCACATGATGACTGGAAAGATGATGTTGTTTTTATTAGTGAAATTTGGGAGTAAGATGCTTTTGGAAGGAAAGATAATACATCTCCAGGGTGAGGGGTAAAGGAAGAAAAAAGTAAAAAAGAAATTTGCATTATTTAAGATGAATAGCAAGTTGCATACAATAAATTTGCAGTTTCATGTATAATCTTTATATTATACTCTTTTGTGGATTTTTTTTGTTTTATTGCATAAATTAAAAATAAAATAAATGTATAAAAAAAGGAAAGATAATGCAAAGAGGTTTGTGATGTAGATCCTAGCTCATTTGTGTCTGCTTATCTGGTATGAATCATTTTGTCTCACCCTAAGGAAAAAGAAGGGATGATGGTTCTTACTCTTTGGTCACTGCACCTCGGGATGGAGTTCACTCTATATTGTCAACTGCTATAATTATTGGGTATCAGGGAGGGGGAAGGGGATTTGTAATTGGGTGGTGGTAGTGGTGGTCGTAATTTCCCCCATGTCATTTACCCAGAAACTGTAGGTGTTCGATGACGTAGTTATGATTGCCCTAAGGGATGCTTGACTCAGAGGAGGAGGTTGGAGACTTTCACAGGATGGGGTGGGACTGGGGAGCTCTAGGGGATAAGAGTTGGTATGCTCATGTGAAAGATATAACCCATGAGTGGGTATTACTGGAGAAGGTGGGGTGCAAGTCATATGACCACTAATGCAAGGGCCTTCACTGTGAAGGACTCTACCCTAGATAAATACGAGAGGTCAAGGCTACTGCAACCTAATAAAATTCTAGGTTTTCATTATAGGAATTCAGTCTTGTAGGAGGAAAGACCAAACTCAATAACTTTGAATCAGAATATGTGAAATCTGACATTCTACATACAGTAAGAAGCCAAAGCTCCCTCTAGTGAAAGTCAAGGAGGAAGAGAAAGTGATCATTAGCAAAGAAGGTGAAACAGGAATCCTTAAGGACTAAATAAAAATAATGACACCACTTGAAATGTGCCTCAGTTTTCTCATCCTTAAAATTAGAGAGTTAGAAGGTTGGAATTTATGATTTTGAAACTCCATTCTAACTCAAAATCTTTGGTATGACTATGACCTACCTTCAAATTTCCAAAACATCCATTAGGAGAAAGCACCATGGTACAATAGAAAGAACATAACTTCTGGAGGTTCAAATTTTCTGATGCTTACTATGTTTTTGAGATGAGGTACCAGAAAATCCCCTAACTTTCTGGTATCTCAGGAAAGGTACAGATAGGGATGTGCCATCTTCAGAGATGTCAATGAGGGAAAGAGAGAGAGGTGGGGAGAGAGATATGAGTGCTAAAGGTTCAGGTTGGAAATAAAATAATTGGAGGAAAGAAATGGACAGATAAGAAGAAACTCAGTGCAGAAAGTGATTAAACTAACCCAAGAAATAGTCTCTAAAAAAAAGAATTTGAATCATGACTTAGATATTCCTAGTTATATAAAAGGATAACTCAAGCTCCTCTTTTAGAGGACTGTTGTGAAATGCACATGTATATAAAGTGCTTTGCCAGATGATAAAACTATATATTATTAATATGTTCTTAATATTATCACCACCATCATTACACATTTTTGGCATTTTCATATGGAATGTTTCCCTCACCACCTAACCTTTCATTACCAGATATCAGCACTATAATGAAGACACATAGCAAATAGACTTTTTTTTGGTAGGTAGATTCCTGGGTTGTATAATCACAAACCCACAATGCCTTAAAAATTATAGTGATTTAATAAATATTTGCTGTTGTCATTGTTGAATAAAGTGTAAAGATCTATTAATAACGTCTCATCAGTGGGGCGGGGGGGAAGGAAATATCCAGGACTAAATGTGTTCACTATGAAATGGGAGCAAAGAATTGAATTGCATATTTGCATACACTGAAGAACGAAATCCTAGAGGTACTGTAGAATTTTGGAACCAATTGTAAGACATGGCAGACACTGGCAAAGTATCTCCCAGCATGGCGAGTCCTCATCAAAACAGGTGCTTCATGAGTGAAGCAGAATTGCAGTAGTTCAAAAGAAATGTGAGAGAAGGAAATTTAGAGAAATCTCCTCTGCAGATAATCATAGGAACCATTTGTGCCCAAATGTGGTAGAGTCTTTTGAACTCATATGGGTCTGATCAGCCACAGGTGGACACACTGTACTTTGACTTCAACATGATGTCATTTTGGTCCCTTTCAAGGATGAAAGACAACAACCACCTACCTAACGAGGTACAGTAGCAGCAGAATATTTATGGAATGTACTGAGAATTCACCTGCTCAATAGAAGGGGTTAGTCACCTAGGACAAGGACTCAAGATGAGGCACTAAATGTCCCAGGACCTATACTAGGGTTTCCCACAGTTATTTTATTTCAATTCTGCCAGGGACTCTGATGTTTTTTGATTCCACAAAATCAATGTTTATTCTGAGCAAATCACTTAGCCTCTATCTGCCTCAGTATTCTCACCTGCAAAATGCAGATAACAATAGCACCTATCCTACAAGGTTGTTATAAACATCAAATGAGAGGATATACGTAAACTTAAACTACTATATAAAAGTTATTTTTATTTTCATCATGTGCTCCATTCCCTCTAAAGTCCCCTCACTTCCTTTTGCCTCCAACATGTACTGATAGATCAGGATGCTATCTCCTAATGATATATAAATGATCACAGATATAGGAATGACTCTGACAAAAGGATTGTATTTTTTTCATTTTTCTTTTGAATTTTACAATTTCCCCCTCCCCAATCTTGCTCCCCCCCAGTCTGATAGTCTGATAATCTTTACACTGTTTCCATGTTATACATTGAACAAAATTGAATGTGTTGAGAGAAAAAATAATATCTTTAAAGAAAAAATAAAATATAAGAGACAGTAAACTTACATAATACAAATGATAGCTTTTTTTTAAAAAAAAATTAAAGGTGGGGTGGCTAGGTGGCATAGTGGATAAAGCACCTGCCTTGGAGTCACCTGGGTTTGAATCCGGTCTCAGACACTTACTTAATAATTACCTAGCTGTGTGGCCTTGGGCAAGCCACTTAACCCCATTTGCCTTGCAAAAACCTAAAAAAAAAACCAGAAAAAAAATTAAAGGTGATAGTTTTGGTCTTTGGTTAAACTCCACAATTCTTTCTCTGGATACAGATGATATTCTCCATCGCAGATACCCTAAAATTGTGCTTGATTGTTGCACTGATGAACTGAGCAAGTCCATTAAGGTTGATCATCACCCCCATGTTACTGTTAGAGTGCACAGTGTTCTGGTTCTGCTCATCTCGCTCAACATTAGTTCATGCAAGTCTTTCTAGGATTCTCTGAATTCCCACCCCTCCTTGTTTCTAATAGAACAGCAGTGTTCCATAATGTACATATGCCACAATTTGTCCAGCCATTCTCCAATTGATGAACATTCACTCACTTTCTGATTCTTTGCCACCACAAACAGGGCTGCTATGAATGTTTTTGTACAAGTGATGTTTTTACCCAAAACAAAGGGATTATTAAAAGCAAAGTCAGTAAGGTGGTGAAACCAAGGTTTTTCTTTGGGGGGGTTATTTCTCCTTTTCTGTATCCTTTTCCTATCACTGCTCCCCCTGTCTCCACCCTCCTGTGTTGCCTTTGGTACTTATACGTAGAGTATGGTTAGATAATATATCTAGTTGAAGTATCAGTGGCTAAATGCATATTAAGAGACAAATACATTTTAAGAGAAGATGTTTGAAAATGGCAGTGCTGAATTCAAAGGAATGATTTCCTAAATGGTGGAGTTTTTGGTTCTGCCCTGCCTGGAATCTAGAAAATATTTTGGATGCAATAGAATAGGCCTTTGTATTCCAATAGGACTGGACAGAATTTAACCCCAAGTAAAAGAAGAGGAGGGCAGCTGTTAGTCTACTACTCTTTGTGATGTGCCATCTTGGAGCCAACATTCACATTAATGTGTTCTCTAGCTCACAGAAGAAGATACATCTTATTCATTTGTTTTCCTGAACACAGAAAATCAGAGAATCCTAACACCAAAGATTAAGAGCTAGATAGTACTTTAGAGTTCATCTGGTCCAGTAATGTCACATTCAAATAGAAATCAGGGTCACTAAATGGCACTTATGGATGGACCTTTGCAGTTCACAAATTGAGAGAAACTCACATTAATATTATCTGTGTTCTATTGTATTTTCATTTATTCTTCTAAATGTATCTCAATTACTCAATAGCAATAATTTGATTTGGGCTGTACTTGGAAATGTCACTGGCCTTTGTGAAACTGACTTCCACATTTTAACATGTAGGATGTATAGAATGGTGTGATGGTATGGTGGTATGGGATCTCTCTCTCTCTCTCTCTCTCTCTCTCTCTCTCTCTCTCATATTGTTTTGTCCATTTAGATTAATTATATCCATATGGATTTGTCTAGCAATAGTTCATAGACAGGGAAGAATAGATATCTTTGGCATCTCCTCTTCCCACTCTTCTCCAAGGAGACTGATTCCTGCCAGGAGGGGAAACAAGAGGTTGAGGCTAAAGGCCACTACTCTGTTCTGCTGAAAAAGTGGAGATAGTGGCTAGGATTATATGTAATTGATTCCTTGATTCCTTAAATATTATTTGTCTGGGGGAAGTAGTTTTTAGGTTCAAGCTAAGCTCAAGATCACTACCTCTAGAAAAGTGTCAAGCATTATGATACCCAATGTTTCCCTCACCACCTAACCTTTCTTTACCAGATATCAGCACTATAATGAAGACACATAGCAAACAGCAAAGAAATCATTTATCTAGATTGATAGTTGATATACCAGATAATACACAGAGTAAATGTGTACTCCCATTGGGAACAAGATAACATTATGAATCAAGAGATCTCATTCAAAGAGAAATTTCCCCCAAATCTCTAGGTAGCAATGTGAAGATAGAGAAATAATAAAGATTGCCAACTCCTCTACATGTCGACTTCTTCCCAGGCTCTCACCAACACTGCTTACCTCTCCCATAAGTAAGGGCTCACATGATTATAACTCTCCTGCAAAGTACTTGGTCTCAGTCAATGAGGAAAGTGTTTTATACAACTGGTTCATTTTAGCTAAGAGTTACATACACTAAACAGAGTCCTGGAGAGGTTGTGTCCTGCCTAAAGACGTACACAGCAGAGGAAGAGTTTGAACTCAAGTTTCCAAAGCAAGCAGTCTTTCTACCCTACCCTACAACACTTTCTCAAATTAGCTAGTTTCTCTGTGCTAAGCACTAAAGATGAATGTTAATAAGGTATTTGGAAACTTGCCAGAAGAAAAGAGATCCAGAAGTAAAGTAATAGAATTTATTTGTTTTTTCCATTATCAAATACCCAATGTACCTGCAACAAGGTAGAGGGGCAGAGAAATATATAACAAAAAGAAAATGCAATGTATAATCTTCTTGCCAAGGTCTATGAAAGGGTCATGAACAGTTAAGCCAATTTGCTAGGAAACTTGTTACAAAAGCAAATAGATGAATAGTCTTTCATTCTATAATTCATGTACATGCATGTCATATTTCTTCCTATCAGCTGGAAAATTCTCCAAAGAACTTTCTGAAATAGCTAAACCAGAGAGGGCAGAAGAAATCACATAGATGAGAAGTAGTCCAAAAATATTTATTACTGGAAGCAAGGCAGAAAACAATTGAATATCTTCTGTGTAGATGCTATGCATTGTCTGAATATTATTTCATTTGATCCTCATTATCACCTCTGGGAAATGGGTGCCATTATCATCCCTATTTTACATTTAAGGAAATTGAGATTCAGCATCACAAAGCTACTAAGCATCTAAAACTGGATCTGAATTCAGGTCTTCCTGACTCCATTTCCAACACTATTCACTGTGCCATCTACCTACTCATGTTGGAGAGGGGAAAAAATGCTCATATTTCAAGTTTCCTTAGCCACATACCATCTTTTCTTTCCTTACTATTTGAAATATCTATCTATCTATCTATCTATCTATCTATCTATCTATCTATCTATCTATCTATCTATCATCTATCTATCTATATGTATGTATGTATGTATGTTTGTATACACACACACACATATATATGTTTTACTGATGTCTTTTGTCATCTATTTCTGGAAAGAACCCCCATCTTTCTCCATCATGGGTAAGAGATAATGTGTCATATACTACTTCTTGTCCTACATATGAAGAAATCCTGTTGAATGAAAGTCTCAAAACTTGCTGTCTGTGCTGATTGTCACTCAACTACTGTCCTAGAGAGGGACGGGGTGATGTCAAGGAATGAAAAGACTTATGTCTGTAGCTTTGGCATGGACACACGCACTGTGTGATCCTAGGAAAATTATTTCATGTCACTGTCCCTCATTCCTTCTCCTTTAAAATTGGGTAAGTTATCCCTTCCACATTGTGACTTTCCCCTTGACAGTTCTGATATATTGTGAATAGATATAAACTATTGAATTGATTTTTTTTTTGATTTTTGCAAAAATTGCAAACGACACATGAAGGTCAACAGACAATACAGAACTATGACTAAATATTCCAAATTTTGCAATAAGGTAAATACCCCATAAAAAAAGTGAAAAAAAATTCAGACTTCATCTTTGGTATGAAGAGAGAGTCAAAAATCTTATGTGGATTTTCTAGATCTCAAGCTCCATGATGTAGAAGTAATAACAGTATTATTTATTCTGTAGGATAGCTCTTGGGAGCTCTGATGAAGGAAAGTGAAAAAGGATTAATTCATAGAAGACCTGAAGAAGAATCATAAAAATTCTGAGAAAGATGATCTTGAAACATGAATTGAACAACTAACCACAGTAAAACTCATTGTATAACTTCACTCTCAATATATAATGTCAGCACTCTCAAGAACCATCTGGACCGTTTAACTTTCAAAATATGATTTTTTTTTCTTTTTTAATGGTCACAGACTATGAAGAACAATAAAGAAAGCTTTTCAATGCTAGTTTACTATATGCAAAAACTGCTTTGTGAATAACTATTTCCAGGATTTCATTTTCCTTTTTAGGATTCAAAATCAAGCAGAGTCCTCATGAAAAGCTGCATAAAAAATAACCATAGAAAGAAGAGTCCTTTAAGGTCATTAATGTTTATATAAGATGAAACTAAGGACAAATTCAAGTCAGTTGTCTAAAGTCAACCAATTAGGAAGCATCAAAGGTGGGAAATGAAAGGAGATCCTTTGACTCAAGACTTGGTGATTTTTTAGAGTGCTATGCCAGACTCTCTTTTAGGAAGACATCAACAGATACACAAAAAGATCATAATGTTCCTTTTTTCTTAAAGATTCTTGGGAAAATTCAGAGGACAGAATCAATATTCATAAGTTTAATAGAGAATGTTATAACCTTTCTTCTTAGAAGGAAAACCACACTAGCACTGACAATTTTTGGTTCTAAAAAAGAGCTAAAGCTAATCCTCATTCAGAGGTTAGACAGTCAGAAGTGTTTCATAAAATACAAAGCGTTGATTCAATATTTTAAATAATTGTCCTGAGCGGCTAGGTGGCGTGATGGATGAAGCACTGGCATTGGAGTCAGGAGTACCTGGGTTCAAATCCGGTTTCAGACACTTAATAATTACCTAGCCGTGTGGCCTTGGGTAAGCCACTTAACCCCGTTTGCCTTGCAAAAAAACCCCTAAAAATATAATTGTCCTTTGTATTTTGACATTGTTCTGTATTTACAAATATGTCTCATTTCCCCTTCCATAATCCTTGTCATATACATTTTTGAGCAGGTTGAAATCATTTGACTTAATTGGACCAATAATTCAATTCTGGAAAAAAGTAATGATTTCTTCCCATTCTTTTATGTGATTTAGCATTATAGCATTATAAGGAGACTTTGGTGAAAACTAAGTATTTTCATTTTCCAAGCTTTTAAATTTTTATGTAATCATTCTCTTGGTTTCCTTCCCTTTTCCCTTTCTGTCTTGCCTCCACCTCTAACCACCAACTAAGTTTTCAGTGTCCTGTTGAAAAATGAATCCAAATATAACTTAATTGCATTGCTTTTGTTTAAATCAACATAGCAAATTAGCATATATTTGCAACTTCATGTGTAAAAGTATTTAATGGGATAAAGCCTCAATCCTGAAATGTAAGATATCTGATGTTATTAAAAATATCAAATATTTTCCTGCTTTTGTAAGTATTTGACAAATATTTGCCCAGTATTGATACATGGTTCAATTTCCCAGGAATTTCACCGTGATATTTTTATTTGGTTAGAAATAGAAAGATCTAAACCAGAATCCCTTTCGCTCGGGATCTTTTTCAGATGATGTCAGCTCGGAAAATGTCTTTGGGAAAAACATTCTTGCAAAACTGGTGAGCATTTTGCCAAGACTAGAGGACACGTCAGCTGCTTGAGGTTCTGTTTTCTGGTCAGTTCCTGAGTTCTGTGACTATAAATATCATTTCAACCAATAAGGAGGTAGCTCTGGAATCTCAAACTGCTGAGATACTATGCCATTCAATCTCTTTATTTCCTCATGTTGATAAAGGGGAAAAAACAGAAGGAGTGGGTGGAAAATGAGAGTAGGAAAGACCTTAGAACTCTGTGTAAATGTTAATAATTGTTGTAAGTGCAGTAATCAGCTAGATCTTGCTGAAGTAGTAAGCCACTCCTAGTGAATGAAAGGGGTCTCATCTCACTCCAGATAGAGCAGTACTTTATCAAATGGTATGTAAATGACCTAAAGGAGAAGGTTGCATAACTTCAAGAGCATTAGAGTCTGGCACTCAAAATGATTTCTCGTAAAAAGAGAGACACTGAGTTATATAATGGAGTATTGGATGTAGAGTCAGTTGGAATCCTGACTCATCTACCAGTTGTGTGTCATTGGACAAGTCGTTGAACTTTTCTCAGTCTCAGTTTCTTCATCTGTAAAAAAGGGATCAAATTAGTTCTATGCAAATCTGAAAGTATTTTATCAACATTAGCTAGTATTATTTAGCAAGGGCAGCTAGATGGCACAGTGGATAGAATTTCAAACTTAGAGTTCTCTTTATATGTTTTGACTTCATTTATTTCATAAGGTACCTACATTTTTATTGTTTGGGTGTATATAGAAAATGAAACAAAAGATACCTAACAATAAGAATATATCTTAGAAGTTTCTTGTTCTTTAAACCTAAGTAAAAAAAATTCTTTTTAGAAATTGCTTATGTCATATCCCCAATGGGACTACTTGCCCAGCTGCCATTTGAATTTGTGAACCCAGTCTCCAAACTCTAAACACACTCTCAGGGTTTTAGGAATAATCCCTAAGGAACTGTCATTCTAGCACAGCCCCCACCAGTGTGCTTTTCATGAATAGCTAGCCATTCTAGTAACTGGCTTTTAGAAAAAGTATTTACTAGGTAGTGATACTAAGAACAGTCAGTATAAAACATTTTTCTAAAGCAGAAGAGAAATTCTCCTCTTGCATTCAAAATGTCCCTGAAAATGTAGGCTTAAGTTTAAAGTACAAAGGTAGGCAGGCATACATGTAGAGAATACATGGGTATCCCAAGATTCCTTGCCCTAGGAGCCTTTTTCTCCATTTATAGAGTCCTCATGAAGTTCTCTTGTGATGTCACTCTCTACTGGACTACTAATGTGAAGATCAGGGCCATTCTAGAATCCACTTCTCTCCCCCATGATGGGTCATATTCCCTGATACTTTTATTACCTACAGGTGATTCCATTTTGTTGGTCACTCAACACTGTCCTGCTGGCTCCTGCTATTACTGACACAATCAACAATGGTCCTTTGATGGAATCTTTGGATCTTTCAGAACAATGTTATCTAGATGCTTCCATCCTGCAGTACTCATTTGCCCAAGTTCAGGAAAGAATAAAAACAAAAGAGATGGAAGCAATCATGTGCTTATGACTTTCACTATCAAGAAGGAGACACGGTTGCCATCCATCCCTGCCCCTCTCCCCCCACTTTTAGGAGTAATTCTAAGTAGTTCACAGTAGCCTTCTAGACTCAAACCAACCAAGGGAAGGAGTGGACTCTCCCTTGGTAAACCCATTTTGTTCTGACTTAGTAACCCTGACTTATTAGTTCTTCCTGTTTCATGACCAATTAGATTTTTAAAAATCATTATGTGAATCATCTAAGTGGTATCTTAGATTGAAATGTATATTCTTCCAGAAATGGCTTTTACGGGGCAGCTAGGTGGCGAATTACCTAGCAGTGTGGCCTAGCCATTTAACCCCATTGCCTTGAAAAATCTAAAAAAAAAAGTGGCTTTTACTTACTATCTTCAATTTTTAAAAGTTGTCTTTTTCTGTTTTGGTCTGGTTCTTCTTTCACAACATGATTAAATATGGATCTATATTTAGTATACATGTATAACCTATATCAGATTCCTTTTCTGTCAGGGAAGAGGGTGGGAAGGAAGGGAGGAAAAAAAAGATGAAACTCAAAATCTAGCAAAAACTAATTGTTGGGGATTTGGGATTCCTTCCTTCTCTGATGCAGATCCCAGAGATCATGATTCAACCAGGATGGGGATTGCTGTTCCTGGGCCTCATGGCATATAGACTGCGGAAGGGAAGTGATCTGCTCAATGTATGCATGGATGCTAAGCACCACCAGTTCGAGTCCAGTGCTGAAGACCAGCTTCATAACCCATGTAGCCCATGGAAGAAAAGAGCCTGCTGCCCACAAAGAAACCTCTTATCTGTACAACTTTAACCACTGTGGGATGATGACCCCAGCCTGCAGAAGGCACTTTATCCAGGACACGTGTCTCTATGAATGCTCCCCCAACCTAGGACCCTGGATTCAGCCAGTGTCCTCGAGCTGGCGAAAGGAACCGATCTTGAATGTTCCCCTGTGCAAGGAGGACTGTAACCAGTGGTGGGAGGACTGCCAAACCTCATATACCTACAAAGAAAATTGGCACAAATTGGAATTGGACTTCAGGAATTAACGAGTGCCCAGTTAAGGCTGCCTGCCCTCCTTTTACATTTGACTTCCCAACACCAGCCTCCCTGTGTGAAAACATTTGGGGTCACTCTTTTAGTGCAAGCTCTTTTGGCCAGGGGCAGTGGCAAATGGATCCAGCCCAGGGAAACCCCAATGAAGCTGTGGCTAAATTTGAGGCTTATGGCTTTGCCCCAGGCAGCTTTAGTTGGGGGCCGGTTTCCCCCTCTTGACTTTGACACTGCTATTGCTTATCTGGGGTTAACCTTCATCAGGCATGACATCCTTTCTCCCCAGTTTTAAACAAGCCCCAACTCTAGTCTTCTACCTCTTCCTCTGCCTAGCAAATTTCACATCCTTTTTAAATTTTTTCCCCTCCTTTTTTATTTTAAGGGAAAATTAGCCTTGTTTTCTACCATCTTTAAAATAAAATCCTCCTTACTCTCCCCTCTTCCTTTTTTTTTGGGGGGGGGCAAGGCAGTGGAGTTAGGTGACTTGCCCAAAGTTACACAGCTAGATAATTAAGTGTCTGAGATCACATTTGAACTCAGGTCCTCCCTACTTCAGGGCTGGTCCTCTATCCACTGCACCTCCTTGCTGCCCCCTACTCCTTACTCCTTTTGTGTAGGGATTATTTCATTAATTGTATTTGCATGCCTGGTACGTGTTCATCTATGTATAAATTGATGCTCAATAAATATTTATAAATCTAAAACAAAAAAAAATAATTGTTGGGGTGGCTAGGTGGCGCAGTGGATAAAGCACCGGCCCTGGAGTCAGGAGTACCTGGGTTCAAATCCGGTCTCAGACACTTAATAATTACCTAGCTGTGTGGCCTTGCGGAAGCCACTTAACCCCATTTGCCTTGCAAAAAAAAAAAACCCTTAAAAATAATTGTTGAAAACTTCCATTGCATGGTGTTGGAAAAATTAACAAATAAAATATTATTTCCTAAAAAAAAGAAATGATTTTTATAGGACATTACAGCCCTTCTATGCCTCATTTCACTCACATAGCATGTGTGTAAATTACAGAATTTATATTACCTAACAAAGTGCAGATGAATGAGTTTCTGTCCTCTGAGTAGGGTATATAGCCAAATAACTACTTTAATATTATGCTATTTATATTCTTTTTTAATTAGTTTTTTTTTTGCAAGGCAAATGGGGTTAAGTGGCTTCCGCAAGGCCACACAGCTAGGTAATTATTAAGTGTCTGAGACCGGATTTGAACCCAGGTACTCCTGACTCCAGGGCCGGTGCTTTATCCACTGCGCCACCTAGCCACCCCACTATTTATATTCTTAATGGGTCTTAAGCTGCTTTTTTGTGTGACTCTTTTGTAATAGCTAGATTTTTATTTGGGCATTTTATCAGTATAGATAGTTCCCAGTGACAAAAATCCCGTTAACCAGTGAAGATTAATATCTGCTCTACAGATTAAAGCTTCTTAAACTGATTGGCGGCCCTGAGAAGTTGATTGGCCTAGCAGCATCCTACAGATGGGCCATACCAGAGGTGAGACTTAAACTCTAACATTGAGCCTCTCTTATAGAATACCTGCGGTGTCCAATTTTATGACTTCATGAACCATGGCATGTCATTGGCCATGGGATTTTCTTGGTAAAAATATTGGAGTGGTTTACCATTTCCTTCACCAATGGATGAGAACAGAGATCAATCTTGCCCAGTATCTCACAGATAGTGTCTGAGATCAGATTTGAAGTAGGGTCTTCCTCACTCCAGGTCCAGAGCTCTTTCCACAGAGCTACCTTCTAGGCAAACAGATTGTGTTAGGCTTCCTCTCTACAATTACAATCACTCAAAGTTTAGAGGTCTTTTAGAACCACAGGATTTAGAACTGAAGGACACTTCCGAGTTATCAACTCTTTCACAGGTGAGGAAATTGAGGCCTTAGATGATTTGCCTAAAGTCACATTGAAATGCAGACTTTCTGTCTCCAAGATCCTACAATACCAAGATGGCCTTGGGGTCACTGTCTAAAGTAGGTCTTTAGTGTTTATTTGTGACTTCAGAAATTGTGAATCTTTGTAGAGCAAATATTTCAGACTCTTTTTGGGGGGAATTTATGAATAAAAGTACATCACAATATTTTTAAAAAGCCGTCTTGCAAGTTTCCATTTTCTTGTGGCCTCTTCTGTGTAAAACCACTGCCACCTAGAGTTCGACTCTTAAGGTTCCACATAAAACAGCCATTTCCTGATTTTGAAGAGTCTTTAGGAGATTATGATACCACAAGGTGGTGCCATGGATATGCCAAAGAAAGATTCATCTCCCTGTTGTTGACTAACTGAAATAGAAAATCCTAAGATTTAGGGTGGAGTTTTTGGCTAACACCTTATACAACCCCCTTATTTTATTGGTGAGGAAACTGAGTCCAAGGAAGGTTAAGCACCTGATCCAAGGCTCCTTTGGGAGTGCTGCATGGAGCCAGATCCTCTGGTTCCAAATCCTGTCATCTTTCTACTCTCATTATGCTCTCAGCTTGCCTGAAGATTTCACACATGTCAGCAAATGAATTGTTTTCTTTTTTCACGATAACAGTGTGGTATTTTTCTAAATGAATTGCACAGCTTCTGGGAACTGTTTTGTTGTCAACTGTTAGGACCCATCTAAGGTGAATATGCTTTTATTTAGTTTCTGGCCTTTGGAAACTGAACTTACAAAAAAATTAATTATAAATATATGCATATATCTTTCTGTTTGTGTAGACTTATGAATATACAAATATTTATGTGTATTTATGCATACTCATATATATTTGTAAGTTTATGTTCCAAAGATCAGGAACTAAATCAGGGGACGTTTTGCTTCCTTGGGTCATATATATATATATATATATATATATATATGTATATATATGTGTGTGTGTATACACACATATATACACACACATATATGTATACATATACACACATGTATGCAGGCATATATCTACATATATGTATCTCCACACAATACATTAATCCACAAGCTCATACCTATACACATTCTCTATTGGAAACACACGGTCCTGGGGTCTCTCTTCTCCTTTGTCTCTGGTCAGCACGCAAATTAAGTTGTAGTAAGGAAGGGGGAAGTGAGAAGAGAGGAGAGAAGGGAGGGAGAGAGAGAGAGAGAGAGAGACAGAGAGAGACAGAGAGCGAGGCAGAGAGATTCACAGAGAGATACACACAGAAGGGAGGCAGAGAGAGAGGCAGAAAAACAGAGAGAGAGAGACAGACAGACAGAGATAGAGACAGAGACAGAGGGAGAGAGAGAGGAGAGACAGAGACAGAGAGAAACAGAGAGAGAGACAGACAGAGAGACAGAATCAGAGACATAGAGACAGAAACAGAGAAAGAGAGACAGAGAGGCAGAGAGAGACAGAGAAAGACAGAGACAGAGAGAGGCAGAGACAGGGAGAGATAGAGAGACAGAGACACAGAAACAGAGGGGGAGGGGGAGAGAGAGAGAGAGAGAGAGAGAGAGAGAGAGAGTTAAAAAAACATTTGCAAAAACATAATAACAATCTCCATGTTTGGTTTAACGTCCAGAGATCTTGAGGAAGGGTCCCCAGCAGGCGGGATGGAGCCCCACAAGGAGCATTTGAAATTTGGACCAATTTGCTCAGGATGGGAAGGCCTGGATGAGTTGTGATTAGCACCACTGGAGGGAGTACTACTCTCATGAATGAGATGAGGCATGAGTCCAAGCATGGCAGGAAGCTTAATACCACAAGGGGTAATACTCAACAATTCTTGTTTCCTTCCTTCCTTCCTTCCTTCCTTCCTTCCTTCCTTCCTTCCTTCCTTCCTTCCTTCCTTCCTTCCTTCCTTCCTTCCTTCCTTCCTTCCTTCCTTCTTTCTTTCTTTTTCTTCTTCCTTCTTTCTTCTGTTTTTCTTGTTCTTCTTCATTTTCCTTCTTTTTTTAGTTTTTTTTTGTAAGGCAAATGGGGTTAAGCCTTCTTTTTTTAAAAAAGAAAAACAAAACAAATGATTTTTGGGGAAAATTGTTTGCACTTGGAGAATGAGGACTTGCTTTCTTCTGTAAGGAATGATTTATTACTCCAGTGGAAAATTCACCTGATAGCGCAGGTATTGGGTTAAGATGAAAATCATCATATCTGCAGAGAAGTAAGTAAATATATCAGGTCATGGAAATTTTGTTACTCTATAAAACTTTTCAAGGAACTTTGTGAGCCTATTTTGTGAGTATATCTTCTTGTTTCATGGTCATGAGTTAATCCATAAAGTAACCAGATTTATTGTATTTCCTCTAGCAGACAGGCCCTTGCTGATCCTGATTCAACTATTGTTCCTTCATGATGAAAAAGGTGGAGGGAATCAGGCCAGTCATGCCAGGGAGGATTCAGGAGAACATATCTGGGCAGGCTATTTCATAAAGACTTCAACAATTGAAGTATCATTGACTGAGAAGCAATAAAAGTCAGGACAAATGCAGTGACCAATGATAATCCCATGCTATCAATGTGACAACCCATATCCTTCCTTTTTGTTATTAAGAATCAGCAAACAACAAAAGTGGAAAGTGATATGTACTAGCCAACGGATATTATTATGTCATTACATTTGTTTTTGGATTGTTTTCTTCATCTCTATGTTTGTTAGGAAGTCTGTTATTTTAAAGTAAAATATAGCAATGCATTTTAAAACATCACATACCTGGAGCATAATCTTTTTTATTAATCTCTCTCTTTTCTTGGTGTTGCTCAGTTGTATCCAATTCTTCCTGACACCATTTGGGATTTTCTTGGCAGATATGCTGGAGTGGTTTGCCGTTTTCTTCTTCAACTCTTTTTATGGATGAGGAAATTGAGACAAATGGGTTAAAGGAATTGTCCAGGTCACATAGCTAGTAGGAATCTGAGGTCAAATTTGAACTCATATCTTCCTGACTCCAAGCTGGCAATCTAGACAATGTGCCACCTGGTTGCACCTCAATTAATCATCTGGATTTCTCGAAGGGCAACTCTATAACTATACTTCTTAAATAAGAGTTTCCTAGGATATTAAGTGGTTAAATGACTTACCCCGGTTACATCACTAGAATGCAACCCAGGTCTTCCCAATTCCCTATTCTGCCATACTGATTCCCAAAACACAGTCTATAATTTCAATATGAAAATTCCATTGCAATATTGGAAAGGGGAGGGCCTCACTGGATTGGAAATTCTGCAAGGGGCTTTATATGAAGTCTGTGCTGGAGCACCAGGCACCTTGCAGAGGGTTCCATACCTAGTGATTTCTGACAAATACTCATTGCCAAAGTCAATATGCTTTTTCTTTTTTCTTTTTTTAATTTATTTTTTATTCTCATTTTGTACAAATTTTTTTCCATTAATAAAATATTTTTGTTTACAAGTAAACAAAATACCCCTCCCCCCATGAATATAGATAGACTTGCTTGGGCAAAAAAAGTAAAGGGGAGAGAAAAAAAATTAAAATTAAAAAAAATAATAGTAATAATTGTAGGTATGGCCAGGTGGCACAATGGACAAAGCACCAGCCCTGGAGCCACGAGCACCCAAGCCCACATCCAGCCCCTTAGACCCAACAATCACCCAGCCATGAGACATGCAAGCCACCCGATCCCCACTGCCCTGCAAAAAACAAAAAGAAAAAAAAAGACCCAAAATAAAATAAAATAGTAATAATAGTAGGGGTGGCTGGGTGGCAGACAGAGCATTGGCCCTTGAGTCAGGAGCACCCGGGTCCAAATCTGGCCCCAATCTGGCCCCAGACACCCAAAGATCACCCTGCTATGTGACTCCAGGCAGGGCACCCAGCCCCACTTGCCCTGCACCCTCCCCCAAATAATAATAATAACAAAAAATGTGCTTCAGTCTTTGTTCCAAAACCAACAACTCTGTCACAGATGGATCACATTCTTTATGATAAGTCCATCACAAAAGTTACTCCCATATTTTTCCACCATTGCCATTGCTGATCGCAACTCCCTCCTTTCTTATTTCTCCACTACCATGTACTATATTTTCTCTCTCCTTTCACTCTGACTCTGCTTTAGGGTCGCTGAGTGGCACAGCAGACAGATCCCTGGTCCTGGGGCCAAGAAGCCCCGAGCCCCCATACCACCCCTTTGGCCCAGAATCCAACCTGGCCCTATGGTCCTGGGCAGGCCTTCCAATCCCAGCCCCTTGCGAGAAGTAAAAAAGAAAATGTGTTATATCTGACCACTCTCCCCCCATGGTCTATCCTCTCCTCCTTTATTCACATTCCCACTCCTTCCCCCCTGCTCTCCCCTCCTTCTTACTCCAGATGTCTATACCCCATTGAGTATATTTGCTGTTTCCTCTTCTAGCCATCTCTGATGAGAGCAAAGTTTCCCTCATTCCTCCTTGCCTCCCCCCTTCCTTATCATTGCAATAGCTCATTGTAATAAAAAAAAAAACTTATGTGAAATATCTTGGACTATCCCCCCTCTCCTTTTTCTTTCTCCCATTCCATTTCCCTTTTTTTCTATTGACTCCATTTTTACACCATATTTTATCTTCGAATTCAGCTTTCTCCTGTGCTTCAACTATAAAAGCTCTCTCTACCTGCTCTATTAACTGAGAAGGTTCATATGAGTATTATCAGTGTCATTTTTCTATGCAGGAATACATGCAGTTCATCCTCATTAAGTCCCTCATATTTCCCCCCTTTCCTCCAATC
The DNA here is from genome assembly GCF_037893015.1 of Macrotis lagotis. Taxonomy (NCBI): domain Eukaryota; kingdom Metazoa; phylum Chordata; class Mammalia; order Peramelemorphia; family Peramelidae; genus Macrotis; species Macrotis lagotis. The sequence continues at coordinate 14,563,423 of NC_133660.1, read as the reverse complement.
TCCATGCTTCACCTGAGTCCTGTATCTGAAGATCAAACCTTCTGTTCAGCTCTGGCCATTCCAAAAGGAAACCTTGAAATTCCCCTGGTTCATTGAAAGTCCATCTTTTTCCCTGGAAGAGGACATTCAGCCTTGCTGGGTAGTTCATTCTTGGCTGCATTCTAAGCTCTTTTGCCTTCTGGTATATTGTATTCTAAGCCCTACGAGCTTCCAATGTAGCTGCTGCTAAGTCCTGTGTGATCCTGACTGCAGCTCCATGATATTGGAACTGTGTCCTTCTGGCTGCTTGTAATATTTTCTCTCTGACTTGGGAGTTCTGGAACTTGGCTATAATATTCCTAGGGGTTGTTTTTTTTGGGATCTCTTTCTCTGAGGGATCGGTGGATTTTCTCCATATCTATTTTGCCCTCTGCTTCTAGAATATCAGGGCTATTTTCCTGTAGTAATTCTTTGAAAATGATGTCAAGGCTCTTTTCCTGATCATGATTTTCAGGTATTCCAATCATTTTTAAATTATCTTTCCTAAGTCTGTTTTCCATATCAGTTGTTTTTTCAATGAGATATTTCACATTTTCTTCTAATTTTTCATTTTTTTGGTTTTGAAGTATTGATTCCTGATTTCTGTTAAATTCATCAATCTCCCTGAATTCTGTTCTTTGTCTGAAGGATTTGTTCTCCTCAGAGTTTTCTTATCTCTTTTTCCATCTGGCCAATTTTGCTTTTTAAAGCATTCTTCTTCTCAATAACTTTTTTGAACTGTTTTATCCATTTGACCTAAGCTGGTTTTTAGCATGCTATTTTCTTCAGCATTTTTTTGGATTTCCTTGACTAAGCTGCTGACTTCATTTTCATGTTTTTCCTGCATCTCTCTCCTTTCTTTTCCCAGTTTTTCCTTCCAACTCCCTCATTTGATTTTCAAAGTCTTTTTTTCAGCTCTGTCATAGCCTGAGCCCAATTTCTGTTTTTCTTGGCGTCTTTAGATGTAGGAGCTTGTGCTTCCTCATCTTCAGACTGAGTATTTTGATCCTTCTTGGGCTCATTTGCAAAATATTTTTCAATAGTCTTCCTTTTGTTTCTTTGCTTGCTCATTTTCCCAGCCTGGGCCTGGTTTTGGGGTGCTTCCTGAGCTTTTGGGGCACTCCCACAAGGGTCTCAGTGTGTGAGGCTCTGTCCTCCCTCCTGGTCTGTGAATGACCATATGCACCCCCCTCTCTGCCACGGGGCCGAGGTGGGGGAGCCCTGCTCTTCTATGGGGGGGCCTAGACTGTGATCAGGATCTGAATGTGGTCAGAGCCCCAGAGTCCTGTTCCAGAGGCAGAGGACAGAAGAACTCTGCAGTCTCTCTTCACTCCCCTCCCTCAGCTCAATGGGCTCATGCCCTGGGGGCTCCTGCTTACGGGTTCTGCCTGCTTCTGTTTCCTGGATCAGGACTGGGGAAAGACCAAGCTGCTTGCTGTATGCCCTGAGGGCTGGGCTCCATTTGCTCGCTCTGGCAGAGGTCCCCCACTGTTCCCCCACTTTGTGCCCAGTGCTCCTTGGGGTGCAGCTCAGGAGACTCCGCCGCTGCTGTGAGCCACGGCTCCCAGCGCCCTGGGGCTGCCTCCGGGAGGCTGAGGTTCTTTGGCTCTGGTAGGCCACCCCTCTGGAGGGCCACCCCTCCGACCCCGGGAGCAGAGCCTTTCTGCTCTTTTCCAGGTTACCTTGAGTAGGAGAACTGCCTCACTGGTTCCCTTTGTGGGTTCTGTCTCTCTAAAGTTAAGTTAGAGTCCTTAGTTTATGAGTTTTTATCAGAATGCTCCTAAGACTTGATCCCTTCATGTCGCCATCTTTGTCAATATGCTTTTTCATCTTAAGATTACCACAAATCAGCCTTGGGGATAGGGAAGCAAGGAAAAGACTAGTTGCTGGGTTACTATCTTGATATAACTTAGCATCATTGTGAATTGTTATCTAAAAGTTTTGTTTAAGGATTTCTGGGAAAAGAGATCCATATGACCATGGGATCATAGATTTAGAAGCATCTAGAAGTCATTTAATCAAATTCTTCTTTTTAAAGATAAGGAAATGAGGCTCATGGAGTGACAACTAAGGTAGTCTTTAGCAGATTATAACACCAGACATAGGATACTATCAGCTACCCAACAGTCTAGATTTCTTTTCCTTTTGTTTTAGCTTAGATCCAAAAAAAAGTGGTCACCAACCACCTTTTATATTGCTATTCACACAAGCTTGAAATTATGTTAGTCTTCAGCTATTTTTATATACAAGGAATCAAAAGATAAGTGGTTTGGGATTCATTTCTTTAGTGATCTCAGACATAGCTATACTACTTCATGGGGTGACTGTGATAAATTTCCATTGCAAATGCATTACTTTTTATTTTTTTGTTGGGGGAAGTCTTGTATGTGATTTCATAGTGCAGGGAATTCTCAGTGAGGATACTGTATCTACTGATACAGATCTGCACATGTTCTACAACCCCTGAGTCTCTTGTGACACTGAAGATTAAGTGAATTAATCTGAGTCACAAAGTCTACGTGTGTGACAGTCATTATTGGAACCTGTCTTGACTCTGAAGACTCTAAAGATTTACTATTACTGTCTACCTTTCTCTAAATATCCCATAAATGTATCACTACCACCACTGCCATCATCCACCATTCCTGCCACCACCATCATCAGTAGCAGCAGCAAGAAGCCTGCATTGGAGAAGGCAGTTGGAGCATTGCTATTATTGTTTAGTCACTTTCTTTTCTTTTTTTTAGGTTTTTTGGCAAGGCAAATGGGCTTAAGTGGCTCATCCAAGGCCACACAGCTAGGTAATTATGAAGTGTCTGAGACCGGATTTGAACCCAGGTACTCCTGACTCCAGGGCTGGTGCTTTATCCACTGAGCCACCTAGCCTCCCCCTGTTTAGTTACTTTCAGTCATGTCCAGCTCTTCATGTCCTCATTTAGATTTGTCTTGACAAAAATAGTAGAGTGGTTTATCATTTCCTTCTCTAGGTCATTTGACAGATAAGGAAATTGAGGCAAATAGGGTTAAGTGACTTGCTTATGGTCATGTAGGAAGACTGAAAAAAAACGGGGAGGTCCAGATTATAACAGGCTTTGAAAATCAAACAGAAGATATATTTAACCATTGGAGTTAATTAAGTAGTGAGTGGAAGGGGGGGAATGTACTTTAGGAAGATTACTTTAATAGTTGAATGGAGAATTAAGAGAATGGATTATCTAACTGGATCTTTAAAAAAATTCACATATGAAGTGAAGAGGGCTTTCACCATGTTACTATGTGATTAATTACTATGTAATTAATGTAGGAGGAAAAGTTTCTTTTTTTCCTAATTAAAAATGTTTTCTTTTTCTCATTGTGGAAATGGGGATACAGAGTTAAAAGATAACAACATGTTTGGGAGAACAGTTTACAAACTTGAGCCAATATCCTATATTTCTATTCTCCCCATCCATATCCTTGGGTCCAGTGCAATGAAATTTTTTTTTTTAGGTTTTTGCAAGGCAAATGGGGTTAAGTGGCTTGCCCAAGGCCACACAGCTAGGTAATTATTAAGTGTCTGAGACTGGATTTGAACCCCAGGTACTCCTGACTCCAAGGCCAGTGCTTTATCCACTAAGCCACCTAGCCGCCCCGCAATGAATATTTCTTCAAGCAATTCCTTGTTTCCAGAACTGTGTCACTCCACTTAGAAGAAATAATGTTAATAAAATTGTGATAAACAATTAATGGCTAAATTTTAGATGAAAATGAGTTTTTTCTCTTTTCTCACTCAACAAAATTTTGGGGCTTTATTTTAATTAAGAATAATGATAGATTCTATGATAAACTGTTCTTTAATATTCTTTAATTTTTGGAATAATAATTAGCATTTACATATTGTTTAAGACTTCCGAAGCAATATATTATAATATGTATGTGTATGTGCTGTGTGGATATAATTTCATATATTTATATGCATATGCAAATATAAATACATATATATGTGCACACATACATAATCTCAGTTGATCTTCACAACAACTCTGTGAGGTAGTTTATTATTTCTCCCATTTTACAGATAAGGAAACTGAGGCCAAGAGACCTTAAATGAGTTGTGCAGCAAGTTGCAGTCAGTATTTGACCTCAACTCCTGTGACTAAGTTTATGCTCTTTCCACTCCATTCCATTAAAAATTTGTTATATATTTGGAGGAAAAGTTGGCCATTAGACTCTTTATTACATGTGTTTTAAAAGTGTGTGTGTGTGTGTGTGTGTGTGTGTTTGCATGTATGTATGATTTAAACGAAAACTACTATCTTAGAACAGGTTTAAATATTGTTAGCTTTAACATGTTTCATCCAGTTAAATGCCCAAATAGAATTGTTTTCTAGAGCAAAGAACATAAAATTGAACATGCTAAAGGTGATATTATAACTTAGCTATATGAGCTTAGCTATGAGTTTAATGAAAGAACAATTGTTTCTGGTATTATATTAGCATGGTTAGCCTATAGGAAGAAGAGGCTATGGATGAAATAGTCAGCAGCTTACAAGTAAGGTACTTTAATTTTGAAAAGGATCTGTAGTTTGCTCTTTTTTATTTGTTTATTTATTTATTTTCATCCATATGTATGTTTTTAACTTACAAAAGAACAAACTTACAAACATATCTTTTAAAACTTCAGAGACTCACTCTCCCCTTTCCTGCTTCAGTCTCTGGGTGAAGTAAATAACTTAATTCAGCTCCTACATAACATTGGTCCCATTAAATTCATATCTAAATATGTTCTGACTTCCAGATGAATCTCTTATTCTTAGCTTCTCTGTTGGCCTGGGTCCAGAAGGTCATTCTTTTTTCTTTGGGACATTGATGCTAAACTGGATGCAAAACCTTCCTTAGAACAGTGAGACAGCAAAGTGCCCTTTAGACCCTAGGATGCTGAGATGTTCAAGCAACCAGTAAAATTCACAGATCACAGAGGTTTCACTCTCTTCATCTAGAATGGAAAAGAACAAATTTGGAGGTTAAACACTGAGGCTCCTTGGCCTCAGAGGGAGAAGGTCCAGGGGCTCTCCCCTTATAGTATGATCTCTCAGGAGGAAGCATGAGCAAAGGAATCCACCCAACTAGGAAAAGCAACTGAGATAGGAGAAAGGTAGAAGTTACTTTAAATGCCACTATAACCAATCCAGTTTCATTCTCTACATGATTAATGGACAAGTCACCTGCAGAACATCTTTGTATTCTCCACACTAACTCCAAAGACTCTCCTAGAAGATTCTCAAATTTTCCAAATGGGGGAATGCATCAGCTAAGTGAGATAATACAGTGGGCATACTCAGGTCTTGGTTACATATGACATTACTGTGTTGTTACCTTTGAGGTAATAAAACCCATGCATTAAGGAGCATTATTTCACTAATAGTTATTTCACTGGTATTCCTTTAGAGTCTATGACTAGACAGAACACCTGTCAGGATCTTGTAACATGAAAATAAAATGCCATCACTCAATTGCTGAAGTTTTAACCCTTTCGCATCTGCTTAGGAGATCCTCTATTGATTACCAACCATTCCTTATAGTTTTCCTCTTCCTTCCTAGTCAGTATTCAGTATAGATTTAGCAGAGTTCTCCACCTTCACCACTTCCAAGGGAAAACAATTGTTTTCATGATGGTCTTTTTTTTTATTTGAGGCAACAGGGTAAAGTGATTTGCCCAAGGTCACAAAGCTAGTCAATTATTAAACATCTGAGGTCAGATTTGAATTCAGGTCGTCCTGACTCCAGGGCCAGTGCTTGATCCAGTTACCCCTCATGATGGTCTTTTTGTAGGTACTTTTGATTAGTGTGACCTGCCATACTTCTACAAAAATTGTCAGTGAGCTTTCTGTGGTATAATACATCAGAACAAAATGAAATAATGTTTTGTGTTACTTTAACATGTATTATGATATATAATTGACAACATTTTGCCTCTACAAGAAATAACTATAAACTATCTTTCAATTTAGCTGCAGCTTCCTTTAGTCATGTTTGTAATGTACAGAAATGATGCTTTGTTGTCAATATATTTTATGTGCTGCTACTTTACTGAGGCTATCAATTGTGGTTTTTTTTTTTGCTTGGTTTTCTAGAGTTTTCTAAGTGAATAATCCTATTTTTTGTGACTAAGGATAATTTTTTGAAATTTCTGCCAGAGCAATAAATGTCATTGTATCATGTTTTATCATCTATGGTAACTCATAATATATCTTCCTTGCTAATCTCTCTAAATAAATGGAAGCTTTCTGTTATTGTATTAGTCTAAAATCAAGGTCAAATTCTCATCTCTTTTTTAAAAATATTAGGCAGATATATAATAGATTTTATTCCAGTATCTATCTATCTCTATGTATTCCTAATTGTGTCTAATAATTCTCATCTCTAGGGAAGTAAAAAAAAAAGGAAAAAAGACATTTTTTTTTTTAGGTTTTTGCAAGGCAAATGGGGTTAAGTGGCTTGCCCAAGGCCACACAGCTAGGTAATTATTAAGTGTCTGAGACCGGATTTGAACCCAGAAACTCCTGACTCCAAGGCCGGTGCTTTATACACTACGCCACCTAGCCGCCCCGAAAAAAGACATTTACATGATAACTTTGTTATATTTGAAAGGAATGGAAGGTTGTGCAGAGTTTATTTGCAGTTTCATGTACAATCATGTTTTTATTGTACTCTTATGGAAATGCTTATTTTATTTCATAAATTAAAATAAAATCATTTTATAAAACGTAAAATAACAGGAGGGATCCTTGGTGTCCTACAGACTTTTTAGGATTGCTGCCTCCTAAACTAGAATTGCAGCAAGCCCAGGAGAGACAAGATTGGGCAGTTCTTACTTCTCACATGTTTTTTCAACTCTCGTGCCAGTTTTTCGGGTTCTATTTTTAAGTCTGACCGGATGATCAGTCACTTTTTGATTATATTTGTTACTGCGATAGGATCTATTACCCTTGAGATGTTTTGAGAGAACTCTTTATGCTCTGGCCATCACGTGCAGTCAAATGTTAAACATTTTGCGATTTTTATGTGTTTTTCTCTCCAAAGGAGGTCATAACAGTTTTCTTTTATCTTACTAGTTGCAAATATTTGTTCTGGAATAAAAAATACCGCTTTCTTCCTAATATTGGGTGTGTCCATAATTTAGACATTCCTATTTAGATATTTAGATATTAGATAGAGAATATCTAGATAATTAGAAACTTAATTATATTTGTAGACAGCCCCATATGTTTATGATTTTAATTCAAACATTAATTAAGCATCTCCTTTGTTAAGAGCACTGCCCTACACACTGAGGAGAGATACAAAGTTAATTCAGTCATTTCCTTTCCCACATGAAACTTGTAGCCTATTGTGAGTATGGCAACAAAAATAAATCTGATATAAAATAATATAGTGACCTCAACAAAAGTCTTTTCTATGACAAGCTATCTTATTAAAACAACTGTCATTCCCACCACCCCCTAAATTACATTATCATTAATTCTCTCATTAAAAGACCATCCCTTTAATGATTTGCTAGTAGGGATTTAATCACTATTAAGTATTTCTCGACAGACAATGACTTGGTTTAAGAATTTATGGGAAATATCAATTCATTAAGATAATGACTTGAAAGAAGGTAACTCCTGATGGGAATGACTCTACTAAAGCTAAGCCTTATTTATTAGGTCTAGACTCAAAGTTGTCCTTATCTTAATATATATCTCGATCTCTATCTAATCTATCTCTATCTATCTATCTCTATCTCTATCTCTGTCTCTGTCTCTATCTCTATCTCTATCTCTATCTCTATCTCTATTTATATCTGTATCTATCTTTATCTATCTATCTATCTATCTATCTATCTATCATCTATCTATCTATCTATCATCACTTAGGCCAGGTAGGTAGCATAGTGTGTAGACTTGCCCTGGAGATTTGTTTCTCTATTTAATATTTTATTTTATTTTCTAATTACATGTTATGAAAGTTTTTCAACATTTATCCATACACACATTTCTAAGTTACATAATTTCCTTCTACACTCGCTCTCCACCCTCCCAACCCTCAGCAGTGAACAGTCTAGTGAACATTGTCCATATATATTTGTGTTTAACATGTTTGCATAGTAATCTTTTTCTGAATGAGGAATTGGGATTAAGGGAAGAGAAAGAGAACCTTGAGATAGGAAGGAAAACATAAGAAAATACTTTAAAAAGTGAACATATTATTTATTTACATTCTGTAGTTTTTTGTTTTGTTTTATTTTTCTTCTCCGAGATGTGGATAGTACTGTCCATAACAGATCCCACAGGGTGTCCTAGCTCTCTAAACTGCTGAGAGGAACAGCATTCATCAAAGTTAATCAACTCACAGTGTTGTTGTTAATTGTACAATGTTCTTTTGTTCTGTTCCCTTTGCCCAGTTCCCAACTAGTTCCCACTAGTTCATATAGTTCTTTTAATGCTTCTCTAGAGTTCAACCACTCATGATTCCTTATAGAAAAATAGGACTCTATAAGATTCATATATCATAACTTGTTCAGTCATTACCTAATTGATGCGCATCCCCTCAATTTCTAATTCTTTGCCTCTACAAAAAAAAGTTGCTATGAATATTCTGGAAAATGTAGGACTTTCCCCATATTTTGTGATTTATTCTAGATATAGGCTTAGTATTGTATTGCTGGGTCAAAGGATATTTTGAGTTTTATTACTCTTTGGCATAGTTCCATATTTCTCTCCAGAATGGTTGAATTAGTTCACAACTCCATCAACAGTAGAATGTATAGATCTAGAGTTAGAGGGACTTGAGTTCAAATCTGTTCTTAAACTAGCGGTGTACCCTGCTTCAGTTTCCTCTTCTGTCAAATGAGCTGAAGAAGGAAATGGGTAAACCACTCTAACATCTTGCCAAGAAAACCCCAGATGGGGCCATAGAAAGTCAGGCACAGCTAAGATGATTCAACAACAACAAAATATCTTATCTCTAGCTCGCCTGGGCGCATATAATTAAAAAATAATTGATATTTTGTCCCAGAGGTATCAATAGTCAGTACTCTAGAGAAATCACTATTTAGGTTTTTTGACATCTGTCTATCTATCTATCTATCTATCTATCTATCTATCTATCTATCTATCTATCATTTATCTATCTATATCTCAACCTCTAATCTTTCTGCTGGACTCTAGACACAACTGTGCCTATTGGACATCTTGAATGGGATAACCTAAAGAGATCTCATTAGTTTCCTCCCAAATATTATTCCTTTCTAAGCTGTCCTATTACTGTTCTTTATTTGTTTACTTATCAGTTAATTAATTAATCAATGTATCAAGCATTTTTCTTTTTTCTTTTTTTTAGTTTTTTTTGAAAGGCAATGAGGTAAAGTGACTTGCCCAAGGCCACACAGCTAGGTAATTAGTAAGTGTCTGAGGTCGATTTGAACTCAGGTACTCCTGACTCCAGGGCTGGTGCTCTATCCACTGTGCCACTTGGCAGCCCCTATATCAGGCATTTAAAAAACTCTGACTATGTGCAAAGCACAATTCTAAATTCTGGGACTACAAATAGAACAATATATACTTCCTACTTTCAAGGATCTTGCAATCCAAAGGAAGGAGGCACAGAACATGTGGAGACTTCAACTTTCTTAATATTAGTAAAAGGGAAGGCCTTTTAAAAATAGTTTCTATTTATTTCCTGTTGCTATTTCTTCCAGTCACTCAAGCCCACTGTCACTTACCTTATCCAACTTCTCCATTTGCCAACCATCATTTCTATATGCACAACATCTTTTGTATAAATTGTATTCTTTCCACTTATATAGCTACAACTCTTGTTCAGGTCCTGTCTCTGGCCTAGACTATCTTAGAACTATCCTAGACTATCACACTAGGCATCCTTTTATTCTCCTCAAGTCTCTTGATGCTAATCCACCTTCCACTTAGTGGTTAAGATGATTTTATTTTAAATTGTAGGTCTGATCATGTTATGACCCTGCTCATTGAACTCCAGTAGCTCCCATATCTCTGGGATTAAATATGAAATCATCTCTTTGGCTTTTAAAGCTTTTCCCAACCTGGCACCATGCTACCTTTCTAGAGTCCTTATGCCCTACTCACCTCCATAAACTCTATGAATCATAGACATTGACCCACTGATAGTTCCTTGAATATGACACTCCATCTTCTTTTGAGCTGGGTGTTTCCCATGCCTGGAATGTTCTGCTTCCTTCCTTTCCTTTCTTAGTGTTTTCTCTTCCTGCCTTTCTTGATTTCCTCAGCTGCAGATGCCTTCCTCTTTCAGACTTAGTAGAGCTTATTGACTCTATAGCTATGTCTCCAACATAAGAATATATTCTTGAAGGTCGGCACTATTTTTACCTTTCTTTTTAGTCCAAGCATTAAAAAGTTGACTGGCACAGTTTCTCATTTGTAAAATGGGGATAATAATGATACCTATTTCCCAGGGTTGTAAGGTTCAAATATATAGCACTTTGCAAATCTTTAAATACTAAATAAATGCTATTATTATTATCATCATCATCATCATCATCATCACCGCCACCAGGGCAGATAGGTGACATAATGAATAGGATCATGAAGAGTCAGACATGACTGAAAAACAACTGACCAACAAAATATCATTTTATTATTATTATATTCTTATAAATGAATGCTTATGTACTGAATGATTGACAAAACATTTTGAGCTAGGATTCATTAAAGCATATTGGAACTGGATTTACATCTGATTCAGAATCTGATCAAAGTTTCATATTGAGCTATCTTTCCTTTCTCCAAAGAGCAAATATGTTGTTCAGTCATGACCAACTATTGTGACCCCTTTTGGGTATTCTTGGCAAAGACCCCAGAGTGATTTACCTTGCCTTCTCTAGCTCATTTTTCAGATGAGGAACTGAGGCCAATAAGGTTATTAAGGGACTTGTTCAGGGTTACACAGGAAGAGTCTGAGGCCAGATTTAAACTAAGAAAAATGAGTCTTCCTGACTTCACACTGGGCACTTTATCCTCTCTAGTTGCTCCATAGTAAATACAAGATCAGAGAATCTAAATACTATGGTATCAACATTTTAATTGCTATAGAAAATGAAAAAATTTTAACAAAATAAAAACAACTATTTGTCCTATTGTCTTCTTGTTTCCTTCTAGTTCAAATTCTTACATTTCTTTATTTAAATTTTTAACATTTTAAATTTAGTTTTGAGCTCCAAATTCTATCTGCCCTTACTCCCTCCTTCACTCCTCCTTGAAGTGTTAAGTAACCTGATATAGTTTATTCAAATGCAATTATATAAATCCTTTTATATTAGTAATTTGCACAAGACAATTCAAATTTAAAAAAAAGAAAGCAAAAGTAGAAAGATAGCATGCTTCAGTCTGTAGTCAATCAATATTAATTATTTCTCTAGTGGCTTCACCATGAGTGCTTTGGGATTGTCTTGGATCATTGTATTGCTGAGATTATCTAAGTCATTCACAATTTTTATCAAACAGTGCTGCTATAACTGTGCACACAGCGTTCTCCTGGTTCTGTTTACTTCATTAGGTATTATTTTCTAGGTGGTTCTGACATCACCATGCTTTTCATTTCTTATAGTACAATTATATACCGTAAAATCATGTAACACAATTTGGTTAGCCATTCTCCAATTGATGACCATCCCTTTGATTTCCAATTCTTAGCCCAAAACAAAAAGAACAGCTATAAATATTTTTGTAGAAATGGGTTCTTTCCCAAATATTTTGGATATCTTTGGGATATAAACCTAGCAGGTGTATTACTGGGCTAAAGGTTATGCAAAGTTTTATAGCCCTTTGGGCCTAGTTCCAAACTTCTCTCCAGAATAGTTGGATCAATTCACAGCTCCACCAAAAGTGCCTAAGTGTCCCTGTTTTTCCACATCTACATCTTGTTTTGGTCATTTTAGTCAGTCTAATAGATGTGAGTTTTAATTTGCATTTTTCTGATTGTTAGTGATTCAGGCCATTTTTTCACATGACTATAGAAAGCTTTGATTTCTTTGTCTGAAAACTGCCTATTCATAACCTTTGATCAATTATCAATTGGGGAATGATGTGAATTTTGATAAATGTTATTCACTTCTCTATATATTTTAGAAATAAGGCTTTCATCAGAGATAACTATTATAACATTCCACCCCAGCTTTCTGCTTCCCATATAATTTTGGTTACATTAATTTTATTTCTTGCAAAATCCTTTAAATTTTATATAATCAAAATTATCTACTTTACATTTTTAATATCTTTATATATTTAGCCCTAAATTCTTACCTTATCCATAAATCTGACAGATAAGCTAATCTATGCTCTCTTAATTTGTTTATGGCATTAACCTTTGTGTATTAATCATTTACTCATTTTGACTTTATCTTAGTATATGGTATGAGATGCTGATCTATACCTTGTGTCTGTCATACTGATGTCTAGTTTTCCCAGTAGTTTTTAGTCAAATAATGAGTTTTTATTCCAAAATCTTGGATCTTTAGGTTTAGTGTACACTAGATTACTATAGTCATTTACTAATTTGTACTTAATCTGTTCCACTAATCCACCACCCTTTGTCTTAGCCAGTACCAGATTGCTTTAATAATTATTGCTTTATAATATAGCTTGATGTTTGGTGTGGCTAGATTAGCTATTTCTGCATTTTTTGGTCAGTGATTTCCTTGATATTCTTGAACTTTAGTTCTTCAAGAGAAATTTTGTTATTCTTTTTCTAGCTCTGTAAAATGATTTTTTAATACTGATGGAAATATCATTTTTATATTGGCTCAGTCTACCATAAGCAATTAATATTTTTCCAATTTTTTAGATCTGTGAATTTTTTGATGGTGAATACTTGCATTTCTTAATGACTAGGGCTCAATTGGGCTCATTCCGCGTCTCAATACAATAATTTTTTTGGTGGTCTAAGTTGCTTTGTGGAAAATTAGCTTTCTTAGACCACTATAAGTAACTGACCTTCTCTGGCCATAATGTTTGTTTGTCCTGCTCCCCTGCCCTCCAAGCATCTCTGGAGTCCATGCCCTTCTTTTACTGCATAATTTAGTGAGGTCATGTAGTAGGATCTATAGTAGACCTATTTGTGTCTATAGGATGGGGTGGGAGGGAGGGGGAGAAGGAAGAAAAGGAAAAAGAAAGAAATTATATCACTTTATTATATATCTAATAGGAATAATAAATTGTATATAATAGAGTTGCTGTTTCACGTGAAATTATATCTTAGTGTACAATGTGATAGGGATGCTTGTTTTATTCCATAAATTAAAAATAAAATAAAATTTAAAAAAAGAAACATACAGTGAGAGAAAAGCATCTAGGTCAATGCAAACGAAATCTTGGGACTACTATTCATCTCCAAGTTCTCCTTGATATTTCATCACTGTTAGTATTTCAATTTTCTAACCCTAAGGGACAATTCACTTTAATTCATAAAATATTTAGTAAGCATTTATTATCTGCCAGATTCTGAACTAGGTTCTTGGGAAGTTTGCATTCTACTAGGGTGAAATAAATTACAAAAAAAATACTGTGAGGGAACAAGGACTTCTGGGAAGAGTTTTTGTCCACATTTCTGGGAGAAAGAAGGGCGAAGTCAGGCCAAGAGGTTTCAGAGTTCCTTCCTCTATCTTGGGGCCATATGTATTTTGGCAGAGTCAAACACTTCACCCTGAATTTTTGCTTCTCTCTTTCAAGGACCTTTCGAGTGACAGCTTCAATATAGCTCTGGCTTCCATAATTAATGATATAATTGATATGAATCCAAGAGAGATTGGGAGCAGTGATGAAGAGCTGATTAGATCAGACCTGGGTGCCCCTTAGAACAATTTCCTTCTGTTTTGGCTCTTAGTCATGAGGAGGAGGTAACTGTTTGTAACTGACCCATTCCTCTGGAATTTGTGGTCCAACCTATTCTGTTAGACTTAAAGGAAGATGTTTCCCCACAGGTGTTTCCTGTTCCCCTCTCTGCTTTTTGTTCTCTCCCTCACAGTTGTTTTAAAGAATTGTTATCATAAAAAATTCAATACCTACTAACTCTGTTTTGTATTTGATGTTAACTTAATTGATAGAACTGTGGGGTTTGTGCTGTCAAAGGAAAGTGGAAGACAGAACCAGACTCCAAGGTGAGGTAGAGAGGTAGCCCATTTTTCCCTAAAGTGATCACAAATGGTTGGATTTATTCTGCTTTAGCATTCTTAAGGAAATAAGCAAGAGAAATAATAAGCAGAATAAGATTAACAGTCCAAAGCTAGTCATAATCCCTTAGAATAGAGGTCTTGTCCGAACACTCTTGAGTGCAGCCAGAAACAACTTAAAATGCAACTGGGAAATATTTAAGAAAATAAATATTGCTTTTCAAAATTGTCAATACACCGTTCACAGGGATCTTTGTGTTTGGTTCAGTGGCCCCCATTTTTATTTAAATTTGCTCCAGATTTGTAGAAGAGAAATTTCTTTTTAGGCAAAGTCAACATCTAAAGAGAGAAAGAATAATGCCTTCCATGTGGACAATATGAATCCTTTTGGATCCTTTATTGGATATATTCATGAGTTTCCCTTCTTTATACCCACCTCCCATGAAATTTTTATGTCTCTCTTTTTTTTTTTACAAGGCAATGGGGTTAAATGACTTGCCCAAGGCCACACAGCTAGGTAATTTTTAAGTGTCTGAGACCAGATTTGAACCCAGGTACTCCTGACTCCAGGACCAGTGCTCTATCCATTGAGCCACCTAGCCACCCCTTATGTCTCTCTTAAGAAAGAGTCTAAGTAACACTAAATTTCAGTAGATGGCAGATGAAGGTGTAGGGCAAAATAATGGTAAAATTCATTTGGAGGCATTAAAGATCAAGCATACCAAGGAATAAAATGAAAAAAGTAGGAGGGTTGCCATCATCACTATCAGATCTCAAACTGTAATATGAAACAGTGACTATAAATAAAAAATATAAAAGTAAATTATTTGGAAGTTCCCTTAGACGATGCAGTTTATGTAGGGAAGGGAGAATCAAGTCTTCCCTTATTCCAAATATAGTATCCTATCTACTGATATTATGCATAAAACATGCATAATAAAACTTGATAGATACTGGGACCATATAATTCTCAGCATTCTTTTTATTTCTACTATACAAGATTCTAACTTCTCATTGTGTAAAACCATAGCAGTAACTCTTCTGAGCTGATATATTAAAATTACACCCTTGCTCATCTGGAGTGCAATGATGGTGGTGGTGGTGATGAACCAATTTTCTTGAGAGGAATAGGAGGTGTCTTTCATATAATATTTTTTCCCAGATAACAGTAATAGGAATAAGAATTTATAGGTTTTAAAGGTTGTAAAGCACATCTTATGTGATTATCTCACTTGATCCTCAAAAACCCCTGTGAAATGGTTGATTTTATTCACTTTTATTTTTATGGATGAAGTAATTGAGATGAACAGAAGTTAATGACTTACCTGTGTCATACAATTAGAGTGTGTGTAAGGCAAGATTCTTCCTGACCATAAATCCATAAATCTATCCATAGACTGCTTAACTGCTTCAAGTAGGAGTGGTGGTGGCTGGCTTATTGAAAACAGGGAGAATTCTGACTTTAATTACAGTGGGGGGAAATGGAATGATATTACTGTATTGAAATTACCTACCAATACCTATCAATGCAGCAACTCCCCCAAATAGTAGTGGTTAGATATAAACAATGAGAGATGAGAGTACCAACAGTGAGCAACCTCCAAACTATTGAAAATCAGTTTCTGAGTCATTTGGGCAATGCATGTCAAAGGTCATGGGCTTTTGTGGGGGTGGGTAAAAGCTTCCTGAGTGGTTGAGGTGATGGTGGAGGACAGTTATATCTTTTCTTTTATTTGAGTTTCCTAACAGCTCCCAGGGGTGTACATTCTTCCCCTCCATTCCCCAGTGGCAGCTATTGGTCTGGTCTTCCAAACCAGGCCCAAATGGGATTAAAATTAAAACTACAACTTTAGATCCTTTCCTTTTGAATCCTGTGTATGGCCTTGGCTTCATGTCACAAACAAAGCAATAGGAAGGAAAGGCAATGTGAGACTCAATGTACATTTACAGTTCTTTCATTGCCAGAGAAGTGGGGGGGGGGAAGGGAAACATTCTTTTTTGGCTTTAAGAATGGGCAAAACTGAACAATCTCTTTTCTTTCCCAGTTTTTGAAAGTTTCCAGGGAGTAAAAAGGTGTGGCAAAGAGGCAACATCAGAAACTCCATATACCAACCAACTGCAAAATATTTGGAAACTTGCACAAGGTTTGGATAGGGGCCAGTGTTCTACAGTAAACATCTTCTAAGGCTCTGAATAGTACAGTATTTTATGAGAAAAATGAGAGAAAACTAGAGAGTGAAAAAAAGAAAATTCCTCATGATTATACAACTCTTGGAAAAGCTTGGAATTTGGGAGAGGATTCTAGGAAGATGGTGGATTAGGTCAGAAAACTTTCTACTCTCCAAAATTACTCCTTTAAAAAAAAAGAGAGAACATCACCCCAGAGGAAATGGAGAGTCATAAAAATAAATAAAAGTTGGGGAAAGCAGTTGTTCCCCTAAGATAATTTGAGAAAATACCAGGAAAGACCCAACATACTAAACTGAAATTCTGTGAAGGGCAAACCCCTCCAGGCCAACTCTGCAGAATCATTAAACAACAATCCTTGGGGGACATTTGGGCTGGGAAGCCTGAGTCTTAGAACTTTAATCTCTTGGACATCTATTCTGATGACTGAGTAGAAGATTGAAGGACCTTCCACTGTTGAGGGATGCCAAGCACAGCTGGGATGAACAACACATCTGGGGCTATGACTGTGGGAGAGAAGGAGCTAGTAAACACTGGTGATTGCAGCAGCAATAGCTACTTGCTGGTGACCCTTACAGGAGAGTAACCTTCCTGATTTCAGTTCCAAGTAGCAGCTCAGTGGTTCAGTGAATAGAGCACTAGTCTTGGAGTCAAGAGGACAGGAGTTCAAATTCAGCCTCAGATAATCAATAGGTACTAGCTGTGTGACCTTCACCCTGAATGCCTCAAATCCAGGGTCATCTTCTGTAGTCCTGATTCATATCTGGCCACCACACCTAGATGGTTATGGAGGAGAAAGTGAGGCTGGTGACTTAGAACAGCACCCTCTCACTCAAATCCAAATCTTGTCATGGCATCACTTCCCTGATATCTTCTTTGAAAATGGCCTTCTTTGAAAATGAAGGACAAGGGGCGGCTAGGTGGCGCAGTGGATAGAGCACCGGCCCTGGAGTCAGGAGGACCTGAGTTCAAATCCGACCTCAGACACTAAATAATCACCTAACTGTGTGGCCTTGGGCAAGCTACTTGAACTCCATTTGCCTTGCAAAAAGAACCTAAAAAAAAAAAAAGAAAAAGAAAATGAAGGGCAAGGGAAGGCCCTTGCAGCCACCTGAGGAATTGCAGAATGCAAGATTATTTTCAGGACAGTGTGACTTGGGGGTTCTAGCTGTGACTTGGGGAGTAGAGAGGAAATCCCAAGATTGAGCCCTGAGATAGAATATAGCAGTAATTAATATAATATATTAGAATTTAATAAGTAAGTAAAATAAATAAGAATACATAGTAATATAAGAAGAATATTTAAGGAAGACCTGGGACTTGGGACATCATTACTTATATCTAGAACTTGATAACACTATTAAGAAAGTCAAAATAATTTTAAAAATGAATAAATAAATAAAGAAGAAAGAACCCAAGCATAGATAGCTACTATGGAGAAGATCTAGTTTATCAGAGAAAGGTAACGGAAAGCCTCTCCTTTTTCATGTGAATCATCAAATGGTCCCAAGGCCAAGAGAGTTTTTGTTTTTGCAAGGCAATGGGGTTAAGTGGCTTGCCCAAGGCCACACGGCTAGGTAATCATTAAGTGTCTGAGATGGGATTTGAACCCAGGTCCTCCTGACTCCAGGGCCGGTGCTCTAACCACTGCGCCACCTAGCCGCCCCTACCAAGAGAGTTCTTGAAAGACTTTAAAAGGACTTTAGAAATCAAATAAGAGAAATTGAAGAAAAAATCAGCAAAAAAAGAAAAAGCAATTCAAGAAAAGCAGAAAATTGTGAAAAGAAAGTTAACTAACTTGGGGGCGGCTAGATGGTGCAGTAGATAGAGCACCGGCCCTGGAGTCAGGCGTCCCTGGGTTCAAATCCAGCCTCAGACACTTAATGATTACCTAGCCGTGTGGCTTTGGGCAAGCCACTTAACACTATTGCCTTGAAAAATCTAAAAAAGAAAGTTAACTAACTTGAAAAAAAGAACCAAAACTTCAGGAAGAAAATAATTCCTTTAAGCCTAGAGCAATAAGAATGTTAATTATTATATATTATATAATTATCAAGGGAATGTTAATGATGTTCTAAGACATCAAGAAAGAATAAATCAAAATCAAAAGAATGAAAAAAAGAAGAGAATGTGAAATATTTCATCAGAAAAATAACTGATCTGGAGAATGAATGAAGGAAAAATAATGGAAGAAGAATTGGACTACTAAAAAACTGCAATCAAAAAAGACTCTTGATACAATATTTCAAGAAATTATTCAGGAATTTCTAGGAGAAGAAGACAATCAAAAATAGGGAAAAAAATCTATAAGTCATCACCTGAAAGAAACTCTAGGAGGAAAACATACAAGAATAACATAAGTTCCAAAGTTCTCAGATTAAGAGAAAATATTGGAAGCAACAAGAAAAAAACAATTTAAATATCATAGTTACATTTTTGTACAAGACCTATTTCACAGAGCAAAAGAGAAGGGGAGGAGGGAAGTTATGATCAAAGGTAACTTATCTAGAAAAGTTAACTATCATCCTGAATCAAAAAGGAACATTTAACGAACTGAAAAACTTTTGTGATTACAATAACAGAATTTAGGGGAAAATTCAACATATAATATTCTAGAAAAAATAGTAAACATTACAGACCAATTAAAGACTCTATAAGGTCAAATTATTTTCTTATATGTGAAAATATTATCAGTAACTCTTATTATTTCAGTAGTTTTTAATAAAAGACTTGGACTGAACTGAGTGTGAAGAGGTGACTCTTAAAAAATAAAGCTATATTGGGGCGGCTGGGTGGCGCAGTGGATAAAGCACCGGCCCTGGAGTCAGGAATACCTGGGTTCAAATCTGATCTCAGACACTTAATATACCTAGCCGTGTGGCCTTGGGCAAGCCACTTAACCCTATTTGCCTTGCAAAAACCTAAAAAAAATAACATTGGTAGTAAATTATTGAAGTAATATTTATTGTTCATGGATAGGTAAAACCCATATAATTAAAATGACAAATTTGTCTAATCTATTTCTGTAATGCCATCCCAATTAAATCACTAAAACATCTTACTGAGCTGGAAAAAAAATAGCAGAGTTCATATGGAAGAACAAAAGTCAGCAACTTCAAAGAAAAACTAGGGGGGAAAATGCAAAGAAAGCAGATTCAGCAGTATCAGACCTTAAACTATATTACAGGATAAGAGCATTGTTGAAGAGTAAAATGCAGAAGGAATGCAGAAAATTGGGGGGGGGGAAACCTTTCCTAGACAATCCCTCAGGTAGGAAGTGATTGGGTTGGATTTTTGCTGTTATGTAGGAAATAATGAGCTATTTGATTTGGAAAAACATGTAATGCCTTGGACTTATGAAGGAAGATGCTCTCCACCTTTGGAAAAACAGATGATAGGAGGATACAAGCATAGTATGGTTTTACATATATGTGTCAGTGTATATGTTTTATATATATATTTATAGATATCTATATCTATATCATCTATATCTATATCTATACAGTATGTGTGTGTGTGTGTGTGTGTGTGTGTGTGTGTGTGTGTGTGGAGAGGAGCCTTAATTTTAGCCTTCTTTAGGATGGGGGTGGGGAGGAGGAAGAGGGAAAAATAAAGTAAAAAGAATATAGCAGAAAACAAAAGAGAACCTATAAGGAAGCAAAGAAAACTGGGCAGTTTTCAAAACAATGTTTAATGTTTATTATTCAGGTTTTCTTGAAATGAAACTTATGGTTTCCTATGTTCTACTGTGTACATGGCCACTTTTTTATTTTCTCATTTTGTATTAAAGTTTAAACTAAATAAAAATATTACCAAAAAAAGAGAAAAATCTTGGGAATTTTAAAAAATAGGCTAAACGGTGTGATCATGTTTTAATTTGGAGTACTATTTTCCTTCTTCCTAGTCCCCTGTTGTTAGATACAGCTTTGTTATTGTTTCATTTATTTTTATAGATGATGTTCATCCTGTTACATATCTTAATTCTGACAAATTCAAGTTAATCACTTTTCATTTACACTGTATAAGCCTAATTTTTGATAATTTTCTTTCTCATTAAAATATGATTTATTTGAGAGCAAAGATTGTATTTCTTGCCTTTCTTTGAATCCAGAGGCATGCTGGAGCTAGTTTATATTGGCTAGAGAAGATTGCTAAATTTTTTTTTTAGTTCAATAAGTTTATTTTTGAAAATGTACACAAAAATGTTGAACCATTTCATGCATCCTCAGCAGCTGGAGCATCGCCACCCTTGGTGTTCCTAGTATATATATCACTTGAGCTCTGTGCTTGGAAACCAGCTTGATCAGACCTTTACTAAGCAGTTCCTGGAGGGCTGCTCAGGCCCAAGAACCCCGAATCTTCAGTCTCTCAGAGACTACTGCAGGAGTGATAACTTTATAATTGGGGACCTCCTTGCAGAGTTTGTCATACGTTGCTTTGTCAAACAGAACCAAATTGTTGAGCTTGTCTCGAACTTTTCCCTTGGACCACTTCTTCTTCTTGGCTTTGTCCCCAGACTTGTTCACGGGATCTTTGTCCTTCTCGGCCGACTTGCCGGCATCTCTCTTCTTCTTGTCGTCTTTGGGCGGCATGGAGAGGCTTCAGGAACTCTTACTGCAACCGCCTCCGAGCTAAGATGTCCGACAGAAAGCGATTGCTAAATTTTCAGTGTAAACATTTATATCTCTGAAACTGCAGATGCTGTTTTGATTTGTTCTGTTGATTGTCTTGTCTTAAGAAAGTAAAGGAGAAAATGCTAATAATTCAGATTAAGACATAAAAATGTATCATGAATATATTTCTCCTCCATTCCCAGCTGGTTGTTAAATATGTGCCAGCACATCCATGTCTTTATTCATTCCCAATTTTTAGCAGTGACTGGCACAAAGAAGTACTTTAGGAATGTTTGTTGATTTACTGACTGATCATAAGATATTGAGAATATAAAACCAAAAAATAATCCAGAAGCGGCTAGGTGATGCAGTGGATAGAGCACTGGCCCTGGAGTCAGGAGTACCTGAGTTCAAATCTAGC
Source organism: Macrotis lagotis (assembly GCF_037893015.1). NCBI lineage: Eukaryota > Metazoa > Chordata > Mammalia > Peramelemorphia > Peramelidae > Macrotis > Macrotis lagotis. The sequence goes on along the minus strand of NC_133660.1, from coordinate 14,542,002 downwards.
CTCAGACACTTAATAATTACCTAGCTGTGTGGCCTTGGGCAAGTCACTTAATCTCATTGCCTTGCAAGAACCTAAAAAAAATCCAAAATAAGAATAGTTAGCATTAGCATAGTGTCTTAAGGTTTACAAAACCCTTTATAAATATTATTTCATCCTCACAGTCAAATAGAATAGGAGTTAGATCCTATTATTATCTTCATTTTATAGATGAGAAAACCAAGGTAGTCAAAGATTAAATGACTTGCCTAGCACCATAAAGTTATTAAATGTCTGAGGGAGGATTTGAACTCAGATATTTCTGATTTCGAGTCTACCATACCAACCATCTCTATTCTTAAGAAATTTGCCTTCTACTATGGTGGGGTGGATAGATGGAGGGGGATATGACAATATACACAGACATGAAAATACATAGTATATACTAAGTTAAACAAAGTCATTTCTGCAGACAGAAAACCAGCTACAAGATGTGTGTGTGTGTGTGTGTGTGGGGGGACAGGAAGATCCTTTTATAGAAGGGGGAGCTGAAATTGTGATCTACCTGCCCACATTTGATGGATTCAGGATTGGGTCCTTGTCCTAAAATATCATCCCTGATGCTCATCTCGGTGCTAGACATTGCATCACTTAATTCTTTTGAGATGGAAGACCTTTTCGATCTCTCAGTCCTTCATAAAATGTAAATAATCCTAGAGGTAAGAATAGCAAGTGATGTCATTTCTCATTAGAGGAATCTGACAGTTCAATGAGGATAAAATCATAAAGTGGAGGCTTTTAACTTGGTTTCCATAAAAGCCAAAGGGGATTTATGGATAGATTTCAGGGTATCTGTGAACTTGGATGGGAAAAATTAGATCTTAATTTCAGCACATCTGGTTTCCTTTAACATTATCATGTAAATATACTTTATTTTATGTTTTTAAAAATATGATCTTGATAAGAAGTTCATAATATTCCACATAATGCAAAGAGGTCCATGGTACTCAAAAGGCTAAGAATCTTACTTTACAAATAAGACATAGGAGAGGCAATGAGATTAGGAAAGGGAAAGAGGTTGATGGGAGGGTTTCAACTTTAGAATTTTTCATAGGGTAAGGCCATTAAAAATCTATATTCAATAAAAGAATAGAACTCTAAAGATTCCAAAAAAAGTACTTCCAGATTTGGGGGAAATTAGGGATCTGGATGATTTAAGGGTTATATAGATGTCACTAAGATGAACTTAAAGTATAATCCAGACAATAGCAGAGCCATCAGGGAACAGGTTCTGAATGTGTTGGTATTTCTAAGACACCTTCCAGAGTTAGAATTTCCCTCTTCTCATATGGGGGTTTTCTGATGTCACTTTTTTTGGTTGTTGCTGTTGTTTATTTTTGTAGGGCAATGGAGTGAAGTGACTTGTCCAAAGTCACACAGCTAAGTAATTATTAATTTGCTTGAGTCCAGATTTGAACTCAGGAACTCCTGACTCCAGGGTTCGTGCTCTATCCACTATGCCACCTAGCTGCTCCTCTGATGTCACTTTCAAATGGGTTTTACTGAACATATTATGAAAAAGAGAATATATCAGAAAAGAGTGAAAAGAGTATTGATTTTAGAAATGGTGGATCTGGGTTCCGATTCTTACTCTGCCACTTAATTTCTACAAATGTAAAACGAGAAGCTTAGATTAGATGACTTTGACAATCTCTCAGTTATCTATATTTGCATCTACAACTAGAACTTTATAAAAATGAAAGGAGCCCTAGCTCTGTGCATAGCCGATATAATGTCTATTCTTCTGAGGAGATTTGGAAACAATGGAGAGCTCCATTGGCCAGAGTTCCATAAAAATGAGTCATGCCATACTGGCAGCTCTAGGTCATCTTTTTTTTCCCCCACTTTGGTTTTATTAAAAGTAAAATCCCTGTTGCAAATCTCTTCTTGATTGTAATTTCCACTTTGACATGAAAAACATGACAAGCATGGAGAAGTCTCAAGGGAGCAAGGTTGTTCATTTGGCAACCAGGCTTTCTGGGGTACAGACAATTATTCCAGTAAGAAGGAAAGAATAAACTAAAGGTTACAGAAAAAAAGGTGTATTTGTGAGGGTTTGGGGCTGGGCCTGACTCATGTTGGTCCCTTGGGAGCTTGGGTTTGATATTGAATCAAAATTAACCACTGATCTCATATGAATCATTCAACTGTTAAAAAGAGATTTTTCTTACCCATAGCAGGATATTCAGTAAGGATAAGTATCAAGGCTGTTTTTGAGTTGATACAGCTGATTGAAGCTTCCTTGTCTGAGATGCCCATCATGATAAGACCAAATTCTGGAGCTCCTCAACCAGAAAATAATGTCAAAGGACTGGACCTTTAGTTCCCTGAACCAACCAAGAAGAAAGAAATTGATCTATAATATTTTATTTTTTGTCCAATTCCATGTTGAAACAATTTTTAGGCATTTTAGAAAAAAGTTTTAAGTTCCAAGTTCTATCCATCCCTCTCTCTTTGCTCTCTCCCTGTCCCTGAGATGGTAAGCAATTCAATATAGACAATTCATGTGCAATCATGTAAAACATTGCCATATTAACATTCTGTACAAAAAAGCAAATAAAAAAGAAAGTGAAAGGCAATATGCTTTGATCTGTATTCAGATAGTCTAAGTTCTTTTTCTTGAGATGGGCAGGCAGTATGCTTTATCATGAGTCCTCTGAGATTGTCTTACATCATTGCGCTGCTGAGAAAAGCTAAGACATTCACCAATCATCACACAATATTGCTATTACCATGACAATATTCTCTTGGTTCTGTTCACTTCACTTTTCATCAATTCCAGGTTTTTTCTGACGACATCTCACTTGTTATTTCTTTATAGCACAATATTATTCTATTACATTCATATACCACAGTTTATGCAGTCATCCACAATTAATCAACATCAATACCTTTTAAGGAAAAATTAGTCTAACTTGCATGATATCAATTCTGTCCTTTCTCTCTCTCTCTCTCTCTCTCTCTCTCTCTCTCTCTCTCTCTCTCACACACACACACACACACACACACACACACACACACACACACACACACACACACCGTAATGGAATGGAAAGTGACATATTGAAAACTGAGTGATAACTCATCATAAACTGGCCACAGAACCAGGACTATTTGGGTTCAAGTTCTAACTTTGACATCCTGGTTGTTTGACCCTGGATAAATCACTTGATTTCTCAGTCAACTCTCAAAGGTTTTAAATTGCAGGGAAGGGGATGATCTCCTCTGGTTGGAGGAGTTTTCCCTTGAGAAGATGAAAAATCCTCTCTTGTTGAGATAGTTTGCATCTACAACTAGAACTTCATAAAAATGAAAGGAGCCCTAGCTCTGTGCATAGCCGATATAATGTCTATTCTTTTGAGGAGATTTGGAAACAATGGAGAGCTCCATTGGCCAGAGAAGATGAAAAATCCTCTCTTGTTGACTTAGTTCTGTATTAATAAAATCACAGATACAATCTCTATTTCCATTTTTTTTGTCTGATGTGGTGAAGATGATGTTTGTCCTTCCTTCTTGAAAAAGACCATGTCATTAGAGAGGTGATGCCATAACAAGTAAGTGAATTGAATTTGAGTGAAGGGGTACTGTGCTAAATCACCAACCTCATTTTCTCCTTTAAAGTCACCTGGGTCCAGTGACCAGATTCGAATCATGACTTGAAGATGGCCCTGGATTTGAGGCGATCAGAGTAAAGTGACTTGCCCAAGGTCACACAGCTAGTAAGTGTCAAGTTTATGAGGCTGGATTGGAATTCAGGTCCTCTGACTCCAGGGCACCAGAGTAGATTCAGAGGACCTGAGTTCAAATCCAACCTCAAGATACTTAACTGTGTGACCCCAAACAAATCATTTAACTGCTATTTCCTTAGTTTCCTCAACTTTAAAAAGAATCTAATAATGGCAGTTATCTCCGAGGGCTGTTGTGAGAATCAAATGAGGTAATAGTGATAAGATGGGTCTGACATGTGGTAGCAGCTTAATAAAGCCTAGGTTTCTTCTTTTTTCTTTCTTTCTTTTTCTCTCTCTCTCTCTTCCTTCCTTCCTTCCTTCCTTCCTTCCTTCCTTCCTTCCTTCCTTCCTTCCTTCCTTTCTTTCTTTCTCTCTTTCTTTCTTTCTGATTTTTGCAGGGCAATGAGGTTAAGTGACTTGTCCAAGGTCACACAGCTAGGCAATTATTAACTGCCTGAGGCTGGATTTAAAACTCAGATCATCCTGACTCCAGGGTCAGTGCTCTACCCAGCTGCCACTTAACTGCCCTCTAGCTTTCTTCTTGCTAAAAAGATAATAGAGCAGGACTTTGATCCTGAAGAAAATATTTAGATTTCTAGGAAATTGGGAATGACCAAAAATATCCTGATGGCACTGGGGTTGTCTAACTTTCCAGTAGTGATGATATTTTAAGAAGGATTTTAATTGGGGCAGCTAGGTGGCACAGTGGCTAAAGCACCGGCCCTGTAGTCAGGAGTACCTGGGTTCAAATTTGCTCTCAGACACTTAATAATTACCCAGCTGTGTGGCCTTGGGCAAGCCACTTAACCCCATTAGCCTTGTAAAAACCTTAAAAAAAAAGGATTTTAATCAGTCTATCTAATAACCTTGATGCTACCTAAGGCCATTTTAGACCACTCTTAGGTGAACTTTGATTGTTTTTTTTTGTTTGTTTGTTTTGTATCTTTTCTTTCTTTTTTTTCTTTTTCTTTCTTTCTTTCTTTATTAAAGATATTATTTGAGTTTTACAATTTTCCCCCAATCTTGCTTCCCTCCCCCACCCCCACCCCACAGATAGCTCCGTCAGTCTTTACTTTGTTTCCATGTTTTACCTTGATCCAATTTGGGTGCGATGAGAGAGAAATCATATCCTTAAAGAGAATAGAATTCTCAGGGGTAACAAGATCAGACAATAAGATATCTGGTTTTTTTTTCCAAATTAAAGGGAATAGTCCTTGTACTTTGTCCAAACTCCACAGCTCCTTATCTAGATACAGATGGTACTCTCCTTTGCAGACAGCTCAAAATTGTTCCCGATTGTTGCCCTGATGGAATGAGCAAGTCCTTCAAGGTTGAACATCAAGCCCATGTTACTGTTAGGGTGTACAGTGTTTTTCTGGTTCTGCTCATCTCACTCAGCATCAGTTCATGCAAATCCCTCCAGGTTTCCCTGAAATCCCATCCCTCCTGGTTTCTAATAGAACAGTAGTGTTCCATGACATACATATACCACAGTTTGCTAAGCCATTCCCCAATTGAAGGACATTTACTGGGTTTCCAATTCTTTGCCACCACAAACAGGGCTGCTATAAATATTTTTGTACGAGTAATGTTTTTACCCTTTTCCCTCATCTCTTCAGGGTATAGACCCAGTAGTGGTATTGCTGGGTCAAAGGGTATGCACATTTTTGTTGCCCTTTGGGCATAGTTCCAAATAGCTCTCCAGAAGGGTTGGATGAGTTCACAGCTCCACCAACAGGGTAATAGTGTCCCAGATTTCCCACTTCCTTTCCAACAATGATCATTATCCTTCCTGGTCATACTGGCCAATCTGAGAGGTGTGAGGTGGTACCTCAGAGAAGCTTTAATTTGCATTTCTCTAATAATTAATGATTTAGAGCATTTTTTTTTCATATGGCTATGGATTACTTTGATCTCCTCATCTGTAAATTGCCTTTGCATATCCTTTGACCATTTGTCAATTGGGGAATGGCTTTTTGTTTTAAAAATATGACTCAGTTCTCTGTATATTTTAGAAATGAGTCCTTTGTCAGAATCATTAGTTGTAAAGATTGTTTCCCAATTTACTACTTTTCTTTTGATCTTGATTACATTGGTTTTACCTGTGCAAAAGCTTTTTAATTTAATGTAATCGAAATCATCTAATTTGTTTTTAGTGATGTTCTCCAACTCTTCCCTAGTCATAAACTGTTCCCCTTTCCATAGATCTGACAGGTAGACTAGTCCTTGATCTTCTAATTTGCTTATAGTATTTTTTTTATGTCTATGTCCTGTAACCATTTGGATCTTATCTTGGTAAAGGGTGTGAGGTGTTGGTCTAATCTAAGTTTCTTCCATACTAACTGAACTTTGATTGTTAATCAGTCTTGTAAGAGAACATCTGAAATGGGAGTTTCAGATTAGAAGAAGAAAATAAAAATGACACAATAGTGAGTAGTTGCAAGGAGAAGACAGGTCATAGAATAAGGCCAATTAGTCCAACTTCTTCATTTTCAGTTGAAGAAATCAAGATAAAGAGAAGTTAAGTGACTTGCCCAGAGTCAAATGGTTCTGTCTACTAAGTGTCTGAGACAGAATTAGAACTCAGCTCATCCTGACTCCAGATCTAACATTCAGTTCATTATACTATTTCACTGCCTCAGTATATTTGAAGTGAATTTGTTGTTCAGTCATTTCTCAGTCCTTTCAGATTCTTTGTGACCCTATTTGGGTTTTTCTTGGCAGAGATACTGGAGTGGCTTGTTATTTCCTTTTCCAATTCAGATGAGGAAACTAAGGCAAAAATAGTTAAGTGACTTGCTTGCAGCCAGAAGGTATCTGAGACCAGATTTGAACATACATTTAACTGCAGCTGCAAATAAATCAGAATGACCAAATTCACCTTGTTTGTGGTTTTTCTTGTAGGAAATTTTGATATTCCCATTTGATCCTATGGAAGGTACTACCTGTTCTTCAACTTTCATCCTCATTCCTCCCCATTGTGGAAATTGGGATTCTAGTCCTGTGACCCCTGGCTATGAAAGGTAGAGCTTTGCTTTAAAACGCCAGTCCCAGGATGCCATTCCATTTCCCTGCTATCTCCATACCATGCAATTTCACATATACTCTATCCTTTTTTCCATCATCCTTTATGTGTTGTCTTCCTCCTTTAGAAAGTAAGCTTCTTGAAGGAAGGGACTATCTTGTTCATTTGGATTTGTTTTTCCAATATTTAACATAGTGCCTGATGGACAGTAAGTGTTTAATTAAATCTCTCTGTCTCTGTCTCTCTCTCTCTGTCTCTGTCTCTATCTCCCTTTCATCTATCTATCTATCTATCTATCTATCTATCTATCTATCTATCTATCTAAGCTATTTCAGAGGAGAAAGGCCACAATAAGAATATTTAAATGTTATTCAGGACTCAGTGAACAGTATGCACAAGTACATGTTCCTCTGTCTATTTCTTTCTATATTTGCATACTAATATGGTCCTCCAAGCAGTCTTGGTTAATGATCTCACTGACCAAAGGGAAAATATTTTCTAGCTTAGGAATTAACCTCACTGAGATAATGAACCTGAGAAAATAGTTCACCAGAGTGAAACTATTAACATATTTTTAGCCAGGACTTGAGAAGTTTTGACCAATCATTAACCTTATTTGATAATGAAGCTATCAAAGCCCAGGAATTTATTGCTAGGGATACTAATTATAGGTTGTTATTGGCATGAGTCTCAAGCATTTCCAAAGTTAAGGTAATGAGAATAATTCGGTTCCATGATACTTTTAGATTTATAAACAAAGAATTTTCCTTTTAATTGCCTTGTGAGATAGATCATTAAATGTCTTATTCTCATTAAATGAAGAAACTGAACCTCAGGAGGGTTGTGACTTGCCAATGATAACACTTCTAGCCTATATGTCAGAGATAGGATTTGAACCCAGGTCTCCTGACTGCAAGTCTAATTATTTTTCCACTGCATTAAGCTGACTCACCTAAGTACTCTTGCAGACTGGAAACTGAAAATTCTGCTCAAGAGGAGAACATTCCCTCTCAGAGGGGGAAAAACACATTTCCTTTCTGCCCTGAGGGCCTCTCACAGTGCCCTGCTGCCTCTATGATGAACTAGGACTTCACCCCTCAGATTCTCTCATAGTTTTGAGGATTATCCCCCTTACCTGAACAGGAATGTACATGGAGGGCACTCACATAGAGATTATGTGTGATAAGGAAATATATGGAAATCACACTGATGGCCACGACACACATGTGAACAGGGCAACTCACATCTCTAATGGAGCAGAGCAGCCAATAGTCTCTGGAAATGCCACTGTGCTGCTCTTTTTTTTTTTTTTTTTTTAGGTTTTTGCAAGGCAAATGGGGTTAAGTGGCTCGCCCCAGGCCACACAGCCAGGTAATTATTAAGTGTCTGAGACTGGATTTGAACCCAGGTACTTCTGACTCCAGGGCTGGTGCTTTATTCACTGCACCACCTAACCGCCCCCTACTGTGCCACCTAGCCGCCCACCCTGTGCTGCTCTTTAATGCAGGGCATTACATGGTTATTTTTTCCAACACCACCAGCTCTGTCGCGGGTGGATCACATTCTTTATGATAAGTCCATCACAAAGGTTACTTTCATATTTTTCCACCATTACCATTGCTGATTGCAACTCCCTCCATTTATACTTATCCACTGTACTATATTTTCTCTCTATATATTTTCTCTCTCTTTTCACTCTGTCTCTGCTGTAGGGTAGCTGAGCGGCACAGAAGATAGATCCCTGGCCCTGGGGCCAAGAGGCCCCGAGCCCACATACCACCCCTTAGGCCCAGCATCCATCTGGCCCTGTGGTCCTGGACAGGCCATTCAGTCCCAGCCCCTTGCAAGAAGTAAAAAAGAAAATATGTTATATCTGACCACTCTCGCCCCATGGTCCATCCTCCATCACTCACATTCCCCGCTTCTCCCTGTACCCCCCCTTCTTACTCCAGATGTCTATACTCCATTGAATATTTATGCTGTTTCCTCTCCTAGTCACCTCTGATGAATGCGAAGATTCCCTCATTCCCCCTTGCCTTCCCCCCTTCCATATCATTGCAATAGCTCATTGTAATAAAGAAAAATCTTATTATATGAAATATTGTAGCCTATTCCTTCTCTCCTTTTTCTTTCTCCCATTACATTTCCCTTTTGTCTATTGACTCCATTTTACACCATATTTTATCTTCAAATTCAGCTTTCTCCTGTGCTTCATCTATAAAAGCTCCTTCTACCTGCTCTATTAACTGAGAAGGTTCATATGAGTATTATCAGAGTCATTTTTCTATACAGGAATACATGTAGTTCATCATCATTAAATCCCTCATATTTTCCCCTTTCCTCCACTCTCCATGCTTCACCTGAGTCCTGTATTTGAAGATCAAACCTTCTGTTCAGCTCTGGCCATTCCAACAGGAACATTTGAAATTCCCCTGGTTTATTGAAAGTCCATCTTTTCCCCCTGGAAAGAGGCCGTTTAGTTTTGCTGGGTAGTTGATTCTTGGTTGCGTTCTAAGCTCTTTTGCTTTCTGGAATATTATATTCCAAGCCCTATGAGCTTTTAATGTAGTTGCTACTAAGTCCTGTGTGATCCTGACTGCAGCTCCACGATATTTAAATTGTATCCTTCTGGCTGCTTGTAATATTTTCTCTTTGACTTAGGAATTTTGGAACTTGGCTATAATATTCCTGGGGGTTGTTTTTTTGGGGTCTCTTTCTTGGGGAGATCAGTGGATTCTCTCCATTTCTATTTTGCCCTCTGCTTCTAGGATATCAGGGCAATTTTCCTGTAGTAATTCTTTGAAAATTATGTCAAGGCTCTTTTCCTTATCATGAATTTCAGGTATTCCAATGAAAATTATCTTTTCTAAATCTGTTTTCCATATCTGTTGTTTTTACAATGAGATGTTTCACATTTTCTTCTAATTTTTCATTCTTTTGGTTTTGAAGTATTGTGTCCTGATTTCTCCTAAAATCAGCAACCTCCCTTAATTTCATTTTTTGTCTGAAGGATTTGTTTTCCTCAGACAGCTTTCTTATCTCTTTTTCCATCTGACCAATTCTGCTTTTTCAAAGCATTCTTCTTCTCAATAACTTTTTGAACTGTTTTATCCATTTGGCCTATGCTGTGTTTTTTTACAGTGTAAATGGGGTTAAGTGGCTTGTTCAAGGCCACACAGCTAGGTAATTATTAAGTGTCTGAGACCGGATTTGAACCCAGGTTCTCCTGACTCCAGGGCTGGTGATTTATTCACTGCACTACCTAGCCACCCCCCTATGCTGGCTTTTTTTTTTAGGTTTTTGCAAGGCAAATGGGGTTAAGTGGTTTGCCCAAGGCCACACAGCTAGTTAATTATTAAGTGTCTGAGACAGGATTTGAACCCAGGTACTCCTGACTCCAAGGCGGGTGCTTTATGCACTATGCCACCTAGCCACCCCTTATGCTAGTTTTTTAACATGTTATTTTCTTCAGCATTTTTTTGGATCTCCTTGACTAAGCTTCTGACCTCTTTTTCATATTTTTTCTGCATTTCTCTCATTTCTTTTTCCCAATTTTTCTTCTATCTCCCTCACTTGATTTTTAAAATCTTTTTTGAGCTCTGTCATAGCCTGAGCCCAATTTCTGTTTTTTCTTGGCATCTTTAGATGCAGGGGCTTGGACTTCCTCATCTTCAGACTGAGTGTTTTGATCCTTCTTGTGATCACAGACAAAGTATTTCTTAATGGTGCTCCTCATTTTACTCTGCTTACTCATTTCCCCAGCCTGAGCCTCATTTTGGGGTGCTTCCTGAACTTTTGAGTATTAGTGGGAGACACACCACACAAGGATCTCCATGCATGAGGCTCTGTCTTCCCTCCTGGTCTGTGAATGACCATATGCACTCCCCTCTGCCACGGGGCTATGGTGGGGAGGCCCTGCTGTTCTATGGGGGCCCTAGACTGAGATCAGGATCTGAATGTGGTCAGAACCCCAGAGTCCTGTTCCAGGGACAGAGGACAGAGCTCAGCAGTCTCTCTTCACTCCCCTCCCTAGGCTCAGCACTCATGCCCTGGGGGCTCCTGCTTACTAGCTTCTGCGTTTGGTTCCTAGATCTGGGCTGTCTCAGCCACACTGCTCACTGTATGCCCTGAGGGTTGGGCTTCACATGCTTGCTCTGGCAGACGTCCCCCGCTGACCCCCCAAGTTGTACTCGGTGGTCCCCCGGGGTGTAGGTCAGGAAACTGCTCTCACTGCTGTGAGCCATGGTTCCCAGTGCCCTGAGGCTGCCTCCTGGAGGATGAAGTTCCTTCACTTTGGTGGGCCACCCCTCTGGCAGCCGTCCCTCCAAACCTGGGGATAGGAGCCTTTCTGCTATTTTCCAGGTTACCTTGGGTTGGAGAACTACCTCACTGGATCCCTCTGTGGGTTCTGTCTCTCGAAAATTTAGTTAAGAGTCCTTATTTTATAAGGTTTAAGAGAGAGCACATAAGAGATGGTCCTCTCTTGTTGCCATCTTGGCTCTGCCTCCTACATGCTTATTTTTAATCAAATTATTTGTGTTGGGTACCTCCTCTGGTCTTATGCTCAATAAGCTGCCTTGTTTCTACCATTTGCTGAATTTCATCTATCTAGGCTCAATCTGTTACCATTCACTAGGGAAAGTGGCTTTTCCTGAACCCTCTACTCTTTTAATGAATAACTAAGACTATGAGCAACAATAGTGCTTTAGGCAACTGATAAAAACCAAGAGTATATTTTAGGCTAGGATCCTAAGGTTTTTTTTTTATTGGTTTTTGACTCAGTATCCTTATTCCTTGACAACTGCCTGAATTAGGGTTAGAAAATTTCCCCTAACTCCTTTTAAACCTCAGAATTCCCATAATCCATTTTGGGGACTCCACCCCCCTCAACATATATATAGGAACAAGATAGGGGCTGGAATGACCAGGTATGCCTTATTTTTAAGATTCTCTTTGATTGACATATGAAAAAAAACTAGAAATAAGAACAAAACTTTCATGAAACAATCTAGGTTCCTGTTTTTTACTTATTTCACATTCCAGTCTTGTCATAGCTGCCAATGACAAAAGTAGTTATCCTTGTGCTGTAATTTTCTGAGATCCTTACATTCTCATGACACAAAAGGTCTGAATATATTGCAAAGAATTCCTTATTTTTCTGTCTTGCAATTCCTACCAAAGAAATAGAAGGATCATTCTATCTGTTATTTTTTTCACTTACTCAGAAGATGTTACACTGTATTTATAGTTTTCTGCTACATTTTGCACTGATGAAACATTTTATAACTATATATAAGTTATTAATATTCATTTAAGTACTTAATATATAGAAATAGAAAGCTATGTATATACTTTATATATGACATGTAGATATGTTCTTCCTCAGTAGGATATAAATTCCTTAGGGTAGGGGTCATTTTTCAACTTTGTAATCCCAGGGACTGGAATAGCTATTCAAGGTTTTAGGTGTTTATTCATGGACTCAGAAGAGTGACCAGTCTCTTCTACTCATTGCTCAGCATTTAGCAACAAGCTTTATATCATTGGATAGCCATTTGGGGAACATAACTCCTGCGCCACTAATATCTGACCTCAAACCCCAAGATATGACTCACAAGTATCCTAGTGGGATTTATTGGGTTATAGATGGTTAGATCCTGGTTAGGGTGGGTTATAGATGGTTACATCCTGGTTAGGCAGGCAAATGCTGATAGAACTCCTAAATGTTCCCAAGAAACGTTCATACTCCTCTGGGCTTCTAAAAGTCTTTGTCCATTGTGGGTCACTGACTTCCTGATAGGAGCATGATCATCTATATAAGAGCTACAGGATGAATTTTTTATAACAATGCAATCTGAAGCCTGTTTTTGTTTGGATAGAAGATTGACTCTAATATCATTTATTAATCAAGTTTCATTTTTGATCAGGTTTGAAGTCTTTTGGAGGGGATTGAATGGAAGCTGTCTATTAATTTGGATTTATGTGAAGAGTCTTTGAACCCAAGATGAGTCTTAGTACATATTAAATAGTCTCAGCAACTTTAGATACAGGTTTCCGTTATATAGCTGATAAGGGCCTATACTGGGTATATTCTCATGATTATTTATCATCTCAAGGATGACATAAATTCAGTGGCAATCATCTCTGGAATGAGAAACATGTCCAAATCTGGTGCTAGCAATTATTTTGATAATAATCTGTTTTCCTAGAGCTAAGCGAAGTTGCCAGTAACTCTTCTTATAGAAAAATTATAAAAGAAGGGGGGGGGGGACCAGCCTGTTGAACATTTAGCATGCAAATTATGGGATGACAAGAAGCCATAGTTCAAGCAAAAAATTGCATGTAAGGAAATAAAAAGGACTTCACCATCCCATATATTTTAAAATATTTGTAGTAACACTTTTGAGGTAAAAAACAGTTGGAAATAGTAGATATCTGTTGATTATGTAATGTCTAACATGGTAAGTGGATGTAATAGAATATTATTGAGTTATAAGAAAGATGAACCACAATACAAAATGAAATTGTATGCTTAGTAGCTACAATGACCACTCTTTGCTCTGAAGAAGAGATGCCAAAATATACCATTCCTCCCTTATATTTTGCTGGTGTGGGGAACTCAGGTACAGAACAATGCAGATAACTGGCAGACTGTTGTGAGGGTTGATTTTGTTGAACTGCTGATTTTCTTCTCTCTTCTTTTGTCTTTCTAGTGAGATATGATAGGGCAGTAGGGATAAAAGAAAAATTTCAAAAATTAATCATTAATTAAATTATTAATCATCTTTGTGTTTGCATATGTGCACATCTGTATATATATCTGCACTATATACTAAAAGAGTAATATATATGTACAGATATGTACATATTTATAAAATACACATGTATGCAAGATCTATGATTAGGTATGTGTACATATGTAGATCTGTATAGCCTTAAAAGTTTTACTAATGCGTTACTTCTAGTAAATGTGTCACAAAAGCCCCCCTCAAATCAGTAAAAAACCCAAATTAACTAGGCCACTAAGACATTAATGAAAGGGTCCCAAGCCAGTATATGTCAAAGGAAAGACTTGAATCCAAGTTTTCCTGGCTCCAAGATCAACTGCTCATCCACTACTCCATGGCTACCCATTGACTAACTTACAAAGAAACAGGCTTATTTAGTATTCAAGATAGAATCTCCCTCCCCCACCCCTTACTCATTACCCCCTTTCCCCCAAATCCTCTAGGTTATCTATCTTCCTAACCAGATTGTATTTTCACATTGGCCATGCCCTGCATAGGCTAGCTAGCTAACTAGCTCCTTTGCATCCTCTGCATGCTTGTCATGATTCTCCTGCGAATTTCTCATTTGATTTGATTCATAATCTTAGATCTCACACTCAGATACTCAGTAAGAGGGAATTTCCTGCTCCCCAGATTCCCTTATAATAATGAAATCTCTATTAGGAGTCAGAGAAATCGATTTAAATGACAAAATATCCCTGAATTTTTTTTTGGCTTATTATTGAAACAAAATTTTATGTACTGGAATAACTTCATGAAGGGAGCAAAGTATACACTAGAACTGTGTATTTTGAAGTGACATTGCTGACTTCTATTCCCGTCTAATCCAAACCAGCAAACATTTATTAAAAATCTATAGTAAGATATGTTAAATGTTGGTGATGAACAAATAAATAAAAAATAGTCCTTATCCTCAAAGAGCTTCCATTCTGTTGGGAATTGTCACTATATATCATTTACTTGCATATTGCATTTAGGACTCTCCATATCTATCCATTCAGTTATTGGATCAAGCGTTTGGTAGCGGGACTTGCCCCTCAGTGAAAAATATTGGTTTTGGAAGACAAAGAGAAGTAATCAGTGGTGAATTAGGATAAGATTTGAAAAAAATATGCAGGGCATACAAGTTTAATCTTAATTATTAATATTTTCTCAATCACTTTTCTTATATCTAGACAAGCAATGAAACAATAATAAAATTTGATTTATAGCATTTATTGATTTCTGAGGTATAAATACTTACATTGAATGTTTAATAATAGACTCTGTCAAGGAGCTTGAAGCTGGTCCCAGCACATTCCTGGGCATGGTGAATGGGGTGCTGGATTGGCAATGCACTGAGCTCTGGGGTGGGAGTCAGGAAGATCTGAGTTCAAATTTAGCCTCAGATACTATTTATATGACCCTGGGCAAGTCCCTTAGCCTCAATTTGCCCCAGTTTCCTTAACTGTAAAATAGGAATAATAAAAATATCTATCTCACAGGTTGATGTAGGGATCAAATAAAATAATATGGTTCAGTACCTGACCCATAATAGGGACTTTTTCCCTTCCTTCTCCCTAGGGTCCACACTTAAGGCAGACTTGAGTTCTTTACTTGTGTTTGGCACATTTTGATAACATGATCCTGGACCTCCTTATTCCCATCCTTAGGATACTCTCTAAGAATGTAAGTTATAGAGCAGATGCTAATGTGCATGGGTAGAAAGAATTTCAGCACTAATAGCTATCAACACTGATGAAATTGTGGGTATGAAGAAAAAAAGTCAATTGTGATGACAATGCTAGTTCAAGAACTTTATACAATGCTCTCCAAACTTTGATGGGGTAGGGAGGGATGGTTAGGTTGTTAGCTCTTGACTAAGACAGCCAGGTCAGAAGTTGAAGCCATAGTATCTGAAATGGTGAGGGAATTCCAAGATCCCCAAGAAGATAAAAGTTGAATGGGTTATTTAAAAACTAATTTTGAAATCCTCTTTTGCTGACCAGGAACCAGTGAACAAGTTAAAGTCTTCATGATAAGAGGTAGTCTTATCATGAGAATCATAACATATTTGCTCAGAAAGGCAATCCCATGTTCATCAATTGTGGAATGAATGAACAAGTCATAGTATATAAATATTATGGAGTACTATTGTTCTAAAAGAATGTTATGGAGTACTGTTGTTCTAGAGAAGCATGGAAAGAATTGCAGGAACTGATGTTGAGCAAAGGGAAGAGAACTGAGAGAACACTGTACACATTAACAAGAATATTGTGAGTTGATCAACGTTGATGGATGCAGCAACTCTTAGCAGTTCAGAGAGCCAAGACAATCCTGGGAGACTTGCTATGGGCAACACCATCCATATCCAGACAAAAAAGAAAACAACAAAACAAAACAAAACAAAACTACAGAATCTGAAAGAACACATTCACTTTTTACAAATTTCTCATGGTTTTCTTTCCTAACCAATGATTTTCGTTCTTTCCCCTTAGTCCTAATTCCTCATCCAGAAAATGATCAATATGCAAACATGTTAAACACAAATGTACATGTACAATGTTCACTAGACTGTTTGCTGAGAGGAAGGGGATGGGAAGGGAGGGTAGAAGAAAATTGTGCAACTTATAAATATGTATGTTGAAATACTTTCAGAGCATCTATTTGGAAAAATAAAATAAAATCAATAAAAAAGCAAGTCTACCCTATCTTTAGCAGGTAATGACCCAGAAGTCATATTTTTTCAGTCCTGGCAATAGTGGCAGTGACTATACCTTCCTCAGTTGCCATTAATTGATGGTAATAATGACAATACTAGTCATTTTCAGTTTACCAAGTACAAAAGACTCAACAAAGAAATTGTTATTTTTGATTATTTACATTTCCATCCAGGGCCCCAGGGAAAATCTACATAAAACTTACATTTGACTCATGTCTTAGAATTTCCAAATTTTTTTTTTCAGATAGCCCCTTCATTAGGAGAAAAGTCCTTTGACTAGAATAAGTCACAGTAGTAAAGTGGGAGTGATAGGAACCCATGCTGAGCAACATAGTGGAGATTCTCAGGACAGATCCTTTTAATCACCTGTGCTCCATCACCATGCAATCCTTTCAGTGTTTGCAGATTCTGAATAACTGACTTGACTGCACATAGAATGTATGGCATGGCTAGTGAATGTTCCTTTATTCAGAAGGGAGAAAAGAACTTTGACTTTGCTTATCGGTTCGAAAGGTTGCTTTGACCTGCATGGGCAGAGAATCAGTCTACTATAGCAAGACATAGAACACAGATTGGGTATATGGGAGCCCTGGAGATAGTAGAGGATATGAACTCACTTTAATTTTCCACAAAGGAAGCTGGCAGCTCAGAGCAGAGTCAAGGAAATGTCAAACTCAAATTCAATAAACTACAGTGGTTCCTATTTCTTCCAGGAACAAATATAAAGTCTCTCATTAGAACTATGAAACAAAGAAAAACTTCCTCAAACTTTTCTAGTCCGCAGATTATATCTGAACTATTTAAACAGCTCCCTTGGGGCGTGGGAAAAGGTCTGGAATTGAAGGACTAAAAAGCTCAAAAAATCCAACCCACGTATTAATCACTATGTGAAAAGCATTGTGCTGAGCCAGGGTTACAAAACAGAAAAGCTATCTAGTCCCTGCTCTCAAGAAGTTCCCACTCTAATGCAGACACAGTCCATATGGAAGGTTTTAGCTGAAAGTCTTAAATATAGGATGGGTTCCTTAGGGTTCCTTAACAAAGCACACTCTTCTTTTATATCATTTCCATGCACAAAAGCAAGCCACTTTTTGCTGCTGAATCATTTGAAAGGGCAAAACCTTGAATTTCTTTTCTGGATTTTCATTGGTTGTAGTTGTAACATCTATAGCTCCCCAGGGATTGCTTCCCCGGGGATGATAGTTACAGGAATTGGGTTAGAAGCATTATTATTTGGAAGACTCTTGGACCTAGGGCCCAGGATTATCTCCATTGGGATATGAGAGATGTTGGTCATGATGTTTTGCCTAGCACATGCTGTTTCCTGATTTTCTCTTGGGGTCCCTTGCTATGTTAATTAGACTGGTTTGCTTCTCCAGTTGGGTGGCTGTTGCTTGGTAGATAGTGGGACTATCTGGTCCTTTTCTCCATAGTAGTTGCTTTCCTGATGATGGTTGCAGGGACTGGACAAGAAGCAGGACCAGTGAATTAGGGGTCCTGCCTCTCCTAGGACTCTTTTACTTATCTGTCGGTGGCAGTTCATTAGCACTTGTTGCTGGGAGTTGGTGAGGAAAGTGGCTCCCTCCCCCATTCCACAATGATTTCTCCTGTCATTGATGACTGTGGGCCTGGGGCTGGAAGGTTATCTGGTGGCTTGGTGCACGAATCTCTAGTCAGAAGTCCCTCTGCTCAGGGACCTGCTTTTGTTCTGAGAGTTTCTACTCTCTCATGACTTTTTGATTATTTAACATTTCCATCCAGGGCCCCAGGGGAAAATCTACATAAAACTTACATTTGACTCATGTCTTAGAATTTCCAAAAGGAAAATTTAAAGTTACTCAATAAAGTTGTCAATCAGATAAAGGACATTTATTTATTTTCTTTAACCCCCCCCTTTTCCCCCTACTGCAAAGCACAAAAGACTCATTAACAAAGATTTAGAATAGGATATAGTAATATGTAGCTACTAATAGACCTGTCTAGCTGGTTAGACTTAAACATCAGAACAAGAAGCAATTCATATTTTACCTATCTATGCTCTATCCACAGAATTGCCTCTCAGTAATCTTCTTGCAAACCAGGATAGCAATTTCGCTACTCCTCTTTTCTATGGTCTTCCTTTCCAAGGTAGAAACTCTCAGTTAACTCTAGCAAGGGACCCAGAATCTCTGATTTCTCAAATTCACAGTGTTACTTCCATATATCCATCTTGGGATTGCTGTTACTCAGGAAACGAAATAAATCAGAAAAGGCAGTCAGGGGCCTGAAATCCAGGCTCAGATCACCCAAGCCCTGACATGTGCTTTTTCTTCTGGGTTTATGGATCATCAACTATCCTTCCTTGCAGTATAAGCTCAATAATGGAATCTCTGGTTTAAATGGTATGAATATTTGAATCACTTTATTTGAATAATTCCTAATCACTTTCCAAAGAGGTTGTGTTGTTTCACAGTTTCACCAAGATTGTATGAGCTTGTCTATCTTTCTAAAACTCCAACATTGACTCTTATATTTTTGTCATTTTTGCCAATTTGAAGAACATGATATAAAAGTCAATGATTTTTTTTTTAGGTTTAATGATTGTTTTAAAGTACATTTCTCTTATTATTAGTGATGGAGAATTTTTTAAAATAGTTGTGAATATTCAGCAGTTCTTTTGAAAACTTTATTTCTATCCTTTGACTATCTATTTCTTGGGGAATGGCTATTAGTTTTCTATATTCATGTATATATATATACATCAGAGAAATTTGTCAAAGAAATTTGATACGAAGATTTTTTTCCTCATTTGACCACTTGTTTTCTTTTCTTCGTTGCAGGAGGAAAAAAATTCAATTTCAAATTCCCTCTTCTAATTTGATAAAGGTTATGTTCTTTCATTGAGTTTACTTTATATTTTTAAAGTGACTCTGCTCTCTTTGGTTTTCTTTCCAGTTCCTCTGATCCCCTCTTCTCATATTATTCACTCTTTTCTCCTCCCTTTTAATTAGTCTTATTTCTTATTGAAATTTTTTCATACCCCTTTCCAAAAAAAAAGATTTTTTTCTCACTCTCTTAATTATCCATCTTCTGTTTATTCTAAATCCTCATTTTCTGATTCATGACCTCTAAAATGATCTGGTTTCTCTCCTTTTCTTGGGAGTCTTCATAACTGAAGGTCTCCATTCTAGGTTCTCTTCTCTAGGTCTTTCTGTCACTGTCCTGTATAGTTTGTATTGCATTTCCAAACCAATGCTAATTATTTCAGGTGTCAGCAAAACAGTACCCTATGGTGGGGTCCTATCCCTACCATGTCCCTGATAATAAAGCCCACCACTGATCTAATACCCTCTCTTTTTGACCCCCTTTCTTCTTTATTTTCCTGAAAATCTCCTCTCTGTGTTCCTGCTTTCCCCTTCCTTGAGGTGACAGTTGCCTTCCAAAGTTGTCAACCCACCCTCTACAAATAGACTTTTCAAGTACCAAGTCCTCCAAGTCTCAGACAGCATAAACTTCTCATCTCCCTTTTACCAAGTATTTGCTTTTTACCTGTAGATACCTTACCTTCACCACCTCCAAAGGAAGATCTCTTTCTGTTTCCTCCTTTCAATCTTTTAATACCTTCTCTTCATCAATGTCCCTGCAAACCTTCCTCTTTTAGGCCCACTCTCAGAGGTCTCCTTCCATCATTGCTAGCCCTTGATTTCTCTCCAGAACATCATTCACACCTCACTATCCCTCTACTTCTTTCTCCTATCCTACTTAAGTACCCTCTCATTTTGTGATGTAGTCCCACATGAGAAGCATTAACTTGTGGTAGGCTGTCACCAGGTTCTGTCTATAATGCCCCTTCATTGCTCCATCTACCAGATTTCCACGTTCATTCCAATCTCTTTGTATACATTTAGAAAGGTCTCTTACTGGTTTTTCTAATGTCGCTCTGGTGGGGTTATCATCCTTGCCTACTACATTTATTTACTCATGAATTTCTGTTATTTGGGGTGTTGAAAGCTAATTAATCTTTTCACCTCTGATTTTTTTCCCTTTTTAAAACTCATTCAAACTCTTTCTAATGCTGAATGTCTTAAGCTCACATTTGCCGAAAAAGGCAGCTTGGGTTGTGTCTTGAGATCATTTGCTTTTTGGAAGACATTCCTTCCTCCCTTTTCTAGTGGGTGTGAAATAGCCTTGCATTATTTGAATGACTTTTCCTTTGCATTTGAAGATCTTTTTCCTGATTACTTTCTGAACATGTTATTTAGGAATTGAATTGTTAAATTTAACCACTATTGTCTTGGAGTTTGCAGCCTTGAAGTTTTTTCCTGGAAGTCATCTGTGAATACTTTCTATTGGAATTTCATTTTCTATGTTTAGAAGTTCTGGGTGGTTTTCTTCTATTATTTCCTTCATTATAGATTTAAAGGCCTTTTATTCCCCTGTTGTGGTCTTCTGGGAGACCTATGATGCCTGGATTTGTCTCTGTATATCATGTCTTTGATTTTAGTATTTTTTACTTGCATAGTGAGCCTATTTTCTTTTAGTGATAATGTGGTTTGCTTCTCTTAGGTTGTTCTTCCCTTCTGTGTAGTTGCATTCTCACTCTACTCTTTTCTCTTTTGGTTTCTTAGGTGAGTTTTGCCATTGAAGATTCAAGTATTTGTATTCTGTTCAATATTTTTTTTGTGTGTAGGATGTAAATTCTGATGTCATGATTCTCATTTCTCCTTAGAATCACTCAGGAACAGTGTGTTGTGTTTTCATATCTTCCTGAAATTCAATAGGGTCCTATGTCTCATCAAGGGTTGAACAATTTTTCCTTTATTTTGCAATATTTATTGATAGAGGCCATATTTCCTTCTGCTATTAGTATTTTTTTCTGTTGATTTATCATTTATATTCAAAGTCTTTGAGATTTCTTCTTTGTGAAATCTTCAGTACTTTCAGTCTATTCCCCTCCCTCTTATTTTTCTTATCATTCACTAACTGACTGCCCTCTGATTGTGATTTCCTTCAAGTTGTCATAGACTCCTCTCAAACTGGGCTATTTATAGTTTGCCAGTCTAGGTCTATGCCTCAACTGTCCTTTGGGTGGTCAGAATAGTAGATGTTGTCCAGGCCCCCTCCACATACAGTGTCCATCCATCTTGGTGACCTGTCCTCCCTCTGTTCCTGTTCTCTTTGTTCTCTGACCCAGTACTGGCAAATCAGAGCTTTGCAGCATTGGTCTTTGGGGTTGTAGCTCCAAGAAAGTTTCTGTTCCTGAAGGGTTATAGCTTATCTGGCTAGTGACAACTGACCAGACTTCTGTATTTCTGTATTTTCTGTAAGTGCTGGAAAGAGAGAGAGGGTAGGGGCGGCTAGGTGGTGCAGTGGATAAAGTACAGGCACTGGAGTCAGGAGTACTTGGATTCAAATCCGGTCTCAGACACTTAATAATTACCTAGCTGTGTGGCCTTGGGCAAGCCACTTAACCCCATTTGCCTTGCAAAAACCTTAAAAAAAGAGAGAGAGAGGGTGACTTGGATGCAGAGGTAGGAGAGCCTGTGAGGTGAGTCTTGGAAATGTCATATTACCTTACTTCTGGTAAGTGGAAGGTGGGGAGGGATGCCGAGTAATCAGATTTGATACACACATGAATGTTTCAGAAAACAACGGAAAATAAAAAGGGGAATATATGAAAATGGTTTTCCTGAGCAACTCAAAGTTTAAATTGTTTATTGAATTTAGCACAGCAATAACACAACTCTGCTTATCTGTTATGACAAACCTACATAGTTAAGCAAAATAATTTCTCACATTAGCGATATTGTTCATCCATCACCTTTCTGCCAAGAGATGAGTGGACTGCTTCATCATAGGTCCTCTACAATTGTGACTGATCATTGCCATGTTTGAACAGATTTTCAGTCTTTTATGGTTTGTCTTTACAATGTTTTTATTGAATAAATTGTTTTCCTAGTTCTGCTTACTTCACTCTCTCAATCCTTACAAATTTCCCTGTTTCTTTGAAGACATCTCGTTTTGAGGGTGCACTAATATTTAATTACATCTATATACCATAATTTATTGAGCTCAATTAATATTTACTACTTTATCTTACAGTTCTTTGCTTTAATAATGATTGTGGATACATACATACACACAAATATATGTACATAAATTTATATATCTTTGATTTTCTGAGGATTGGATATCTAATAGTTATATTGCTGGGTTACTATGTATACAATACAGTTTTTATGAGGTATAATTTCCAATTCACTGTTTCATTAACAATGTAACTTTCAATAGAAGCCACTGTCCTTTCTTGTTCTCTTTGCCATTTTGAAGAGTATGAGGTGGAATATTATGGTTGGTTTAAAATGAAATTTTCTTCTTAATAAATTGCTTACTTTTCATGTAGAAACAAGAGGCCCAGATACAATAAATGACTTGCTCCAGGTCACATGAGTAGTGACAGACATGGATTTTGGTCCTGACGCCAAATTGAGTGCTCTTTCAGCTCTACCACGTGATTCATTGAATAAGAAAGTACAAATATTGTGAAATTAGGAAACTCATTCATTAACATTTTTGTGGTAAAAGACTTCATACTTTATCAGCAAAGAAAATCATTAGTCTCTGTTTTCAATAATTTGTTTTCCCTAGATTGATTATGCCTAGTGAGGCAAGTCCTAGACTACTTAATTTAGGTTTAGAAGGTAATATAGTCACTGTGAATAATGATAGCTCGCAAACATTCTTTTCTGCTTAAAGAAATTCCAAAATGACACTTGGGAAAAAATAGGTAGGTTTGTAATGGCAGCTGCTCTAGAAGGCAAAGGACCAGATATATGCTAGTCTGTAAATTACTATTTGCCTAGGGCTCAAATGCCATAAGATGCCAATTTAAAAATAGGGGTTTTTTAGGTTTTTTTTTTTTTTTGCAAGGCAATGGAGTTAAGTCATTTGTCCAAGGCCACATAGCTAGGTAATTATTAAGTGTCTGAGACTGGATTTGAACTGGAGGTCCTCCTGAATCCAGGGCTGGTGCTCTATCCACTGAACCACCTAGCCACTCCAAGATGCCAATTTAAGACAAAGCTTGACGGTGTTCTAATCAGTAAACTGAATTTGTTTAAAAGTCAACTAGTAGGGGTGGCTAGGTGGCGCAGTGAATGGAGCACCGACCTTGGAGTAAGGAGTACCTGAGTTCAAATCCAACCTCAGACAATAATTACCTAGCCGTGTGGCCTTGGGCAAGCCACTTAACCCCCTTGAAAAATCTAAAAAAAAAAGTCAACTAGTGGTGCAGTGGATAGAGCACTGGCCTTGGAGTTAGGAGGAAGAGACTTTGATTCCAGTTTCAGGCACTTACTAGTTATGTGGCCTTGACAAGTTATTTAACTTTGACTGCCCCATATCTAGGACCATCTCCAGTCTCCCTGATCATTTCTGGCCACTGGACCCAGGTGACTCTGGAGGAGAAAATGAGGTTGGTGACTTAGCACAACATCCCCTCACTCAAATTCAATTTACTTGCATGTCATGATATCATCACCTCCTTTGATGTTATGGTCTTCTTCAAGAATGAAGGAGAAACATCATCATCAAGCTGAATTTGGAGTTGGTGAATCTATGTTCAAATCTCCTCCCTTCTACTTACAGTGGGACCTTAGGCAATTCAATTCATTTATTTAGGTCTCAGTTTCTTCATCTGTAAAATAAACAGAATACATGATAAGGTGTAAGAGCATTCCTCCTGCCGGTGTGATGAGAATTTGAATCCATTTGAAATTCCTACAAGATTTGAAATGGCCCTACTATTGTCTATCTTGAAAATGTAATAACACTTAGCAATTTGAACACATTGACTGTGAGTCTTCCTTGTTAGGGTCTTCCTTGATCTAGGAGCCATCCCATTGCTTCCCACTGAGGACTTAAGAGGAAATAGATGCATCAATGAAGGGGAATAAGGGACCTGCAATTTCTAAAGATATGGTATCTCATGTATTTGTGTTCAGATCAGTCTTTGGTGCTGTGGGGGATAGAGTGCTGGGCCTGGAATGAGAAAGACCTCAGTTTAAGTCTGACCTCAGATTCTTCCTAGCCATGTGACTCTGGGTAAGTCATTTAACCACTATTTGCTTCAGTTTTCTAAGTGCAAAATGGAGATAAATAGGAAAATTCTTATGTTTGTTGTGTGGAAAGAATGAGATTATATTTATAAAATGTTTAATAGACTTAGTATATAGGAGATATTTAATAAATCCCTCCCTCTCACTTCCTTCCTTCTCTTTCCTTCTTTTTCTTTTTTCCTCCCTTCTTTCCTCTCTTTCTCCCTCTTTCACTTTCTCTTTCCTTCCTCTCCCCTTCTTGCCTTTCTTTTTCTTTCCTTCCTCCCTTCTTCTTCCCTCTCTCTCCTTCCTTTTGTTTCTTCCTCCTTCCCTCTTTCCTCTCCATTTCTAAGTCACTTCTCTAAAAATTCATGAATGTTGGTAGGATGCTTTGTGATTGATGTAGAGAAGGGTCAAGATAAAACCACTGGCATTAATCTGGTGGGTAATCAAGTCTATTCCTGACGTGATAATTGCCCTCTTGGACCATGTGGTCAACTCCCAGAATGAGCCAAACAACCACAAGAGTAATTTCACCTCATCGTGGATTATGGAACTGTGGAAGGAATTTAAACTTTGCATCATACCTGAGGGAGAGAGCCTGTCATCTGAGAGGAGAGGAGACACCAAACCACAAAGATAACATTCAAACCTACAAGAGGGCTGTCTAAAAGCATTGGCAGAATGCATTCAATGAAGCAATTTTGTCTATGACTAAATACTGAATCTTAGTAATAAATTATTTTACCACCAGACATACTTGGTGGGGCTTGAATCAACAATATTTTTTAAATGTTGTAAACAGCATTCTTGTTTGTTTCATATTGCTCTGCATATATCTAGCTTCTCTGTGGAGAATGTGAGCATACAATCAATGAATAGAAATCGGTTATTAAGAACAGCAAATATTTATTATCAGCAATAAAGGCAGATACTCTTTTCAGTTATATTTTTTTATCTTCAGGGCCTAGCAAAGTGTAAGATGCTTGAATTATTTTAAGGGCAAAGACTCAGAATAATGGAGCAATTAGGGGCTTTAGAGTTCATCTTATCTAGCCCTTGTTAATGTACAGATAAGACATCTGAGGCCAAGAGAGCTGACTTTTTCATAAAATAATATACAAAAATGTAATCACTAAATATGATATAATAAAGTCAACTGTCAGTCAGCTAACATTTGGTAAAGGCCAATTATATTCTAGACACTATACTAAGCACTAGGGATGTGAAAAATGGCAAAGATTAGTTAATTATTTAGTTCCAGAACTAGAGAAAAGTCAGAGAAGATGCCTAGAGTAGGGAGATGGAGTGTTCTGAATGTGGTACAATGGAGTTAGGTGTCATTGGATCACAGAGAACAAGGAATGGAGGAAGGTGTAAGAAGACAAGAAAGGTAGGAAGGGGCTAGGCCCTGAAGAGCTTTGAAATCCAAACTGAAGATTGTTTTTTACTTGATTCTGAAAGTAATTGGGAGCCTCTAGAGTTTATGATGAGACTTGCATTTTGGAAATATCAGTTTGACAGTTGAGTGGAAGATGGACTGGAATGAGGAGGGACTTGAAGCAGAAACATGAATTGTAACAATCTGGGAGTTACTAGGGTGGTGGAAGTCAGAGAAGAGAAGAGAAGGGGAACACATATAACAGATATTATGGAAGTAGAAAAGACAGGGCTTGACATTGTAGGAGTTTAGGATGACATCTAGATTTTGAACCTGGGTGCCTGGAAGATGGTGATCCTCAACAGGAACATGGAAGTTAGAAAGAAGGGAGCATTCGGGGGAAGGATGATGAGTTCAATTTCGGACATAATGAGTTTAAGATATTAATCAGAGTTGTTCTTCAAATAATAGTGCTGTTAGGTGGTGCAGAAGATAGAGTACCAGTCCTGGAGTCAGGAAGACCTGAATTCAAATCTGACCTCAGACATTTGACTCCTATTAGCTGTGTCACCTTGGGCAAGTCATTTAACTCTGATTGCTTCACATCCACGGCCATCTACAGTCACCCTGATTCATATCTGGCCTCTGGATTAAGATGGTTCTGGAAAGGAAAGTGACGTTGGTGACTTAGCACACCCCCTCTAATTCAAATCCTATATAGTGTATGTTGTAGCATAACCTCCCTGATGTCAAATGGTGGTCTTCAAGAACGAAGGACAAATATCATCATCATCATTGCTTTTACTGTATGTAATATTATTTTGGTTCTGCTCATTTCATTCTTCACATAAGTCTAGCCCATCATTTCTAATAACATAATAGCATACCATCGCAACCATATCCCACAACTGGCTCAGTCATTCTTCAACCGACAGGCATCTCCACAATTTTCAGTTCTTTGCCACCACCAATTAACTACAAAGGACCTATGAAGAAAGACACTGTCTGCATCCAGAGAAAGAACTGATAAATAGAAGTACGTATTTACATATTTATGCCTAATAGTAGCTATCTCTGGGGGGAAGGTAAAATTACATGATAACTTTATTATATATTTAAAAGTTGTACAAAATAGGTTTGCAATAATCATATTGTTATTATACTATGCTAGGGAAATGTTTGCTTCATTTCATAAATTAAAAATAAAATAAATAATTTTTTTAAAAAAGATACCTATGGAACATCTAGTTTGAGATGTCTAAAAGACAGTTGGAGATGAAAGACTGCCAAACAGCAGAGATAGGAATAGACAATTAGATATGTATTGAGATGATAATTGAAATCATGAAAGTTGATGAGATCACCAATTTAAGTAGTATATATATATAAAGAGAGAGAGAGAGAGAGAGAGAGAGAGAGAGAGAGAGAGAGAGCAAAGACTTGGCATATATTAATTGTTATTGGATGGGAAGTGGATGAAAATCCAGTAAAGGAGAAAGAGGAGTGGTCATTGAGGTAGGAGAAAAAGTAAGAGAGAACAGTGTCACAAAAACTTAGAGAGAAGAGAATTAAGGAAAAGAGAGTGACTGGCATATCAAAGGCTTCTGAGAACATGAGATGATGAGGACTGAGAAAAGGCCATTCAGTTTGGTCATTAGAATCACTGGTAATTTTGGAGAGAGAAGTTTTGAATAAATGAAGCTAGATTATGGAAAGTTTCAAAATGAGAGGCAAGTAAGTTAAAAGCATCTATTATAGATGGCTTTCTTAAGGAGTCTAGCCACAAATGTAAGGTGAGATATAGAATACTTAGGGGCATGGATAAATTCAAGTGAGGGGTTTTGCTGACACAGGAGACATGGATATACTTCTATAAACTAGGAGGCAAGCAGCCAAAAGAGAGTGAGTGAGTATTAAAGGAATGTTAGGTTGGTAGAGGAAGGGATAAGATAAGAAGGTGAGGAGTAAAGAAAATTCTTGGAAAAGATCTCGATTTTTTCAATAAGACATAAAGTAAGATTCTCAGCTAAGAGGTTGGAAGGAACGACAGTGACTGGTGATTTGAGGAAGGCTGAAAAAAATGTAGAAGAGTAGAAAATGAGATAGTGAATCAATTAGGTAAGTGTAAAATGACTATGAAGGCCAAATTGAGATTATATGACATAAATGTGCAGCGAATTCATTCAACCCAATTGTAGATGATTTTCTCTTCCTTGGTTCAGCAGCATGTACATAGGAGAAAATGTAGGGCCTGGTGGGAGTGATCCAAGGAGGATATAATGAGTACGAAAATAAAGGTTTTTTAAACTTTAAAGTGCTATATAAAGATAATAATTGTGATTGCTGCTGCCTAAGGCTAAGGTTATACCTTCCATGTCACAATTTTCCCCATCACGGTTTCATTATATTGCTGGTTGACATAAGAAATTAAATGGAAATTTGGGGCGACTTTGCAGAACCTGAAGATGACACATGAAGATCAGAAGATGACTTCATGACAATAAGGTAAAAGAAGCAGAAAAAAACAAACTCTGGGACGGGGAAGGCCACAAACTTTTATTTGGATTTCCAAATGAGGATGGAGTGGGGTGGAGATGGCATTGTCCTCCTAAGGCCCGTGATGTGGATGGGAAACTGTATATAGCTGAGATTACTGGAGTTAGATTTGGTCCATAATTGTCCCATATGCTGTTTGCAGGGCAAACAATTCCCTAATACACCTGAACCAGATTAAAATGTCACTGGGAACTATTTAACAAAATAAATAAAATACAATAGAACACAAATCATGTAAATGAGGGTTTTCTAAATCAGTATAGGTCAAAGGATCTTTATGTATGACTTTACTGTATCCCTTTCTGAGTTTGAAGCCTCTGATATAGTCAATAAAGAGCTGTCTCAGAGACAGGGAGACTTGGGTTCAAGTTCAACTTGCCATATATGTACTATGGGATCCAGGATAAAGTCATTTAACCATCAATGCTCCAGACTAATTGCTAGAACAATTAGTTAGAGAAAAATTCCTTCTCTGCATTGGTAGAAGGTATTAATTCATTGAGAGTTCCCCGTACTGGTGAATCACAGCTCTAGCTCATTATCTACCTCAAAGGGTTCCTGTAAATTTTGAATGACATAATGTTTGTGAAATACTTTGCAAACTTTAAAAGACAAAAATATATTCTAGTTGTGATTATTTGTTTTTCTACCTAATTCAAAGGATTATGGGTGGAAAAAGTGCTCTGAAGACCTGGGTGACTTGGAGGGTAGTGGTGTTCTAGGTGCTTAGGAAGAGGGGAAGAATTGGAGGGAGGGAGGTCTTGGATTTATTTTTGGATATACTGTTGAAGTTATTGAGATGTCTGATAGAGGAGAGAAGTTGAGACTGGATAGATGGTGATCTTTTTTGAGTTGAAAATTCATACCATATGAGCTTACTATTCTGAACTGTGATTTTGTCTAAGCCTATCAATTTGGGATTAAGAGAGGGACAACTAGCCTGTGGGAAAAGTAATTTACTTGGTTTGTTGAGATTGACAGTAGTTTCATGATTTGCTCAAAATCACACAATTAGTGTCCTAGTTTAGATTTGGGCTAAGGTCCTTCTGACACCAGGTTTTGTGTTTTATCGCTATGCCCAATTGCTTTTAATATATAGTATTTTAATGCTCAACTGCTCTTAATGTAAAAAAAAATGTAATGTCTAGATTGTCAGGAAATTCCCACCAGAAGTGAAACTCACTTTTTACTAAAGAATAGAAACAGACATCATAGAATAATAGTTCATATTTGTATTGAACTTTTAAGATTTACAAAGTGCTTTCCTTGTGAGGTAGGAAGTTCAAATATTGTTTATATTATGGACCAACATATCTCTGAGATAACATAGCTTACCCATTGTCATTAATAGTGTGAGTTTGGATTCCAGCCCAGGTCTCTTGTCTCTGGGGGCTCTTCCTATAATTTTAAGTAAGATCATTTTGTGTGTGTGTGTGTGTGTGTGTGTGTGTGTGTGTGTGTGTGTGTATGTGTGTGTGTAGGGGGGACCTGGCCAATGAGCCCAGTCTTTATGATTGCTGATGTGTTTCAAAATTTGCAAAGCATTTCACATGAGTTATCTCACTCAAACCTTATAGAAACTCTTTGAAGTAGGTACTATTGGTATTTTTATCCCTATTTTGCAGGTGAAGCCTTGCTGCTGAGAAGTTGTCACATTTCTATGTTCCCCTGTGACTTTGAAGTATGCCTAGGCAGTCTGGAACTGGTTCCAGTCTGCTAGCCACACAGTGAAAAGGAGAGCTTCTGGGGGTAACTGTGAAACTCAAACTTGGATGCATTCAAAAGACACCGACCAGTCAAAATGAGACTCTCGATCTGACTCTTCCTGATATTCCTAGTCTGTCTGATATAGCTTTGTCTCTCACTGGACATCAGAGAAAAAGAATCAAATGAATAGCAGAACAATCAAGAGAAAAATGACTAAGACTATAGTGTTTTATTGAAAGCAACCCAAATTCCAGTTATGCAGCCAGATCAAGAAGCTACTGAACATCCATCAATTGTCTGGCAGAACAAGTTACAGAACATGTTCTGAACAAGCACCTCTCCAAGGTATTTTCATTACTCATCATTCTGACTATTGGAAGCAGACTCAGCAGTTTGCTGACCATGTGGGGAGATTCCACCAGAGGTACTCACTGTTTGTACCAGTACCCATTATAGTACCATTTTGACAAAAATAGCTAGCAGATCACCCAGCCTACTCACATAGAAATTTAAGTAAAGGAGAAAAAAATGTTCTTTTATGTTGAGATTTTTTCCAGTCTTGTTTCTGTATCCCCATTATTTAGTAAGAAGCCTAGTTAGTCACTTGCCCGGTTGTGTCCAATGTGTGACCTACTGTCCATGGGATTTTCTTTTCAGAGTTTCTAGAGTGATTTGTCATTCCCTTTTTTAGTTTTATAGAGGCAAGGGTTAAGTGACCTGCCCAGGGTTACACAGGTAGCAAGAGTCTGAGGCCAGACTTGATCTTTGGTGTTTCTGATTCCAAGTCCAGGGCTCTATCTACTGTACAGTTTAACTGCCCGGAGCTAGCATGCAGTAGCCATTTAACATATATATATATATATATATAATTATATATATATATATATATATACACACATATATGTATATATACATATATATTAATATAATATGTATATATGTATTTGATAACTGATTGGTTGATTTGTCCATACTGTAAGGTCTCCCCCTGTATCTAGGGTCATTTCTTGTCCTGATCTATATCTTGCTCAGATGACTCCAGAGGACAAAGTGAGGGTGGGACTGCACAGTCTTCCTTCACTTAAAGTCAGTTTTGCAAGTCATGGTATCACCTTCTTAAAGTCATGGCCATTTTTGAGGATGAAGGACAAAAAAAAACACAACAACCTGTCCATATTGTCCTTTCTACTACTCAATCACACTAGCTTTATTGTGGTTGCTCTTTATGAACTGGGATTTGCTTGAGAGAAAACTACTCAGAACCAAATCAATGAATGATATTTTATTTTAAAAATACAATGCTCTTTACAGACAATGCTATTTCTAGATTCTTCACAAGGATAAGATTATGGACAAGGATATTGGAACTGGAGCTGGTTCATGTGTTTGAGCTGATAAATTTTTGGCATGAGGATTTGCACCTCAAAAATTTTCAAATGCTACAAATAAAGTCTTGATTTATTATTTTGCAGATTGTCTAGGCTTGAGAAAATGATGAGGAAAAGAGCTAATAACACAAATTAAACTTAAAAGTGTGTTTTGCATACACTTCCCCTCCATTTCTCAGATGGTTGTTAAAGATTTAGCAGATACAAAAGAAAAAAAGAAAAAAAATAGACTTACCAGATGCCCCTGAGAATAGACCATAGTTGAGTCAGAAATCATAAAATTCTCTAATTAAGAGTTTATGTGAAGGCAGCTCAAGTTGAAAGGAAAGACAGAAACCAAGCTCCGACTGGTCCTACTTAATCTCCTCCCCCCTTCTGTTTGAATCAGGAAATTGGGTAGCATCACATTCCATAATTAAACACAAAAGCCAAGGACTACTCTTCTATAAAAATGCCTCTACCTGGTGCTCAGGAAAGGGTGAGGTGCTCACCCATGCCTCTACAAAGCTCCTATGCTGCCCTGCTATGCTACACATTCATGTGGATCAAGTCCAGGAAAAGCAACTCTATCCTACGTTCCAATCCCATTTAACCTTCCCCATCAACAGCTCTCCACTCTTTCCCAAGCTTTAAAAATAGAAAACCAAAAGAAGGGACAGAAGCATTTGCATGCCTCCGAAGCCTCCTCAGATTTCTTCCTCCATACTCTCTCACCTACAGTAGGAAGTCTGAGGGAGGGGATTCCCTCTAAGGGTGTTAATCCCAATCTGGTAAGGATAAGGAGATCAAAGAGCTCCCTGTGGTTTTCAAGAGCAGAAGGCCAAGAATGGCTTTTTGATCTCCACCAGAATCTCTTAAATGACAGGCTGTTCATGGAACAATTAGACCTTCTATATATTTCTTCCTAAAGAGTTAGTGACTTCCCCTCTCCTCCTCCTTTGGCCTCTGATGGAATAGGAGGGTGAAATGAATATGCATTTTTATATACGTGAAGAGACTCAATGAGTTGGGAGGGGTAATGGGGTTATCATCGTGTAGCTCTAAGGAGGGTAGAAAAGACATCTCTAGACTCTTCTCTCTCACCCACCATCAAAGGAGACTTTGAAATCCTACCAGGAGGGATGATCAACCTTGAAGGAAGCAGCTCCTCTCAGCAGTTCAGAGAGCTAGGACAGCCTTATTAGACTGGCTATGGACAATGTTAAACCCACCCAGAAGAAGAAAAACAAAACAAAACAAAACAAATAACCCTTCAGAATCTGATGAACTCTTTTTTTTTAAGTTTTGTTTTTTTTTTTTTGCAAGGCAAATGGGGTTAAGTGGCTTGCCCAAGGCCACACGGCTAGGTAATTATTAAGTGTCTGAGACCGGATTTAAACCCAGGTACTCCTGACTCCAAGGACGGTGCTTTATCCACTACACCACCTAACCGCCCCAATCTGATGAACTCTTTATAAAAATTCTCTCTTATGTATCTCTTTCCCTTAATCCTAATTCCTCATACCAAAAATGATTTATCTATAAACATGTTAATCAAAAATATGTATGTACAATGTTAACTTGACTGTTCGCCATTGAGGGGAAGGGGCGGGAGGGGAGGGGGAAGGAAATTTTGTAATTTAATAATATACATATGGGGGGCAGCTGGGTGGCACAGTGGATAGAGTACTGGCCCTGGAGTCAGGAGGACCTGAGTTCAAATTTGACCTGACACTTAATAATTGCCTAGCTGTGTGACCTTGGGCAAGTCACTTAACCCCATTGCCTTAAATAAATAAATAAATGAAATAAACATAAGCATATGGATGAATGTAGAAAAAACTTTAATAACACGTGAAAACATTTAGAAAAATAAAATATCAATAAAAAGATATCCTACCAAGAGGGGAAATGGGAGTTTGAGACTAGAGATTATTCTGCTCTCCTCAGAGAGAGGGGTAAATATAGCAGGCCAAAATTCTAGAAGTGCTCCCTTAAATACTGTTAATCTTGGGCAGGGGCAGGGAACCTCTGGCCAGCTAGCCATATTGGGTCAGGTGTTGCCAGGGCAAAAGCAGGTGGAATAAGAAATTCAATCAATCTAATAGCTATTTAAGGATGAATTAATTAAATATTTGACCAAATATTACCCAGAAATAATGTTATAGATATCCAAATGACTCTTAGCAGATTAAAAATTCCCCACCCCTTATCTAGGGAATTTGATCCCATTAAAGTGAACTAATGTTTCATTGTTTGGGGAGACATTGAACTTTATATCTTGGACTTGACCTCTTTTCCACCTAAAGTCAATTCATAACAAGTATCATGACAATTATTGAAGAAGACCCATTTATCCAAATTATAGCAAAAGAGAAATCAGAGAAAGCAGTCATGGGAATGCATGCCAGACAAAACAGAATAAATAAACTTTCCCATTGGAAGTGAGGTAACAACTCAAACAATAGAGAGTCCCAAATCTCATTCAAGGGAAATAGCCCCAAATTCTCTAGTGTAACAAGTTGGTGGCTATTTCTTGCTCTTTTCCTGTCAGCTTCTTCCCAGGGTTTTATCCTTCAATAACCTGAGGTAGAATTGGCCCCTTCTACCTTTCCTTTCAAAGTTGGAAGCCCCAAATTCCCTAAGTGACTAGAAACTTAAAGAGAACTCAAAAACTATCTCAAGAAGAATTGAAGAGGCTTCACTTCTTCTCTCTATGCACTCCATCCATCCCCTTACAGAAGCAACCAGACATTGTTCTCCACCATTAAAGAATCCCATATGAATGTGTTTTGGAACAGGGGTTACATTCCTTTCCTGGACCAGAACCCTTTGCAGTCCCTTGCAAAGAGCAGCTGGGATGGTATAATAGGCTTGGTTCCTCTGTCATTGAGTAATCTCTCTGCATTTATACCCAGAGCTAATAATTGATATGAGCTGATCATCAAGATCATTGTAGGCTTGTGTGTCTAATGGGTTTTGAGATAGCAATTACATTCCATCCCTAGATCAAAACCCTTTGCAGTCTTTGCAAAGATCACCTGGAGAAGTTTCAAAACCTGGGTAAACACAAGCTTTAGCACTCTGAATCAATAAAAATGATTTTCCGATGTCTCAGGTAACTATCTTTCAGTACCATTGAAACTGAAATATTAATAATATATGCAGTCGAAATATTACTACATAAAGCATTACAAAGACAGCATTCTTAATCATATACAACAAATACAACAGATGCACATTTCAAATATACATGCTTATTCAAAGAATACAGCAATCAAAAGCAAGAAGCATGTTAAAGCAAAACTAGCAATGCAACAATATCATTAAAATATATTCTATAAATACAACTTATCTATAAATATTATACAAAAGAATTAATAGAAATTGATGTAGCATGAACATAGCACAACACATTGTCAAATATAAAAAATTGAAAAAACCCAAACATATTCAAACATGTAATATTTCATATCTACAGTAACAGTATACAAAGAAAATTACATGATGATGATGATGATGTTTGTCCTTTGTTTTTTATTTTTTAATATTTAATATTTATTTATTCTCATTTTGTACAATTTTTTAATACATTAATAAAATATTCTTGTTTAAGAGTAAACAAAATAACACCTCCCCCCCAAAAAATATAGACTGACTTGAGTGATAAAGTAAAAGGGAGAGAAAAAAATAAAATAAGAAAATAATAGTAATAATTGTAGGTATGGCCAGGTGGCGCAGTGGATGGAGTACCAGCTCTGGAGTCATGAGCATCCAAGCCCACATCTGGCTCCATACACACAACAATCACCCAGCCAAGTGACATACAAGCCACCCAAACCCCACTGCCCTACAATGACCAAAAAAGAAAAAAAAAACCCAAAATAAAATAAAAAAGTAATAATAGTAGGGGTGGCTAGGTGGCAGACAGAGCATTGGCCCTTGAGCCAGAAGTACCTCGGTCCAAATCCGGCCTCAGACACCCAATGATCACCCTGCTATGCCACCCCAGGTGGGCCACCCAGCCCCATTTGCCCTGCACCCCCCCAAAATAATAATAATAAAAAACATGCTTGAGTTTGTGTTCCAACACCAACAACTCTGTCGCGGGTGGATTACATACTTTATGATAAGTCTGTGGCAAAAGTTACTTCCATATTTTTCCACTGTTGCCATTGCTGATCGCCAACTCCTTCCTTTCGTATTTCTCCACTACCATGTAGTATATTTTCTCTTTCCTTTCACTCTGACTCTGCTGTAGCGTAGCTGAGTGGCACAGCAGACAGATCCCCGGTCCTGGGGCCAAGAGGCCCTGAGCCCCCATGCCACCCCTTAGGCCTAGCATCCACCTGACCCTATGGTTCTGGACAGGCCATCCAATCCCAGCCCCTTGCAAGAAGTAAGAAAGAAAATGTGTTATATCTGACCACTCTCCCCCCATGGTCCATTCTCTCCTCCATCACTCACATGCCCCCCTTCCCCCATCCCCCCCTCTCTCCTTCTTACTCCAGATGTCTATACCCCATTGAATATATACGCTGTTTCCTCTCCTAGCCACCTCTGATGAGAGCAAAGATTCCCTCATTCCCCCTTGCCTTCCCCCCTTCCATATCATTGCAGTAGCTCATTGTAATAAAGAAAAATCTTATTAGATGAAATATCTGGGCCTATTCCCCCTCTCCTTTTTCTTTCTCCCATTACATTTCCCTTTTGTCTATTGACTCCATTTTACACCATATTTTATCTTCGAATTCAGCTTTCTCTTGTGCTTCACCTATAAAAGCTCCCTCTACCTGCTCTATTGACTGAGAAGGTTCATATGAGTATTATCAGTGTCATTTTTCTATGCAGGAATACGTGCAGCTCATCATCATTAAGTCCCTCATATTCCCCCCGCCCCAATCTCTATGCTTCACCTGAGTCCTGTATCTGAAGATCAAACCTTCTGTTCAGCTCTGGCCATTCCAAAAGGAACATTTGAAATTCCCCTGATTCATTGAAAGTCCATCTTTTTTCCCTGGAAGAGGACATTCAGCCTTGCTGGGTAGTTCATTCTTGGCTGCATTCTAAGCTCTTTTGCCTTCCAGAATATTATATTCCAAGCCCTATGAGCTTTGAATGTAGTTGCTGCTAAGTCCTGTGTGATCCTGACTGCAGCTCCACGATATTTGAATTGTGTCCTTCTGGCTGTTTGTAATATTTTCTCTTTGACTTGGGAGCTCTGGAACTTGGCTATAATATTCCTAGGGGTTGGTTTTTTGGGATCTCTTTCTCGGGGGGAGTGGTGGATTCTCTCCATTTCTATTTTGCCCTCTGCTTCTAGAACATCAGGGCAGTTTTCCTGAAGTAATTCTTTGAAAATGATGTCAAGGCTCTTTTCCTGATCATGACTTTCAGGTATTCCAGTAATTTTTAAATTATCTTTCCTAAGTTTGTTTTCCATATCAGTTGTTTTTTCAATGAGATATTTCACATTTTTTTCTAATTTTTCATTTTTTTGGTTTTGAAGTATTGATTCCTGATTTCTGGTAAATTCATCAATCTCCCTGAATTCTATTCTTTTTCTGAAGGATTTGTTCTCCTCAGAAAGTTTTCTTATCTCTTTTTCCACCTGGCCAATTTTGATTTTTAAAGCATTCTTCTCCTCAATAATTTTTCAAACTGTTTGATCCATTTGACCTAAGCTGCTTTTTAGCATGCTATTTTCTTCAGCATTTTTTTGGATTTCCTTGACTAAGCTGCTGACTTCATTTTCATGTTTTTCCTGCATCTCTCTCCTTTCTTTTCTCAGTTTTTCTTCCAACTCCCTCATTTGATTTTCAAAGTCTTTTTTGAGCTCTGTCATAGCCTGAGCCCAATTTCTATCTTTTCTTGGAGTCTTTATATGCAGGAGCTTGGGCTTCCTCATCTTCAGACTGAGTATATTGATCCTTCTTGGAATCATAGATAATGTATTTCTCAATAATGTTCCTCTTGTTTCTTTGCTTGCTCATTTTCCCAGCCTAAGCCTGTTTTTTGGGGTGCTTCCTGAGCTTTTGCGACACTCACACAAAAGTCTCAGTGTGTGAAGCTCTGTCCTCCCTCCTGGTCTGTAAATGACCACAAGCTCCCCAACTCTGCCACGGGGCTGATGTGGGGGGGGTCCTGCTGTTCTATGGGGGCCTGGACTGTGATCAGGATCTGAATGTGGTCAGAGCCCCAGAGTCCTGTTCCAGGGGCAGAGGGCAGAGCTGGGCAGTCTTTCTCTCTTCACTCCCCTCCCTAGGTTCAATGGGCTCATGCCCTGGGGGCTCCTGCTTACTAGCTCAGCCTGCTTCTGTTTCCTGGATCTGGAATGCAGTGGCCACACTGCTTGCTGTGTGCCCCGATGGCTGGGCTTCACATGCTCGCTCTGGCAGAGGTCCCCCGCTGTTCCCCCAATTTGTGCCAGTGCTCCCCGGTGCGCAAGTTAGGAAACTCCCTTGCTGCTGTGTGTCTCAGCTCCCAGCGCCCTGGGGCTGCCTCTGGGAGGCTGAAGTTCTTTTGCTCTGGCAGGCTACC
Organism: Macrotis lagotis; assembly: GCF_037893015.1. Taxonomy (NCBI): domain Eukaryota; kingdom Metazoa; phylum Chordata; class Mammalia; order Peramelemorphia; family Peramelidae; genus Macrotis; species Macrotis lagotis. The sequence goes on along the minus strand of NC_133660.1, from coordinate 14,504,098 downwards.
CCTCTGGCAGGCCGCCCCTCCAACCCCGTGGAGCAGAGCCTTTCTGCTCTTTTCCAGGTTACCTTGCATAGGAGAACTGCCTCACTGGGTCCCTCTGTGGGTTCTATCTCTTGAAAGTTTAGTTAGAGTCCTTAGTTTATAAGTTTTATCAGAGAGCGCCTAAGACCCCATCCTTTCTTTTTGCCATCTTGGCTCTGCCCCTGTCCTTTGTTTTTAATTGACATGACATCAGGGAGGAGATACCATGATTAAGCATATGAATTGGATTTAAGTGAGAGTGTTGTGCTAAGTCACCATTTCATTTTCTCCTGGAGAACCATCTGGGTCCAATAGACCAACATGAATCAGGATGATTGGAGATGGCCCCAGATGTGAGGTGTTAAGGGTTAAATGACTTGCCTAAAATCTGAGACTGAATTTGAACTCAGATCCTCCTAACTCCAGGACTTATGCTCTAACTATTGCACCATCTAACAGTAATATTATGTGAAGAACATCTGTGTTCCAAATTATGTCCAAAGCTGAAGTCTTTATTCTCTCTCCAAACTTCAGGTTTAGCTATAACACTATAACTTAGCCTAGTGACTGGTTTAATTGGCTTAGTTCTCCTGTCTCTGACTTATCTCTGTGCTCTTAGATCAGAGCCAGTAATTGTTATGGACTGACCATGGGGATCATCATAGATTGTGTGTCTGGAAGCTATGTCATTGAATTTGTGCATTGAATCTGTATCATAGGAATTTCTGTAGCAGTTTGGAGCATGTTCATCTGGGTTCAGTTGTGTATAATAATACACAACATTTTCTTTACTGGATATATCACTTTGGTGCTCATATCTGGGTCAGAAAGTGTTTGTACAGCTGCTGGACAGTCCCTTTTTTCTCAGTCATTTCCTAGGCGAATGTCCATCAGCTCTCTCCTCTTGCTCATTAGAAAGTCCAACTCTCTGTGTGTGGGTGTGTGAGGACTCCCTCCTTTTTCTGGGATGATTCTGTAAAAGAGACAAGCTGCTCATTGTCTCAAGTACTTTGTATGGGTGAGTTTTCCAAAAGTCAGTTAATTTGTAAGAACTTGAATAAACGAAAAAGATTTTTCCCTTTCTTTCCCTATAGAAATCTGGTGCTATGCAAGTCTTGGACTGAAAACATTGACTGCTTAACAGACAATCTGGTACATCTTGTACCCATTGCTCAGAGTACCACTTTAGACTTTTGGTCAAAGTGCAATATCCTGCTAGAATTTTGAAAAGGTCAGATTTGACATTCCAAATTTGGAACGATTTGGATTTTTTTGGCCTTTTTTGGGGGGTTTGGAGGGAGAGATGAATGGCTTTATCTCTTTTTTTTCTTTTTTTTTAAATTTATTTTTTATTCTCATTTTGTACAAATGTTTTTTTACATTAATAAAATATTCTTGTTTACAAGTAAACAAAATACCCCTCCTCCCCCATGAATATAGATAGACTTGTTTGGGCGAAAAAAGTAAAGGGGAGAGAAAAAAATTAAAATAAAAAAATAATAATAGTAATAATTGTAGGTATGGCTAGGTGGCGCAATGGACGAAGCACCAGCCCTGGAGCCACGAGCACCCGAGTCCATATCCAGCCTCGTAAACCCAACAATCACCCAGCCATGTGACATGCAAGCCACCCGATCCCCACTGCCCTGCAAAAACCAAAAAAGAAAGAAAGAAAGAAAAAAAGACCCAAAATAAAATAAAATAGTAATAATAGTAGGGGTGGCTGGGTGGCAGACAGAGCATTGGCCCTTGAGCCAGGAGCACCTGGTTCCAAATCCGGGCCCAGACACCCAAAGATCTCCCGGCCATGTGGCCCCAGGCAGGCCATCCAGCCCTACTTGCCCTGCACCCTCCCCCAAATAATCATAACAAAAAATGTGCTTCAGTCTTTGTTCCAACACCAACAACTCTGTCATGGGTGGATCACATTCTTTATGATAAGTCCATCACAAAAGTTATTTCCATATTTTTCCACCTTTGCCATTGCTGATCACAACTCCCTCCTTTCTTATTTCTCCACTACCATGTACTCTATTTTCTCTCTCCTTTCACTATGATTCTGCTGTAGGGTCGCTGAGTGGCACAGCAGACAGATCCATGATCCTGGGGCCAAGAAACCCTGAGCCCCCATACCACCCCTTAGGCCCAGAATCCACCTAGCCCTGTGGTCCTGGGCAGGCCTTCCATTCCCAGCCCCTTGCAAGAAGTAAGAAAGAAAATGTTATATCTGGCCACTCTCCCCCCATGGTCCATCCTCTCCTCCTTTATTCACATCCCTCCCCTTACCCCTGCTCCCCCCTCCTTCTTACTCCAGATGTCTATACCCCATTGAGTATATTTGGAGTATATTTGCTGTTTCCTCTCCTAGTCATCTCTGATGAGAGCAAAGTTTCCCTCATTCCCCCTTGCCTCCCCCCTTCCTTATCATTGCAATAGCTCATTGTAATAAAAAAAAACTTATGTGAAATATCTTGGACTATCCCCCGTCTCCTTTTTCTTTCTCCCATTCCATTTCCCTTTTTTTCTATTGACTCCATTTTTACACCATATTTTATCGTTGAATTCAGCTTTCTCCTGTGCTTCAACTATAAAAGCTCTCTCTACCTGCTCTATTAACTGAGAAGGTTCATATGAGTATTATCAGTGTCATTTTTCTATGCAGGAATAAATGCAGTTCATCCTCATTAAGTCCCTCATATTTCCCCCCTCTCCTCCAATCTCCATGCTTCACCTGAGTCCTGTATCTGAAGATCAAACCTTCTGTTCAGCTCTGGCCATTCCAGAAGGAACCTTTGAAATTCCCCTGGTTCATTGAAAGTCCATCTTTTTCCCTGGAAGAGGACATCCAGCCTTGCTGGGTAGTTCATTCTTGGCTGCATTCTAAGCTCTCTTGCCTTCTGGTATATTGTATTCCAAGCCCTACGAGCTTCCAATGTAGCTGTTGCTAAGTCCTGTTTGATCCTGACTGCAGCTCCATGATATTGGAACTGTGTCCTTCTGGCTGCTTGTAATATTTTCTCTTTGACTTGGGAGTTCTGGAACTTGGCTATAATATTCCTAGGGGTTGGTTTTTTGGGATCTCTTTCTCTGGGGGATCGGTGGATTCTCTCCATTTCTATTTTGCCCTCTGCTTCTAGAATATCAGGGCAATTTTCCTGTAGTAATTCTTTGAAAATGATGTCAAGGCTCTTTTCCTGATCATGACTTTCAGGTATTCCAATAATTTTTAAATTATCTTTCCTAAGTCTGTTTTCCATATCAGTTGTTTTTTCAATGAGATATTTCACATTTTCTTCTAATTTTTCATTTTTTTTGGTTTTGAAGTATTGATTCCTGATTTCTGGTAAATTCATCAATCTCCCTGAATTCTATTCTTTTTCTGAAGGATTTGTTCTCCTCTGAGAGTTTTCTTATATCTTTTTCCATCTGGCCAATTTTGGTTTTTAAAACATTCTTCTCCTGAACTGTTTTATCCATTTGCCCTAAGCTGTTTTTTAGCATGCTATTTTCTTCAGCATTTTTTTGGATTTCCTTGACTAAGCTGCTGACTTCATTTTCATGTTTTTCCTGCATCTCTCTCCTTTCTTTTCCCAGTTTTTCTTCTAACTCCCTCATTAGATTTTCAAAGTCTTTTTTGAGCTCTATCATAGCCTGAGCCCAATTTCTGTTTTTCTTGGAGTCTTTATATGCAGGAGCTTGTGCTTCCTCATGTTCAGACTGAGTATTTTGATCCTTCTTGGGCTCATTTGCAAAATATTTCTCAATAATCTTCTTTTTGTTTCTCTGCTTGCTCATTTTCCTAGCCTGGGCCTGGTTTGGGGTGTTTCTTGAGCTTTTGGGACACTCCCACAAGGGTCTCAGTGTGTGAGGCTCTGTCCTCCCTCCTGGTCTGTGAATGACCATAAGCATCCCCCTCTGCCAAGGGGCTGATGTGGGGGGGGGGGCTGCTGTTCTATGGTGGGGGGGCCTAGACTGTGGTCAGGATCTGAATGTGGTCAGAGCCCAGAGTCCTGTTTCAGGGGCAGAGGACAGAGCTAGGCAGTCTCTCTTCACTCCCCTCCCTCAGCTCAATGGGCTCATGCCCTGGGGGCTCTTGCTTACTGGCTCTGCCTGCTTCTGTTTCCTGGATCAGGGCTGGGGAAACAGGATGCTGCTTGCTGTGTGCCCTGAGGGCTGGGCTCCATGTGCTCTCTCCAGCAGAGGTCCCCCGCTATTCCCCCACTTTGTGCCCCGTGTTCCTCGGGGTGCAGCTCTGGAGACCTCCCCGCTGCTGTGAACTGAGGCTCCCAGCGCCCTGGGGCTGCCTCCGGGAGGCTGAGGTTCTTTGGCTCTGGCGGGCCACCCCTCTTTCGGGCCCCCTCTCCGATCCCGGGGAGCAGAGCTTTTCTGCTCTTTTCCCAGTTACCTTGAGTAGGAGAACTGCCCCACTGGGTCCCTTTGTGGGTTCTGTCTCTCGAAAGTTTAGTTAGAGTCCTTAGCTGATGAATTTTATCAGAGAGCTCCTAAGACTGGATCCCTTCTTGTGGCCATCTTGGCTCCGCCCCCCTGCTTTATCTCTTTTGTCTCAATATACCTAGCACTTTGCTTTGAATAAGTGTTATTTCAGGCAAGCACTCTGAGACTTAGGAAACTTCCTTGACTTGGAAAGTTTATACTTTCCAATAGAATCTACACACACACACACACACACACACACACACACACACACACTTAGGCTATTTGGAATAAAAAGTATAGACAAATAGGCCCATCCAGAATAATGGGTAGATCTTTTTTGGATGTCAAATTTTGGAATGTCATTCCAAATGATTTTGGATGATCCAGATATGCCAGAACTAAAGTGTCCACTTTTTCTTTTTTGGACATCAACAACTTCCTTAGGAAATTCAAGCTCACCTGGATATAGCTTAGGTATAGCTAGTCTAATTCATTCAAAACACCAATTTAAAAGTATTTTACCTAATGCTTGTAATAAAAAGGTTGGAAAATGATGGTAACTTGAGATCCATTGTGGAGGAGAGAATTGCAGATCAAATTCTCAATTTTTACCACCATCTCTGCATGAGGTTCTACGACCTCACGTGGATTAGATCCATGAGGATTTGATGATGAGGTCAATGCAATTTTCCATATGGCTCAGGGTGATCTCTCTTCCTTGATCCCATTTCAGTTTCCCAAACTTGAATCAGAAGGTTTTAAATTCTTCATGTCAAAGGGTGCATTGCCTTCATTAGTTCATCCAAAATAACTATGACCAACTAATTCACAATGAAAACAAAACATAGATGTGTTATTCTGATGATGGCCTGATGAAGGTCTTCTTACATCAAATTTTTGTTCTCTCTATTAGCTTGGCTCTGTACCTCTTCAGGGAGAATAACACTGTGCACTCTCATCTCTTACCTGATTATCTCAGGTTCTGTGACCACAGCTCAGTACTGGTGTTATCTTGTTTTGCCCCTATAGCCCATGCTCCCAAAAGTCTGTAAGCCTTCTAAGACTGAGCCCTGTGGATTATATTGATCCTTGAAGCTTAGGAGTATTTTTCTCACCTTGGTCATAGTTAGTGATGGCTGTTGTGTTGCATAAATTTGATGACATCAGTTGCCTTATGATTGACTGCACATAGACAAACACAAGCAGACTTAAAACAGGGGATCACTTCAGAATGACTCTGCATTAGTGACTATTTTTACTCACAGTACCAGTGACTTTTTCATGTATCAACACATAGCAAGTAATTATATATTCAGTAGCATTCAAATTTCTAAGAAATACACTGTCAAAAAATGTAACAATTATATAATTGTATAGCATTATATAATTATATAGCATGTATAAATTATATACTATATAATAATATAACTTATGTAATGTACATAATTTATAATGTAATTATATATTATTTATAATGTATAGAATATATCTAATTATATGATATTTAATAAAACTTTATGAACTATTTATTGCAACAATTATATAAGACAGATTACTATAGATAAGTTTGTTCTCCCTCCAAAAAAATACAAAATAAAAATTGCATTAAAAAATTTAGGCTACAAATTATCTTTCACTCTAAAGAAAACTTTTTACTTCCTATGAAAGAGAAAAAGAAAACAATGCAATCTGGTTTCTGATACTTAATACTTACTTAGCCGCATTACTTCTGGCAAGTCACTTAACCTCATTGCCATGCAAGAGAGAGAGAGAGAGAGAGAGAGAGAGAGAGAGAGAGAGAGAGAGAGAGAGCATCTACTGATCACTTCCTGAAAGAGATCCCAAAATGACAGTTCTCAGAAGTATAATAATCAAATTCCAGAGTTCTTAGATAAAAGAGACAATACTTCAAGTAGACAGAAAAAAAAACCAATCCAGGTATTATGGTCACATGATCATATAAGATTCAGCAACTTCCACTCTAAAGGACTGGAGGACTTGGAATATGATATTCAGAACTAGAATTACAACCAACAATACCTACCCAGAAAAACTGAATACAATCCCTTAGGAGGAAATGAATATTTAATGAAATAGAGGACTTTCAAGTATTCCTGATGAAAAGATCAGAATTGAATTCAAGATTTGACATTCAAACACAAGACTCAAGAGAAGCACACAAAGGTAAACATGAAAGAGTAATCATAAAGGACTCAATAAAAATAAACTGTTTACATTCCTATATGAGAAGATGATACATATAACTCTTAAAATTTTATCATTACTAGGGCAATTAAAGAGAGTTTGCATAGATAAAAGGAATGAATGCAAATCAATTTTGTTAGAATGATCTCCAAAAATAAAGAATTCACAAAGAGGGAGAAGGGGGAAGAGAGAGGGAGCATAGGGAAAAAATTTCTCACGTAAAAGAGGCAAGGAAGAACTTTTACAGAGAGGGAAGATGGAATTGGTTTGAGCCTCACATTGGATTTGGTTCAAAGAGGAAGAATATATAAATGCATATATATGTATATATACACACATATATGTATATATATATAAACATACATATTATGTTGTGTAAAGAAATTTAACTAGCACAATAGTGAAATAACAGGGGAAAGGGATAAGAGAAAAAGATGAATGATAAAAGGGAGAGAAGAGTAAAGGAGGTAAAAGCAAAATGGATTTTTGAGGAGGGAAAGAATAAGAGAGAGAAAAAAAATGAGATGGAAGGAAGCAAAGTAATTATAATTGCGAATGAGAATGGGATGAACTCACCCATAAAACAGAAACAAATAACAGAATGGATTAGAAATGTGAATCAAAAAATATGTTATTTATAAGAGATACACTTGAAACAGAAAGGCACATATAGAATTAAAATAAAGGGCTGGAGCTGAATCTAACATGCTTCAGCTAAACTAAAAAAAAGGCAAGGCTAGCAATTATGGTCTCAGACATAGCAAAAGCAAAAATAAACCTATTTTAAAAGGATGATCAGAGATATTACATCATGCTAAAAGACACTATAAGCAATGAAATGATATCAAAATATTTACAACTATGGAAAACATTTCATTTCCCAAATATATACTAAATATAGAACTAAGTCAAATTTATAAACAGGCAGTTTTCAGAAGAAGAAATCAAAGTTATCTATCATCATATAAAATCATTATTAGAAAAAGGTACATTAAAAAATTCTGAGACATCATTTTATACCTATAAGAAATGACAAATGCTTGAGGGGATGAGAGAAAAATGAACACTAAGGAATTGTTAGTAGACTAGTGAATTGGTTTGACTATTCTGAAAAAACATTTGAAAGTAGGCCCAAAGGGCTATAAAACTGTGTATACCCTTTGACACAGTAATACCATTACAAATTTTGAATGCTAAATATGTCAAAGAAAAAGGAAAAGGAAATATACATAAAAATATTTATCAGTTTTTTTGCTATGGCAAAGAATTGGAAATCAAGGGGATATTCCTCATTGGGGAAATAAATGGCTGAACAAGTTGTGGCATAATAATGTGATGGAGTTCTATTGCATTTATTATCAATTATGCTAATAGTTTTCCCTATGTTAAACTATTACTGTATTCCTGGTGTAACTCTCACTTGGTCACTGTATATGATCTTTGTGATATAATGTAATCTCTGGGTTACTATTTCCTTTAGAATTTTTGTATCCTATTCATTAATGAAATTGCTTTCTAATTTTCTCTCTCTATTCTTGTTCTTCCTGATTTAAGTATAAGCACCATATTTGTTTCATAAAAAGAACCTGCTAGGACTTCTTCTTTGCCTATTATTCTAAATAATTTATTTAATTTTATATTGGTTGATTTTTAAATGTTTGGTAGAATTCATTATGAATCTATTTGGTCTGGATGCTCTTTTTTTTAGGAAGCTCATTATAGCTAATACAATTTTATTTTCATTTCCATTTCCTCTTCTGTTAAACTAGGCAGTTTATATTTTTGAAAATATTTTCACATTTCACTTGAATTATTAAATTTATTGCCATAAAATTGGGCAAAATAATTGATAATTGCTTTGATTTTATCTTTATTGGTGATATATTCACTTCACTTTTGATACTAGTAATTCAGTTTTCTTCTTTCTATTTTGTTAATCAATTCTTTATCTTATTTTTAAATAAAACTTGCATGTAGTTTTATTTATTAATTTAATAGTTTATTAATTCAGTTTTATTAATCCCACCTTTAATTTTTAGGGTTTCCAATTTGATTTTAATTGAGTGTCTTCACTTTGTTCTTTTTTCTCTTTTTTAAACTGTATATCCAATTCATTGGCCCACTCTTCCTCTGTTTGACTGATATAAGCATTTAGAGATATGAATTTTCCTCTGATTACTGCTTTTGCTAATCTCATATTCTTTTTTTTTTTTTTTAGGTTTTTGCAAGACAAATGAGGTTAAGTGGCTCGCCAAAGGCCACACAGCTAGGTAATTATTAAGTGTCCGAAACCAGATTTGAACCCAGGTACTCCTGACTCCAAGGCTGGTGCTTTATCCACTATGCCACCTAGCTGCCCCACTAATCTCATATTCTGATGTTTCATTTTTGCCATTTTCTTTGATGAAATTAATGATTATTTCTATGATTTGCTTTTTAATTCCACTCATTTTTAAAGATTAGTTTTTTAGTCTCTAATTAGGTTTTTTTTTTTAGGTTTTTGCAAGGCAAATGGGGTTAAGTGGCTTGCCCAAGGCCATACAGCTAGGTAATTATTAAGTGTCTGAGACCAGATTTGAACCCAGGTACTCCTGACTCCAGGGCTGGTGCTTTATCCACTACGCCACCTAGTCGCCCCTCTCTAATTAGTTTTTAATCTCGGTTTTGTGGTCCCTTGTTGAATATATTTTTATTGCATTGTTATCTGAAATGGATTGATTCAATATTTCTGCTTTTCTGTATTTAACTACAAAGTTTTATGCCCTAATATGTGGTCTGTTTTTTGTAAAATTCCCATATATTGCTGAGAAAAAGACATATTGCTTTCTGTTACCATTCAATTCTCTTGAGAGATCTATCATATCTAGCTTAAATTAGATTCTAGTCCTCTTTTTGATGTCTTTCTTAATTATTTTATGATTAGATTTATCTAGTTCTGAGAGGGGAAGTTTAAAAGTCTCTTATTATTACAGTTTTACTTTCTCTTTCCATTTATAATTCATTTAGTTTTTTCATTAAAAAAGTGAATTGTATAGTACTTTATGCATATAGTTTATTATCTATGGTACCTTTTATCATAATGTAGTTTTCCCTTTTATCTCTTTTAATTAAAACAATTTTGGCTTTAACTTTGACAGAGATCAAGATTACTACTGCTTTTTTTTTTTTACTTTAGCTGAAGCATGATAAATTCTACTCCAGTTCTTGATTTCTACTCTATGTGTATCTCTCATTTTTAAATGTATTTTGTCATATATGTTTGTTAATTCTTTCTACTATCCATTTTTCATTTTATGGGTAAGTTCATCCCATTCGCATTTAAACTTATAATTACTAATTGTGCATTTCCCTCCATTCTGTTTTTCTTTATTTTTGTCCTTTTCTCCCTTTCTTTTGCTCTTGTCTCTCCTCATACATCTAAATAATTTATAACTGCCTCCTAAATATGAACCCTTTTTAATAATCCCTCCCTATCATTTTCCTTTATTTTCTTGTTCCAAAATCAATGTACTCTTCTAAGAGTCCCTCCCTTAACCTCTCCTCCCTTTATTTTTCTCCCTTGTATTATTAGTCCTTGATCTGCCCTCCCTTCTAAAAATCCCTCCCTCAGATTTGTCCCTTGCCTTCCTATTTCTCTGTTAGTTAAGAAATCTTTTATTCTCTTCTAGATGTTTATGATATTCCCTCTTTAAATTAGTTTCAAGGACAATAAGTTTCTGGTATTCCCTCCCCCACCTCCTTCTGCCTCCACAGTAACAGTTCTTCGATTTTGACTTCATCTATATAAAATAATTGCTCCATTTTACTTCCCTACCCAATTTTATAATTTTAGGATAATCCTATCACATTCAACTCAGTCTCAAATCTTTTATCTATGTATATTTTTTCAGACAAGTCAAGTAGTGATAGCATTCTTAAGAGGTATAGATAATGTTTGCCGATATAAGAAATAAAGATTTTTGACCTTTTTATAATTGGTCTCTAGAGTTTAACTTTTTAATGTTTCTCCTGAGTGTAGTAACATGGATTTTCCATTTTAGTTATGGAATTTTCTTCAGCAATACCTGAAAGTCCTTTAGTTCATTAAATATCATTTTTTTTTTTTTTACCATTCAGGATAACACAGTTAGCTGAGTAATTATAGGTTGAAAGTCCTTCTGCTTGGGTTGGCTAGGTGGCGCAGTGGATAGAGCACATACCCTGGAGTCAGGAGTACCTGGATTCAAATCTGACCTCAGACACTTAATTCCCTAGCTGTGAGGCCTTGGGCAAGCCACTTAACAGTGTTGCCTTGCAAAAAACCCTAAAAACTTAATAAATAAATAAAATAAAATGTTCTGTTGATCTAAAAGGTATATTGTGGACATTTAGAATTTAGATGCAAATTATATTAAACTTCAAAAAAAAAGAAAGTCCTCCTTTGCTCTTCTGGATATATTGTTTTATGCTCTTCAGGCTTTTAATGTAGAAGCTGCTAAATCTTGTGTTATTTTAACTGTAGCTCCACAGTATTTAATTTTTTAAAGTCACTTGTAGTATTTTTCTCTTTGACCTGGAAGCTTGGAAACTTAGCTATGATATTCCCTGAGTTTTTTTTTATCTTGGGATCTCTTTCAGATGATGATAGTGGATTTTTTTCCCCCATTTTTATTTTTTTGGTGTCTTATTAAACCATTGGCTTTCATTTACCCAATTCTAATTTTAAAATATTAATTTCTTCCATACATTTTCATATCCTTTTTCAATTGATTGACTATCTTTTCATAATTTTCTTGCATTATTTTTTCCTAATTTTTCCTCAATCTCTATATTTGATTTTTAAAATCTCTTTAAGCTCTCACAAAAACTCTATCTGGGCTTGTGATCATTTTGCTTTTTTTCTTCGAGATAGAAAAAAAGATATTTTAATTTTACTATCTTCTTCTGAGTTTGAACTCAGATCTCTAATACCAGAGTAGTTACCTCTAGTTGTATTATTTTTCTTTTGCTTACTCATTTTTAGTGGCATATTTCTTGCTTGTTGACTTTGTGTTAAATTTGGGATCTAGTTCCAGGTTATGGAGGAATATATTTCAGACTTCAGGATTTTGGGGTATTGTTTTCTGAGTTCTATTGAGGACCTGACTTCAGATAGTCCTCTCTGCCCTTGAACCTTGAACCAGGGCTGTCATAGCTCTCTGTGGTCCCTCCCATAACTGTAACTTCAGGTGACCCTTCTGCCCTGTATCAGAACTGCCTCTGAAATTGCTCAGACAGCAGGATACCTTTATAAGCCGCACTCACCAGTGTATGTTGGCTCCTCCTCACCCACAGTGTACCTGGTCAGCACACCTGGGTCTGGCATCCAGAGCCAGTGCGGGGCCTTGAAATTTTCCCTTTAACAAATGTCTGACTTCCCCCTTCCCTCACCAACCACTATCTGCGGATGAAAGTTCTTGAAGTTGAGAGTTCCTGAAGCAAACACAGTTACCCCCAGGGCTTGATGTTTTTTTTTAACTTAAACTTATTCTCTTTATTTAATATTCATTCTCAATTTGTACAAATAATGTTTTTCTTACATTAATAAAATATTCTTGTTTAAGTATAAATGAAATACCACCTCCCCCCATAAATATAGATTTGATTGAGCAATAAAGGGGAGAGAAAAAAAAATTAAAATTAAAAAAATAATAGTAATAATTATAGGTATGGCCAGGTGGCACAATGGATGGAACACCAGCCCTGGAGCCAGGAGCACCTGAGCTCACATCTGGCCCCGTATACCCAACAATCACCCAGTCGTGTGACATGCAAGCCACCCAAACCCCACTGCCCTGCAAAAACCAGGAAAAAAAAAAGAAAAAAAGACCCAAAATAAAATAAAATAGTAATAATAGTAGGGGTGGCTGGGTGGCTGACAGAGCATTGGCCCTTGAGCCAGGAGCACCTGGGTCCAAATCTGGCCTCAGGCATCCAACGATCACCCTGCTATGTGGCCCCAGGCAGGCCACCCAGCCCCAAAATAATAATAATAATAATAAAATGTGCTTGAGTCTTTGTTCCAACACCAACAACTCTGTGGTGGGTGGAGCCCATTTTTTTATGATAAGTCCATCACAAAAATTAGTTACATATTTTTCCACCATTGCCATTGCTGATCGTAATTCCCTCCTTTCGTATTTCTCCACTACCAGGTACTATATTTTCTCTCTCCTTTCACTCTGACTCTGTTGTAGGGTAGCTGAGTGGCGCAGCAGACAGATCCCTGGCCCTGGGGCCAAGAGGCCCTGAGCCCCCATACCACCCCTTAGGCCCAGCATCCACCTGGCCCTATGGTCCCGGCCAGGCCTTCCAATCCCAGCCCCTTGCAAGAAGTAAAGAAGAAAATGTGTTATATCTGACTGTTCACCCCCCATGGTCCATCCTCTCCTCCATCACTCACATCCCACCCTTCCCCCTGCCCCCCCCTTCTTAGTCCAGATGTCTATACCCCATTGAGTGTATATGCTGTTTCCTCTCCTAGCCACCTCTGATGAGAGCAAAGATTCCCTCATCCCCCTTTGCCTTCCCCCTTCCATATCATTGCAATAGCTCATTGTAATAAAGAAAAATCTTATTATATGAAATATCTTGGCCTATTCCCCTTCTCCTTTTTCTTTCTCCCATTACATTTCCCTTTTTTCTTATTGACTCCATTTTTACACCATATTTTATCTTCAAATTCAGCTTTCTCCTATGCTTCATCCATAAAAGCTTCTTCTACCTGCTCTGTTAATTGAGAAGGTTCGTATGAGTATTATCAGTGTCATTTTGCTATGCAGGAATACATGCAGTTCATCCTCATTAAGTCCCTCCTATTTTCCCCTTCTCCTCCAATCTCCATGCTTCACCTGAGTCCTGTATCTGAAGATCAAACCTTCTGTTTAGCTCTGGCCATTCCAACAGGAACATTTGAAATGCCCTTGGTTCATTGAAAGTCCATCTTTTTCCCTGGAAGAGGACATTCAGCCTTGCGGGGTAGTTGATTCTCGGTTGCATTATAAGCTCTTTTGCCTTCTGGTATATTATATTCCAAGCCCTATGAGCTTTTAATGTAGTTGCTGCTAAGTCCTGTGTGATCCTGACTGCAGCTCCATGATGTTTGAACTGTGTCCGTCTGGATGCTTGTAATATTTTCTCTTTGACTTGGGAGTTCTGGAACTTGGCTATAATATTCCTAGGGGTTGTTTTTTTGGGATCTCTTTCTCTGGGGAATTGGTGGATTCTCTCCATTTCTATTTTGCCCTCTGCTTCTAGAATATCATGGCAGTTTTCCTGTAGCAATTCTTTGAAAATGATGTCAAGGCTCTTTTCCTGATCATGACTTTCAGGTATTCCGATAATTTTTAAATTATCTTTCCTAAGTCTGTTTTCCATATCAGTTCATTTTTCATTGAGATATTTCACATTTTCTTGTAATTTTTCACTTTTGGTTTTGAAGTATTGACTCCTGATTTCTGGTAAATTCATCAATCTCCCTGAATTCTATTCTTTGTCTGAAGGATTTGTTCTCCTCAGAGAGTTTTCTTATCTCTTTTTCCATCTGGCCAATTTTACTTTTTAAAGCATTCTTCTCCTCCATAACTTTTTGAACTGTTTTATCCATTTGACCTAAGCTGCTTTTTAGCATGCTATTTTCTCCAGCATTTTTTTGGATTTCCTTGACTAAGCTGCTGACTTCATTTTCATGTTTTTCCTGCATCTCTCTCCTTTCTTTTCCCAGTTTTTCTTCTAACTCCCTCATTTGATTTTCAAAGTCTTTTTTTCAGCTCTGTCATAGCCTGAGCCCAATTTCTGTTTTTCTTGGAGTCTTTAGATGCAGGAGCTTGTGCTTCCTCATCTTCAGACTGAGTATTTTGATTCTTCTTGGGCTCATTTGCAAAATATTTCTCAATGGTGTTCCTCTTGTTTCTCTGCTTGCTCATTTTCCCAGCCTTAGCCTGTTTTGGGGTTGCTTCCTGAGCTTTTGGGACCCTCGCACAAGGATCTCAATGTGTGAAGCTCTGTTCTCCCTCCTGGTCTGTGAATGACCATAAGCGCCCCCCTCTGCCACGGGGCCGAGGTGGGGGGGCCCTGTTGTTCTATGGGGGGGCCTAGACTGTGATCAGGATCTGAATGTGGTCAGAGCCCCAGAGTCCTGTTTCAGGGGCAGAGGACAGAGCTCTGCAGTCTCTCTTCACTCCCCTCCCTCAGTTCAATGGGCTCATGCCCTGGGGGCTCCTGCTTACCAGCTCAGCCTGCTTCTGTTTCCTGGAACTCTGCTGGCCAAGATGCTCTCTGTGTGCCCTGAGGGCTGGGCTTCATGTGCTCTCTCTGGCAGAGGTCCCCCTCTGTTCCCTCAATTTGTGCTTGATGCTCCCTGGCATGTAACTCAGGAAACTTCCCCAGTGCTTTGAGCCTCGGTTCCCAGCACCCTGGGGCTGAGTTCTTTCGCTCTGGTGGGCCACCCCTCTGGAGGTCTACCCCTCTGGACGGCTGCCCCTCTGACCCCAGGGAGCAGAGCCTTTCTGCTCTTTTCCAGGTTACCCTGAGTAGGAAAACTGCCTCCCTGGGTCCCTCTGTGGCTTCTGTCTCTCGAAAATTTAGTTAGAGTCCTTAGCTTATGAGTTTTATGAGAGAGCTCCTAATACACAATCCCTTCTTGTAGCCATCTTGGCTCTGCCCCTCAGGGCTTGATGTTTAAGTGGAAGGATATGTGGGAAGTATTTGCACTTCAATTAGATCAAAGCACTTCTCTGGGAAGTCAAGTTTTTCCTAAGATATTTCCAAATTATCTGGAAGACACCTGCACCCTGCTATTTTAATTATTTTTGCTGCTCCAAGTTTACTTTGAGGTGTTTTGTACTGTTTGTGGGAAAATTTAGAAGTGCTAGGTAATTTTCTGCCTTAATCTATGATATTTCCCAAATACTCTCCTGCCCCTCTTTCTAAATCACATAATCATCAAATCTGAGCTGAATTGGATGAGACCATTTTATTCAATCAGTTCCTAAATAAAAATTCTTTTTCAAAGATATCTGTCAAGAGTTCATCTAGCCTTAGCTTAAGAATCTACAGGGAGTGGGAATCCTCATCAGTAGGTCAGTCATTCCATTGTGAAATTGCTCTTATTAATAAATGATAGACAGTCGTAAATAAATAGTAGGGATTGTTCGTGATATTAGACATAGTAAAATGAAAGACATAGATAATGCTCTCTTACCATTTTTTATTTATGTTTATCAATCTCCTATGTCTATGATTAAAATATGTCTGAAGAATAGTAAGTAGGACAGTCTGGGAAATTTCAATGTAAGGATTACGGCTAGTGAGATTTTGAAGGCCATGAATGAAAGACTAAGAAGTTTGGGCTTGATACTTTCAGACAGATTGGTGTGAGGGTGAGATATCTGGCAGATCAGTTGAAGTAGGGAACAAGAGACAAGAAAACAAGTAAGTAGACTATTGAAATGATCGATGAGGGTCTAACTAAGCTAGTGTCGACGAGATAAGCAAGACTTAGGATTAGTGATATTATAAAGGAAAATTTGGCAACTAGATAGAGGTACAAAATAGAATTAGGTAGAAGAGCTAGCTCTCAAATGATGTCATCATTTGATGAATGTCAGACAAGTTTGTTTCCTCCCAAGGAATATTGCTTATGTCTAATATTTCACCATTATAGATGACTTCTTTTGGTTAAACTTTTCTCTTTGCTGAAATGGGCACTTGAGTTTATCAGATTTGTTTCTGTAACAGATTTTGATAATGGAAAATATTGAATACTCAGTTATCTTGGATATGAAATACTGGATACTTGAAAAGGAGTAGAGTAATGCTTAAGAAAGGGGAGGGGAAGATACCAGTCAACTGGAAAATCTTGTTCTAGGCCAGCCCCACACAATGTAGCATATTTTTTTTCTACTTAGGAAGAGGAGCCAAATATTTGTTCCCTGAATCATGAGGGAAAGACCTAGGATGGGGTAAAACCAGAACTGACAAATGAAAACAAAAATCCTTCATTGCTTAATTCTTCTGGGAAGGCAAGGGTATTGCTAGAAGAAGGTGTGCCAGGAATAGGAACAAATGGAACCTCTTGGAAAATACAGAATGGAGGTATATGGCAGAACATTCAACCCCATTCATATCCCCTAAGAGGAGTACAAATTAACCTAAATTTCAGAATTCATCTGCCTTCCCAAAAGCCTGTTAGACAAATTGGCATAAGGTCAGACCCATTCAGAGGAGCTTCCAGGAGGACAAAGACAATTCTATTTTTTTCATTTCTCAGCAAACTACAAATAACTAATTTTCTTTTGGTCAAGTTCAGCCATAATAATTCTTTTCCTTAATTGAGTTTTATTAAGATATTTCTAAAAAGGATTACAAAAAAGAACAAAGCCAAGACTATATATAAAAGTATAAAATTATTATATAATTTTAAAAAGATGTTTTATTAATGGTTTGTTTTTATAGCACAAACATTTATAAATTTCTTGAGAAGTATCACACTTTTCGTAATTCTTGAGAAGTCTCATACAAAGAAAATAAGCTTAAGTAAAATTAACAATACAGCAACAGCATCTGATAATGCATACAACATTTTACATCCTCTATCCAGAAATCTTTTGGCAAATGTTTAACAATTGTTCAAAAAAATGTACTCAGAACACACTTTTAAAGTTTAATTTGCATTATTACTATTTTCTTCATCTCTTTCTTTAGTCTACACAATGAACAACAAAGAAAATAATTCCTGATGTTTGCCAATTTGTGAATTATAAATGCTCACAGTGAAATTTTAGCAATTGATGCTCCCTATTTCAAGTTTGCTTTAGCACATCCCTATCCCCACCTTCTATTTAAAAAACTACAAAAATCTCCCTTCTTCTCACTGCTTAACCCATTAAAAATGTAGGATACAACAGGATAGCTAGGTGGCATAGTAGATAGAACACTGACCCTGGAGTCATGAGGACCTGAGTTCAAATGTGACTTCAGATACTTAATAATAGACACCTAGTTGTGTGACCTTGGGCAAATCACTTAACCCCATTGCCTTGTAAAAAATATTTGTTTGTTTGTGTGTGTGTGTGTGTGTGTGAGAGAGAGAGAGAGAGAGAGAGTGTGTGTGTGTGTGTGTGTGTGTGTCTGTCTGTCTGTCTAGATGGGGCTCATAGACAGGAATATATAACTTTAGAGATTCTTTTCTTTACCCTTCTCCAGGGAAATTTTGCTTCCTTTGTATTATTGTTTGATCATGTCTGTGTGATTTGGGGTTTCCTTGGCAAAGATAATGGTGTAGTTTGTCATTTCCTTCTCCAGTTTATTTTATAGATGAGGAAATTGAGGCAAATAGGGTCACATAGCTAATATACATATTTGAACTCAGGTCTTCCTCACTCCAAGTCCATTGTACTATCCATTGCACCACCTAGCTGCCCCAAGAAAAGCAGGAGGGTCGATCAGAATAGCAGAGGCTATTTGGCTTTCCTCAGAGAGAAATTGTACAGAACCAGAATTATTTCTATCAGTTCCCTGAAATGTTTTTAGTCTGGGGAAGTAATTTCCGTTCAAACTGTGTTCCTGATCACTATCCCTTGAGGTATCTAAGACACGACTCTCGTCCCATTAGATGCTGGTCCCATAATGAAGAAAGATAGCGAATAGCATATAAATCAATGATGTGTGGAAGAAGTGTATAATCCTATCTACTCTAAATTTGGACGGAGAGAAATAACTGCACTCCTAAAAAGTGGCCTCTCAGACCAAGGAAAGAGTACTACTGGTTGTGTTAAATAGAGATAGACTCTCAGGTTGTATTCTTCTCCCCTTGCTGGCAACAATGAGATAAGCCTGATCAATCACTTATATCTTGAAAGAGGCCTTCCTTCTTTATCTAGAAATTCCTTGCCCAAACAGAATATTCTGATATGATGAACTACAGAGAAAATATCCTACTGGAACAAACCTTATTTTTGGTGCCTCCTGAGACCCCGAGGTTAACATATGTTCTCCCAAATTTAATTGCTATCCTGTCCTTATGTCTCAATCTCCAAAGTAAGAAAAATGTTTAAACAGCCTCACCTGATAGGCTAATTGAATTTCCTGTAGTGTGATTTTTGTCTTAAAATCCTCAAAAACCCTATTTAGGGTTGTCTCCTTTTCTTCAAACCTTAGCTATCCTCCTGGCAATTGTCCATCAGCTGTCATAAATTAAAATTCTAATCATAATTCTGCATTTATTGACCTCTAGTCAAATGGATCAGATCTGGAGGAATTACTCTTTGGAAGGATTTTAGGAATTCTGGGTTGAGGACTTTTCTTCAACAGTAGCAAAAGAGTAAACAGAAAAAAGTATACATACATATGAAAATATATACTAGATCATACAGAGTTGAATAAGACTTCTCAAAGTCTGAAAAGATCTGAAGAGAGATGGACACAATGGCTCACCTTAGAAGCCAGAAGACTAACATCTCTATTTTCTCCAGCTCTACCTTCAAACAAGTGCCAAACATTGAGTAATCAATCTTCACCATTGAGGAAAGTCTTGTGTAAATGGTACTTTAAGCCAAGGATTTTTTTTTAAATGGTAACAAATATGTATGGTCAAAGAAAACAGATTCCCTCACTGACTATATACAAAGAACACACACACACACACAGTCATACACACACACACACACACACACACACACACACACACACACACACACAAACAGCTCTTTCTGTACCCTCTGAAATAGCCTATTTCAACATCAGTTCTTTGGAATCATAAATGATCTTTGTATTGATCCTAGTTTTTATAGCAACTTTCAAAATTGTTTGTTTTTACAGTGCTATTACTTAAATTATTATCATGAGAACATTTAATTCATCATTGAAGTCCTCACAATTGTTTATTTTTATAATACTCAAGTTAAAAACATCTTAAAGGTGACCATGGTAGCAATATAAAATGTAAATGTAAATACATAAAAACATTTTTAACATGTTTTTTAAAATTTTGAGTTTCAAGCTTTCCCTCTTACCTCTTCCCCCTTCTTGAGAAGGCAAGTAATTTGTTTTAAGTTACACAGGTGCAATTATGTTAAGCATACTTTCATATTAGTCATATTGTGAAAGAAAGCACAGACCCAAAGACTCCAAGAAAAAATAAAATAAAACAGTGCATGCTTTGATCTGCATTTAGATGCCATAAGTTCTTTTTCTGGGGCGGGGGGTTCATTTTAAATCCTTCATCACTGTATTGCTAAGTCATTCATAGCTGATAACCGTATATTGCAAGTAATCTTGGTTCTGTTCATTTTACTTTGCATCAAATTCATGTAAATCTTACCAGATTTTTCTGAAAACACTCTGTTGATTATTTTTATAGCACAACAGTGCTATAAAACACACCTATTTATTCAGTCATTCCCTAATTGATGGGCATTCCTTAGTTTCCCATTTGTTTCTACCCCCAAAAGAAGTGCTATAAATATTTTTGTATACGGAAGTCCTTTTCTTTTTTTAAAACATATTTTTAGGATACAGACCTAGTAGTGGTTTTGCTGGGTCAAAGGGTACGCATGATTTTATATATTTTTTATTTAATATTTGATTTTATAGTTTACATTTGAACAATGTTCCAAATTGCTCTCCAGAATAGTTGGATCAGTTCACAGCTCCAACATGAGTGCATTAATATCTTAAATTTCCCAAATCCCCTCCAACATTTGTTATTTAAAATTGCCTGGTTTTGTTTCTATTTTGGAACTTTTTAACTATCATTTTCCTACTTATTTTCAATGTTTTATTGATGCTCTTTTTAAAAATTGTTTTTGGGGCGGCTAGGTGATGCAGTGGATAGAGCACTGGCCCTGGAGTCAGGAGTAACTGAGTTCAAATGTGGCCTTAGACACTTGATAATTACCTAGCTGTGTGGCCTTGGGCAAGTCACTTAACCCCATTTGCCTTGCAAAAAAAACTAAAAAAAATTTTTTTCTAAACAAGTAATTCATGACTAAAGTAACTCAGGCAATAAACATGTAGTAGTAATAAGTTAATATATTATTAATATTAATGTTTATTAATATACCAGACATCAGTAAGAGTTAGGAACACCAAGAAAGGGAAAAAAAACCATGATACTTGCTCTCAATAACTTCACATTCTAATGGATTAGCAGATAAGATTCAAACAGCTATATATGCTAGGTATGTATGGGGTACATTGGAAGTAATTTCAGAGAGAATTGGGATTGGGAAAGACTTTTTGCAGAAGGTGGGAGAAAATTCCAGCCACAGGACACAGTTGATATAAAGTCAGAGTTGGAAGGTGAAATATTGTTTTTGAGGAATAACAGGAAGGAAGTCCAATATCTCTGGATTCTATCATGCATGGAGGGGAGTGAAGTGTAAGAAAAAGTATGACAGGGTCAGAATTGTGAAGGGATTTAAAAGTCAAATATTTGAATCTAGAGATAATAGGTTGCCTCTAAAGTTTACTGAGTAGGGGGTTGTGTGTGTGTGTGTGTGTGTGTGTGTGTGTGTGTGTGTGTGTGTGTGTGTTGATTAGAGTTGTGCTATAAGGAAGATCACTGTGCCAGTCAAGGAAAGATAGAAGTGGGGAGAAACTTAAAGCAAGGAGACCAATTGGAGTTCCGAGACTTCACCCATTGTTCCTCAAAGCAAAGGCAATTTCGGAATAGAGAAGGGAGCCTCTCATCATCATCTCATGTGTCTGGATGACTGGGAGAATGGTGATCCCTTTGATAGTAATAGGAAATGCAGAAAGTAGGGGCGGGGGAAAATTTCTGAGGAAATGTCACCCACAAACTCTTTCTCTATCCCAATTCTCATCTAATAAGGAAAGATGATAATTCTAGTTTTACTTCTCAAATTCTTCCTTCTTGATTCAGAGAATATAGATCTAACTCTTCCTAGAGAAGAAATGAAAATCACTGTTAGACTGAGGGAAATTGATCCAGAGCAAAATAGATTTGCCTTTTCTGTGCTTTTCTCTCTCTTAGGTATGACTCCTACTCCTTTACAAGTATACAGGGTCTTCATATTATTTCTACTCTCCCTATGATGGAATCCATCAATTCTTAACTAAAAATCTTACTTTTTGCAAGAAGACTCTTCTGGTCCCCCATGATGCTACTCCCTTTCCTCCGAGATTATCTCTAATTAGACTGCATATACACAGATCTATCTGTATCTGTCTATCTATCTATCTATCTATCTATCTATCTATCTATCTATCTATCTATCTATTTATCTATCTCGTTTTGTACATACTTGTTTTCCCCATTAGAATGTGAGTTCCTTGAGAGTAACCTTGATTTGAGTGAAAATGTCTCCCTTTGAAACAAATATAGTCAAGTCAAGCAAACCTATCATTGCCATGGTTGCTCAGTTTGCATCTCACGTAGTAGGAAACCCTACTTATATCTGCAAACATTTTAATTCAGAAAAGAGCAAGCAATGAAGAGGAATGGTTGGGTATCCCCTAAGAACTACTGTTCCAATGATCTGACCACTTTTCCATGTCTCCCAGTTCTCATTCCCACTGAAAACATCATACCTGAAATAAAGTCAGTGATATTTGTTTGTCCTTCATTTTCTTTTTTATGTATGTATTTATTTATTCTTATTTTGTACAAATAATGTTTTTTATACATTAATAAAACATTCTTGTTTAAGAGTAAACATAATACCCCTCCCCCCAAAATATAGACCTGCATGCATGATAAAGTAAAGGGGAGAGAAAAATTAAAATTAAAACTAAAAAAAAAATAATAGTAATAATATTAGGTTTGGCCAGGTGGCACCGGTGAATGGAGCACCAGCCCTGGAGCCAGGAGCACTCGAGCCCAAATATGGCTTCATATACCCAACAATCACCCAACTGTGTGACCCCATGCAAGCCACCCCATTGCCCTGCAAAAACCAACCCCCCCCAAAATAAAATAGCAATAATAATAATAATAATAATAATAGTAGGGGTGGCCGGGTGGCTGAGAGAGCACTGGCTCTTGAGCCAGGAGCACCTGGGTCCAAATCTGTCTTCAGACACCCAACAATCACCCTGCTATATGACCTCAGGCAGGCCACCCAGCCCCATTTGTCCTGCACCCCCCAAATAATAATAATAATAATAATAATAATAGTAATAATAATAAATGTGCTTCAGTCTGGGTTCCAACACCACCAGCTCTGTCGTGGGTGGATCACATTCTTTAGGATAAATCCATCACAAAAGTTACTTCCATATTTTTCCACCATTGCCATTGCTGATTGCAATGCCCTCCTTTTGTATTTCTCCACTACTGTGTACTATATTTTCTCTCTCCTTTCATTCTGTCTCTGCTGTAGGGTAGCTGAGTGGCACAGCAGATGGATCCCCGGCCCTGTGGCCAAGAGGCTCCGAGCCCACATACCACCCCTTAGGCCCAGCATCCACCCGGCCCTGTGGTCCCAGACAGGCCATCCAATCCCAGCTCCTTACAAGAAGTAAAAAAGAAAATGTGTTATATCTGACCACTCTCCCCCCATGGACCATCCTTTTCTCCATCACTCACATCCTCCCCTTCCCCCTGTCCCCCCCCCCTCCTTCTTACTCCAGATGTCTATACCCCGTTGAGTATATTTGCTGTTTCCTCTCCTAGCCATCTCTGATGAGAGCAAAGGTTCCCTCATTCCCCCTTGCCTCCCCCTTCCATATCATTGCAATAGCTCATTGCAACAAAGAAAAATCTTATTATATGAAATATCTTAGCCTAGTCCTCCTCTCCTTTTTCTTTCTCCCATTATATTTCCCTTTTATCTAGTGACTCCATTTTTACACCACAATATAGCTTCAAATTCAGCTTTCTCCTGTGCTTCATCTATAAAAGCTCCTCCTACCTGCTCTATTAAATGAGAAGGTGCATATGAGTTTTATCAGTGTTACTTTTCTATACAGGAATACATGCAGTTCATCATCATTAAGTCCATCCTATTTTCCCCCTCTCCTCCATTCTCTATGCTTCACCTGAGTCCTGTATTTGAAGATCACACCTTCTATTCAGTTCTGGCCATTCCAACAGGAACATTTGAAATTCCCCTGGTTCATTGAAAGTCAATCTTTTTCCCTGGAAGAGGACATTCAGTTTTGCTAGGTAGTTGATTCTCGGTTGCATTCTAGGCTCTTTTGCCTTCCAGAATATTATATTCCAAGCCCTATGAGCTTTTTTTTAGTATTTTAAATTTATGTTTATTAAAGATATTATTTGAATTTTACATTTTCCCCCCTTCTTGTTTCCCTCCCCACCCCCCCCAGAAAGCACTCTGTCAGTCTTTACTTTGTTTCCATCTTGTGCCTTGATCCAAATTGGGTGTGATGAGAGAGAAATCATATCCTTAAAGAAGAGAAGTCTAAGAGGTAACAAAATCAGACAATAAGATATCTGTTTTTTCTAAATTAAAGGGAATAGTCCTTGCACTTTATTCAAACTCCACAGCTCCTTATCTGGATACAGATGGTACTCTCCTTTGCAGACAGCCCAAAATTGTTCCCGATTGTTGCACTGATGGAATGAGCAAGTCCTTCAAGGTTGAACATCACTCACATGTTGCTGTTAGGGTGTACAGTGTTTTTCTGGTTCTGCTCATCTCACTCAGCATCAATTCATGCAAATCCCTCCAGGCTTCCCTGAAATCCCATCCCTCCTGGTTTCTAATAGAACAATAGTGTTCCATGACATACATATACCACAGTTTGCTAAGCCATTCCCCAATGGAAGGACATTTACTGGATTTCCAATTCTTTGCCACCACAAACAGGGCTGCTATAAATATTTTTGTACAAGTAATGTTTTTACCCTTTTTCCTCATCTCTTCAGGGTATAGACCCAGTAGTGGTATTGCTGGGTCAAAGGGTATGCACATTTTTGTTGCCCTTTGGGCATAGTTCCAAATAGCTCTCCAGAAAGGTTCGATGAGTTCACAGCTCCACCAACAATGTAGTAGTGTCCCAGATTTCCCACAACCCTTCCAACAATGATCATTATCCTTCCTGGTCATATTGGCCAATCTGAGAGGTGTGAGGTGGTACCTCAGAGAAGTTTATTTTGCATTTCTCTAATAATTAATGATTTAGAGCATTTTTTCATATGGCTATGGATTACTTGATCTCCTCATCTGTAAATTGCCTTTGCATATCCTTTGACAATTTTTCAATTGGGGAATGGCTTTTTGTTTTAAAAATATGACTCAGTTCTCTGCATATTTTAGAAATGAGTCCTTTGTCATAATCATTAGTTGTAAAGATTGTTTCCCAATTTACTACATTTCTTTTGATCTTAGTTACATTGGTTTTATCTGTGCAAAAGCTTTTTAATTTAATGTAATAGAAATCATCTAATTGGTTTTTGCCCTATGAGCTTTTAATGTAGTTGCTGCTACGTCCTGTGTGATCCTGACTGCAGCTCCACCATATTTGAATTGTGTCCTCCTGGCTGCTTGTAATATTTTCTCTTTAACTTGGGAGTTCTGGAACTGGGCTATAATATTCCTGGGGGTTGGTTTTTTTTTTTTGGATCTCTTTCTTGGGGAGATCAGTGGATTCTCTCCATTTCTATTTTGCCCTCTGCTTCTAAGATATCAGGGCAATTTTCCTATAGTAATTCTTTAAAAATGATGTCAAGGCTCTTTTCCTGATCATGACTTTCAGGTATTCCAATAATTTTTAAATTATCTTTCCTAAATCTTTTTTCCATATCAGTTGTTTTTTTAATGAGGTATTTCACATTTTCTTCTAATTTTTCATTCTTTTGGTTTTGTGTTCTGATTTCTCATAAAATCAGCAATCTCCCTCAGTTGTATTCTTTGTCTGAAGGATTTGTTTTCCTCAGAGAACTTTTTTTTAAAAGATTTTTTTCAAAGGCAATGGGGTTAAGTGGCTTGCCCAAGGCCACACAGCTTGGTAATTATTAAGTGTCTGAGGCTGGATTTGAACCTAGGTACTCCTGACTCGAAGGCCAGTGCTCTATTCACTGCACCACCTAGCCGTCCCTTCAGAGAGCTTTCTTATCTCCTTTTTCAAACCGGCCAGTTCTGCTTTTTAAAGCATTCTTCTCCTCAAATAACTTTTTTTTTAGTTTAGTTTAGTTTTGTTTTTTTTTTTTTGCAAGGCAATGGGGTTAAGTGGCTTGCCCAAGGCCATACAGCTAGGTAATTATTGTCTGAGGCCGCATATGAACTCAGGTACTCCTGACTCCAGGGTGGGTGCTCTATCCACTGCGCCACCTAGCCGCCCCCTCCATAACTTTTTGAACTGCTTTATCCATTTGACTTATACTGGTTTTTTAGCATGTTATTTTCTTCAGCATTTTTTTGAATCTCCTTGACTAAGCTGCTGACTTCATTTTCATGATTTTCCTGCATATCTCTCATTTTTTCCCCAATTTTTCTTCTATTTCCCTCACTTGATTTTCAAAGTCTTTTTTTGAGCTCTGTCATTGCCTGAGCCCAGTTTTTGTTTTTCTTGGAGTCTTTAGATGCGGAAGCTTGTACTTCCTCATCTTCAGACTGAGTGTTTTGATTCTTCTTGGGATCACAGGCAAAGTATTTCTCAATGGTATTCACCTTTTTTTCTCTGCTTACTCATTTCCCCAGCCTGTGCCTGGTTTTGGGGTGCTTCCTGAGATTTTCAGTGTGTGAGGCTCTGTCTTCCCTCCTGGTCTTGAATGATCACAGGCTCACCCCTCTGCCATGGGGCTGAGGTGGCGGGGCCCTGCTGTTCTATGGGGGGCCTAGTCTGTGACCAGAATCTGAATGTGGTCAGAGCCCAGAGTCCTATTCCAGGGGCAGAGGACAGATCTCTGCAGTCTCTCTCCACTCCCCTCCCTAGGCTCAGCATACTCATGCCCTGGGGGCTCCTGCTTACTGGCTTCTGCTTCCCGTTCCTGGATCTGGGCTGCCACAGCCACACTGTTTGCTGAGTGCCCTGAGGGCTGGGCTTCACATGCTCATTCTGGCAAAGGTACCCCCCCTTCCCCCAAGTTGTGCTTGGTGCTCCCTGGGGTGTAAGTCAGGAAATTCCCCAGATGATGTGAGCTGTGGCTCCCAGTGCCCTGGGGCTGCCTCCAGGAGGCTGAAGTTCCTTGGCTCTGGTGGGCCACCCCTCTGGTGGGCCACCCCTCTGATCCTGTGGAGCCGAGCCTTTCTACTGTTTTCCAGGTTCCCTTGGTTTGAAGAACTGCCTCACTGGGTCCCTCTGTGAATTTTGTCTCTTGAAAATGTAGTTAGAGTCCTTAGCTTACAAGTTTTAAGAGAGAGTGCCTAAGCGATGAACTTCTCTTGTCGCCATCTTGGCTCTGCCCCCCTTGTCCTTCATTTTCAAAGAAGACCATGATATCGGGGAGGTGATGCTATGACACATGAATTGGATTTGAGTAAGGGGGTGCTGTGCTCAGTCACCAGTCTCACTTTCTCCTCTGGAGTCATCTGGGTCCAGTGGCCAAATATGGAGAAGGATGAATAGAGATGGTCTTGGATGTGAGGAAATCAGGGTTAAGTAACTTGTCCAAAGTCACATAGCTAGCAAGGGTCAAATGTCTGAGGCTGGATTTGAACTCAATGGGATTAATAAGAAGGAACTTGAGAAACTAGGTTCAGAGGCCATAGATTTTGCTGCCTGAGATGTGTTACCCCATGAGGCTGCTCTTTGGTATAACTTTAAAGTTAAGACAAATTTTCTGTATTCTCTTTGTGTGATTCAGGGATACTTAGGAATACCTTATAGTGAGGAGAATATTATTTAGGAAGATGCTTTTTTCCCTAGACATCTCTCAATTGGCTTGATTTTTTCCCCAGCATTTGATATGAGGTTGTGTGTGAATGTGTAAGTGGAATAATCCACCTGAAATCACTGGCTTGTTGTTTCATTTTCTATGTACCTCACCTAGCCAGTCTGGACTTTGGGAGTCAGGGTTTGACTTACTTCCTTAACGTAGGGCAGCAGGTGAACCTTAATTGTCTTCTGACTGCACCCTTGCTAGCTTCTATGTAGGTACCATTGGTTTCGAGATCTCGGAAATGTAAATATCTCAAGTGATGTCACAAGAGATTAAATAACATTTCTTTCCCGAACTTTTAGTATTTCTCAGAATTGCAGTCATCAGTCATTCTAAATGTCCAAGGTCACAAAATCAGTCAACCAGCTGACTGTTCCCAGGGCCCTAAGATCTGCTGATCTGAAGACAAATGCAGGTGACCTTCATGTGTCTGTGAGCTGTTTGATGCTCTCTGGGGTGTAGGTCAGGTTCTTCTAAGTACAATATGGGAGCACCTTGGTGGCACGGTGGATTAAGGATTGGTTCTGAAGTCAGGGAGACCTGAGTTCAAATCCAACCTCCAATACTTAATAGCTTTGTGATCCTGGGCAAGTCACTTAACCTTTGTCTGCCTCAGTTTCCTTTCCTGTAAAATGGGGATAATGATAAAATAGTATCTGGTGTTGTTAGTATCATATGAGATCATAGTGGTAAAGTGCTTAGCATTGTGTCAGACAAATTGAGTATTTAATAAATCTTATTCCATCCGTCCATTCAATATTTGACAACTTTTTCTATAGTAGAGTCAAAATAATGACAGTATGCTGGCATGGAAGGAGTAAGTCAGTCAGCAAATAAACCTTTATTAAGTGTTTACTATTCACCAGACACAATGCTAAATTCTGGAAGATTACAACAAGAGAAAATCCTTTCCCTCACAATCTAGTGGGGGGAGACAACTATCAAATATATACAAGGATCTACAGCATATGTGGAGGAAAAATATGAAATGATTAAGAGAAGATAAGTCACTAGAATTAAGAAGGGTTAGGAAAGATTTCTTAGAAGATGAGATTTTGGTTGGGACTTAGAGGAAGTCAGGGATGGCAACAGGGAGGAAGAAGGAGAGCATTTCAAGCATGGGGGACAGCCAGAGGAGTCTCGACTGAGAGATGGAGTCCGGGGAGTCTTGGCCATCAAGAACTTGGTCTACTGCCAGCCTGGGCATGGTCTCTCCACCTCTGGTGCCTTGAGTTTCCTTAATCGTATAACTTCTTATGTGTTATATGTGAGACTTACCAGTCAGTAAGAGGACACATTTATCCACTTAATTCGTTGGCATATTAAGTAAAATGTCAAAAAAGGATTTCTCCTCTCTTTTTCTTCCCCAAGTCTCTGCATAATGTAGTTACCATATCATGACAAATGAGGTAGGGTAAATATGTAAGGCGTGATCATGGCTTCAGTCCTCTTTATAACCTGCACTCTTCCTATTTTTTCAGCCTTCTTTTACTTTACTTTATTTTTAATTTATGGAATAAAACAAGAATTTCCATGGTATAGTCCAATAAAAAAGAATTTTATATGAAACTGCAACTTTTATATTCATTTTAAATATATATTTATAAACTACATAATACAATTATTATATGGATTTCTTTCTTTCCCTTTTTTCTCTTCCCCCTTTGCTCTAGAGACGGCTATCATTAGACACACACACAGACACACATATGAAATCATTCAATATATCTATTCATTCTTTCTCTGGAGATGTCTTCCTCTATGTACTTTGCAGTTAATTTGGGTATTGTTAGGATCAAAATGACTTAGTTGCTTTAGGCTGTTTTAAAAACAATAGTGCTGTTACTATCTACAATATTTTCTTAGCTCTGTTCATTTTACTCTTTCTTATTTCTTGAAAACCTATCTTTGCTTTTCTACGATCATGAAGCTTATTATTTCTTACACTTTACTCTTTTCCTCACACTCTACACACCAGTGACACTAGCATTCTTCTTGTTCCCATTGGCTATTTGCCCTGGTTGCCTCTCCCCATCCTTGGAATGCTCTTCTTCCTCACGTCCACCTCCTGGTTTCCCAGACTTCCTTCAGGTCAAATCCTTCGGTAAGAAATCTTTCCCAATTCCCCTAATATTGTCTCTTTCCTCTGACTGTTAGTACTCTATGTTTTGTTGAATTCCTGGCATGTTGTTTCCCCTATTAGATTGTGAACTCCTTGAGGGCAGTAAATATTTGTTTGTTGGTTTGTTTGCTTTTATGCTAATATTCTTAAATTTTTTTCATTTTCTCTTTTCTCTTTAATCTGTGGAATGAAACAAACACTTCCACAACATAGTATAATAATAATTTTTTAAAAAATGATTACACACGAAACTTAAAATCTATTATGGACAAATTTGCTGTTCCTAAGGACATGTGCAGGGGCTCCTTTTGCCTTTCCTTCATTTAACAGAGTGTTTGGCAGGCAGTCAACACTAAATAAATGATTATTGCTTTATTGATGCAGAGGAAATATGAGCAGCCAGGAAACATGCATGAAGGGGACACCCCAAGGACATGCACGATCAAGGAGATGCATCTCTGCTATTTTCCAGGCTGCTGGCATCACTGCTAATACCACTGAACTGCTCTTAACAGTTTGTTACTGAGCCTTGAGTTGTCTTTTCTGTCTGTGTCTGCTAGTCTCAGTTCTCTTTCTCATTTTCTGGTCTTCAGCAGTTTGAAACTATCTTTTGGGCAAATTATTAGGATGAAGCAACCAGAAAATCTGTCCCTTACTACAGTAGGCTGAGTTCTTTTGAACTACTGTCTAGGCTATAAAGTAATAACATAAATAAATAAAGTAACCACACATTACAAAGATAAACAAACCTGTCAGAGCATCCTCAGATTAGTTATGTTAATTTGACTTTCTATATCTGGGGTTAATTCGAAGTCCATATTCTAAGACAATCACTTGACTTAGGGTTAGAAAATTTCATACAACACCCTTTCAATTTCTTTTTTTTAGTTTTTTGCAAGGCAATAGGGTTAAGTGGCTTGCCCAAGGCCACACAGCTAGGTAATTATTAAGTGTTTGAGACTGGATTTGAACCCAGGTACTCCTGACTCCAGGGCCTGTGCTTTATCCACTGTGCCACCTAGGCGCCCTCCCTTTCAATTTCTGATGAGGATTATGTGGCACCCCTCATCTCCTCCCCTCCCCAAAATCCCAAAGAACCTTACAGAACCTCTGCCTAAAAGACCCCCCTAGAGAATTTGGTTGACCTATTAATCCCAACCAGCTCACAAGAACCTCTGATTACTAAGCAAATGAGACTGAGCTGGAACCTCAGCTGAAGGAAGAAGGCAAGGCCATAGTCCTCATTACCTTGTTCCACATTCATGCTTCTCATATCTATTTTCCAGAAATAAATAATCACACCCCCCCATTTTGGTTTTCTTCTTTTTTTTTTCAACACTCCCTTTTATTTATAACAACTGATGGTTTTATCTCAGTACATCCTTGTACTTATTTTTGGAAAGTATTGAAGATTTTGTTTATTAGTGTCAGAAAAGCAAACATTTTACTTTATATTTTTTTCTATATTCAGTAGGATTTCAATAGGCGCAATCAGGGTTTTTTTAAGTATGATTTTTTTTGGCTTTTTTGAAAGACTATGGGGTTAAGTGACTTGCCTAAGGTCACACAGCTAGGTAATTATTAAGTGTCTAAGGTCATATTTGAACTCAGGTCCTCCTGATTCCAGGACTGGTGCTCTATCCACTGTGCCACCTAGCTTCCCTTAAAGTATAATTTTTAAAGGAGAGTTTCAGCTGAACATGATTAGCCTGAGATTTGTTACTGTTAGATTATATATACTTCAGTTTTTTCACTTTCTTCTTGGTGAAGATGAAACTTCTAAAAATACTATTAATAGAATATTCAATTTGAAGTTTTTTAAAATTAAATTTCCATAGCATAATAGTGAGATATTTACACTGATCCATCCTTATATAATTTCCATCATTCTTCTGTCATTTATATTTAGGTGTGTGACTCAGAACTCCAACTGTGAGCTCACTTTTACCAGGCTCACTTATATGGTCATAGTATTACAGGTTTGGAGCCAGGAGAGACCTCAGAGGCCATTAATCCAATCCCCCCCAGTCTTGAAGATGAAAAGAAACTGAAACCTGAGAGGTTAAAGGTACCAATTTGGGCGCCTCTCCCTAATAAGAGTTTCTATAAACTTTCTTCATCCCCACTCAAGACTCAGGCCCTGGGGATATTCCGAATTTAGCATATTTGTCTTTCACCATTCAGAGTTTTCAGTTTTACTGTGTGAGGCAGACAAATAATAAATGCAAGTAGATGAGGCTTCCTTGCTTTGGAGGGGGGCAGAGAGAGAAAAAGAAAGAAAGAGAGAGAGAGAGAGAGCGAGAGACAGAGACAGACAGAGACAGACGGACAGAGAGACAGATAGAGATAGAGACAGAGACAGACAGAGAAACAGAGAGACAGAGAGAGAGAGAGAGAGAGAGACAGAGACAGAGACAGAGACAGAGACAGAGAGAGACAGAGGGAGAGATGGGGGGTGGCGGTCAGAAAATACATGGAGAGTGAATAACTTCACCTTCACCAGGTCCCAAAGAAGCTCAGGGCAAGTATATCTAGGAAAACAGTAAATTCTGTGTAGCAGAACACTTCTTCAGCATGTTCAGTGGGCCAGAGAAGGCTCTAGCTACTCGCATTATATTCATTCAGAGTAAGGACCTTGACTTCCTATTTACTGGATCCCGGGATCTTGGAAGTACTCTCTCCACCATCAGTAATAATAACTGACATCTAGAGTGTTTACCACATGAGCTAACCACTTTTTCATTATTATCTCATTTGATCCTCAACACCACTCTGGGAGGTAGGCAGCTTTATTATCTCCATTTTATAGATAAGGAAACTCAGAAATGGAGATCAAGGGACTTGCCCAGGGTTACATCAGTAGTGACAGTCTGAAGCTAGATTTAAACTCAAATTTTCCTGTCTCCAAGTCTAGCTAGAATGACTGAAAAATGACTGAAACCACACACACTCACAGAAGCAGACACAAACAGACACACACAAAGAGCTGCCTGTCCTCTTCCCAGGAGGCAAGTCCGTGACCCTGACCCCATTCATGCTAGTGGCACATAAAGGAATGGAGAAAAACATGTCTACTTCGCCCTGGCTCTTAGCAAATAGATGATGAAGCTCCTTTCAAGGGACACAGACCTTCAGAACATCTAGAACGTCTGCCCAGTTGGATAGTAGAAGAGACTTGGGAAGCCCATGGCCCTATTTCCATGGGTCCATCGCTACATGTCTTGGCCCCATCTGAACCAAACCTATAGGGGAACTCAGAGCAGGCTTCCTTTTCTTGTGGAAGTTTGCTTCTATGATAATGAAAGCAATCTCTACCTAGGCCCCTGCAGTCAGTGAAACCTTGCCTTGCTTCCCTAGATTGTCAGCAGGTGGTTATCTGGAGCTGCTTCAGGGACCCAGGGTCTTCCACTGATAAGAGGGGAGCCCCTTAAGAGGACCCAACTCTATTTTCCTATCTGAGCTACTGAACTGTCTTTAAATAGAACTGCATCAGCTTTGAGAATAAAAGTGAATCAAAAATGCTCATCAGTGGTCTCCTATGTCCCTCTCTTGTCTCTTAGTACTCTCCCCCGTGGGTGACCCCCAACCTCCTCCCTTTCCTGGCCCACTGAAGTCCTGTCCTACCATCTCAGGCATGTAGAATACATTTCAGTATAGTACACTCAGAAATTTTATTTTCAAATTATTTTCAAAGGTGACTATAAATTGCTTGTTCAATCTCTCCCAGTGAGGTGTTTAAAAAATAAAGTACTGGGTTTGGAGTCAGGAAGGGCCAGATTCAAATCATTCCATAGACTCCATGAAACAAACCCATTAACCTCACTCAGCATCAGTTTTTCTTATCTGTATATGGGGATAAAATTTGTAACTTTTCACCTTCAAATCTTTCCTCAAACCTTTCCTCCTTCAAATCTTTTACTTACTAGCAGTGTGACCCTGGGCAAATCCCCTCATTTCTCTCAACCTCAGTTTCCTCATTTTATAATGGGGATTATAATACTACCTGCCATCATAGGTAGGATGTTGCAAGGATTAAATGAGCTAACATATGAAAAGTACTTGGAAAACCTTAGAACGCCATAGCAACATATTATTATTATAAAGGATAGTATTTTTATTTATTAAAAAAACTAAATAAAATAAAAACAACTAAATGTTGAGATTCAACAAGTAAACTTTACTATGAAACAGACTTAGTAAAGGACTCCTTTTATTTTTTTGAGAAAAAAGTTTACAATAAATACATTAAGGTAGAAACAAGAAAGATCGAGGGCATCTTTTCCTTTAACTGCTCCCTTTACTCTTTTTTTTTTTTTTACAACTTTTCAGTTTTATTTTCTTGACTAAAATCTTATCTTTTCAGCAGGGTTTTTTTTCCTAAACCCACCTCCTTGACGGAAGACCTTTAAGGTCTGGTGAGATGCCTCCTCTTATGACTGACATTTTAACTTTTTTTGTCTCTATCTGCTAGAATCCATGGGGATCTGGGGACTGAGACATAGAAACCCAAGTGACCCTGGAAGTCAACCATGAATATAATATTGGTTAGTTTTTAACGTGATCATTGGCAGCATCTTGGAATCCTAGGCTGGAGGGTGGAAGAAAGGAACAGGAGGGCGAATAGGTCAAACAATTAGAAGTGTGATGGGAGCAGCTTCAGCAGCATCACCATCTGGGAGAGTGATGGGACCACTCACTTCAGGGTAACTGAGTCACTAGACTTTTTCCTCCTCTCTTTTGCATCAGAACTTTCCCAG
The DNA here is from genome assembly GCF_037893015.1 of Macrotis lagotis. Lineage (NCBI taxonomy): Eukaryota > Metazoa > Chordata > Mammalia > Peramelemorphia > Peramelidae > Macrotis > Macrotis lagotis. Next base: position 14,469,735 of record NC_133660.1, on the reverse strand, counting down.
AGATAGAAGTATGGGACATCTCCAATAACTTGGGGTTTCTGAAACTGAGAAAGTCATTCCAGTTCCCCAGCAGGCTCTTAATACTAAGGGAGAAGACTTCTTGCTCATAAGTGTGTGTCTGGATACCCCTAAATAGACTTAATACCTTTGCCTCCCTATGCCATCTCCTTCCTCAAGCCTTTCCTGTTTCCCCTAGGTGAAAGTGAACATTTCCCTCTCGAATTTTCTCATAATACTTTGGCTCTCTTGATTGTCACAGTCACATTCTGCATTGTTTTGATCCTACATGAGATTTTAAACTCCTTGAGAGCAGGGACTACATTATTTTTCATTTTTGAATGCTCCGAGGAAACTTTGTTTGTCCAGTCTGGCTTAGTGTCTTTTTTAAAAATAATATTTTATTTTTTCCTTCAATTGTATATAAAAACAATTAGCATGGTATCTTGAATAAATCTTAGATTGTAAATAAATTCTTCATCTCTATTTTGTGACTTGAGAGAATGGGCTGTCTATTCTCAAGTGTGTCTCCTACCAGCCTACCAATTCCTCCCCTTCCCCCCCTTAAAATTATTCCTTCAGATTCTACGGTGAAAGTTAGATCATTTTTCCCTTTCAAAAGAAGGCAATTAAAATTTTCTAAAATTTTATTTATTTATAGATTTGTTTATTATAAATTACTTATTTATAAAATTATTTAATGAACAAAGATGACTTCATCTGATAAATTGATCATTCAATTCATGTGTTCTTTTCAAATAAGTAAATTAAAATTAAGGATAGCTCTTCTAAGTCTAGCCACCTCAACAGGAGCGTGTGCTATGGAAAGGGCCCCTTGATTCCTGGATGTTAGTGGGGCAGAAAATGGGACATCTGAAGAGAGTGTACAAAGGAGGGTGATCACTGAAAGGATGGGTCTTGAAATCAAGAATTTTGGGTCAAAGGCCTCCTTATTCTGACACATAATGACCACTGCAAGTCATTTAATCTACCTCTGACTCAAACAATTTCCTTATTCTGTAAATTGCAGGAGAGATGCAAGTTTGCTTGGTGGAAGGAGTTCCTACACCCCAAATCTATGAAGTAACAGTTGTAGATTTTTTAAAAAGTATAATTAATTTAAAAACTCAATGACCTTGTGCCCTTGGTTACAATTTTAACACTAACAAAAATTTATGAATCCAATACTATGATCATGAACTTTTTTATAATAAAGAGGATTTCTAGTTATTAATATTTCTTGTTGAAAATACACTTATGAGTTATAATTTCTTGGCAAATAATTTACAAACATTTATGATTTATTAAATTCTTTTGCTAAACTAATTATTAACTTGTTAAAAGAACTTGTAAGTATATATGTGGAAAGAAATCTATCTTAATCCTATCTGTGTTATACTTTATCATCTAAAATTATTACATGTAAAAAGATTAGTGGAATAAATATTTTGACTGTCAGCAAGAAGGATAAAGTTCATTAAAATTTAATCAAGATACATTGAAATGGGTGATTTTAAAAAATGTTGCTTTTATAACATTCCAGAATCAAGAGAAAGTAAAGGTAAAATATATAGCATTGAACCTTGCAAACACATACACACATTCACACACACACACACACACACACACACACACATACATGCTCACGAACACAAACCCACAAACTTCACAAACACATACAAACACCATTCAAATACACACCCTTCATTCCTATTCTTCTAGTGAGTCCAAAACTCTGCTAAAGAACTGAACAATTCATCCCTGATATCTCAGTTACAAAATTTTGTAAGATACAATGTGCTATCTCTGACTCTGTTGTCTTCTTTTGCTGTTGAGCTTCTGGTAAGTATTGATAAAGAAGGGGAGTGAACAGGGCCCCAAAATGATTTTGAGGGAATAGAAAAAGCTGTGGTTATAAACTGTTTTGCCTTGTAGGGATGTGGTAGTATCAGGTTTAGATTAAATACTATTGTTTACAGCTGAAATTGATTTTGCTTTTTTACTTTATTTTCCCACTAACATTAATCTGAATAAACTTGTGTTCTTTAGAGCATGAAACTAGGAGTCAGAAATCTCAATTGTTTCATTTAGTTGGTTAATCTCTGTTTCTTGGATCTGTCAAATACAAATTCTCATCATATTGAGAGACATAGCTCAATAGCTCACCTACAATAAGTTAGAGAATGGATTTAATAGTCTGTGAAACTACAAGATTAAGATTTGTTGGAAAATAGCAATGATTGAGATAGCAGGAGGATCATTTGAGACTGGAGATTAAGTTTTCAACAGAATGATCATGAGGATACCAATTGCCTGCCCGGTGCCTCAGTTTTCAGTCTTGTGGGGTGTGAACCAAAATAAAACAAAACAAAACACCAAATTGTAAAACTCAAAATAAATAAAACCCTTTCTAAAATTAAAAAAAAAAACCCACCAAACCAAACATGCAGTATTTTCCCTACCTTAGAGGAATAATCTTAACACCTTAATAATTTAAGACTATACTAAAACTTTTGGTATATCCTGTATAATACAAAAATAACATAATCATAGATTATAGATTTAAAGGTGGATCATAGGATAATCTTACCAAGAAAACCCCAAATAAGGTCATGAAGAGTTGGGTAAGACTGTATTGGCTGAGCAACAGCAACAACAGCAGCAACAACAACATAGGATGAGCATGAGCCAGCCAGGTGCTGCAGCGGAGAGAGCACCAAGAGTCAAGATCAAAGTTCAAATCCAGTCTCAGATAGTATTTGCGTGACTTTGGGCAAGTCACTTAATTCCTGTATGCTTCAGTTCCTCATCTGTAAAAATGAGGACTCATTGGAAAAGAATATGGTAAAGAGAAACCACTCCAGTGTCTTTGCCAAGAAAACCCCATGCTCAAGTTCATAGTGTCACAAAGAATTGGACATGACTAAACAATAATAGCTTAAAATAAAGGATTTAGATAAAGAAAGAATCAGAGAGGTCATCATAATCTAATCCCTTCATTTTAGAGATTAGGAACCTGAGGGTTAAGTGATTTGCTGAGAGTTACAAGAGTAGTCTTTGAGAGACTTGAGATTTGAAACTAAGGTCTCTGATGGCAAATCTAAGCCCCATACAAAATGTGCATATTGTGTTCTGCTGTAAGTACTTATAATAACTTGTACTTAAAATACCTATCTATGTAAAATTATTTATATTAGAACAATCAAAACTTTTTTCCTTTATAGTCCTCTTCTGAGGAAGTATCTTAACAGGAGGGTAATAGTGGGTTCATAAAATTTATGCTTGAGAATTACAAGCTTTGACAGATACTATGAAACTTTGAGCTTAGATCCAGTATATAGGTTGCTCAAGGGTCCAAGTAACTATGTCTATAATCAATTATTCAGAAGACTGACTGTGAGGACCTATTCATTTTTTAAAAAATTAGTTAACTTTAAAATCACCATAAATATCTTTCCCTTCCACTGGCTCTTCATAAGAGAATAATTTTTTTTTAGGTTTTTTTTCTTAGGGTTTTTTTTTTTTTTTGCAAGGCCATGGGGTTAAGTGGTTTGCCCAAGGCCACACAGCTAGGTAATTATTATGTGTCTAAGTCTGGCTTTGAACTCAGGTACTCCTGACTCCAGGGCCGGTGCTCTATCCACTGCACCACCTAGCCGCCCCCCCCATAACAGAATAATTTAAAAATAAAAAACCCTTCACAATTAATATACATAGTTCAGCAAAGCAAATTTCTACATTAGCTATATCCAAATGTTTATATATCATTCTGCATTTTAAGGCTACTTACCTCTTGGGCAAGAGATACCATGTTTCTCCAGTGCTCTGGACTCATGGTTTGTTACTGCATTGATTAGAGTATAAAAGTCTTTCAGAGTTATTTTTCTCTAGAATATTATTATCATTGAAAAAATTGTTCTAGTTCTGCTCAGTTTACTCTGCGTTAGTTCATAGAGGTCTTTCCAGTTTCCCCTCAGTTTATGATGACTATTTCATTGCATTTATATTTAGCCATCCCCTTAATAAGCAGATACTCACTTAGTTTTCAATTTGGGGCAGCTATGAAAAGAATTATGTGGTCAATAATTAAGAATAATTGAGAAAATCATCCAAACTATTCCATTTCTTAGCAAAACAGGCACAATAAATTGGTCACTGGACTCCTCAAATGCCCAAAGACTCTGAGAGCAGAAAGAAAGATTTTTATTATTTAAAAATTAAAAGACATTATTTAAAAACAACCAAATAAGGCCAATTAATTAAAAGCAAATAATCAGGATACAAAAATTAGCTAATTTGATTTCTAATTGGAGGAAAGAGTAGGGAGACAGTGAACAGGTGCAATTACCTGAAATCAGAAAAAGAGGTATCCTGACCACCTGCCCCTCCCCCCACCAATGTCTTCAAACAAGCCAAGGAACATTTAGACAGTATCTGATTGATCAGTTTGGATCAGTTTTCAAATAAGACTATAGTTTGAGATGTAAGATTGTGAGAAAGTTCCTTGCATCAATCTTCATATCTGACTGGGGTTCTGGTCACCATAACCTAGGTCCTTAGTCGAAGGTCTCTCAGCAGGAGGTAAAGGTGATCCAGTTCATCAGGCATGCAGTTTTTGTACATATAGGTCCTTTTCCTCTGTCTTTGATTTCTTTGGTATAGATCATAGTTCCAAAATCATTTTCAGACTAGCCAGGCCATCAACAATGCCTCTTTCCCTTAGTTCTTCCAACAATCATCACTTTCTTCTTTTGTCATCTTTGCCATTATTTTTGCGATCTAAAGAATGAGAGTTGAAATCTCAGAGATGTTTTAATTTGTATTTCTCTAATTAATAATGATTTAGAGCATTTTTCATATCGTTTTTGAAAGCTAGAATTTCTTCTTTTGAAAATGTCCTGTTCATACACTTAGACATTTATCTACTGAAGAATGGCTCAGTCTTAAAAATTTCAATCAGTTCCTTTTACATCTTGGATATGAAACTTTTATCAGAGACATTTGCTGGTGTTCCTAGATACTTGTTTCCCTTTCATTGTTAACTATGTAGAATTTGTGCAAAACTTTTAAATTTGATATAAGCAATATAGTTACTTTTATCTTCTGTGATCCTCTCCGTCACTTGTTTAATTGGAAAGTTTAGTCATATTTATAGTTTTAAAAGTGAATTTCTTCCTTATGTTTCTAATTTGCTAATGACATGACCTTTTGTATCTAAGTCAGCTTTCCAGGGTTGTTCAACCCTTTGGTATCCACCTACAATTCAACTTTCACCTGTGTCTACAAGAAACTTTAGCATGCATGGTGGCCACCCCTTGATAAAACCATCTCGACAAATGGATAACCCACGTGCTGCAAACACCTTGGCGAGTTAGGGTGATATCTACCCCATACAGGTGAAAACTTCCCTTTGATGCGATGCTTGGATGACAACAATTTGTTCCAAGGGTCATGATAGCAGCAAATCTGCCTTAATTAAATACAATTTGCCCAGGAAACAAGGTGACATTGGTCCTCTTCAAAAACAAAAGATAAACAATGCCATTCCGATATAGGGTTTGAGATGCTGATAAATGATTTATTTCTGGTAAACTGCTTTCTGATTTTCCAGGCAATTTTTTTTTTGTCAAATATTGAGTCCTTATATTAGTAACTAAGGTCTTTGGATTTCTCGAATGCTATGTTATTATTTTCATTTGTTACTTTATGTGGTATAATTAATTTGTTCCAATGGCTAACCTCTATTTTTAGGTTTTTGCAAGGCAAATGGGGTTAAGCGGCTTGCCCGAGGCCACACAGCTAGGTAATTATTAAGTGTCTGAGACCGGATTTGAACCCAGGTACTCCTGACTCCAGGGCCGGTGCTTTATCCACTGTGCCACCTAGCCGCCCCTAACCTCTATTTTTAAACCAAAAAGTGTTTGAATGATTACTGTTTTAAGTAAATGTGGTTTAAGATTTGAAATTGATAGACAACCTACCCTCCCATTCTTTTTCATTATTAAGATTCTCAAATTTTGTTTATAGGAATTTTTTTATTTTTTTCCTAGCTCTATAGTAATTTGATTGGTATAGCAATGAATACGTAAATTAATTTATGAAGTGTATATTGTAGATTTTATATTGAATGAGAATTATATTTAATGATTTACTTAGGTCTTTATTTCTGTAAAGATTATTTTACATTTGGATTTATATAGTTTCTGGGTTTTATACCTTCTGATCACAACCATTTTTGAAAAAATCTATTAGGGATTAAAAATATTTGTGCAATAGGAAGAGGTATGTACATACTAATGAAAAGGAGGCATTAAAAATACTGAGAATTGATCGAGACTTTGTAAATTTGGAAAATAATATTTATTCATAATTGGAGTGGGGAATCCATACTAATTTTATGTGAATGAACAAATTACAAATATCATTAACTTCCCAATATATGTCAGTCATTATACTGGGTCTTAAATGGTACAAACTCAAAAGTGAAGGAGACTTGGTTTCAAGGAGTTTCTAGTCTAATAGAGGAATATGAAATATCTTGATCTATATGTAAATATATACACACACACACCTTCATATATGCACACACCAATCTGTGTTTATATATGTATAATATATATTTCCATAAATATTTGTGTATGTGAGAAAGAAAATGAGGGAACAAAGGTGAGATGTGTGTTTATGAACACACACACGTGTATATATATATATATATATATATATATATATGTATGTATATGGTGGAGTCAAAGTATGGTGTGTTTAACTTTGCTTGTATGTAACTTTATCTAGTATGAGTTTGGAAGGTTCCACCACAAGTTGGCCACAATAGAATCTTTGGAATGGAGCTGTCTTTCTATTTGCATAGCTCATGCTTCCTTTGTTCTGTGATTCTGCTTTGCTCTTCTTTGACGAAGGTGTCCCATGCTAGAGGTCCCATGCCAACTTTCCCCATGCCTTACTGACATTCTTCAGAGAGACTTTGAAAGTGTCATTGTACCACTTCTTCTGGCCACCAGGTGAGTGCCTGCCTAGTGTAAATTCTCTGTAAAATAGTCTCTTGGACTATTTAAAAATATGCATTTGGCATTTGGACTACACGGTCAGCCTATCAAAGTTTTGTTCATTCTTTGCTTGGCAGAGTTTGAACGCTTAGCAGTTCAGTTTGAGAAAGGACCTCAATGTCCTTTACCTTATCTTGTCAGTTGATCTGCAGAATCTTCTTATGACAATTCAAGTGGAAGCAATTCAATTTTCTGGCATGGCATTGCTAGCCTGTTCGGGTTACAGTCATTTAGCAATGAGGTCAGCACAATAACTCTGTAGATATTCATTTGGTAGACAACCTAACCAACCAGTTTCCCACAAGTTTCCCACACTTTCTTTCATATCTATCTGACTATCTATCTATCTATCTATCTATCTATCTATCTATCTATCTATCTATTCATCTACCTACCTACCTACCTATCTAGCTATCTTCTTATCCATCTATCTACCTATCTACCTACTTATTAGACTATCTATCTATCTATCTATCTATCCATATGTACAATTATGATGTATTGTATGTATGCATGGATGTTGTTGTCTAGGTCTGTGGATAGGAAATCTCTAGTAGAGATAGGAGACTATTACCAAAGCCCAGGTAAATGATGTTTAAGGCATGGACTAGAGTGGTAGCAGAGAGAATGGAAAGGCAGAGACAATTAGAGACATCAATAAACATCAGCATGTCTTGCTTTCCAGCTGGATGGGTGGGGGGAGAGTCAATGTTGATTCCAAGTTATAATTTGAAAATTAGGAAAATCTAGAGGGGGAATTGATTTTGGGAAATGTGATGACTTCAGAAGGAAAGAAAAAAATTGATCAATAATAAATGTCTAAAAATCCCAATATCTAAAGCATTAATTATTTGGTTTTAAAATAATAATTTCATTGGCTAACTTATATTGCAGCCACATTATTTGGTTTCAAAATGATAATTCCACTGACTAACATAGATGACTTATATTGCAGCCACATGCCCAATACCAAAGCCAACTACAACAGAACTGTGTTAGGAAAGGTGGATATATGGTGGCTTAATGACAATTGAAACAGTTGCTGCTGGGGGCTTGATGTTACCAATATGTCTCAAAATAAAATCCATAAATTACAAGAATAAAGTGAAATGTAAAAGAGAACAAAAGAAAAGAAAACAACAAAATAACTGAACAATTTGTAGAGGAAAAATAGAATCCAGACAAGCACATTCAGGGTCAGTGTAGCAAAGCTCTCACGCTAAATAAGTAGAATCAGCCTCTCCAACCTTTGTACTTTAACCTGGGCCTTCTGGAGATTAGCCCAATGAGTAGAAAAAACAACCTTTTCCCTTCACCCCATTTCCTGTGAATGGTTTCTGACATGTCCTTGCTCATCTCAGGGTTATATTAATGAAACCCTTCTGCTTAGTTACTTTTCAATTTTGGCTATCTTGGCAAGAGCCAACCTTGAGAATCACTCCTGTTTCCTTCAGTATTTCCTTTCTTAACCATTAGCATAATATTGATTTTTCTAACTCTGGATCAGGCAGAAGGCCAAACAGAACCATGTGAGACAGAATTAACTGAGATCCCTCTAAAGTATCCTTAGGAGCTGTATTTAAATGGATTGATTACAGGAAGATCATTATCATAACAGATTTACCCCAGACCCATCTATCCATCAGGGACCAGTCAATTCTGCTGATACCAGGCCAATGGCAGTGGTTGCAGATTTGTTTCCAGAGCCGTTTTTCTAAGTCCTGGAAGTTTCCAAGGACATAATTTAATATTTTTTGTTTCTGTTCAGTTGTGTCCTACTCTTCATGTCTACATGGGCCATACTGTCCATGGGGTTTCCTTGACAAAGCTATTGGAATAGCTTTCCATTTCCTTCTCTAATAGAGTAAACAAATGGAGGTTGAGACTTGAAGCATCATATAGCTAGTAAGTATCTGAAGTCACATTTGAACTCAGGTCTTGACTCCAGGTCTAGCACTCTATTCATTGAAACACGTAGCTGCCTTAGTTTAAAATATTTTAAGATAGAGGGGAAGTTTTTTTTAATATATAGGATCTTAGTTCTAGATTTGATAAAGATCTCTGAGGCCATCTAATCTAATGATTTTATAGTTGAGGAAACTGAGACAAGAAAGAATTTTTAGATGTGTCAGAGTACCTGGAACCTAGATCTTGCTAAATCAGAGTCAGAACCCTTTCTTTTTTTTTTTTCCCCCTTAGTTTTTTTCTTTCCCAAGGCAGTGGGGTTAAGTTGCCCAGGGTCACACAGCTAGGCAAATATTATGTGTCTGAGATCATATTTGAACTCAGGTCCTCCTGACTCCAGGGCTGGTGCTCTATCCACTGCACCCCTAGCTGCCCTTTCTATAGTATCATACTCTTCTAAGTTTATGCTTATTGGATGGAATTCTAGATAGCAATTTTATTTGTGCTAGGGGGAAAAAAGGTTTGATTTTATATATGGAAGAGTTAAATAATTTTCATTGATTACATCTTTTTTTTTTTTAGGTTTTTGCAAGGCAAACGGGGTTAAGTGGCTTGCCCAAGGCTACACAGCTAAGTAATTATTGTGTCTGAGACTGGATTTGAACCCAGGTACTCCTGACTCCAGGGCTGGTGCTTTATCCACTTTGCCACTTAGCCACCCCTGATTACATCTTTTAATAGAGTTTGAGTATGAACCATAGGAAAGCATCTAGGTGGTTCAGTTAATAGAGAGATGACACTGTATTCAAGAACTGACATAGTTTAATATCAAATCCAGCCTCAGATACTTACTACCTGTGTGACCCTGGGCAAATCACTTAACCCTGTTTTGCCCAGTTTCTTCATCTGTAAAATGAGAAGGAAATGGCAAGCCACTCCAGTATCTCTGCCAAGAAAACCCTAAACAGGGTTACGAAGAGTCAAATATGACTAATTGACTACACAACAAACACTAATCACATGAGCAGATATACACTGGCAGCTCAAATCAGTAAATTGGCCCATAAGGTTGAAAGTATAATATATAATAGATTACTATGCAAATATACCATGTATTCCCATTCTTGCTATCTTATGATTCCTTTTCTAAAGCACCCCAAATGACTGAGGACTCTCCAGGTTTTTTGTCAAGATAAAAGGACCCTGAAGTTTATCATTTCTAGCTTTCTGTACCGACCTCTTTGATATACCTTGAGATAAAATGCATTTCCGTTCTAAGGCTAGTTCTTGGTAAATGTGAATCGAATGAAAGCATTGGGAGACTTTCTTTCAAAACATTAGACATTCAAAATGTAAGCCAGAGAATGGACTGACAGAAATGGTTGTGACTTCTAGCAGTTGTGAAATTTAATAAATAAATTCATGGTTAAAAAAAATGTTTCTTTTTTCCCCTTTCTATCCTCTGGGCCAGTGAACTAAGGTAAAAGAACAATCTAATGAACATAATTACTGTTAATTCTTTATTTTCCTTTTTTTAGAGATTCCTCAAGAATTTTAAAACAGACAAGCACTTTCCTAAAGAGAACCAAAAATAGGGAACTACACAAGAAGCCTCAAATCCACAGAGTATTCCTTGCTTTTCACTTTACTCATAATAAATTTAACATTAGTTCCAAAGTTTCCTGTTTGCATTTTTTTTTTTAGTTTTAGCAAGGCAATGGGGTTAAGTGGCTTGCCCAAGGCCACACAGCTAGGTAATTATTAAGTATCTGAGGCTGTATTTGAACTCAGGTGCTCCTGACTCCAGGGCCAGTGCTCTATCCACTGCGCAACCTAGCCTCCCCTTGTCTGCATTTCTTACTGATCTGTTTTCTTCTCTGTATTTTTCTTTTTTTATGATTTTCTTTTTTAAAATTTTTATTTATTTTGATTAATGTAATAAAATAAGCATTTCTATAAGACAGTATAATAAAAAGATGATAGTACCTCAAAATTAAACATATCTATCATTTCTATAACTTGTTATTACTTTTAAATATATATTAAAGCTATCATTATTATTTATAATTATATATTATTCTTTTTCTTTTTAATTTTGGTACACTTTTGGCAGAATAGTTAAAATTTTATTCGATGAATCATGGCACCCACCTTTTGACAGAGAGAAGTGATGGACTCAGGGTGCAGAACAAGATATATATATATATATATATATATATATATATAGAGAGAGAGAGAGAGAGAGAGAGAGAGAGAGAGAGAGAGAGAGAGACATGTTTTGCTTGACTATGTGTATTTGTTACAAGGGTTTTGTGCTTTTTTCTTTTCTTATTCTAGTCTATCGTCCATTAAGTTTCTAAAAAGCTCGTCACCCACCCTGTTCAATAAATTCCTATTAATTCCAGAAACAAGCCAAATGAACAATTATTTATTTAGTTAGTTACTGTATCCTATGGACTCTCTTAGGAATTAAGTATAGAAAAAAGGCAAAACAAAATGAAATCCCTTTTCTCTTGAAGCTAACAGTACAATGGGGGAAATAATTATATATGAACAAGATAGATGAAGAATAAATTTGAAATAATCTTAGAGAGAAAGTGCTAGCACTTACAGGGATCAGGGATTGGAAAAAGACTTTTAACAGGAGGTGGGAGCTTAGCTGAGACTTTAATAAATAAATGAAGTTAGGATATGGAAATGAAGAGATAGAAATTATGAGTTTGGGAGGAAACTACTGAAAATTAAGTGGCTTTTGTGAGGAGCAGTGAAGGGACCAATGTCACTGAATTGCAGGGTATGGGGTAAGATTTGAAAAGATTTGAAAAAAAAAGATTTGAAAAGTAGAAGGGGTCAGGGTCTGAAGAAAGACTTTAAAAGTCAAATAGAGTCTTGTAATCCTGGAGATAATTGGGAGCTTGTTGTTCTTGGCTCTCAAAGAGTACTATGCCATTAGGAAGGTGATACCATGACTTACAAGTGAATTGGATTTAGTGGTGGTAGTGGTGGGGTTATCAGCCTCGCTTTTCCCCCTAGAGCTGTTTGGGTCCAGTGGTCAGATATGGACCAGGATAATTTGAGATGGCCCCAGATGAGGAGCCGCTAGAGTTTATTGAATGAAGGGTTAGTGGGGCTGACGTGATCAGACTTGTGCTTAGAAAGATAACTTTGGTAACTAGACTGGTGGAGTAGAGACTTGAGGCAGAAAGACTAACTAGACAATTGTTTCAATAGTCCAGGTAAGAGGTGATGAGAACCCGCTCAAAGGAAGAGGTCAAATTAGAGGAGATAAAGGGCAGAAGGAAAGTACTATGAATTTAGAATTGACAAGATTGGGCAATCTAGATTAGATCTAGATATGGGGAGTGAGACAGACCAAGGAGTGGAAGATGCCATCTTCATTTCACATCTAGGGACTTGGGAGAACAGAAGTGCTCTCCACAATAATAGAGTAGTCAGGGAGAATGGATGGTTTTGTTTTGTTTTTTTGTGGGGAGAGGGGATAATGAGTTCAATTTTTGATATGTTGAGTTTAAGATGTCCAATAGACATTGGCAGATGTAAGACCAGAGAGGTTAGGGCTGCATAGAGGGATCTAAGAATCATTTGTATAGAGGTGGTCACTGAATAAATGAGAGCTGATGAGACTACCAAACAAATTGGCATGGAGAGAGAGAGAAGAGGGTCCAGGATAAAGCTTTGGGTGACAATTATTTTTAGTAGGCATTAATTCTATTAAGATCCAACAAGGGGGCAGCTAGGTGGCATAGTGGATAAAGCACCGGCCTTGGAATCAGGAGTACCTGGGTTCAAATCCGGTCTCAGACACTTACTAATTACCTAGCTGTGTGGCCTTGGGCAAGCCACTTAACCCCAGTTGCCTTGCAAAAACCTAAAAAAAAAAGATCCAACAAGGAAGTCTGAGAAAGGTTGGAGGAGAAACAGAACACAAGAAGAATTATTAAGGAGAAGGGCAGGGGGTAAAATGTTGGGGTGGGGAGAAGGAAGGGAGGGAAGGAAATAAGTATTTCTAAGGAACTTCCTATGTGCTGTGCTATGTACTTTATAATTATCTTATTTGATCCTCACAATAACCCTGCAAGAAAAGTGTATTTTATAGTTGAGGATACTGAGGCAGACAGAGGTGAAATGACTTCCCCAAGATCACACAGCAAATTAAGTATCTAAAACTTGTGTTGAATTCAGTCTTCTTGACTCAGACCTAGCAGCACTCTATCCACTCTAACACTGGACTACCTCAAGATCACCTAGATGCTGAAAAAACAAGAAGACTGAGAACTAAGAAATGGCTATTAGATCTAGCAATTAATTTTGATCATATATAAAATGCTGTCTGACTTTTAAAGACCTTAACATCTGGATTTCTGCCTACCTTTCCAGTTATCTTACACTTTATTCCATCGCCATAGTAAAGCATATTTCCATATTAGTCCTGTTGTGAAAGAAAACAGACAAAAAAAAAAGCCAAAAATAAAGTGAAAAATTGTATGCTTTGATCTGCTTTCAGACTCCATTGATTCTTTCTCTGGAGGTGGATAGCATTTTTCATCATGAGGACTTTGGAATTGTCTTTGTTTTGTTTTGTTTTGTTTTGTTTTTTGCAAGGCAATGGTAATTAGAAAGTGTCTGAGGTCAGACTTGAACTCAGATACTCCTGACTCTAGGGCCGGTGCTCTATCTACCGTACTACCTAGCTGCCCCTGGAATTGTCTTAGATCATTGTATTACTGAGAATGGCTAAGTCATTCACAGTTGATCATCATACAATTTATTGTTCCTGGATATGATGTTTTCCTAGGTCCACTCACTTCACTTTGCTTCAGTCCATGTTTTTCTGAAGCAATCCTGTTTGTCATTTCTTATAGTTCAATGTTATTCCATCACAATAATATGCCAGAACTTGCTCAGTTATTTACCAACTGATGAGAATCCCCTCAAATTTGAATTCTTTGCCACCACATAAAGAGCCAGTAGAAATATATTGGCACAAACAGATCCTTCCCCTGCCCTTTTTTTTATCTTTTGTAATGTAGACCTAGTAGTGGTATTATTAGGTCAAGGGGTGTGCACAAGTTTTATAGTCCTTTGGATATAGTTCAAATCGTTTTCCAAATTTATTGGGTCACAACTTCACCAACAATGTAGTAGTGTCCCAATATTTTCACCTTCCCCCCAACATTTTTTTTGTCATCTAGGACAGTCTAGGTGTCATCTAGGTGAGGGGGGAGCTCAGAGTTGTTTTAATTTGCATTTATTTAATAGTCATCTTAAAGCATTTTTCATATGACTAATATTAGCTTTAATTTCTTCTGAAAACTGTTCATATCTTTTGACCATTTATCAATTGGAGAATGACTATTATTCTTATAAATTTGATACAGTTCTCCATATATTTGAGAAATGAGGCCTTTATCAGAGACATCTGCTATAAATTTCCCCCCCCAAATTTGTTTTTTTCTTCTAATCTTGGTTGCACTGGTTTTATTTGTATAAAAACTTAAATTTAATATAATCAAAATTATATATCATAATCTTTATCTCTAATTTGGTCATTCTTCCCTAATCCTTTGATCTGATAGGTAAACTGTTAAATGCTCCTCTAATTCGTTTATAGTGCCAACTCTTTATGTCTAAGCCCTGTACCCATTTTGACCTTATCTTGGCATATGGTGAATATTTTCCTTCTTAAAACACTCAGGCTGGAGAAATAATATCTAGGTAAACATTCACACTGGTCAGGCTCAAAATGGATGCAAATGTCTCAGAGGTTTTCCTCTATCTAGTTCTGGTTTTTCTGACTTAGACTGAATATGTCAAACCATCAATTTGAATGTGAAACTGATTTTTCAGACAGTTGCTGTAATCTTTGGTTTGTTCTAATCACTACCTCTGTTTTAAAATTTTAGAGTTCTACTTTTTGGACTTCCTCATACAATCCATTGGGACTCAGATGTTAGAATTCAAATATGATGGCTCTGTTGCCATTGATATGGAAATGTATTTGTATGAGAACATTCATAGATATGCTCATTTTCATCTGATTGTTGTCTTCCTTTCAGGTTAATTATTAAATGTTCTTTGGATGATTGGATTTAATTGGATCTCATGCCAACATGTCTATAAACCTATTCTCCCCTGATGATTCTTTTCTAAAATATTCAAGTCAAATCACCCCGAATTTAATAAGCACTTATTATATTCTAGGCACTATGTTGAGTTTTGGGAATATAATTACCAGCTCTAAAAATACAAGAAGCTTACATTCTAATGAAGACAAACACATAAAAGGGAAGAGGATATGGAAGGAGATAAGCCCACAAAGGCATAATAAAGTCTGAGGAATTAAAATTGTGTTGGAAGAGAAATAACATTGTGGGATTGGACTCTTTCCTCAAAATGGAGGAACTAGTCAATTAGAGAAAGGGACCATAGGGACTTTTCAAGTGAAAAGTCCATGGGTGAAGTGAATTTCCAAGGAAAGGAGGTCACTCTGTTATGATAGAGAAAGACTGGAAAATCAGGAGTAGAGTCCAGTGAAAAATGATTCTGAAAATTGGCTTAGTTGCCCTTGGTTTCTTGGGAAAGGGGTCATATGTTCTACATCATTTCCTGGCTATATCTTTACCATGCTGCCTCCACTCTTACCCCATGTCTCACAGTTTCAGAATCAACAACAGGGTCATTAGATCTTGGTTTCAGGCATGGCCCTCAGCTTCTCATTCTCCTTTTCTATCATCAGAAAGTATGATTATAGTTCATCCCCAAATAGTAAGCTCTAGGATGTTTGATGCCTTGTTTTCAATATACCCAATTCTGGCTTCCTATTGCAGCAGAGACTTCTTTTCACCACCCATTATACATAATGAACAGATTGCAGAATATTTGTTCATGTTCCATATATCTTTCTAATGCATGATCACTTTTCAGATTCAGGCTCTCTTGCCTTCTCCATAGAGGAATTACAGAATCACATATATTCTCTCTCTTTCTCTCTCTCTCTCACCAATTATTTCTGTTTCTATCCTTCCATCCCCCATCCCTATATTCCTCCCTCCTTTCCTCCATCTAGCCATCCACCTATCTAGGTTATGATTTATATTACATATCTGGAGGAAAGGACAGAAGGAGTGGATGTCTACTCCTTTATCCATTTACCATTTTATGATGATAAACAATGTCAATAGCCTTTTATGAACCCATATTAACTCATAGAAGCCATATTTGCATAATATAAACAAAAATTCTAAACCTGTTATATTAGCAAAAGTAAACTTCCTTTCTTGGTAATGGATATCATTTAGATATACTGAGTAATTATGGAAGTTTTCTAATAAAAAGGTTTTTCAGTGGTGTCTACATAATGGGCTGACATTGTTGCAGATTTATCTTTGTAACATAATCTTTGGATAACAGACTTGGTTTTTGGCCCATTGCATTGTGGGCTAATGGGATGGGAGAAGTGAGAACAAAAATGAGAACATGCTGGTATTGCAAGAAAAAAATAAACTAATTTTATTAATTACATATATATATATATATAATATATGTGTATATGATTTTGATCGAGTAAATGTTTAGGGAATGGAGTATTCCAGTTGTTTCTTGTTAACTGAGGGTCAACCCAAACCTTTTTTGTTTTGAACTATTTTCAGTATTCATAATATACAGTATAATAGTGAAATATCAATCACCTCAGTCTCCAGCCATTTAATATAAGTTTGACAATAGAAGAACCATTCTTTGTTGATTCAATGTGCTGCTATTGTGGAAACTTTATGCTGAATGGCAGTGATCATGATGAAGATTTGTAAATTATATTTAATAATTGAGCTGAATGCACTCTGACCCTAGGGAAATGCCCCAAGGTGATGTAAAAAAGCAAACAGACTTACTTTCTAGTATTTGCCCTTTGGCAAGAGGAAGATGATTATTTGCTTTTTTCTTCTAAAAATTGAATACCAAGAAAAAATTTCTTGAAAACTAAGAGTTCTGTTTTGTGGTTTAGTGCATTGAGATGGTAAGGTTTATCTTGATGAGTTCAAACATGGTTTCAGACACTCACTAGTTGTGTGATCTTGAGCAATTCTCTTATCCCTTTTTGCTTCAGTTTTTTATATATAATGTGACCTGGAGAAGGAAATGGAAAACCACTCCAGTATCTGACAAAAAGGAATCCAAATGGAATCACACAGAGTCAGACTGAAACAACTGACCAGCAAACTTGGACTTAATTAAGCCTGAGATTCCTCATCTGTAAAAAGAAAGTGAAAAGTACACACAATCTTGATAGTCTCTTTAAGTTCTAAGTTTCACTGATTCTGTGATTCTTTAGAGATCTTAACTACCATGAAGCCACACTCAAATATTTAAATTGGTCTTTTTTATTGCTGTGTATTATTGTGTCTGCAAAAGCAGGAACAATAAGCAATTGTAAACTGTAGCAACTCTGGGATGGGAGTGCCATTTGACATTCCAAAATGGTATTCATGCTCTTAGGAGAAGAGATCTAGAAATGTAAAGTCCTCCAGAGAAGAGAGGAATGTTGTGGAACTTCCAGTAGTGGAAAAACTAAGAGTTCATCTGTGCTCTATCCTGGCCAGACTACAATGAGGAGTGTTGTGTTCTGTTCTGGATGCCAGTGTAGGAAAGACAATGAGGTGCTGGTAATGTCCAGAGGAAGGTAGCCAGGATGGGGAAGGACCTTGAGGTCATTCCAGATCAAGATCATTTGGCAACACCTGGCTTATCCAGGAGAAGAAAAGACTAAGAGGGAATGTGATAGTGTTTCAAAGGTTGTCATGTGAAAACTGCTCCAGACTTGCTCTGTTTGTTCCCAGTGGTCAGAAGGAAGAGCAAAGGGTAGAAGTTATAAAGGAGAAAATTTAGACTAGATGTTAAAAAAAAGTTTCCTAAAACTTAGAATGAGTCCCTAAACTGGAATGAGCTTCTCCTTGTTTACTGTCCTTGGAAGTCTTCAAGCACACCCACTTGTTGGGTGTCCTATCTCCCTGAGCTGTTGTGGGAATCAACTGAGATAATCTTTATAAAATGCTTAACCCGGTACAGGGCAACATAGAAGACACTCAATAAGTACTTATTTCCCTCCCTCCCTCTTTCCTCCCTCTATCCTCCCTCCTCTCTCCCTTCCCTCCTCCTCTCTCCCTCCCTTCCCTTCCTCCCTCCCTCCTCTGCCACTCTCCCTCCCCCTTCCCTCCATCCCTCTCCCCCTCCCTCCTCCTCATTTTTCTACCACTCTCCCTTCCCTCCCCCTTCCCCATGGCATCACATAGTCTGGCAAAGTTGTACATGTATTTGCGTTTAACATATTCACATATTAGTCATTTTGTGTAAGAGAAATTAAAACTAAGAAAAAGAAAGAAAACCATGAGATAGAAAGGGAAAACATTTAAGAGAAGTTTTAAAAAGTGAACATAGTATGTTATTCAGATTCTATGCTTTTTTTCTCTCAATGTGGATGGCATTGTCCAGAGCAGGTCTCTCGGCCTTATCCTTCCTCTCTGAACTGCTGAGAGGAGCTGCCTCCTTCATAATTGATCAACTAACAATATTGTTAATGTGTGCCACATTCTCTTGGTTCTGTTTTCTTCACTCAGTTTCAGTTCATATTATTCTTTCCATACTTCTCTAAAGTCCTGATTTCTTTCACGTCTCAGATAAAATACAACTTTCTATAGGAAGTCTTTTCCAATTTCTCTCAATCCCAGAGCATTCCTTTTATTGATTTCTCTCAAATTTATCCTGTATTATATAGTTTGTTTGAAGAACAGCTAGTGATGCAGTGAATAGTGTGAAATGGATAAAAGCTCAGGACCTGGAGTCAGAAGGACTTGACTTCAAATGTGATCTCAAGTACTTACTAGTTGAGTTACTTTGCTTGCCTCAGTTTCCTCATCTATAAAACGAGCTTGGAAAAGGAAATGGCAAACCACTCTAGTATCTTAGCCAAGAAAACTTTAATGGATCATGAAGAGTAGGATTCTCCTGAACAAGAAGTTTGTTTTAACATAGTTGATTTTATCAGATTATGAGATCCTCAAGGGCAGGAACTGTCTTTTGCCTTTCTCTGCATCTCTAGGACTTAAGTAGAGTGCTTGGCAAATAGCAGATGGCTAATAAATGTTTATTGATTGACTGATAGCCTTTGACTACTTATCTATCCGGGAATAGTTTTTGCTTTTACATATTTGTTTTAGTTATTTTTTTTTTTTTAGGGTTTTGCAAGGCAAATGGGGTTAAGTGGCTTGCCCAAGGCCACACAGCTAGATAATTATTAAGTGTCTGAGACCAGATTTGAACCCAGGTACTCCTGACTCCAGGGCCGGTGCTTTATCCACTGCGCCACCTAGCTGCCCCCTAGTTACATTGATAGGTTGAAAACCGAACCTTTATCTGATGAGTTTGGTAAAGATTCTCCTTCCTTCCCCCCTCCTTCTTTATTACTTCCTTTATTTTCATAAATGCATTCATTTTGTTCCTAAAGAAACTTTTCAGTTTCAAGTCCCCAAATTGAAATTTGCTTCTTCTGTCTCTTGTTTGGCTAACAAGACTTCTCCTACTCATATGATCTCCTTATCTTCTAATTTTTTATGATATAATCTTTATATTCAGGTCTCATATACAATTGGAATTTACATATGGTATAAGATGCTGATCTAGTCATAATTTCTACCTATTTTTTTCAGTTGTGAATGATATAGTTCTAAAGAGTTGGCATTTTAGCCAACTGCCTTAATTGCTGTATGTGGTATCAAGTTCTGAAAAAAATCTACACTTCATTCCACAGTTTTAATTAAAAAATAGGTCTTGTTAGAACTGGAAGTGATCATAAAGATCAACACACTAAGGTAACTCAGGTAATACAGAACCAGTCTGGAATTTTCAGCCAAGTCTTCTGATAATACAAAGATATGTGTTGGCATCAGGAAGGGTTTATTCAATTGCTAGATCCTGTGGCTTTGGAAAAATCATTCCATCCCTTGGGGGCTCAGTTTCTAAATCTAGGATCCTGTGAACTTACTTTCCCTCTACCTCATTCATAGACAGCTTTTATGAATGGTTAAAGGGGGGAAAATACAAAACATGATGGTCAACTTTTATTGATTAATTCTTCTCCATGACTGGTCCTTGAACATAAGTTATCAATTTGTCACCCAAAGTTTTCATTGCTTGGTAGAATTTATGAGAGCTTATACCTGATTGATCTCAGACAACCTCAGTAGGGAGATTAACATGAAATGAGTTCTGATAAAAATGATTTTTTAAAAATTTATATTAGTACTTGCCCCACAGAAGGTCTGCATAATTATATTGCTTATTCTTATTAAAGTTTAGAAGGAAAAAGAATAGCAATTTATCATTTTTGTCTTAACGGAAATCACACAAAGTTAAATAAATTGATCAAATTTGTGTCAGTGTTGGAATATTTAATTCTATGATCTTCAATGACTCACATTTGCTATGAGCGTCTTTGGTCCAGAAGGGAAGTGAAACTCAGAATTGCTACAATCTTCTAGAGAAATTAGTTTAATGATATTTGATACTAAAGGCATTATAGGAGAAAAGTGAAGGGAAATGGAAATGAATAAGCATTCATATATGGTAATTTATGTGCTGAACATTGTACAAATATTTCATTTGAGTGACCCTTTATAAATCATGAGATCAAAAAAAATTAATCCATCACTTTCTTTTTCTTCTACTCATCATCTCTCTCCCCTTCCACTACTGCAAAAGAAAAACAAAATCCTTGTAACAAATGTGGATGGGGGCGGCTAGGTGGCATAGTGGATAAAGCACGGGCCTTGGAGTCAGGAGGACCTGGGTTCAAATCTGGTCTCAGACACTTAATAATTACCTAGCTGTGTGGCCTTGGGCAAGCCACTTAACCCCATTTGCCTTGCAAAACCCTAAAAAAACCCCCAAATGTGGCTAGCCAAGCAAAAGAAATTCTCACATTTGTTACGTCCAAAATTATCAGCTAAGAGATTAAAAACAATACAGTAAAAAAAGAAAGAAACCAAGCAAATATGTGTTAGGTGCCAGCCTTTGAGTGAGATAAAAAAAATCATTAAAATTTGTTCCTTGCTTTCAAGGGGTATCAAAGCTCCCCAATTTTATATGATAATGGGCACTGGAGAATTACTAAAGTGCTACCAAAGGCGATCAAGAAAGATTTCTTGAAGGAAGGGGACTTTTTTTTTTACCTTTATAGAAATAGGTTAAGAGAAGAAGGGAAAGCATTGTAGACCTAAGAAACAGAGTGAACAAAGGGCCAAAGGGAATGACAGAATTCTTGAAGCTCTTGAATGTTAGCCATAGATTTTCAAACTTTGACTTGCAATAGAAAACTGCTGAAGATTTTGAAGCATAGTATGGATTACTAATATTATATATATTTTTTTACTGAATCAAAGCAAGCTATAAACAAAACAAACCACACATAAACAGTTAGGTGACTTTAGGATAGAGTGCCCAACCTGGTGTCAGAAAGCCTTATGTTCCTGAGTGCAAATTCAGCCTCGGATACTCATTAGCTGTGTGACCCCAGGACAAGTCACTTTTTGCCTGTTGCCTATAAAACAAGTTGGAGAAGGAAATGGAAAACCACTCCAGTATCTTTGCCAACAAAAATTTCTAGTGGGGAGTGGTTGAAATGACTGATTAATAACATGGTATCTATATCTATATCTATTATCTATGTATATATATATATATGCATATTAGGAAATAATGAAAAGAGGGAAAGAATTAAAGAAGGCTTAAAGAAGGTGGGATTTTTATCTGGGACTTAACAGAAAGCTGCTACATGTCAGACCATGTACTAAGCATTTTATAAATATTATTTCATTTGATCTTCAAAAAGCATGTCGATACAGAGAGAGGATGAAACCAAAAGATCAGAAGACAAGGAAAATAAAATAAGGAATTATTCATGAAACTGGATGAGAGAAAGAGACACATAAGTTGAAGGAGTTTGCTTTGGCAATGACTCAGAGTTACCTCTCCTTCTGGAATTGGAAGCAAGGAAGAAAAGAGAAGAGATAAAAGAGAAGTTTTGCGATATGGAGAAGAGGTCTGGACCTCCAAGAGGAGCAGATTTATGATTCTCGGAGGTCATGGCTAGTAATGGACTTGAGGTCTTAAGGATAAAAGAATATTTGGGACAGCCAATCAAGAGTAAATGAAAATAATTCTGTTGAAATAATCAGAGACAAACTGAATTTAGATAACAAGACCTCATAGTGACCCTAATTATGGCAATCTTATAACTTCCTTTAGCTGTGCCTCAGTAGTTGGAACAGAGATTTGTGGTAGTGATGCGGAGGAGGAAGGATAGAAGTGGTAGAAAAACAAAGGGGCAAGGAGTTAAAGGTCAAATTCTTCTTGTAGCTGTAAAATGCTTAAGCAAATTCAATTTAAAGGGGAAGATTCACTTTTTGAAAGGAAGAAGGCAATTTTGGGAGGATAATTTTTTTCAGGGCTAGCCAGTACAATACTTTTTGAACCCTCATGCAGTGGGTTTAACTGCAATCCACTCTTTTAAAGTTATTCCTAAAGATTAAAGGTGAGCATTTGGGGGGATGATATTACACATAAAGAAAGATAACTGGAGATTTGCAAACCTGCTTATTTTTTCCCCTAAAGATTATAAGGGATTATGTCTGTTGAAATTTTCCATTGCCACCCAGTGACACTGGTCCACAGTTTGGAGGAATTTAGGATATATTATTTTTGGCCTGTGGTCTTTTGAGGTGTTCTGTGCATAGCTTTCATTACAATATCTCATTTTTACCTCCATCTTTTTTTCCCTGAAAATGACACCAGATTCTAAGTATGATTTATCTACATAGAGCTTTTCCTTCAACAATGCTCTATTTATATCACAGGATGAAACCAAAGCTATGCAATCCTACTTCCCCATCTGGATAAACTTGGCAAATATCTTTCTTTCCTATGTATACCTGCCCCCAGAGTACCAGACGTAAAAAATAAAATTGGAACAAGTATTATTGACTTCCCTTCTCCTCTTCCCCAACCTTGGTCCATTACTTTGTATTTATTTGCATATTTTTTTGTTCATAATATTCCCTTCAGTAGAATAGAAGCTCTCTGAGGCCAGGGATTATCTCACTGATTTGTCTTTTTATTTCTAGTATTTAACACAGTGGTCTGACAGAGAAGTGACTTGTTAGAAACTGATTCAATTAACTTGAATAGAATAGACGCATTTCATAATAACAACTCAAAGTACATAACACTTTAAAGTTGACAAAACACCTTTCTCACTGTAACCCTATAAGAATGATAGGGGAAGTTTTCTCATTTTTAATTTTTTTTTAGGTGGCACAATGGATAGAGCACCTGTCCTGGAGTCAGGAGGACCTCAGTTCAAATCTGACCTCAGTCTTAACAATTACCTAACTGTGTGGCCTTGGGCAAGCCATTTAACCCCATTTGCAAAACAAAACAAAACAAAACAACAACAACAAAAAAACCCCCCTAAAAACAACCCTAAGAAGGAGGAAACAGAGTCAAGTGAGATGAAATGACTTACCCAAGGTCACGTAGATGGCAAGTATTAAAGATAAGATTTGCATCTAGGTCTTTTGACTCCAAACTCTAGCACATTTTCCACTTTATTATGTATTAACTCTATTAAAACTTTAACTGAGTCTAGCACTATATAGATGAATGTAGAAGAGTATTTGTACAGATTTTATTTATGATCTGCATCACATAGCTTTTCTTAGGTAAGGAGCCTTGAAAATACCAGAGATGACAGTAATAATATGAAAGAAAACAACTTCGAAAGATCTCAGAACTCTGATCAAAGTAGGGAACAACAGTGACTTGAAAAGATGGATGATCCACTGTACCGCCTACCTCTTGGCAGATAGGTGATGCAGAATGAGACATGCAAACAGAGAAGTGGACAATGTGTTGATTTGTTTTGACGAACTATATGTGTTTTGCTGATCCTACATATTGAGAAGTTGGTTAAATGAAACAGAGAAGAACATCAATAAAACATTTTAAAATGCAGAAAAAAGAACAAATAAACAAAGAACTATAAAATAGTAGAGCAGTTTTGTTATCACCTGTTAACAACAAATATAGAAGTTCCTAATTTCCTATATGATTCTCTCTTTGGTTCTTCATATATTAAAATAAGTATGTGTTTATTGATTAATTTCAAAATAAAAATAAAGTGAAAAACCAATGTGGTAGAAAAAAAAAATCAGTGTGGCAGAACAGATCAAGAAGACCTGCATGTCCTGTCTCTGGCCCTTAAGGGTACTTTGACTCTGGGTCATTAAATTAACCTCTCAGCACCCCAGGACACTTGGTCCTGAGGAGTCTCTGTTCCTTGGGAGTCCTCTTTACAATGAAATCACAGGTTTGGGAGATAAAAATGTCAACAGCACAAATAGCAACTTCAAAGAGTCCTAGTTTCCTTGCCTCAGGGGTCTAGATCTGGTTTGGAGAGAGCATAGATACTATAATTTTTTATTAAAGAGACCTAAGAAATTTCATTTGAGGCCAGTGTAGGCCAAGGAAAAATTTTCTTCTCCACTAGCAGCCAAACTATTTTTCTTTCTAATCATATCCTATCTCTAAATTTCTCTATTTCCTTGGAGCTATACACTAGCTAGCTCCTATTGTAGCTTCCATGAGAGAGTCCATGGAGAGATTGGACCATTTTAAGGCTGTAGTTTTCAGGGAAATCAGAGGAAAGAAACATTTCCCACAGAAAAATAGATCCATTAAAAAGCTATAAAACACACTTGGTTGTGAAATACAGAAAATGCCAAACTGAACTTTTATTCAGTCCTCATACTGGTTCTGATAGAAGCAATGAAATTCTTGACCAAATTTATAAAGATGGAATAAACTTTCTGCAATGTTGTCCCACAAACATCTTCCCTTCTTAACTTAGGTAGTCAACCCTTCGCTCTCCTTGCATCCCTACTCATGACTTTTACTCTATGCTTTTGACAAAGTTTACCCATGCACCAAGGGAGAATAGAGTGAAGTCATCGAAATGTCTTAGGTACTCAATTTATGTAAGATTCCAACAGTTGTCGAAATGTGCAATCGACTTTTTTTTATTATACTATCTTTTGAAAATGCTTATTTTATTTCCTAAATTAAAAAAATAAAGATTTGAAGAAGGAAATGGTGAACCATTCAGATATCTTTGCCAAGAAAACCCCCAAAAGGGGTCACAAAGAGTCACTGAACAATACAAATAGCCTATATTATTGTCCAGTAGCAACTAGGGTCCAGTAAGAAGCAAATGATTGTGCCTAATATCAGCTTCTCTTGAACCCTTTTGGTGTTTGCCAGAAGATCTACTCAGTCTGATCTTATAGACAAAAATCTCCAGAAACATGGGCCTTGAAGCATCATAGAAAACTAAGGGAAAGACTCCCAGACAACCTACTTTGTATTTTCCAAGGCTATAGACTTTCTGGAACTCCCCCCACCCTTGAAAGATGAAGACTTATGGGTGACTTGGTAAATGGGAACCATTAGGATATCCAGTTGAGCAATATGGATTCTCCAAAATTTAGAGACCGATAAATCTTAGGGACTCTTTCTTAGATAGTGATGAAGTATTTTATTCAGGAATGTACCTGGAATCTTCTGGATTTTCCCATCTCCATGTATCCCCACCCCCCCCCCCAAAAAAAAACTTGACTAAGTTTGCTGGACCTTAGATTTCCTTAGGACTGATATTTCACCTGAGTGTGGAAATCCCTCATGTGAATTGCCATCTGTTCTAGGACCTCTGCCACTGTGGCTTCATCTAGCCTAGTCATGTATACAAGAGTTATCAAACTTGCTGCCTTCAGGAGGCAGGCAAAACTCCCCAGTGTAGTCTGAATCAGATTAATATGGAACTGAGAAATAGTTAGTAAATATAAATAAGAATACAATACAATATTGCTAATGTTGATTCTTGGTTTCCTAAGTCAACATTTAGACTTTGGGGATCTGCTTTTATTTGAGCTTGATACCACTGGTATATACCAATACCAACAAGGAGGCCTCATTCAGATCTCTAACCCACTATAATGTATGGAGGAGAGTTAAGATAGCTCTGGAGAAAGAGAACTCCTTCCAAGATAAAAGTGTTCAGGAAAGTTTGACTTTAAGTTTGGGAAAAAATTTCTCTTAGGGGAAAAAAGAAACCTTAGTGATCAAAGAAATAGGACTATTGAATTGGTACTCCTAGAATTCAGGATTTGCTTTGAGAGCCACTGTACACTCCATACAATCCTCAACTCGGCTTCCTAGAATTCAGGGTTTGCTTTAAGACTGAGCTCTATAAAAACCCCACTCCTTAGGCACTTCGCTGACCTTCCCAGTTACTTCTCTCTGAGATTACCTTTCCTTTACATTGTACCTATTTTGTCAGAGCCTCAACAAAGACAAAGAATGGCATCAACGTCAGTTATACTGATGGTAATAAATTATGTCACTTGAAAAGACTATACACCAAGAGGAGGGAGAATTGGTGATTGATTTTTTTTTTCATAGATGATTGTACACTCCATAAAGTCTCTGAGGTTTTGATACAATAGACTCTGAATTGATGTTCTGTTGCTGATGACAATTAAAACCAAGAAAGCACAGGTTCTTCACCAGCCAGCATCAGACCATCCATACTTTGATCCGTAAGTTATAAGAAATGGAGAAATATTGAATGTTGAGGTTAAGTACACTTTATCAGTATACTTTCTAGGAGTGTCCACATAGATGATGAAATTGATGTGGCATTGCCGGTTAGCTCAGGAGATGTTATAGTATGGTAGAAAAGAGGTATTAGGCTGCCTACCATACTGAAGGTCTGTGAAGCCATCATGCTGGCCTCATTGTTTTGAATCAATGAAATCTGGACAATATGCCAGTGCCATGTCAGTCAACTGAATCACTTTCAACTGAATTATCTTTGGAAGGTTCTGAAAATAATCTGGCAAGATAAGGTACCAGACACAGAGATCCTTTCTTGAGTTAAGCTGTCAAGTTTTTGAATTTTACTGCAGAGAATGTAACTGATGGGTTGGAACACCAAATATGATTAAAAGACTATTTTATGGAGAGCTCACACAAGGCAAATACTCACAGAGAGGTCAGAAGAACAAGTACAAGGATACTCAAAGTCTCTCTAAAGAACTTTGGTAATAGTAGCGATGCACTGGAGACCCTGGTACAGGACGACTCAGTATGGCATGCCTACATCAAAGAAAGGAGCTGAGTTTGATGAACAAAGCAGAATTGCAATAATTTAACAATAAAAGTGAAATGTTCATTTTTAGGGACTTTTTCACGCCAGATGTTCAAATAAACTATTTCTGGCAAACTTGTGGTCGAGCTCTCCGAGCTTGTAATAGGTCTCATCATCCATAGTCAATTAAACTGTACCTTGACCCCAACATTGTGATTTCATTGTGATCCTCCTTGAGTCAGAAGGCTCAGCAACAACTGTATGGTGTTAACTACATGGGATAGTTCAGATAACTAAGGGCTCCAACGTACAGTAACCTCCCCAGAAGCTGCTAAAATACTGAGTGATCCCATAGTATCCCTTCTCTCTATGGACTGCCCTCTGTAGCCTCTCCTAAATGTTACAAATTAGGCAGATTTTTGAGGATACATCAAGCCTGGGTGAATTGAAAGGATCCCTTAACTTAACAGGTTGTAGTCATATGGTTAGATGGTGGGTGGAGGAGACAGGGGGGGAGATGGATAGGCAAAGTTTGAAGACAGGACTTGGTAGGCCTCCACCCAGAAGGCAAGATCTAAATGCCCCCCAAGGCTGACAGGACACAGGGTATGGAAGGACTTAGTGGGGAGGACAGCATCAATTCAATCTATCGAACTCATTTACTTTAGGAACTTCACCTCCTTCCTTGTAGATCCTATCTGTGTGTTGGTTGCAAAGAAGAATTCATCTTTATAAGATCAAGTGCAAAGCCAAGTGAAAAAGGACAAAAATCTAATAAATTCAGTTGACTCTGCAAAAGTAGAACCTCCGAGAGTTGCTCTAAGCTATAAAAGTCTATGGTAGAGAGCATCTAAATAACAACTCCATTATACCATACTCTCAGGAACCTTTGTTCCGGAAATTTCTCAGGTTTCTAGTTGAACTCCTGAAACCATCTCCACTATTTGGTGGAGGTAGTTTGTTCCCTCAGGCAGGGAGTCACTGTCTTCCTTTTGGGATAAGCCAGGGGTTCTTTAAGTATTAGTGTGAATTCTTTAGACGCTGCCTAAACCTGCTGTCTACCAGTCTTATGTAGGAAGATTTAGAATCTCTGGATTAGATTTTTATCCCAGCCCAAATAAAGAGATCTCTTTATTTGCCCCATCATTGAGTTCACTAGCTGCTTCTCAGCTTTCCCTACTTGTTCTCTGAAAACTGAGCTCTGACTCTAATTACTAGATGTGCTGGTCCAGTTGACTTTCAGTCTGACTGTTCCAACAATCCCACTTTCAGTTAACAACAACCAGGGAGAGTTGGCTTCTTTACTTTCCCGGGCAATCTCCTCCAGGATCTACTGAACTAGTTCCTCTTCCTTTAGGGGAACCTAATGCTGCTTGCACAGGGAGGAGTCTCCATATGGGAGAGTTCTAGTAGTTGCCCTTCGGTATCTAAGAAGACCATAATATCGGAAAAATAACATCATTACTTGCACATAATTTAAGTGAGGGGGCATTATGTAAAGGTATTATTCTCACTATTGTATGTGAGTCCAGTGGACTGATATAGTAAGATTAGGTTGGTTGGTGATCAATGAGAGACCTTGACCTTGTCAGGCCTTTCCCATATTACCAAGGCTCTTCACTGTATCATCTCTCCATGGTCTAATTTTATAATTGGTAAGATAGTACTCACCATCCAATCAGACCACCCTCTTCCCCAATATTGGTAATTCTCTTTTCTCAACTCAACCATGAAATCAATTTCCTCTAGTCCCAACCTGCCAAGATTATGCCAACTATTGGAGGTTTGACTCTATAGCCACCATCTTCTCATTATAGGCTTGATATTGGGACGAAATCTGGTATTAAGACACTCAACATTTAACAAAGAGGTTTGGGATTGTTCTTTAGTGGTTTTTCAGCCGTGTCCGACTTTTTGTGACA
Source organism: Macrotis lagotis (assembly GCF_037893015.1). NCBI lineage: Eukaryota > Metazoa > Chordata > Mammalia > Peramelemorphia > Peramelidae > Macrotis > Macrotis lagotis. Next base: position 14,440,576 of record NC_133660.1, on the reverse strand, counting down.
CCATTCTTGGCAAAGGTAATACAGTGGTTTGCTATTTTTTTCTCTAGTTCATTTTTTACAGATGAAGAACTGAGGCAATCAAGGTTAAGTGACTTGCCCAGAGTTGCACAGTTAGTAAGTGTCAGAGGCCAGAATTGACCCTTGTTGACCACAAAGAGGTTTACTTTGCCTCAATACATCAAGGACATAAAACAAGGACACAGCTTCTCTGCATGAGACTCCCCTCATCTTCAGCTGGTGAGTAAGTCATTAGGTAATACCCACAACAAAACTGATCGTCTCAGCTGTGTCTGAGTCTGTGACTGGGGTTTTCTTGGCAAAGACACTGGAGAGTCTGCCATTTTCTTCTCAATAATAATAATAATAATTAATAATAATAATAGCCAACATTTAGTAGAGCCGATTATATATTAGGCACTGTGCCAGGCATGGCCACCTGGTTGATCTTAGGTACCTATCAAGTCTGAGCGGCCCGGGGTCACTATGGTTGGGATATTTTATGCTACCTGATTAGCAGTAGGAAAGCTGGGACAAAGAAAATTGTATGATGAAAAAACATTAGCTCTGTCACATCTTGTTTTAACCATTCTAACGGTATTGACTCCTCCAGCTAATCAACTCTAGTGAGCTTTGACCCACATTTATATCCAAAAGCATTCTGGAACTTAACCTGACCTTGGCCTTACCTGGCTACCAGTGCCTCCATATATCAATTCTTAGCTTGCCTAGCCAAGCATTTCATTTTCTCTGCCAACTAAGGACACCTGTACTGATACCACCCTGATGATACTCATTACTAACCCCTAATGCTTTGAACTTTGCTATGGAAGGAAAGCTCCCGGGACTTGCCAGGCCAATTCTGGATGAACCCAGTTTATCCTAAACACTGCCTAACAGAGGTTGAATAGGTGACAAGTTCAACAGAAGGGTCTTTCATGTCCAGCCCACCAATTTGATAACCTTTCAAATTTCCTTATCTGTTAAATAAAAGATTTTTTTAAACATACATCAGATAGAAAGCTTGTTGACTTTGCCTTGGCATTCTGAGAGACACCAAACAAAGCTTTTTAAAAATTGCTTTAGAAAATATAATTCAAGTCTTTGTCCTCTCTGCCCCCTCAGAGTCTTAGAGGGATTTTGATAATCTTTGGAGATGAAGGGACTTGCCCAGAGTTAGATAGATAGACCATATGTGTCAGAGGTGGGATTAGAACCCATTCCTTAATGGTAAGACCATCTCACTATTCACCACTCCATGCCTGAGGTTGGGAAAAAGTGAGTCATTCACCAAGGCACTCAACAGTTAACAAAGAGATTTACTTTGCTCCAATGATTCAAGGATATAAAACAAAGATACACCCCCCCCCATTTTCATCTAGAAACTCATCCGTCCAGTACATCATCGGGAAAATAAAATAAGAATTACAACTAGTGATAATAATAACAATAACTAATATTTATATAATGCTTACTATATATCAGGGACTGTGGCAGGGTATAAAAACCCGTATGGTCTTAGGCACTCAACAAGTCCCCAATATCCTGTGGCTAGAACATTTTGCAACAAGGAAGTTGGGGGAGTTGAATCAGGAAGAATATACATACATGAAAAATAGAAATGATTATGTTGGCTGTTTCTCAGTAAGTCTAAAAATCTGAAATACTTGACTTGGAACATGCAAAGGGAACATATAAAATTATTATGAGGAAAATTTAGATGCCCATAAAATGGAAATTTCTAATAACAAGAGGAACAATTTTCCCTTTGAAGTCATTCAGTTTCATATGATGGCATCATAGCATTAGCAATTTGAGTTATATTTAGGGCAGGCTGGGTTATATATTCAATTCAGATAATTTAATAAAATGAGAGGTTGCTGTTAGATATGTAAAGCAATTGATTGAAAAGTCTTAATACTTTTTTTTTTTTATCATTTTCAACAGATTGTTTTGGAATCATGAAAATACAACCTATCATTTCTCCTTTTAGATGGAAAAGACCTCTAAATCAGTTTTGTAAGTTGGGTTAAACCTAACCCTGACCCCAATGGTACTGATGAGGGGTTATTCTTAGTGTACCATTAGAGGTGAAATTCTTGAACTGGGTAAGATGAACCAGAGCAAAAGCATTTGTCAAGAATGCTTTTTTATTAATCACAAATGTTATTAATCAAGAATTCAAATATGATCCAAATACTACATGGTTCTGACTACAATGATCCTGACTAGTAACCCAGCAGTGTTATTCCCTTGATCTGCCAGGAATTTCCAGGAAACCAGTCTTTGGGCTCTAGGGGCAGCATGGCTGAGGGTGGAAGGTCTGAGAGGAAAGGCTGTATTGACAATTAGTCCATTGATTAGTCCATTGAGAGACAGGTTTGGATATACTAGGTTGTTGCATTTTATCCCTAGAAATCACATGCTGAAGTTCAAGGACTATTCCCTTTAATTTAGGGAAAAAACCAGATATCTTATTGCCTGATCTTGTGATCTCTTAGACTTCTTGTCTCTTCCTTAAGGATATGATTTCTCTTTCATCACATTCAATTTGGATCAATGCACAACATGGAAACAAAGTAAAGACTGACAGATTGCTTTCCATGGGGGAGTGGGGGGAGGGAAGTAAGATTGGGGAGGAAAATTATAAAACTCAAATAATATCTTTAATTAAAAAAAGTAATCATATGCTGGTGCTTGCCAGGTGTTGGTGGTGCACTAATACTGCAGGAACAGAAATCAATTCAAAGGCAAAAAGACTTCTGCAGTATCTATTACCAACAGTCTGTTTCCTAGCAAATCAGGTCAGTGGGTAAAATAGTTCTGGAAAAGGCAACCGAGAAGCATGCCTTGCACATCAAACCCCTCACTATAATAAATGTACAAGTCACACCACCATTAATTAGGTCAATGTTGTCATCTTCAAACTCAACGGACAACTTTATTATTATTATTTATAAGTTGGACTGAATAGCTAAAGATTTCTATAGGCCATTGCTTTAAAAAGTAAATTCGCAGCTTGTTGGACTCAAAGAGCTTTTGACACCTACCAGACTAACTGCTATAATAAAAGCAATTAAAGATATTGAAAGATGTTAGATGACCACTATACTTCAAATAAAATTATAAAACATTTTGACTTTCCTTTAAGTCAACAGGTACCTTATTAAGCTCCTTCTATTTGATATGATGCTAAATACTGGGAATATAGCAAAAGGCAAAAAAAATCACAATCCAATAGATGAAACAACATGAAAAGAATTACAGAATAATTTGGAGGTAATTTCAAAGGGAAGGCACAAAGATTAAGGAGAACTAGGAAAGTTTTCCTATTGAAGGTGAGACTTGAAGGAAACCAGAAACCAGAAATAAGGAAGGAGAAAAGTCCATGCTTGGGGATCAGTCAGTGAAAATACCCAGAAGTGGGAGATAGAGTAAGGTGTTCAGGGTCATTATATATTAGAATAAATGGAGGGGAATAAAGTGTGAGGAAACTGGAAAGGTAAGTGACAAAGGGCTTTGAAAGCCAAACAAGGGACTTTCTATTTGATTCTGAAAGTAAGAGGGAGTCATTGAGGTTTGTGATTTAGGAAGATCACTTTTATGGTTGAGAATGAATTGGCAGGTTGATCAAGCAGAAAGCCATTGGCAACAGTCCAAGTGAGGCGAAAAAGACCTGCACCAGAGTGGTGGCATGATTTGAACACAGAAGTGGGTATGTAAATATGGTAGGAAAGTAGACTTGGAAACTGTTCAGATATGGGAGGGTGCGAGAATGAGGAATCAAGGATGACACATTGGTTGCTTTGCCTGGATGACTAGAGATTGATGGTATCCATTTTTTCCCCTTTTCTTTCTTTTCCTTAAGAAATCTTTATCAACAAATTTAATCTTAAATATACAATAAGAAAAGAAAAAAAGTCATATGCCCAGTGGAATATAAGTAAGGATTGAAAATATAAAGCAATAAATTTACATTTCAAGAAAGCCTATATAATACTACACATTGTGTTCAAAATTCTCCATCTTTGCTTCCTTTTCTTTTGTTCCTTACTGTGCACTATTTATTTTATCTAGTGCTCAGGGCAGAAGGGGGCTACAATTAAGTGACTATACATGCAAATATATATCCATACATATGCACATTTATAATGTACATTTATATACACATGTGTATATGTTGAGTCCCTATTCCAGACTCTTATGTTGAGTCCTACTTCTGGACTCCCCCGGTCTTCCTCAGGCAAGCATTGGAGAGGCAGGAGACAAGGATGACAAGGGAGACAAATGCTCCATTTATTTTACAAAGCACCAGTGCTTAATATCCTTCCCAGACTCTAATCCACTTCCATTTCAGTGGCACTTAGTAAGATGAGACTCTGATGTTCAAGGACACCAGGTGAAGATAAATTACAATACTCCTATACACAACGGTTCCTAGCATGTGTATGTATATATATATATATATATATATATATATATATATATATATATATATATTAATCATACAATACATAGGAAATATATAGACAAGTAATTTAGGAAAGTTAGGAAGAGATCAAGGTTTGGGGGCTTTATCCCCTAAAACTTATTTACACGTTTTTAAAAAATTTCAACTTCTTAAATTTTTTTCCAAAAGTAAGACTTATTAAAACCTTTTGTTTTTACATTATAGTTATTTCTAGATGTACAATTCAACTCTGAACACTAGTTTTAAACCCTTTCTTGTAATCTGGAAAAATAGTAAACAACTGACATCAGGACCAAATCTGACAAGATGTGCAACCTTCTGCCTCTCTAGTCATAATGTTTTAGAATTTAATTTGAAATATAGAGGATATTTAACATCATTCGATATCTTTAATTGTTTATATTATAGTAATTACAAGATGAGGGAAATATATTTTATTATTCATTCTCTTAGGCCAAGTTTGGTTATTAGAATTAGTATTTCCCTCTGGTCTAGTGTTCATTTATGTAATTATAATCAATTTGAATATTGTTCTTTTGGTTCTTCTTCCTTCACTTTATAAAGATGTTCCCATGTTTTCTTGAATTTATTATATTTAATTACTCAATCAACAAGGATTTATTATTTTAAAAAATAATATTTATCTTAATTTTCCTACACCACCATAATTTTCCTCATCATCTAATCCATGTCATATAACTAACAATATTTTTTTAAAGAAAAAGAAGAGAAAAAAGTTCATAAAACTGATCAATACAGTACATTGGAAAGGTTTGAAAATTTTTGAACTGTATTATACCTATAGATCCCTTCCCACTCTGCAAAGGATTGGAATCGAATGGGTGTGTTTTCTTATTTCTTTGTTGTGGCAGTGTTGTACTTTGTATGAAACATTCACTTAAATTTTTTTTCTGTGGGCGTTCTTTGCATTTTTATTATTGTAGTCATTGTGCATTTCTTTTCTTGGCTCTGCTTACTTCCTTTTGCATCAGATCAAGTGAATCTTTCAATGTCTCTCTGTGTTTATCATGTTAGTCATTTTGTATAGCATTCCATTATATTCATGTGCCACAATTTGTTTAGCTATTCCCTCTTCGATGGACATCTACTTTATTTTCAAATTTGTGACACCAGAAAGAGTGGTGGTATAAATATTTTGCCATATATGAGGCCTTTTATCAATTCTTCTGGGGGTATAAAACTAATAATGGTATCACTGAGTTAAAGGACATCATAGTTTTGTCCATTTATTTACATAATTCCAAGTTGTTGCCAAAAGGATCGCCTTCCATTAACAATGAACTTGTGTGCCTATCTTTACCACAACCTCTCCAACATTGATTATAAATAGTCAATAACCTTTGACACTAGCAATCAATCTCCTCTTTATTCTCTCTTCCCTCTAGGTTTCATTACATTTCTCTCTTATTACTCCTCAATGACTCAGGGCTCTTCTTTCCATTGATCAATCTCTGAGGAATGAAAGTACTAATTATGTCCCTTAGAGATGGATTTATAAGTAAAAATGTCAACCTATTGATGTACAATGGAGGTAGCTGCCTGTTATGGAGACCAGAGTATGGGTTAGGTCATCATCTCCTTTGCAATACAAAGATATTCAGGAAATATAGTTAGTAGGATCCTTTGACACATATTTCTTCTTCCTTCTCAAAGAAGATCACGATTCCATGACAAGCATATGAACTGGATTTGAGCGATGTGCAAGTCAGTAGCATCACTTTCTCTTCCAAAGTCATCTAGCTCCAATGGCCAGAGAGGAATCAGAACTGGAGAGGCAATCAGGGTTAAGTGACTTACCCAAGGTCACATAGTAAATGTCAAGTGCCTGAAGTTAAATTTGAACTCAGGTCCTCCTGATTCCAAAGCTGATGCTCTACCCACTGTGCTAAGTTTTAAACTCAAATTTACTTAGCTTGTGCCTAAACTAGATTATTTGGTGAGCATCTGAATATTTGTACAGAATATTTTTATCAGGGCTTGCTGGATTTATGGTTCATCTTTTAATAAAGGAAATTCCAAAAGTCTTAGGATATCCCTGCCCCACAGTTTAGAATAGTTAAATATACTCATCTTTAACTTTTTTTTTTTTTTTTTGCTGGACAATACAGGATCTGTAGCATGGAATTCTTATTCTATTTTTCGTCTTTCTATCACTCTCCAATGACCCCAATTCCTCAGTCTTCCATAGAATCCTACCTTGTAACAAAAAGTATCATTAAGAAAAAAAAAAGCAAACCAAATCCCCCAAATCCAAACACATGGGTCATTTTTTGTTTCATTGTTCATCTGTAGCTCCCAACATCTCTGCTAAGAAATAGAAATATGGCTAATCCTCAGTCCTCTGAAGTTACCTAGTAAGCCAAGTTGATAAATGCCGGTTGATTGGTTGAAGTTAGAATGAAGTTGCATTGAAGCGAGTCTTTGTTGTATCCCTTTATATGATTTCTATCTACTGTGCAAATCATTTTCCTGCTACTTCTTTCTTCACTCTTCTTCACTTCATATAAGCTCTCTAACGATTTTATGAAATCTTTAATTAAGTTTGTGAAAAAACAATTTATGAGATCTTTTAAAATTATTTCTTAATGGCAAGTTATTCTTTCATTACACAAATGTAATACAGTTTCTTTAGTTATTCCCCATCAATAGGCACCTAGTTTGTTTCCAGTCTTTGCTGCTACCAAAAAATACAAAAATTCACAACTTCTTTATGTTGGCTGTCCCTTGAACATTTTTTCCATTCTTCTTTTTTTTGTAATCTGCAAGATCAGATTGTTTTAAGCTGCAGTTGCAGTGGTACACAGGGGGCACAATAGCTAGAATACTGGACCATTATTCCTGTAAGAAAAACCTGAGTTCAAATCCAACTTTAGATACTTATTAACTTTATGAATTGGGGCAAGTTACTTAACTTCTAATCCTCAGAATACAATGATGTAATACATGTAAAGTGTTCTTTATGCAATATACAATAACATCATTATCATTATTTTATTGTCTGTAATTTGGAGCATGCCTTATACGATAACCAATATTTGCATAGAATTTCTGCATTTCTTCTTTTTCTTTTTTTAGATTTTTTTTGCAAGGCAAATGGGGTTAAGTGGCTTGCCCAAGGCCACACGGCTAGGTGATTATTAAGTGTCTGAGGCCAGATTTGAACTCAGGTACTCCTGACTCGAGGGCCAGTGCTCTATCCATTGCACCACCTAGCCGCCCCTGCATTTCTCATTTTGAAAACTTCCTGTTCATATTTTTGACCACTTATCTACTAGGAAAGGGCTCTTGTTTTTATATGTTGGTATCAATTCACTATATATCTTGGAGATAGCATGGTATAATGGATAGACTAATGGTTTTGCATCCAGGAAAATGATTTTGGATTCCATCTTGGATACACCCTATCCTTACTGTTTTTGTTCAGTGTTTTAGTCAAGCCTAACTCTTTGTGACCCCATTTGGTGTTTTCTTGGTAAAGATAGTGAAGTGATTTGTGGTTTGTCATTTTCTTCTCCAACTCATTTTGTAGATGATAAATGGAGGCAAATAGGGGTAAGTGACTTGCACAGGATCACATGACCAGTAAATGTCTAAGGCTGAATTTGAACTCAGGAGGATTATTCTTCTGAATTCAGTGCACATCTGCCACATAGATGCCCATAGACATACACTAGCTTTATGTATCAGTCTCTTCTTCTGTAAATTGGCTATAATAATAGCAACCTATCTCAGAGGGTTACTAATTGGATCAAAGGAAATAACATGGAAAGTTCTTTGCAAATCTTAACTTGTAAGTGTTATAAAAATTGAAGCAGTTAGATGACATAGTGGACCTGAAGTTATGAAGACCTGAGTTCAGATTCAACCTCGGACATTTTCTAATTGTATGTGACCCCGATAAGTCATTTAACCTTGATTTGTCTCGGTTTTCTCATCTGTAAAATGGAGATTATAATAAAAGCACCTGCTTCCTAGGGTTGTTTGGAGGATCAAATTAGATAATTATTATAAAATGCTTGGCAGAATTCCTGGAAAACCGTAAGCTCTATCTTTAGTTATTACTACTCATCATGATTGTTAATCAGAAATATTTATTGTTAAGACTGCTCTACCAATCATCAACTTTTCCCCCTTAGCCTAGTTGAATTGCTCTTTATTTGTATAAAACTTAAAAGTTTGCTATAAAAGTTGATGGTTTTTTAATCTTTTATACTTCATTTACTATTTCTCCTCATAGATATAATAGTGATAGGTACTTCCTTCTACCAGACTCTATTTTATGATTTTCTCACCTGGTTGTACTACTTGGGTACTCCTCTGAATGACTTCCCCCCCGCCCAGGAAACCCATTTTGGGGATGATTTCATCACCCTGTAAGATCTCATCTGCTTTCATTATTATTGATAAGTCGTTTCCAGTTTTGTTCTACTCTTCTCAAATTCCATTTGGGTTTTTTCTTGATACGGAAGATTGTTTTGCCCTTTCTTTCTTCAGTAGATGAGGAAACTGAGACAAACAGGATTAAATGACTTGCCCAGGGTCATACAGCTAGTACGTATCTAAGGTTGGTTTTGAACTAGGAAGATGAATCTTCCTGCAGCACCTAGTTGTCCTGATCAGTCTTAATAGTGATGATCTACCTCATCACTACCTTCTCCTTTCTTATTGTGGATAGGGCCATGAACCCCAAACTTCCTCCTTAAAAATGTACCCCAACTACAGAGGGGTATCCTTGATCTTTAGCCTCATTATGTTTTATTTATTAGGTTCTTGTGCTTATTCATTTTTTGACTAACTAACTAGTTAGGTAGAACATGCATCTGAAATGTATCGTAGTATGTCAGACATTCCAAAACCGGTTTCTTCCAATTGATTTTTAATTTTCCCAGGAGTTCTGATCAAACTTCCCTAGCAGTTTGTGTTTTGGGGTTTATTGTACACTATTAGCTTTTTTTTCCCATTTCTTTTGTAACAGTTCTCAAATTTACATGTAAGGGTAGGGATTTCTTTACATTATAAACCCAGAAGACCTAGAATTCTTGATTGAATCAATTGTGAGACAGGTTTGAACAAGCCCTTAATTAATTTGAAAAAGGTGGAAATACGTGAGTTATTGGATGAAAGGAGATGATGCCACAAAGGAAATATTTTTTGATTGACTGAAACAATTAGATATGTCTCTGTGCCTATGTATAATATAGCCAGTCATATTGGAAACATCATTTTCATCACAGAAGCAGTCAACCTCTGAGAGCTCCCAGACTTGGAAGTACCTTGAGAAGGCAGACCCTTAAGTGGATTCTAGAGGGAGTATTCGCCTCTGTCTCCTAGGTTGCCTATGTCATCAGAGATTGGACCTAGAGCAGACAATGCATCCAGCTGTAAGATAAGAGAGCCTGAAAGAAGGAAAGGCAGCTTGAGGATTCCACCAGGGAACAAACCCTTAGAGCTCAGACTATAGCTAAACCTAAAGAAAACTTCGCAAGAATGATAAGAAGGGAGAAAAGGATTCCTTGTAACTAGGAGTCAAGTTACTCTTTTGCCAAATGCATATCCTAAACTTGTCTTCACATCACAATTAAGTTTGGGCCCACTCTTCCCATGGATATGTATGTATATTTGCGGGAACACAACCCCCAGAAAACTAAAAATAATTCTGGAAGAATTTAAGGTTAGAGCAATATCTTATACCACATATCAAAAAAAGCACAAAAAGCTTTTAGCTCTCAAAAGCCTAAGGAAAAAAAGTATTTTTCTTCACCATGGAAAGCAAAAATGGAGAGGCTGACAGGCTACAAAAGTAGGACTTTCATTACCTTGATTAAAAAAAGAAAATTCACTATTGATGAGTTCTCTGCAGGGTATGTTTTTGTACCAATTTTCTCACTATATCACATTAATAAACACCCTTTCTAACAACTATTTGAAGCTTGCTATATTCATTTGGGAGTATACCAAATGGGGGCTCCTAAGAAATAACACTAAGAACCTCCCCCCTCTAGGGGAGGAGTAGTCATTGCTCTTTTGGAATGCTAGGTCATTGCAAGATGGGAGAGTGACCCCAGAGGTGCTGCATATAGATTGTTTTTTTCTTTGATTATATTTTGAATGGCTGTTTTTAAGGATATAAAGATAAGGTATTTTTTTTTTAGGTTTTTGCAAGGCAAATGGGGCTAAGTGGCTTGCCCAAGGCCACACAGCTAGGTAATTATTAAGTATCTGAGACTGGATTTGAACCCAGGTACTCCTGACTCCAGGGCCGGTGCTTTATCCACTGCACCACCTAGCCACCTCATGATAAGGTATTTTAACCTCACATGTAAGATTACCCCACAGCATGGATTAATACTGGGAAAGTTTCCTGAAAATAATGAGTAATAAAATAAGACATTTGAAGTATAGTTCCCTCAAACACAATTCTTTCAGTCTGCTTCCCGTTACAATTTATCTTGAGTCACTTTTATTGAGACTCTAGAATAACATGAAGAGATGGGAGATTTTTATTTTAAGACATGCTCATGGATTCACTGCTTTTTGGCTTCATTTTTCGAATCCCTTTAAATCCATATTGTTGGCCTCTTCAATAAAGCATACTCGTATCTTTTCAAATATATTACTATAGTATGAGAGGGTCAGGGTAAAATGTTTTATAGTTATTAAGCTATTGAATACATAATATCACATTGCCAGCTTGCTTTGCATAGGTTTTGTGTAAAAAATAGATTTTTCCCCTGTCATTTACTCTTTTTTTTTAATTAATTCATCTTACTTTTATCCTCAGGTCCAGGTTGAATTCTATTCAGTTTTCTACTGAATTCTGCTCACTTACTTTTCTCTCTCTTCTCTCTCTTCTGGGGAAATATCATCATTTCTCCAGGCAACCAGGATTCACAAGAAAGTCACATGCTAGAAGAAATTCTAATCCAGTCCTTATTTCTGCTTCTGGAATGTCTGAACAATGTTCTTTTTTCTGTCAGTCATGTCTTAGATTCGTATCTAAAATTAAGTTGTTCTTAGGTCTTAAGAACTTCCAAGACTTCTTAGGTCCAGTTAGACTTGACATGCTTTCAAATCCACAATGACTTAGGAAGAGGGTTGCTCATTATGTGAAAGCATTCATAATGAATCAACCCCATTTTTACCACAGGAGGTAGAAAAGGTGATACTTATCGACTTAAAGTCTTATCTTTTATATATTTGGGTGTCTGATTATAAGTATTGTGGTCCTCTGGAGATCAATCAAGTCTAAGACTTAATAATTGCAACATAGTCTTTTAAAGAAAGTATAGGAAAAGATTGAATTTGTACTTACGTTATTTCATTAAGGAATTCAGAACCTGATCATTAAACATACATGATATAGATCACCTCTCATGTTATGCATTTATTATCCTCTGTGAGACAACTCCAAGGCTTGAGAGAAAGACTGGATCAGAAGTATTGGCTCTGCCACTTACTAGTTGTGTGTCTATGGACAAGTTTCCGAGCCTTAGTTCCTTCAACTATCCCTTATAGCTAGTGATGTCTGTACTACCTCCATGATAATGCAAGTGATAAAATGCTTGTTGACTAACTGTTGGGATTGCTTTGAGTTAGTGCTTTCTAAAATTAGTAAAATCCTAAGTTGAATTAAAATACACAAGCTTTTCCTTAAGGAAAGCAATAGGGAACTGACTCCAATATTTCCTGCCATAGAAATATTGGAGCAGAAAGCCTTTTCTCCACTAGTTATCCAGTTTATAATTCTTATTTCTTTAAAAACTATTGGAGACCCTATTATTTCAATAAAAGACAATCCATCTCATGTACAGGTGGCTTAGGGATCAATATCCTTTCTGAGGTATGCACACCAATAACATCACATATCCTTGATGTATTTAATGAAGGAAGAAAGATGAGCTAAAATATGTCTATTTTGAAGTCTTTAGGTACTTCAAGGAGAATGTTAGTTGATTTTTCTCACTTGAAACAATGAGAAAATAATTTTTAAAAATTCCAATTAAAACAATGAAAGTCAGTGAATGTTTCCATTCAAGTTACCTAGTAACTTATTGAGTAACAGTATTATAAATGAGAGAAATTACTTTTTAGCTCAAGAAGACAGTAGCCTAGGAATTGTTCTGTAACAAAATGCCCAATGACAATTAAAGAATGGATGTGAACTATACACCCATGCAGCGATATAAATATATTAGATAGAGGTGTGTGTAGCACATAGTGAGAAAGGTTATGTGATTTAACAGATGGAACACTCGTTTTGAAGTCAGGAAGATCTGAGTTTAAGCATACTAGCTATGTAATTATGGGTCCATTTCTGATTTTTATCCCTGGAATGGTAATACTACTTGACAGAAATGTAAGGGTCCTGTAGCTCTCCTTTTACTTTTTTTTTTCAGTCACCCAGAAAGAGATTGAACTGCACCCAGACCCAGGTACTGATGTCCAGGTTAACCTTGAGAGTGCTTTCTACTCAGTACCCAACCCTTTCCATCAGCCCACTCTGGTGAAGGGAAAGATATAGGCTTAGCCTAGATTCCTCTATATCACCCCTTAGAGACTGTGAGTTTCATCATGTGTTGCCATCCACGATGGCTTCAACATTTTTTTGTTTCTTTCTGAAATACTATGTCCACCAATCAAGCAGCCATTTAGAAGAAAACCATCTTGAACCTCTTTCTCCCATTCTCTCATCTCCAACATTGTCAGTTGGCCTCACATCAGTGCTGCCCATCCTACTTTCTTCTGTGCCCCCCAAATTCTTGCTCCATAGGGATCAAGCTCCTCTTTATTCTGGACCCCTCAGTCTCACGCTTCTTTGCTCTCGCTTCATTGAATCTTGGCTTTCCTTTGATGATGGTGCATCCATCCCTTGTACTGGACGTAGTCTTCTAATATATCTGACACACTATTCATGCACACTCTCTCCTTCTGTCTTTTTCACTAAACAAATTTTCCTAATATGAAATCCATTCAATCAGTATTCCCCACCAATCCAGGTTATAGTGATTGTAATATTCTGTCCCCCATATCATTCTCCCTTCTCCTTCGAGAAATTTAATACCTGGCTCATCGTCTCTAATGCCTTCTCTTTTATCAGGGGGACTTTATGAGATCCCATATGAGATCCCTCTGAATCCCTAAACTCCCAATTTCTCAGCCTCCTTAAATTTCATAATCTATCTCTCTTTCTTCCAATTTGGCCACATATAAGGATGATTATACACTAGATCTCACTATTTATCCACAAAAGTTTCTAATGAGAAACTGACTACCTCCTATGAGACCATAACCTCTTATAGTTCCACTTCATTCTATTTCTCACCATTCTAAACTTACCTTTTCTTTTTTTTCAAGGCAATGGGGTTAAGTGGCTTGCCCAAGGCCACAGGGCTAGGTAATTATTAAGTGTCTGAGGTTGGACTTGAACCCAAGTACTCCTGACTCCAAGGCCAGTGCTCTATTCACTGTGCCACCTAGCCGCCCCCTTACCTTTTATTTTCATGAAGAGCTCTTGGGTCATTACTCTGCTTTTATTCTCTGATGTCACTTTCCACCTTTTCCAATCTAAACCTGATAGCTAGCCATTTTAATTTTATACTATCCTCTGTTCTAGAATTTCTTGTCCCATTGTCATACCCATTTGCCTCATGTCCACTTGCCAAACCTGAGCCCTTGGTAACTTCTACCATTCACATTTTCTTCTATCTTTGTTTGTTTTGTTTTGTTTGGCTTTTTTTTGTTGTTTTTGCAAGGGAATGGCTTGCCCAAGGCCACATAGCTAGGTAATTATTAAGTGTCTGAGGCTGGATTTGAACTCAGGTACTTCTGACTTCAGGGCCGGTGCTCTATCCACTGTGCCACCTAGCCGCCCCTCTTCTATTATCTTTGAACTGTGAAACACAGTTAAAAGAAGTCTTCCAACTATGTTGAAAAGATAAATTACTAATTCATGTTATCCAGCCTCAATTAGCCTCTTACTGTAGCAAAAGTCTTTTTTTATTACTTGTGAAATGAGTCCCGATTTCATTACTCCAAAAGTTATTCAAATATTTTTCTTTTTTTTAAAATTTTTATTAAAGATATTATGTGAGTTTTACAATTTTCCCCAATCTTGCTTCCCTCCCCCACCCCCACCCCACAGATAGCACTCCATCAGTCTTTACTTTGTTTCCATGTTGTACCTCGATCCAAATAGGGTGTGATGAGAGAGAAATCATATCTTTAAAGAGAACAGAATTCTCAGAGGTAACCATATCAAACCATAAGACATCTGGGTTTTTTTTTCTGAATTAAAGGGAATAGTCCTTGTACTTTGTTCAAACTCCACAGCTCCTTATCTGGATACAGATGGTACTCTCCTTTGCAGACAGCCAAAAATTGTTCCCGATTGTTGCACTGATGGAATGAGCAAGTCCTTCAAGGTTGAACATCACTCCCATGTTGCTGTTAGGGCGTACAGTGTTTTTCTGGTTCTGCTCATCTCACTCAGCATCAGTTCATGTAAATCCCTCCAGGTTTCCCTGAAATCCCGTCCCTCCTGGTTTCTAATAGAACAATAGTGTTCCATGACATACAAATACCACAGTTTGCTAAGCCATTCCCCAATTGAAGGACATTTACTGGATTTCCAATTCTTTGCCACCACAAACAGGCCTGCTATAAATATTTTTGTACAAGTAATGTTTTTACCCTTTTTCCTCATCTCTTCAGGGTATAGACCCAGTAGTGGTATTGCTGGGTCAAAAGGTATGCACATTTTTGTTGCCCTTTGGGCATAGTTCCAAATAGCTCTCCAGAAGGGTTGGATGAGTTCACAGCTCCACCAACAGTGTAACAGTGTCCCGGATTTCCCACATCCCTTCCAACAATGATCATTATCCTTCCTGGTCATAGTGGCCAGTCTGAGAGGTGTGAGGTGGTACCTCAGAGAAGCTTTAATTTGCATTTCTCTAATAATTAATGATTTAGAGCATTTTTTCATATGGCTATGGATTACTTTGATCTCCTCATCTGTAAATTGCCTTTGCATATCCTTTGACCATTTGTCAATTGGGGAATGGCTTTTTGTTTTAAAAATATGACTCAGTTCTCTGTATATTTTAGAAATGAGTCCTTTGTCAGAATCATTAGTTGTAAAGATTGTTTCCCAATTTACTACTTTTCTTTTGATCTTGATTACATTGGTTTTATCTGTGCAAAAACTTTTTAATTTAATGTAATCGAAATCATCTAATTGGTTTTTAGTGATGTTCTCCAACTCTTCCTTAGTCATAAACTGTTCCCCCTTCCATAGATCTGACAGGTAGACTAGTCCTTGATCTTCTAATTTGCTTATAGTATTGTTTTTTATGTCTATGTCCTGTAACCATTTGGATCTTATCTTGCTAAAGGGTGTGAGGTGTTGGTCTAATCTAAGTTTCTTCCATACTAACTTCCAATTATCCCAGCAGTTTTTATCAAAGAGGGAGTTTTTATCCCAGTGGCCTGACTCTTTGGGTTTATCAAACAGCAGATTACTATAATCCTCTCCTGCTTTTACACCTAGGCTATTCCACTGGTCCACCACTCTATTTCTTAGCCAATACCAAACAGTTTTGCAAATATTTTTCTTCTTTAACCTTTCACACTTCTTCCCCTCTTAGATGAAGATCTAGCATTTTAAGAGATTGAGAAATTTGAGGCCTTCTATATGCACTCCCTCTTTTTCCATTTCTTCATTTCAAAAACCTCATTGCATCATCCTCTCTTTTCTCCTCTTTTTCTCTCAACTCTGACAAAAGGCAGAGAGTGAATGGATATAGATAGTGTCATGAAAACAGTGAACTTTGAGAGATAAGGTAAGATAGGAGGGACTAGAGTATTATGGTCCAAGTGATCACAAAAAGCCAGACATGACTGAGCAACTTACCAACAACTACTACACATTTCTTGCTTTTGTATTGGCTGTTCCCTATGGCTTGAAACACACTCTTTTTTATTTTTTTGCTGCTATGAATTGATAGTGGCTTTGCTCATCAACCACATTATACATATAATGACTTTGTACATATTTGAATTCATTTTCTTTATATTTATTATGTTGTACATATGTGTATATGAAAATATAAAATGCATACATGCATTTATGAATATATTCACATGTTTATGCATATGTGTAGGTAGACAAATATATATATATATCTTTATACACACATATATGATGTGTAACACACATATTAACATTCTACTTACAAAAGTAGAGTTGAGATAACATACCTCTTAATCCCATGAAAGCACAATTAAAGGATTAAAGAGGAAAGGACACCTGGAGCCCACTATTAAACTCCTCCCTCTACTTACTGAACCATGAGTAAGCCTTGGCAATGAGCAGTCAAAGGTCTACCAGTGATCAAATCTGAAGGCATTAGACACTTAGAGCTCTAGTCTGCTCTGGGTCCTAAGTCTATGTCTCTGACTTGTGAGAAGTCAAGATCCAAGTCCAGAGTGCCTGAGATGTCCTCTAAAGTCTGTACTACCTGAAAGTATGTGTCAAATATTATTTGGATACTCTTTTATTTCTTAAATTCCTTTGCCCACCCTCAGAAATAGTAGCTGTGGGGAATATTGGGTCTTCTATTGAAAATCTGGGGTTAGGGGGAAGCTAGGTGATGCAGTGGATAGGGGCAGGAGGACCTGAGTTCGAATTTGACCTCAGACATGGTAATTGCCTAGCTGTGTGACCTTGGGCAAGTCACTTAACTCCATTGCCTTAAATAAATACCAAAAAAAATAATGAAAAAATGAAAATCTGGGGCTAAAGTGGGTCTCTGAACTTTCTGGGGGGGGGGGGTCTGCCTAGGTCTAGAAGCTACAAATACAAAGTCATATGGAAGATATTTATTATGTTTTATTTTTATTGCCTTTCTTGTCACCATGCAGAAAGTAAAATATTGTATATTTCCTTCTCCTGACTGTGCTTATGACTCTCTAGACTTCCATATTATGATTCAGCAGCTACCTTAGAATACCCTTCTGCCAGGCTGGCCCATCGATGAGTTCTCCCCTGATTGTTCCTTTTTGGGGGTATGGACCCAGACCAATCATGTTTCACTGTTCTCCTGTCTGTCCTCTTACGGAAAGAGATTGTCTTTCTTTTGACCCGAGGAAATTTTGCTGGGATTTGTATCCCCAACACCTAACATGGTGCCTGGCAAATAATAAACACTTACTAAACTCATAGTTTACAAGCATGTTAGTTCATTCCTGAAAGGAGTTGATTCTATTAAAGCAAGGGCACACAGCCAGGGCTTAATGGAACAGTGCAGGTTCAAAGTGGAGGAAGGGTAGAGACTGAGAGTTGATTTTAATTGGACAAATTTATGTTATCCACATCTTTGACTGATGAAATGGGTGGTCACTCCAAGAGATACATAGCTGGAGGAGAGAAGGGGATCCATCCACACTCTGAGAACCAGAGACTCTGACACTTCCCCAGGCCTCTGACTCAGTAAGGTGATAGATATAGATGCCAGAGTGAGAACTAGCTCCTTCACTTCTTCTCCTTCCTACTGAATCAGATCATATTAGTGACAGAATGTATTTGAAACACCTTAAAAATTTTAAGTACCATATAAATGCCAATTATTATTATTATGCTCTCCAATAGTTATATTTGAAGAAAAACATTTTCTCCAACTAGTATTATAGACAAGTAGAAAATGCTGCATTTTCAACTACTAATATATTCTCATTGATTGATAATATTTTTCTTTCTTTATGATGTTATTTATTTGGTTTTCAGTCCTGTTTGCCTCTTCGTAACTCCATTTGAAGAACTCCACACTGGAGTAGTTTGCCATTTTCTTTTTCAGCTCATTTTACAGGTGAGAAAATAGGCAAAAAAGATAAGTGACTTGCCCAGGGTCACACAACTAGTAAGTATGAGACTAGATAAGAAACTCAGGAAGATGAATCTTTCTGACCCCAGACCCAGCACTTTACTTTCCCACCTAGGTGTCTTTCTTTAGGCAACTTTCTTTATGAATAACCGATTATTCACATTTATGTAGCAAGAGCAATGATAGTTCTTAGACAGTCTTTGAGGGTTGTCATGGCTAAAATATATTAATTATCCAATGGCTAATCTTCTGGTGATTTTTAGGCCTTTCTGAACTTAGCTTGACTCATTCTCAAGCTTCAGATATACAGCTCCTCTTTTTCATGGACTTTAAAATGAGTAAACCAAAAAGGGGGGGGGCTTTTACTGAACATTTAAAATTGACATCTAGAATGTTTTTGCTTCCTTAGATTATAAACCCAGAATTATATATCCTGTATTTAGTTTGGAAGGTTACTTATGATAAAGGGGTATGTGATTACAAGTGATGTGAAATATTTCCATTTCTTCTTACTTAGATTTGTAAAGCTTTCCTATCAATCCGGTAGCCAAAATGAATTATAAAGGCATTTCTTATAACCCTCTCAGAAACATCAATTCCATCAGCTGTCATTTTAGTAAGTAAACCTATGATTAACTTAGTCAAAGGGTATTATTTCTGAGACACTGACTTTAATCTTTCTTTTGAAGCAATCTTTTCAGTAACATTCTAAATTTTATTATTCAAGTGATAGCATCTTTGAATTGCCTTTCCCTTTTGCTTTGGGTGTTCAGTAGGCTTATGCCATGGGCCTCCTGGTGAAGTCACACTAATTATATGTTATATTTGAATATTCTTTCCTTTTCAGTTTACCAAGCACTTGCGCACCCATCCTTTCATTTGCTCAACACATGGCCCTGTAGGGTAAATGAGGCAAGTTAATATTCTTATCTGACATAAGAGAAAAAGAGATCTACCTTACCAGAGAGGTAACACTCATAACCTGTAGATTTCATCTTCATAGTCTTTTCTATTCTTGTGTATAGAAAGGAGTCCTTGATGAATATTATTTAATACTTATGAAATTAAAATGGAAAAACTGCATCTGGGATCAACATCCAGACCTTTTGACTTCAGGGCAAATACTTTATAGATGGGAAACCCTCTGCAAAACCTGTGTTCGGTCAAAGCATTACTCTTCTTATCTGTAAATGGAAATAATATACTTCTACTAACTACTTAATGGGGTGGTTGGAAGAAAAGTTATCTATAGATCTTAAATTGCTTATTACATGTATGTTCCTATGATTATTGTCCTTTGATATTCTGCCATTTTCTTTACCACTTGCCTAGGTTAGCAATAACTTTATTTGGGTAGTTCCCCAAGTATCCTGACTTTATCTTACTGCTTTTGAAGGCAACCCATAACAACTTTCTAATATGCATGCACATGAATAATTTATAACTTATCCACAGCAATTCACAATTTAGATTTTTATTATTTTGAGGTGGTCTCCAGTTAGCCTTAGAGTTAGGAAGACCAGAGTTCAAATTCAGTCTCTGATCCAGACTTGCTATGTGACTCTGGGCAAATCACTGGGTCTCTCAGTGCCTTCTGGGCAACTGTTAAAAGTAAAAGTTGCAGAGCAGGTGCAGCAGTGGTAAAGGGAAATGACTCCCCAGGGAATTCCCCATATCTATGAAATCACTCATAGGGCCCACTCATAATGGTCATGCAATTGATTTTTATAAATGCTAGTGACAGTAAGATGCATAATATGGAGCTTGGAAAGAAACTTGGTGAGCATTGATGGTCTGGTGTTCCCAGATTTCCAAGAAATGTCTTGAGACAAAGTTAACTTTCATATATTTCCATAGGTAAAAGAAGAAAGTGATATAAAAAGACAGAAAACTTAATACAACAATGGATGAAGTCCTAGACATCCTCCTTCTTTTTAATTTTCAGTTTTGTTCCAGATTTATATTCTTTGCCCATTGTCCTCTATATGAATCTCTTTCTCTCGGTACAGTGGATAAAACTGGGACTCTGGAGGTGGGGGCTCCCAGTCCCCCTTCATTGTGTGCCTAGGCAATTCACTTAACGCCTGAGTCTCAGTCTCCTCATGTATTAAATGCAAGATGGGACTAGATAGTTTCTTAGATCTTTTCCAGTTCTACATTCGAACCCCTGTGAAATGAGGCTTATTTTGAACGTCACAAGAATTTTAGAATGGAAGGGGATCTTTGAGGGCATCAAAGTCCAGGTTCGGTCGGTAGGTGCTTGAACGTTTTCTGGGAGAAGGAACTTACAAGACAATGAATCCCATTATCAAAGAGCTGGGAATGCCATGAGTTCCAGAGTTTTTCCATAGACAATTCCATTCCTCTCCCATAGAATTGCATCCCAAACGGTGGTTTCAACTCCCTGAAGTCGCTATTCCTCCCTGTGAAATCGTCTCTTCAGGCCTGGCATTTTGTGAGGTCCTTTCCCGAGCCAGCCCCCACCGCACTGGGGACTCTCTTCCTGGGGATGATTCAACCTGATCAGTAATTCTCTTCAGATGTAGCTAGTTTAGACTAATGATCCCGTGTTTTGTTGGCCACTCTGCCCTGAGCTCCGCGGATGAAAGGCGGCCCGGGCGCCCGAGTTGTTTATTGCCTTTCATTATGATCATCCCTAGGAGGGCAACGATACAGAATGGTTTCGTTTTATTCCGGGCCCACGAAGCAGTCTGATCCAACTCGTTTCCCATCACCCATGCCCACATGTTTTTGTGACCTCACACCCAAGTCAGCTTTTCGTGACTCCCCAGCCTGAAAAGTAAACATCTATTCTGTCCACGGATAACCCCCGCGGTGCCAGGAAGGGCCGGCCTGGAGAATGCTGGCTCAGCTAGCCTGACCCCAGGCTGCTGCTTTAGTTTCCTCTTTCTCCTTGGATTTTAAAAATAAGAATGATGAAGATGATGATGACGGTTTCAAAAAAATACCCCCCCCCCCCCAAGTCAGTTCCTGCCAAGTTTTCCAACAATGCCGGCTAGCCCAGGTCCGATTTCTGGCCCTGCTTCGGCTGCAGGCGCGAGGGCGTGGAGAACAGCAGAAGAGGGAGGGTCAGGTGCCCTGACACTGATGGGACTCCTTGGGGGCAAATGAAGCCCTGGGCCTGGGGGCGGAGACCAGGATAAGACCGGGAGGAGCCCGGGGAGAGAGGCGAGTGAAGCTGGCCGCTGGCCGCAGCTGGATCGCGGAGGCTCTGCGCCCCCGCGCGGGTCCCTGCACCCTCCTCCGGGCCGGCCTGGCCGCCAGCCACCCCGGGGCCCCTCCTTCCGCTTCTCTTTATCTGGTAAAGGGCGAAGCATCTGGAGAAGGGCGGACTGCATGGAGAGAGAGGCAGGGGGAGAGGCAGAGAGCCGGGCGCAGAGAGCCGGGCCCAGAGAGCCAGGGCAAGAGGCCCAGGGAGGCGTGGAGAGGGGGGCGCACGTGGCAGGCGGAGGAGAGGGGGAGAGAGGTCGCCAGGGACGGACGCTTCCTGACCTGGACTCGCTGCCCGAGCCAGGAGCCGCTCCGGGGCGCGCCTGGGGGCTCCGCAGGGGCGCAGCGGGGGGCTCCCCAGGGGCGCACCGGGGGCGCACCTAGCGCCTAGTCTCGGGAAGTTGAAAAGAAAGAAGGGGAGTGTGTGCGGCGGGAGGGCAGGCCAAGCTGGCTCCCCCGGGGGGCCAGGCCGAGTCGGCCGGCCGCCTCCAGCGCCCCTTGACCGTGTGGTCCTCCTTCTCGCAGGCGCTGCCCGAGGAGCGGGGCCCCGACCCGCCGCCTAGCGCGCCCTCCCCGCCGGCCGCCCGTGTCCATGCCGGCCAGCCCCGGGACGGCCCAGGAGGAGGGGACTCGCGCCTCGACCCGAGCCCGGGGGCGCCGCTGCTGACCCCGGCGAGCCCAGGCGGCCGCCGCCCGCTCCGAGCCGGCCCGCGGCCCCGGAGCCCGGCAGCCAGGCAGCCGGCGGCGGGGGCGGCGGGGCGCCCGGCCATGGGGGGCTCGGCCCGAGCCGCGGCGGGGCTCCTGCTGCTGGCCGCGCTGGCCGCCTTCGGCGGGGCCGCGGGCTCCGGGCTGGCCTTCACCGAGGACCTGCTGACCTTGTTCGGGGAGAACCGCAGCCTGGCCGCGCCGCAAGTGGCTCGGCTGCTGGACGAGCTGGGCGCCGGGGCCGGCCAGCAGCTGCACCGCTTGGATGTGCACTATAACCAGGTACGCGGGGAGGGTGCCGGGGGCGCGCTGCCTCCTCGCCCCCCACCTTCCTCCTCCTCCCTCCCGCTCCTTCTCCCCGGCCTCACTCCTCCACCCTCCCAGCCGCTCCGGGGGGTGGCAGCAGCGGCTTGCCCACCCTTGGGGCTTTCCCACTTCCTGCCAGGTGCAGAAAATAGAGTAAAAATGGGCTCCAGGAGAGGAAACCCACAGGGGCTGCTGACCTTGGACTCACAGTTTCACCCCCCCCTAAAATGTTTATGCCCATTTTTTAACCCAGTTTACCTTAAGCAGACCCCAGGCAGGCCCGGAGTAGGTGGCAGCTTTTTGTCCCTGCTGCATGGCGGGGGGGGGGGTACTGTCAGAAAAGAGGGTAAGGCACTTTCCCCAGCGATAACAACTGGGGTCATCCTATAGAAAGGGCTCATCCCAATCCTTTCTAAAAGATTGCAACTTCCTCATTTATTAGAAATCTGACTAAAACCACCTCTAATTCCCTCAAGATGGTCATTTCAGTGATGCTGGGAACTCTGTGATGAGGGGATTCCTTTTGCCCAGCACAACACCTGCCTGGTACACCATAAGAGTTTAATAAACCCATATTGATTTGATTTTTGTTTCTCATTTTATCCCAGAAACTGTCAGTATCTCTGCAAATTATAATCTTAATTGCTTGGGCGGGGGGGACATCAGAAAGATAAAAGACTTGGCCAGAATCAAACAGCCTGGATTTGAAGCTAGGACTTCCTGGCTAATAAATTCTTAACGATTTGCTTTTTCTTATCCACTTCATGCCAGAAAAGGTCAATATCTCCACAAATTGTTACCTAAATTGCTTGTGGGTAGGGGTTTAGCCCTGAAAAGTTAAAAGACTTGCCTGGGATCAAACAGCCTAGATTTGAAGCTAGGTCTTCCTGGATTCAATCAGCTGAAATAAAGATTCTGACCTTAAAAGGAAGACTGCCAGTGACTTCATAAACAGTTTCCATTCATGATTTCTTTTAATCCTTTTGACAACTTGGGCGAGGTAAGTACCAGAAAGGGTTATCTTTTATTTACAAATGAGGAAAGAGAGTCTTAGTTAAGTAGTTTGTTCAGATCAACCTAGTGATGAGGATTAGAAAGAGAATTTGAACTCTGTTCTTGAAAGTTCTCCCCAACTATGTCTTTCCTCTCCCTGGAATGAAATAAATCAGTCTTCCTCTAAATTCTGAAGGAAGAAGTTTGCTCTGAGCTTACTTTTTTCTCTACTTTTTTTGTTCTTTAATTTTTTCCATTCCAATTTCCTGGCTTACCTAGCAGTCTTCCCATAAAGTTCCTTGGCTATCCAGGGGTCATTACCCTCTCTGAGTACCCTTTGTAGATTGGGGTCTATGCTTTCCTACTCAAACACAACTCAATCCCTAGATTTCTTTTCCTATGACATAGGTGGCCATGGAGTTCATCAGATAAACTGATTCATAGAATGTGTTGCTTAGCCTAGCACTATACTCATTTAGAATGGATTAGATCCTACTTGAGGCCCCTCATGGGGAGGAGAGGAGAGATTTTGTTTCTTTGTTTTGGGCACACTTGTTTTACTCTGTCACTGAAGAGCTAGAAGCAAGGTGAGTTCTGATAATGTAGATGTTGATGATTTTACCTTTTTTTTGTTCCTGAGATACCAACATTAAGGTCTGATCACATCATCTCCCTTTCCCACCCAGTAAATTGCAGTGGCTCCTTATCATCTTCAGAACCAAGATAAAGTCCTCTCTGGTGTTCAAAGACCTACACTACCTTCTTAATCCAGCAAAACTGCCCTCCTTGCTGTTTCTCACATAAGACACATTATCTCCCAATTTAGGATATTTTCACTGATTGGCCCCCATCCTCATCTTTGTTGCCTGGCTTCCTCTGTTATGTTCCCCATTCTGCCTCCCTAATTCAGGTTTTCTTGGTAAAGATATTGGAGTGGTTTAGTGTTGCTTTCTCCAGCTCATTTGAAAAATGAGGAAACTGAGGCAAACAAGGTTAAGTGACTTATTCAGGTTCATATAGCTAGGGAACTGTCTGTGGTCAAATTTGAACTATGCCAGATGAGCCTTTCTGACTCTAAGCCGCACACTATCCACTGTACCATGTAGTCCTAGCTAAAATGTCACCTTCTACAGGAAAGACTTGCCTAATCCTTTTTAATTCCTTTCTTCTGATTATTTATAATTTATTTCTTTATGTACTTTGTACATCTGTCTTTGCTTCCTTGGGAACCTGGACTGTTGTCTTTCTTTGTATCCCCAGAACTTAGCACAAAAACCCTACCTCTGTCTCTTCATTCTACTTATAGCAAAATCCAGTATTGTTTCATTTATAGTCCACATGCTACCACCAAGCACTTTAGACTACCTAGAAACCGATCCTTTTCTTTCCCTCTGTCTCAAAAGGGGAGAAATCTTTGGAATGCTTGCTATAAGTAACCAATTCAAATTTATTAATGTCTCCCCGTTCTCAGAGTAAGGATGATATAAATGGGTAGGTTGTATTTTGAGTTTATACCTGGCCTATTTTAATAATTTAAACATCTAAATGACTTTTGTGGTTTTTTTTTTCTGGGTGGCTGAAAGTTGTGGGAAAAGGAAAAAAAAAAGCCCTTGAAAAGAGATGGTGGCGAAGGGGATATAACCTTTCACATTTCCAGATTTAACAAGCCTTGATAGAGAAAGCATCAGTTAAATGAACAGACCACTTATTTGAGAAGTGTGTACTTAGCAGCAATCTATGATTTGGGGATTACTGATTTTTGTAGAAAGGCGTGGTAAGGGTTAGAAGGCTGGTCTGGGATCTAGGAAGGTTAGGGTTTAAGTATGCCATGAGCAAGTCATCATTTAAAGTCTCAGGTCCATAGTCAACTCGGAGAATCTCAGGTGTTGAAAAAGTGTAGACCTGCACTGGGGGAGAAAGCTCCCTTCCTTGGAAGTTCCCTAGACCACGGATGTTACAGGTTCAGTCCCAATTTGAACATGGAGAAGCCTTTCCAGTTTTGGGGGGAGCATTGAAGACAATTTCACTATGTTAATAGACTTGAACCAGCACTAATTTTAGTCTGCTGCCCTTGAACTATGAAGAATAAACTAGGAATGAGTCAAGAATTCATTCAAATAGATGAGAGAACTTTGCTTTGAAGACTTGGGAAAAGCTGAAGTAGAGACCAGAATTTTCCCAAAGGCAGGCTTGGTTATTCTGTTACTCCCGGATCTCTACAAATGGTCAGGGTTTCTGATTGTGGATTGTAATCTAAATAATGAGGTTAGTGTACATCAGATGGTAGACTATTCTCTTCTGGGGAAAGTGGCCAACTTGGGAAATCTATATCCATGTATTTGAAATACAGTCACAGTAATTGGGTAATGTTTAACAAGATGCCATTTCCATAAGGCTCCTTCATAGAGTCTGTTAAAACTGGAGACAAACCAACTGGTGCTTTTGTATTTTAAGTTTTTCTTATAGTTAATGAAGGGGGAGGGATATAGCACACCTAACAGAAGTGGGGAGGGATATAAAAATAAGATTCTCTTAGGCTGAAGCTCTTGGCAACTTCAGAGAGAAAGCACTTGATTTGCTTCTTGTCTAGTATCTCCCTGACGGCGAGGTAGCCCTTGTGGACCTTCTTCTTGCTCCTTCCAGGTCTTAAGATGAGTTTGAAGTTGAGATTTACTCCATGAAAATTTACGCCCAAAATACATCACATCTTTTAGAAATATTAAGTATATTATATTTTATATAAAGTATATATAATATTTTAAGTATATTAAAGTACACATAAGTATATTAAGTATATTTTTATGAGTTGTGAATAGTTGGTTTTCTAATATTCTAAAGGAAATAAATTTCATAATTTGTAAAATATCCTTGTCTCAATCACTGAAATCATATGAAGACCACAAATTTTATCACAAGAAATTCTGGAAATGTAAAAAAACTAAAAGTCATATACCAAAATCCAAAGATTCAGCCATCTCCAACTTGATATTTGTGGGTATAAGAATCAATGATTAATATAATAAGAATGAATTTACTTCATTAAATGTGTCCCAATTACTTGTAAAAAAATTTAACATTCATTTTAAACAATTGAATTCCAAATCTTCTCCCTCCTTCTCCCATCCCCTGAGAAGGCACAAGCTACATGAAGGTTTATTAGGGAAACATTCAGGTTCCCCAGCAGCTACTGTTCATAGTTTTGGGTTAGCAGTCTTGACTTTTCCAAGGTCTCCTCCTTCTTTATAAAGTCAGCCTGTTGCTTCCTCTTCTGAAGTGTTTCTAATATCAACAGACAATTGCAAACACTTATTTAGATACCTTCTACTTGATGGGGCATTGAAGAAGATACCAAATTTAGATAACATTTGGGGTCTTGCCCCAGTGCAGTTCAGAGCCAGGACAATAAAGGTAATAGTAAATAAACATTTATTATTAGTATGATGTATTTTCAGCTCTTTTTAACCTTGTTTTGGGGAAAAAAAAGATTTTTAGAAACCTCTACAAAAATAAAAAAAAATTCATGTATGCCTTGTGGGAGACTTTTGTTCTCACATTTATTATAAAAAATACAAAAAATTTAACCCCCCCCAAAATCATAAAGCTATTTTTATAAATATATTTTATGCATTCAAAAACATTCTGGGTTCACCAGACTGTCCCCAATAATCTACTAGATTAAAAAAAAAAAGTTAAGAACTGCTGTAGTGCACTGTAGGTAGAGGGTTGTTGTATGAGATAAGATAACTATATGCATGAGTTACTAGCCTTTGTATATTATCTTTTCTCTACTGGTCCCTCACTGCTACACAACAATTTCTTTATCCCTTTCTTTTTTTTTCCTCTCTCAAAAAGAGATTTACTAGAACCTTATTTAGAAGTAGGCTTTCAGGTGCCACATCCAACCAGGAACTAGCTATATATTTCCTGTACAGGATGTCCTGACTGGACCTCAATTATCTTCTGTCATTTTGGGATGTTGGCGAATATGTTGAATTGGTCTTCCAATCTCTCAATTACTTATTAAATACTGACACCCATTCTGATTTTCCTTTTTTCACTTCTTTGAGAGGACATTGAAGCTATCATAGGATGGTTGAGGGTGAGAATAACTTGTGCTTTACCTGTCCAATGACTAACAAAGATCTCAGACAAAACTTATCACCTGCGATAACCTCTTCCCCGTCCCCATTCTCTTGTCATTATCCATTTTTGTGTTACTCCTCTCTGATCCCTAACCTGCTCTGGGGAACTCCATTGCACAGAGGGTAGAATGCTAGTCCTGATGTCAGGAGCACTGGAGTTCAAGTCTGGCCTCAGACACTTACTAGCTGTGTGACCTCGAGTCACTTAAATCTGATTGTCTCACATCCAGGGCTTTCTCCAATCATCCTGAATTATGTCTGATCACTGGAGGAGATGACTCCGGAGGACAAAGTGAGGTTGGTGACTTAGCACAGCGCCCTGTCATTCAAATCCTGTTCGTGTCATGTCATGTCACCTCCCTGATGACAAGGTCTTCAAAAACAAAGGACCATCATCATCATCGCCATCATCATCAGTCATATAAACTTACTCCTCCCAGAAAGTACCAGCCATAATGTACTGTAACTTTGGTTTTTTATTTTGGGGATAACTTGCGCCTAAAATTCAACATCCTGAAACACTTGGAGTTGGTTGAAAACTGTTTTGGTTTGAGTCTTCTATTTCCAAAGTAGGTGGTATGATTTTCAGCCTCATGTCCTCCAGCCTTCAAGCTAGGCCATAATTTTAGATTTAGACTAGCTTTCTCAGACTATTAGATTTTACAATATTAGCAAGTTTTGGATCCAACAAAGCAGTGCCCTAGAGAATTATGGGAGTCCCAAATGCAGTGAAAGCATGTTAATATGATGCTAAATGAAGCATGATATATACAGGACTCTGCGTGAGACTCAATTTAAGTGATTTTTCAGGTATGCAATTGAGCACATGAAGTTGGAATCACTTAGCTTTTCAATAGAAATTCCTTCTGTGTGTTTGATGACACTGACTTGCCTTCAGGAAGTCTTACATCCATTTTGAAACCTTGCTAGGATTTCCAAGATATTTAGATTTTTTTTTATAACTATCGTAAAGCCCCTTGCTTTGAGTAATGTAATTTGTTACATTAAAAATTTTGTAACTTTGAAAACCACCACCTGATTTTGTTTTCCTGCAGAGTTAACTTATATCTTTCGACCTCTCCTAAAGGCCTGTGCATGCGTTCTCTTACTGGTGTATATATCCTCCCTCATCCACCTGGCCCTAGGACCAGGAAACAGAGCAGTTTGATTTTTTCCAGTTGGTATAGTCACCATTACTTAGGATCTTCTTCTCTATCGATGCTCACTTAACTCATCTTAACCAAGTCCTGGATCCAATCACCTCTTGAGGCCTAGGTCATTTTCTCTCCTTTCTCCAGGAATTTAGTACCTGATCTCCAGTTATACCCCAACTTTTAGATTTTATACATGCTGATGGTCATCAACCTTTGCTACATGCTGGTACTATCATATCCTTACTTACCAGTCATAATTATTTGAATTATGGATTTCAAAATTTATGAAATTTTTCTTTGACCACAACCTCCTGGCCTTCTATTGCTCCCTATAGCTCACATCCTAAATGGATTCATTCTTCATTCATTTGGTGACCTTCCCAGTCGCCCAGCCCAGTACCCCGGCTCTAGCCAGATTCACTTTCTCCTTAGTTTTGACTCAATAGTAAACTAGTTCAACCGTGACTATCCTCCTTTGCCTTCTTTTCTTACCCCAGCCCTGGATAACTGATCATTTGATTTTTCAATTGCTGAAAGCTGCCAGAAGAGATAGGACATGCATAGCGTTGGATCTGAAGTTAGGAAGACCTGAGTTGGTATTCTGCCTTAATCATTTATTTGCTGTGTGACCTTGGGCTAGTAAGTGAACTTCTCTCAGCCTGAGGTTTCTCGTTATTTAATGGAAGGATAATTATGGTATCTAAGTATCAAATGAAGTGGTACACAAAGTTATTTGCCTTGAATCTGGAATAAGGAAGAATAGAAGCAAATTCTGCCCCAGATGTTTGCTGTATGTGGCCCTGGGAAATTCACTTAATCTTTCTTAACCTCAGTTTCTTATCTGGAAAATGAGAGGGTTAGACTTGATTGCCACTAAAGTTTCTTCTATGTAAAATCTATGATTTTATGTATTAGGTCCTTATTGCCACATGATAATCCTTTTTATGTTCTTATCAATTCTATTGAATCCTCTCTTTTCTATCTTCCTTCCTTATACTGGGGTGGTTTACCATTTCCTTCTCTGGCTTATTTTACAGATGAGGAACTGAGACAAACAGGGTCAAACATAAGTTTCTGAGGCTGAATTTGAACTCAGTAAGAAATTTTCCGGATTCTAAGCCCAGTGCTCTTTTCATTGAGTTACCCAGCTGCCCCCTCTCTCTTCTTTTCTGAAGCTTCCTATAGCACTCCTTGCCCCTTTCCTTTATTTTATTGTGAATGTAGATTATATCTATCTCTCATTCTGTGTCCTTAGGTTAAAATCCTAATTCCTAATCTTCAACTTGATCTGGTGTCTGAAAAAGAAGTATTTTTTTTTTTTTTTGCTCCAGCACCAAATCCATTCTTTGTACCCTTGATTCCATCTCTCTTGGGAGCTTAATTTCTGATTCTCCCAATTTCTCTGTATCTCCAGACTTCTTTCCTATTGTTTATAAAGCTTCTTAGGTCTACCCTATCATTTAAAAAAATAAAATAAAAAAATTGAATCTGTTATTTCTTCAAGTTATCCAGTATTTTTCCCATAATACTCACCATCCTTTCTGGCCTTTGACTCACTTCTACAACCTTTGCCACTAGGTTTCTGATCCCACCATTTAACTGAATCTCCTTTCTTAAATCTTCTCTCAGTCTTCATTATTGGTGACTCTGAAGCTTTGTGGCCCTGTCAATCAGGACTTCTTCTGAATTAGTCTCTGTCTTGCTTTTTCTTGTAGCAACACTTCCACCTTGTCCTTTAACCTTTGTTGTATCTACTTGTATCCAATGTTATAATTGTGGGGTCCCCCAGACTCTGTGCTGAAGCCTCCTTTTTTCTCTCCTTTCTCTTAGGGATTTCATTAACTCTCTTAGGTCCAATTACTTTCTCTGTGATGATGACTCAAATTTGTAATGTCTTTCCTACTACTTAAGATTCCAAAAGAGAGATCTGGATCAGGTTAGAACTGAAGGATTTCTAGAACAGTAGCAATCCTGCTATAAAAAATCACATTCAGCCTTATCTACTTACATATGAGTGTTCCTTATCTTTTTTTCCTTTGCCCAGTCTAGAGATGGGAACTGTGGCTTTAGACTTCAACTATGAACGAAGGGTATTGGGAATGCTTGGTGCTAATCTTGGAAATGCTCCTTCTAACACCTTTCTTCTATCTTCTCCTTGTCCTTTTCCCCCAAGTGAGACTTTCCTAAATGTAGGATTCTCCTAGGCTCTGTCCTGAACCCTCTTGTCTCTACCTTTTCCTTTAGTAATTTTATCAGCTCCATGGGTTCGGTGATCATTTCCATAATAATGTTTACAAAATCTGTATGTCCATCCCTATTTGTTTTGCTTCACTTTTTTTTTTTTTTTTGTTAGATGTTACTTATGCTCTGACTAGTTCAAAAGCTCCTGTTGGATGGAGAAGGGGAGATTGCCAAGAGTGATGAGATGGAGAGGGGGAGATTGATTTTCTTCTTCGTCTATCACTCTTCTGTCATTACCATTACTAATTATAACAAGACACAATCTTATGATGTGATAATAAAAGATAAGGCCTGATCCTAGACAGAGAAGTGCTGTCAACATTCACACATTGACCATAGCTGACAGTGTTAGACATCTAGAGAAAACCATTGACAGTTAAATGTTTCACTGTCAGTCCTTAAAAGTTGAGATTTGCTACCTTTATTTTCATAGGTTATAAATATTTAATTTTTGTATTTTAGCGCTTGTTTTGTCTTTGAATTAATAAAGGCTTCCTATTTGTGTATAGTATATTTCTAAAATTAACTTTTAAATCCTAGAGAAGGGGAATTTAGAACCTCCTTTTTGCTTTTCCTTTTATCCAGTTAAACAAAAAGCCGCTTTGGTCAATTTGTACTTTCTCTTCAGTATTCCTCAATAAGGGGAGTGGTGCGGCCTAGGTGACTGGAAAAAACTGACCTTGATGCCAAAAAGATCAGAGTTCAAGTTCACTGATACCTGTTGAGTTTGAGTTCCTCTTAGCAAGTCCTTTCACATCTTGATGGTCTTCTAGGGTGAAGCCATCATTAAAATAATAAGATGAAGAGAAAATATTGATTTGGATTGATTAAAGGAGTTTTCTCACCTGGAACTTCTCTATACAAGTGAAAACAAAGCTCTAGTGCTTATTGCTAGTCTTCAGGAATGGTAGAAATGGCATTTTCTTCTTCTGTCTAAACTTTGAGACTTCTACCCTAGGTTAGTATCTAATTAATGTCTTTTAGCCCGTTTCTCACTTTTAGTCTGGAAGAGAAATTTTAATGTACTTTGTCTTGTTCAGACAGACATGGGAGAATTGAGAGAATAATAATATTTATTATATATATATACACATATACAATATATATATATATATAAAATATGTATATAATTATATGTATATAATGGCATTTATATAGAGCTTTGAGGTTTACAACACACCTAACAACTATCTCATTTGAACCTTTCAACAACACTGAAAGGTAAGTGCTCTTTTCCTCATTTTTACTGATAAGGAAACTGAGACCAAATGATGACCTGGAGATATGCAGCTAGTAAGTAAATGTGGTGGGATTTGAACACACACTTCTTTCTGACTCCAGGTTTAGTACTCTATCCATTACCATGCCTTATTTCCTCCTCTGCTTCCATCTTGTCAGTGCAATATCTGTTTTTATGCATAGACAGAATATGTCAGGAAAGGATGGCAAGGGAGGCAGTACTCCCCCACCTTCATGAGTCATTAGGGAATAACTGCAGTTAAGATGGCAGATCTTTTCCTTATCTCAGACTGTATCTGAATATAAGTTGTTACTGTGCTTTCTGTAGTTGCATTGGAGCAATATCCCCTTTAGAAGGTGTTGTGATTGGTGGATGGGTGTTTCTGGAGAGGTGGAGAGTGAAGGTTGGAAAGAATTTAATATAAATTGTTTCCTATTTCATTAAGAACCCTGAATAAAATCCTTTATGGAGAAGGTGTTGTGGGGTTTTGGAAATATCACTGGACTAGGTTCCAGAACCCAGGACTTTAAGTGCTGATTATAAATTATTGTTTCCTTGGGCAGCTCATTTCACATGTTGAGGTCTCAGACCAACTGATCGTTAAGATCTCATCCACCACACTCTGATAAATTAGATTTCTTTACTAAATATGATTTCTGTTATATGGTTTGATTTATTAAAAATATAAAACAGGTATGTTTTGGAACTTTGCATGTCAGCAAGAACCATTTTGTCTTTGAAAGGAAGAAAACTCGAAGCTAGAGCTGTGGTGGAGAAGGCATGTATCTCCCTGGGGAAAGGTAAAGCAAACAGAATGAGAAGAGTTTAAAGTATTAGAAGAATAAGAATTTGCAACTTTGATGCCAACCAGGATGAGCTCTGTTCAAGAGACTGTACATTTATCCTCGGGGTCATTTACAACCCCATTGGGTTAAAATCAAGAGCAAATGAATGTTATATAGGCCCGAGCAATATGAGAAAGTGCCTTAAGTTGTCTTCAGATAGTTTTACTATTTCAAATTACAGATAATTGTAGGTCCACATTCATACACCTGGGAGTGGTTAGCCTGTTCCCAAATGATCCCCAAATGACTATTTCAGGAGCCAAGTGAATTTAAGACTTGAGTCTTAAAAGTTTTTTTTTTTTTTCTCTTAAAGAAGAAAAGAAATGAACTACCTCTTTGTGGGATAGTTTGGTTATGTTGAGGCACAAGAGGAGTTTGTGAAAGGGAACTTTGCTTAACAGCAACGGTAGCAGCAATAATAGTGATAATAGTCAACATTTTTATAGACATTTAAGGTTTGCAGAGTGCTTTACTAGTATTATCACACCTCATCTTCACAACTGATTTCTCTTTCCTCCATCAAGTTCCAATTGTGGGTTTTACTCGACTAGAATTCAAATCAAAGGTTTGGTAATGAAAGTTTGCTAAGCAACCCAGTTCTGTAGTGTCATTATAAAAAGACATCTTATATTTGAGAATGAGAGTAGGGAGATTATAATCACATGGTCCTTACTGAGGGGCTGAGGCTGGTGGATCAATTGAGTTCAGGAGCTTTGAGCTATATTAGAGCTAAAGTTAATGGGGCATCCACACCATTTTGGTGAATCTGTGAGAACAGGGAGCAGAGGACTCCAAGCTGCTTAAGGAGGGGATAAACTTATGGCTACTGTCCTTCTCCTTGGATAGGAGAGAGAGATCTAGTCTCAAAATAACACAAAACAAAAATCCTACCCCCTTCCCTGCCCCTCAAACAAAACAAGAGAACGAGGAGAGCAGAAATAAATTAAACATTGTCAAGATGGTATGGTTTGGGGATTTTTGATTCTGGTTTGACTTTAATTATGAAAGGTGGGAAGGTGAGTTTATTTGGTCAGTGGGTGTTTCTCTTTTTTTCCAAGCATGACTTAGCTATTTGGCATGGTCAGACCTATGCAATAGGAAGATTATTTTGGCATCTATGTGAAGGATGAATTGGAGAAGGGATCAAATAGAGGCAGTGAGATCAGTTAGGCTATTAGAGTAAGCCAGATGAATGGTTATGAACTAGCATAGTAGTGATTCTGAGAAAATGGGAAGATAATGTTGCTCTAATTAGAGTTGGAAGCTAAGAGGAGGAACATCTCTCTCTCTCTCTCTCTCTCTGTCTCTCTCTCTCTCTCTCTCTGTGTGTGTGATTTTGAGATGCCTATGGGACATCCAGGTGGAGATTAGGATAGGAATTAGACCAATGATATTGATATGGGGAATTTCTGGGATAGGAAATTTCTTCTATTAACGCCAGCTAGTATCTTTTCTGCATATGAAGGTCTACCCCTGACACAAAATAGGGCAGAGGAAGGACTTGATCCCAAGTCTATCCAGCTCCAAAACCTACTCTTCATCCAATAATCAATAATGCCTCTTAATCCTGATGGAGATATTCAGATAGGTAAGGTGTTTGGGACTGGAGCTTGGGGAAGAACTTAGAGTCAAATAGATGAATTTGGAGCTCATTTTAACAGAGGTAGAGATTGAATCTATGAGAGTAGGAAACAATCCCCAGTGCAGACAGTGTGTAGAGCAAGGACAGTCTAGGATCAAGCCTTGAAGGCAACATTCAATCTCAGGGAACAGGAAGAGACTAGGAAGGAGTGATTTGACAGTAGGAGGAGTAGAACTACAAGAAAATGGTGTCATGAAAGCAAAGGAAGAGATTGGATACAGAAGGAGATGTTTACCAACTGTGCTTAATTCTATATAGAAAGGTCGAGGTTTGTTCTCTATTGATTCAGACTTGGACTTTCCCCTTGGTGTCTAACATTTCACATTAGAACCATTTTGATAATTACTTCAAGTACTCATATTTTCTTTTTACTAGTGTGGGTCCTCCTTTTGATTTCATAAATTGTTTTAAAGAATAATGGTAAAAATCATCATCCACCATCACCAAGTAACAGATTTTCTGGTGATGAGCCTTTCCAGACATGAGCAGTCTGGCCTTCAGATGAAAAGCATGTAGCTGGTCAGACTGCTAGACTTTTAGGTGAAAAGGTCACCAAACTTTTTTTTGAGATATTTTATTGTTTCAGATGTCAAGGATTAACAGTCATTACCTTCAGCTGAATAGATTCCAGTGGAAGCAAAATTGAATATCCTCCTAGTTTCTCTCTTGACAGCCTGGGGACAGCACTCTGGTGGTGATTCCAGGAAGGGATCCTAGGCTAAGGAATGATAAAAGCAGTTTGACTCTGAGAATGCCAAGGAACGGAACTTGTTTTACAGCTCTGATAAATGATTTGAATATTATTAGCATCAGAATTCCCAGAACTGATTACAAATGTCCTTCTTTAAACAATTTCTAATAAAATAAGTCAACATGATTAGTTTGGAGTAGCCTAAGTTTCTGCCATTTCATCTCAGTATTCACCTCTTTTTATCTTAGTTAAGATGTCTATTTAGGCTTCCTTCTTATAAATTACCACTGTGCTTCCATTATTGGAGTCTGAGAAGGTGAATTCAAATTCTGACTCTGCTATTTAATTCTAAGTGATCCTGGCCAATCATTCTTTTTTAAGGTTTAAGACTCTGTTTTAATAAGATACAAAAATGAAAAATGATACAATCCTTGCCCCTAAGGTATTAGGGACTTACCCTTACATGTATCAGGGGAGATATTGCATACAGAAAAATGAGGATAGTGCAAGGTAATAGATACAGGATGGGACTAAAGAAAGGTCTGGAGAAAGTCCTCTAGGCAGTTTTTTTAGTAGTGAAACTTATGCTTAAGGGGAATTGTATTTTATTTTATTTTCAATTCACAGAACAAAACAAATAACACAGTAACATGAAAAAGGATGGTTGTGCACATAACTTGTGTATAATCTGTTTCCTCAACTTTATGGCAAAATTAACATGTAAATTTCTTTTTTTTTCCCCTTTTTTCTTTCCTCTTCTCCCTCTTCCCCTCAGATTCTTTTCTGTCTCTACATTACTCTGCATTTCAGCCCTCACTGGTCCATCCCTGTTCTTCAAAAAGGAGTGTAAGTTACAAGAACCAATATTCTAATGAACTCCTCACTGAGAACCATTTTGGTAATTAGACTGGATAATGTGGTGCTTTTAAACTTAAAATAGTGATACCCTTGGAAAGTGCAAGTGTAAAAGTTTTCAGAGAGTCAAATTTAGAGAAATCAGGGAAGAGAGACTCACTCCAGCCTTACTCTGAGCAACCCTCAGGGGGACTAGGAAAGCAGGCATGTTGAGTCAGGAGAGGTCAAGTTTAAATACTGATTAGGAAGTAGGAACCCAACTAGGAAGCAGATTGTTGAAGTTAAAATTCAAGGAGTGGGGACCCAACAATGGTATGAGTGGGACCCAGATCACAAAGCACAGACTCATTGCCAGATTTGTTGCGAGTTGGTGGTTGGGCAGGATGCAGAACCATCCCTGCTCATTTGTGTTTCTCAAAGGTCCCTTTGCTAGTAAACTTCATGCTCCTCTGATCTGCTTTGCGGCTTATTGTTTTTATGGTTCACTTAACACTTAGCACTCCTTTTTAATTGTTAGTTGGTCTGTTCACATAGGTAAGCTTCATGAAGATAGATGGGTGGGTCTTACATTTCCTTTTAACTTCCTCTACGCTCACACTTGTCATTCAATAAATATTTTAAGAAGTGTTTACTATTTGCTTAGTGCTAAATATTGGGGATACAAAATCAGGAAAATGACAGTCCCTCTCCTTAAGGAATTTACAGTCTAATGAAGACAACAAGCAAGGGACTGTTCAAATAAGTTATATACAGGATGAATAATTAAGAGGAGGGTGCTAGGATCAAGAATGATTGAGAAAGATGTCCCATAGAAAATAGCATTTTAGTTGAGACTTAAAGAAATCCAGGGAATGCAGAAGGTGGATGAAGAGGGAGAGCATTCCAGGCAAGGTGGACACCCGGAGCTGCAAGGAGGCAAGTCCCAGTGTAGTAGGCTTTTAATTAATGTTTGCTAAATCAAACTTAGTTTCTACTGAATCTCCCATCATATTGGAACAGAAATCCAGAAACTAGTGTATGTTAATCTTTGAATGGGGATGACCTTTAATATCTTGGTGAGTTTGAAGGAATGAAAAGAATGCTGA
The DNA here is from genome assembly GCF_037893015.1 of Macrotis lagotis. NCBI lineage: Eukaryota > Metazoa > Chordata > Mammalia > Peramelemorphia > Peramelidae > Macrotis > Macrotis lagotis. The sequence goes on along the minus strand of NC_133660.1, from coordinate 14,403,080 downwards.
AAACTTGAAGTTCAAATATATCCTCTTTTACTTACTACACATGTGGCCAGGAGCAAGTCACTTCCTAGGTCTTTCTCAATGGCTATCATTGATTTATGAATACCAGTACCATGGCTTTTTGTCCTCAATTCTTTTTCTTCTTCATCTTTCTTAGCATTTGACAATATTGACTAACTTCTCTTCTATGTATCTTTGAAATACAGTCTTGATCTTAATTCTCTCCTCTGTCTGGCCACTTCTTTTTCTTTGCATGAATGTCATTCTTTGCTCACCTTTATAAGTGAGTGTAATCTACACCATTTTCTTTTCTCCCTTCTCCCTGGGTGATTGCATCAGTTCTCAACTATCATGGTTATGTAGATGACATGTCTATGTAGTTATGTGTATAGATCAACATTTAAATCTGTTGATAATAATTTATCAATATATGTACCATATGCATATTGATATTATGTGTGTGTGTGTGTGTGTGTAGTTTTAATTTTTCTCCTTCAGCTTACTGGATATCTCATCATACATCCCCAGCAACGGGGTTAAGTGGCTTGCCCAAGGCCTCACAGCTAGGTAATTATTAAGTGTTTGAGATCGGATTTGAACTCAGGTACTTCTGACTCCAGGGCTGGTGCTTTATACATTGCGCCACCTAGCTGCCCCAACCCCAATGTTTTAAACCAAAATCTTATACTTAAAAATATCAGTGGCAGCTAGGTGGCATGGATAGAGCATCAGCCCTGGAGTCAGGACTACTTGAGTTCAAATCTGGCCTCAGACACTTATTAGATGTGTGTTCCTGAGCAAGTCACTTGATCCTGATTGTCTAACCCTAACCCCCCTCCAAATCCATCCAATAGCTGAGTCCTGTTGATTCTTCCTCCTCAGCAGCTTTCATATATCTTTTCTTTTCTCCACTCACATAGCCACCACCTTAGTTCTCTCCTCTACTTTTAGATTAAACTCCAGTTTGGTTACTCTGTTTATGTCTTTTCTCTTCAATTCAATCTCTACACAACTGCCACATTGATTTTCCTAAATCATAGATCTGAACTCTTAAGCAGCTCCAATGGTTTTCTCTTTCTTCTGGGACAGGAGAGCTTAGTCTTCCTTTTGTCATGGATGTCCTTGGTAGTCTGGTGAAACCTGGGGTCTCCTCAAAATAATGTTTAAATGCATAAAATAAAATACATAAGATCACAAACCAATTATATTGAAATAATTATTAAAATGCTAAAAAATCAAAATAAAAGAGGAAGTTCACAGATCCCAGATTAAGAACTTCCTAGGATAAAACACCAATTCTGCCTCTTGCAGACCATCACAATTTAGCTTGTCTCTCTTTTTAGGACATGACAGTCTAGCTCTTGTCTCTATGCCTTTGAATGGTTTGTTCCTTATTCCTGAAAAACTTTATTCTCAACCCAACCTTTTGGAATTCTTAACTTTCTTTAGAAACCTCCAATCAAAAGACTATCTCCTTCCCTGCCCAGTATGGTGTCCCCCAAGAAATTACTCTCTCTGCATTTTGCACTTAGTTTTCTTTTTGTTGTTAAGTCATTTTTGATCAAGTTTGATTCTTCATGACTCCATTTGGAATTTTCTCAGCAAAGATACTAGAATGGTTTGCCATTTTGTTTTCCAGTTCATTTGACTGATCAGGAACCTGAGGCAAATATGGTTAAGTGATTTGCCCAGGGTCACACAGGTAAGAAATGTCTGGGATCACATTTGATTCCAGGTCTGTCACTTTATCCACAGTGTCACTTAGTTGCTCCAGTTTCATTTTCTACTTACATTGAATTTCTGCCCCAAGACAGTCTGAGCTCTTTGAAGGCAGGGATTGTTTTGTTTTTGTCTTTATAGTATTAGAACTGTGTTGTTATTAAGATAAATACTAGAATTGAATTTTTAAAAGAAAATAAAGGTGATCCATTGGTTCATCACTCATCCCTCACCCTCCTACCCTTCCACTTCCTCCTCCTACTGCCATGAGTGGGACTTTGGAGGTAAAGGTGACTGAGATGGCGAAATCCTGAGGTGTTGTATTTGGACAGAGTTGCAGTCCTCATAAGGGATCCTTGGGTGCTTTTTCCATTAAAAAAATCTCCCTGTTTGTGAGTCTGTGAATGACTGTTGTCATAAGAAAATTCACTGTAGCTATGATTGTTTGGTTTTTATTGTCATTGACCCTATAAGTCCAGTCATGGTGGGCACTCCCCTGTTGACCACATATTTTATTCGATATTTGCTTTGTTAGATAGTTGCTGCCATCCTTTCTCAGAGAATTTCTTACTGATGTTTGTTGCTCAAGTTTTGTTTAAATCAAAGCAGGAGGTGAAGGTAGATTGAAATCACCAGTGCTGATCACTGGTGAATGATATTTTCAGAATAAATACCAGAAATAGACCAGGATGAGAAACTGTGTTATCCTGAACAGTAATTTGTTCCTGAACTGTGCTGCTGCCATCTTATGGATTGGAGTGGGTACTGTTGACCTCACATTCTCTCATTGGCCCTTTTTTTAAAACTGCGGTCTCTCTTCTTATTCTCCTTTGCTGACAAAAGAGTTGTCAGTGATATTTTATAGCCTGTGATTTTCCTTCCCAGTGAAAGTAGCTACCCAAATGCTGTGCAACTAATGAGACTGAAAATGAATATTTTATTTTTTTCTGAATGTTATTTTTTCTGATTAAATACAAAGATAGTTTTCAATGTTCATCTTTTTTGTCAGCTTTTGAGTTCCACATTTTTCTACTACCTTCTCTTCTCTCCCCCCTCCCCGTGGCGGCCAACAATCTGATATGGGCAGTCATATTTAACATATTCCTAGGACTGTCTTCAAATCTGGCCACTGAACTCAGATGGCTCTGGAGGAAAAAGTGAGGCTGGTGATTTAGCATAGCATCCCCTCATTCAAATCCAATTCCCCTGCTTGTCATGGCATCACTTCTTTGATGTCATGGTTCTCTTAGAAAACAAAAGACAAAACACATGATCAACATATGTTCATATTATTCATGCTGGGAAAGAAGAATTAGAACTTAAAAAAAAACCATGAGAAATTAAGAGAAAAACATAAAAATAAGTTTTAAAAAGTGAACATAGTATGCTTTGCTCTGCATTCAGACTCCATATTTTTTTCTTTGTATGTGGATGACATTTTCCATCACAAGTCTTTTAGAATTGTCTTTGACCACTCATTGCTGTGGAGATTTGAGTCTATTATAGTTGATCATTTTATGATGTTACTGTTAATATATACAATGTTCTCCTTGTTCTGTTCACTTCACTCAGTGACAATTCATGTCTTTCCAGGCTTCTCTAAAGTCCAGCTGCTTATGATTTCTTTTTTTTTTTAATTGATTTAAGGCAATGGGGTTAAGTGACTTGCCCAAAGTCACACAGCTAGGCAAATTAGTAAGTGTCTGAGGCCAGTGCCTTATAGATTGTTTGAATATGTTTGCGTGTTTTCTTCCCCATTAGACTGGAATCTCCTTGAAGGCAAGAACTGTTTTTCCTTTTTTTTGTATTCCCAGCAATTAGCAAAGTACCTGTTACCATAGTAGGAACTTAACAAATAATACTAATTGGCATTTGGTGCCTTAAAAGAATTGTACATATTATCCTGTTTATTCACAACCCTTTGAGGAAGATGCTGTTCTTATCCCTACTTTGCAGATGAGAAAACTTAAGACTCAGAGAGGTTGTGACTTCCTCAGGATCCCTCAGTCAATAAATGTCAGAGACAGGACTTGAACTCAGGTTTTTCCTGACTCCACACTAGCACTTTTCCCCTCTGAGCCACCCAATTGTCTGGTTCCTTGCTCACACATCTTTTAACCACCACCACCACCACCACCACCACCATCATCATCATCATTGCTAAGATTTATAATACTTCTATAGGCATTTTACAAGTATTGTCTCATTTGGTCTAGAGGATCTCAGAACTCTTTATCAAAAGACGTTAATTAAGTTCCATTTCTCCGCACTGTGATGAGTGTTGGTGATACAAAGGTGAAAATGAAACACTACCTGTCTTCAGGGAGTTTGCACTACCTAGGAAACAACCTAGAGATAAGTGCATTCAAAATATGTGTGTGATGACAATCACTTCTTATAGACTCATTGCTGATACTGCAACCTGAGATTTCCAAGAAATAATTAAATTAAGAGATTCTTTGGTGAGGGGAGTTCCAATTTCCTAAGATAAAACATTAGCATCAACCCAATCAGTTTAGCCAAGTGAAGATTTTTTGGTGTTGCTTCATGAAATGCTTGAGTACTTCTAAATACCATGTCTGGGCAGTTTTTCCCTATTCTTTTCTAAGGCATTTATGTTAAAGCATTTCATTGGTTTTTCTCTGGGCCAGGAAATCTAGATGAGATATACCCATCAGACAGATTGTAGGATTATTGAATTAATAGGAATATGGAAAAGACAACTTGCTCAAATGCTACCTTGACCATATTTGTATTGTCTGTTATTATTTGTAATGTCCATTATTTTTTGAAAGATTTTATTTATTTTGAATTTTACAATTTTTCCCCCTAATCTTGCTTCCCCCCCCTCCCCCCCCCACAGAAGGCAGTCTGTTAATCTTTACATTGTTTCCATGGTATACATTGATCTCATTTGAATGTGATGAGAGAAAAATAATATCCTTAAGGAAGAAAAAGAGATATAGAAGAATTACATAAGATAACATTTTTTAAAAATTAAAGGTCTTTGGTCTTTGTTCAAACTTCACAATTCTTTCTCAGGATCCAGATGGCATTGTTGCCCTGTTGATATGAGCAAGTCAATTAAGATGAACATTGCCCCCATGTTGCTGTTAGAGCATACAGTGTGTTTCTGGTTCTACTCAGCTTGCTCAGTGACAGTTCATGCAAATTCTTCCAGGCTTCCCTGAATTCTCATCCCTCCATTATTTTTAAGAGTATTTAATTTCTGTTGCATAAAACACTATACTGTAGGGATCTAGAAAGAGAGTTAGAAAGGAACTTGGAGGTCATTGAGTTCAACTTGCTCTTTTTAATAGATGAGGTGAAATGACTTGTCCCTCTGTTCCTGTCCCCTCATGGTACCTCTGACTTCATACACCCCCCCACACACATATGACCCTCCCATCCCCTAAGTGCCTCAGAAACTACAAGCTTCCTTAGTACCCCCCCCCCCAAAAGAGGCTTTCTCCTAGAGCTATGATAGACTGGTCTGACTTAGATCCTTCTCCTGAGCTTGTAGGTTTGATAGTGGTCATTCAACAAAAGGAGATTTATTTAGCCATTGCAAGACTATGGATGAAGGGGCTCTATCACTTAGGGGGGCATTTTTATGCCCTTAAGTGGCCCACAAAATGCATTACTATGACTTGAGACAGCTAGTAAGCCTAGTCAAAAGAAACTTGAATCTGCCTCCCCAGGCTAATCAAGTTTTGGGGAAGGCTTCCTTCTGATTTAGAGAAAAAATTGACCTAAATCAAATGAAAAAGAGGGGCAGGCTGGTAGATATTGATCCTGTCCCAGAGAGAGGCATATAAATATATCTGAAATTCAGTTGGAGTAGATTAAAGGTACCCTGGGGAGGGGAACAGCACTAGCAACCCGGGGAAATGAATGAAGGGGTATATTCCAGGTTTGGTATAACCTGGACAAAGGCACAGCAGCCACTGTGCAAATGGGAAATGCCAGTATGGTTCCACTGGAGAGAACCCAGAGGTGACTAATCTTTAAAGAAGCTAGAAAGGTAGGGTGGCATTAGATTTTAAAGAGCTTTCAATGACCCAAAGAGGAGGTCATATTTGCTTGTAGAGGTAATGGGAATCACTTGTGTTTCTTAAGGGATATGACACAATCAGACCCGGTCACATTACTTTTGGAATGTTGAGGGCGGATTGGAGTGGGAAGACTAGAGGTTGGGAGATCAGTGAAGAGGTTATTATAATAAGAGGTGCTAGGGGCCTGAACCAAGGTGATCAAGTCATAGAGAGACTATGAAGAGTCTTGACAGATCTTTGAGGAACTGGACCTAGCCAAGGCGAACGAACAGAGATCACAAAGGGAGGAAGAGAACTAACAAAGCAGAGTCTCCAAAGTCTCCAGAGGGGAAAGTATCTGGGAGGAGGTTGTTGATTTTGGTCAAGGTCAAGACAAGGAGAACAAGACACCAGGCCTTTAGTGTCTTGCTAATTAAGAGCACTTTGAAGAAACTCAAATGCCAAAGAGAAAGAGAGAAGTGGAGATTAAATTAATTAATTAAAGGAAAAATTAAAAGAAAAAAAAAGGGAAGACCCAGTTTTTTTCCCCTCAAGGAGCTTGTAGTCTAGTTATAGAAAGGAAACTTTTTATCTTATAGAGCATTCATAGATTTGCTACAAAAACATTTTCATTTAAAAATAGCAAATAATGATAGCTTGTATTTATCCAATTCTTTAAGGTTTTCAAAGCACTTTACAAATTAGATTTTATACCTACAACAACACTGGGAGCTAAGTGTTATTAATATTTTGCCCATTTCATAGTTGAAGAAACTAAGGTGTAGAGGGATTAGCTGACTAGACAGGGTCTGAACTGGATATCCAGATCTTCGGACTCCAGTGCTCTAACCATGAAGCACCAGGCTGAGAAGAGACTGAGTATCTGGAATTTCACTGGGCCATTATTCGACATCTTTATAGCAAGGGTTTTTTAAACCTGGTATGGGTTAGCTTGTTTTTGAAATATTTAGACAGCTATTTCAATGTAGCTGGTTTCTTTTGTAATTTTATGTATTTTACTTTATTCATTTAAAAACATTCTTCTCAGAAGGGGTCCAGAAACTCGCCCAGATCTGCCAAAAGGGCACGATACAAAAATGATTTAACTCTCGCTCTCTATCTACTCTGATTTCTCACTTCCCTCACCTGAGTTTTTATGAATGCAGATTAACTCATTTTTCTGAATGTCACATTATGCATTTGATGATTTTGCTATTTTCTTGTTAATTTTGAGAATCCTTGTGGACTCACTAGCTTTAGAGTAGAATCTTAGGCTTAAAAAGAGGAACTCTACAGAGAGCTTTTGGAGTATCTTTGGATCAATTATTTCCTTTCTTCTCATGATAGTGTATTCTTTTTTGGTGTTTTGTATAATTGATGTGATTTTTTTACTTTGTTTCTTTTCTTTTTTTTCCTTCCTTCCTTTTTTTGGGTAGTGTTTGTCTGCTGAAGAAATCTTTTCCATTCATGGGTTCTCCAATGATACAAAGGTCACCAGTTCTAATTTCTCTGTGATATGTCCTGCGGTCTTGCAGCAACTGACTTTTCACCCTTGTAGTCACCGGTCAAAGCACAAATCCAAGCCAACGCCTTCAGAAAGTAAGTAACTCGTTCCTTTGCGAAATAAGATTATCAGAAAGATTCTGGTTAGTGTTTGTTTCCAGCTTTGTCTCCTAATTAATCTATTAAATTGCTACCAAAAACCACTCATAAATGTGAATGACCAGGGCTCAGTTAATGGCATATTTAGCTATGTGCCAGGTGACTATTAACTTATTAAAGATCCAAGCCACATTTGGCAGCACTGCAGAAACTGAGTAAAACAGCCTAGAACTCAGAGAGATGCTAAATATATAATTCATAATTTACCCCATGACTGATTAACTTTTCCTATCAGAATTTCAATTTTAGGATCAGACTCTCCATGACCCCATTTGGGGTCATCTTGGGCAAGACACTGGAGTGATTTGCCATTTTCTTCTCCATCTTACTTTACAGATGAAAAAATTGAATCCAGCAAGGTTAAGTGACTTGGGTAGGGTTATACAGCAGCCAGTAAGTGTCTGAGGCCAGATTTGAACCCTGGGTAGTCTTGCTGGCTCCAGGTCCAGTGCTCTCTATCCACTAATAGCTATGATCAAAGTCTTATTTTATTAGCTTTGAAAGTATTCATAAGGCAGGTCATGGGTGTGATCTTTTGTGCTTGGATATCAGCAAAATTGGATTTTTCATTGTAGTGGCTTTGCTTTTTTTTTTTTTTTTTTTTTCAGTTTTGTAGGTTGTCTGATCACAGGGACTGCCCTGGTCCACAAACAGGTTCCAGAAGGCATGAATAGTTCTATCGGAGGTGTCCTCAGATCCTCCTCTTATACTGCATACAGGGTCCTGCCCTGCCTCCTTTAAAATTGACACCTGTAACTAAGCAGTGTCCCAATTAGAGAAGCTACCAATAGGACCATGCCTTCATTATTTCAAGACAATGAGTCTTTTAATTTAACTCCACATCATTAGCTTTTTTAACTTCTGTGTCACACTTAGTTCATATGAAACTTGAGGTTCACTAAAACCTCTGGGTCTTTTTCATACAAGCTATCTTGCTAGCCTTTTTTCTAGCCCTGTAGTTATGCTTTTGTTTTTTAACTTAAGGGAAGGAATCTCCATCCAATTTATATAGAGGCAGATGGCATAGGGGATGGAGCATTGATCTTAGATTCCAGAAGATTTGAGTTTAGATCCAGCCTCACACATTCCTTACATGTGTGACCCTGGGCAAGTCACTTAATTTCTACCTGAATAACAGAGAAGACTAAATCTGGTTCTAGAAGGTCCAGTTCTGGACTTGATGATTGGTCATGGACTCCTCTCTTAAGATCCTGTACCCCAGAAATGTGAGGTCTAGGTCCTTTCTTGGGCCTTTTACAACCCCCTCGGGTCTAGGTCTCTTGTGCTCAAATAATTTTTATGACAGGGATAACTTAACCACTTTTCTTATTTAAACACTTTTCTTGACCCTTCTTCCAAATTGCCCCTTCTTCTGATCTCTGGTTGCTGAGAAATGAATTTACTTCCTCCTAGATTTCATATTTCAAAATAAAAATGAACCTACAACTAAAGTATCAATCATCTAAGTACTAAATTGCCAACCCTCTATATTTCTCTCAAAAATATTGGGAATTGGATAAAGCACTGGCCCTGGAGTCAGGAGTACCTGGGTTCAAATCTGGTCTCAGACACTTGATAATTACCTAGCTGTGTGGCCTTGGGCAAGCCACTTAACCCCATTTGCCTTGAAAAAACCTAAAAAAAAATATTGGGAATTGTTGCTATTCCTATCCCATGCACGTACTGTTGTTTGTCTTTATAACTTAGTCCCTCCCCTCCAGGACATCTTTACTTCATTTTGAGAAAGACAATGGCCTTGGGTCAGGAAGACCTGGGTTCAAGTTCTCTCTCTGATATGTACTGATTGTCTGCCTCCTAAGCAAGTGTTGGTGGTCTAGGCAACTTTCTTAGCCTCTGAATTACAGAATGAATGGAGGGCTCCATCACCTGGAAATTTCCTATATCAGTGAAATTCTAGGAGTATTCTGGCTCTAATGACTTGCCCAAAGCAATGATACACAATTCCTCTAATGTTTCCTTACAATAGCCTGTGGAGTAGGCAATGAGATGATTATTATCATTCTTATTATTGCAATTAAAGAGACTGAACCTTAGAGAGACTGATAATAATAGATGCCATTTATATAGTGCCTTGCTACTTATTAATTGTTCATTTCTGTGGTAGGTGGTACAGACATTATTACCCCAATTGATAGATGAACAAACTGAGGCTGATAGAGTTTTAGTTACTTGCCCATAGTTGGAAAATCAAAGTCTCAGAATTGGAGTAGTATTTTGCAGATTTAAGTTGACTTTTAAGTGAATGAGAAACTAAAGATAGAATGGTGAATGACTTCTTCTCAGCGATGGAATCAAAATTTACCCTTTTCCCTTCTCTCCATTCTCACAGGGCAGGATGCTTTGGTGGTGGTCTGGATGGATGGGGAGATGTGCCTTCTATTTTTAGGTCTGGAGAGGGCTTTGAGACAAAGGGCCTCCTGTGGCAGCTGTTGTATCACAAGTTGGGTGATAGCATCAGGAACATGGAGGAGTAGCAAAAGTGGTAGGGGTAGGCCAGAGGGCCCTAGTTAGGACGAGGAAGGTAGCATAACTATGCTATATCAGCAAGTTTTGAGGAATTTCAGCAGTCAGTTCTAACTAGAACTGGGTATAATTTAAATCTTAATTGTTACAGAATTGGGTAACATGGAAGATAGTATTAGAATAGGGCCATAGATGGTACTGGCTATTCAGGTTATAAGAGACTTCAGTGGCTGTCTGGTAACCTGAAAAAGAATCCCCACTAAAATATTCCCGCTAGGTCATCATCCAGACTTTGCTTGAAGAAACTCATTGTGGGAGAATGAACTCTTCCCTGGGCAGCTCTAATCCTAGGAGAGGTTTTATATAGTCTTTATTTGTCTATCTATTTGTCTCCTTGAAGCTTCTCCCCACTGTCCCTAGATCTCTTTAGGATCTAGTAGGATGTTTATTTCTGCTTCTCTTATGGCAACCCTTCAGATCTTTGAAAATAACCACCAAGTTCACTATGAGGTGTGCCTCCTCCAGACATATGACCAGGCTTGGATTTGAATAAGGAAACATTGATTTCAAGTCATGCACTCTTTCCACTAGCATAGAAAATGACTATTTTTAGTGGCGGCGGCATTGTTATTGTATTTCTGATGTTGTCAGGAATATTTCCCTTATTGGATCTCCTTATGTGTCATAGCATAAGTGAATAATTTGAAACTAATCAATTATTTCCGAAAGCATCATGATACGATCAGGGAATTTTTCTCCCTTATTAACTTGAGATAAGATGACAAGTTCAATGAATCTGTTTGTAACAGTGATCAGACTTTATTGGGTTCAATATGTCAGTAGGCATATATTTATGATAATACTCTGATTTAAGTGGAAAGGAAAACTTTTTGTATTCCTGCTCTAGACTGTGGCTTATTTACGGTTATTTTACTCTAAGATCTGCAAATATTTGGAAGTTAATTCTTGATGAATGCTGAGTGACGTAAATCAGTCTTCCAGTTTTGGAGAATGACATATTTGAATGATATCCTAAATAAAGTGTCAATTATTCTCAGGGTTTTGAACTGTGTCTAACAAACTTTTTCTCCTGGATAAAGAGGAATTTGAATGTTTTCCCTGGGGTCTTCATGAAAAGGCATATATCTGTATAAAAGTGTTGTCTATTAGTTTGCTACTAACTTGCTCATACTTCATGTCCTTCAGTTCAAAAATCGGATAATTATGAAGAAATTTAATCCTTTCTATTTGTTACTGTTTTCCTTGAGCCACCTTTCTGTCTTTTTGTCCCTTTTTTGCTATCTCTATAGTAATTTATTTTTTCCTTTTATTCTTTAAAGTAAAAGTAAACTAAAATATTTTACATGACCAATTATTTAAAAAATTGAGACCAGATTTAGTCAAACCAAGATAAAAGATTAAATGTAAATTCACCATTTTATTTTTAAATGGCAGCCTGACTCTCTTTCCCCTGTGTCTAAGCAGTGAGGGCCCTGGGTAGTAGGCTAATTGCTCTTGCTTATTCATGTGCCAATGAGTAGATGTACTCTAGCAGCAGGCATAATTATTAGCATATTAAAAGATTTCACTGACAAGGATCACATTAGTGATGAATAGCTCTTTGCACAGAGCTTTTCTTGCTCAGTCACTTTCCAGTCCTGTCTGTCTCTTCTTGACCCCATTTGGGGTTTTCTTGGCAAAGGTGCTGGAGTGGTTTGCCATTTCCTTCTCCAGCTCACTTTACAGATGAGGAAATTGAGGCAAATAGGGTTAAGTGACTGTACCAAAGTCATACAGCTAGGAAGTGTCTGAGACCAGATTTGAACTCAAGAAAAGATTTCCTGACTCCAGACTCAACTCTCCATCCACTACACACCTAGCTGCTTCATCTGTAAGTTTACAATATAAGAAATTTGTAAAATGCTTAGCAAAACTTATTAGAAAACACCCTTATTATGATTATGATTATGATTATGATTATTATTATATGCTTGTGGCATTCTATAGGTCTGGAGTCAGAAAGACCTGAATTCAAATTGAAATTCAACCTCATATATTTATTAGTTATGTGCCCACAGGTAAATCAGTTGAACTCTACCTACTTGTTTTCTCTTTTGTAAAATGAGGATAATCGCAGCACTATTGTGCTGTTGTGAACATCAAATGAGATAACATATAAAGCAATTTGTAAACATTAAAATTCTATACAAGTGCTATTCCCACTTACTATCATTACTGCTATTGCTGCTGCTTCTGTTATCACCCACCACACCACTACTCTGCCCTACCTGCTTTAGTTCCTTATATTGTAACACCTAAGGCATCTCTTGCCATCCATTCATTCACCAGGCTAGAATTCAGAACCTCAGAAGTGATCCAATCCAAACTTCTTATTTTACAAATGAAGAAACTGAGACCCAACACTTAAGTGTTTTGCTAAGGTCGTAAGCCATTCTGTCCGAAGAATATAAATTAAGGAGAAGGCCCTCTCTTGCAGTGATAGAAGAATTTTCTTACCTGGGATTTCCTTTTGGGTATGATCTCACAGGACTAGACCTTATCCTTATTTATGTTAACACTGAAACTTGACTCTTACATATTGATGTCATTTTGATCCTCTTTGAGAATGGATAGTGACCATCATATTATGTTAACAAAAATTATAATAGTTTTGCTGCTTTAAAGAACAAATGTATTCTAAATTTAGTTAAGTCTGATTTTTGCATTAGAATTTGAAGCATATTCTTTATCATTCTCTCTTTGTTGGTTCTCATTCACAGTCTGGGGATATGGATTTCTTTCGGTGACTATCATTAACTTGGCATCTCTCTTGGGACTGGTTTTGACTCCACTGCTAAAGAAACCATATTTTCCCAAGATTTTGACTTATTTTGTGGGACTAGCCATTGGGACTCTCTTTTCAAATGCAATTTTCCAGCTTATTCCAGAGGTAAGGTGTTTGGTTATTTTTTAATACCCTTATTAATAATAACATAGTTCCCCAGTTTTCTTCTTTAAAATATTCTAGTCCCCTCATTTACAATCATCTTTAAGGCACTTTTTGAATTTACGTGGATTGTGTTCTTTTTGAGGGATAACTGCATCTTAGCAAAGTTAAAGACTCATCCTTAACTACAGAGGATATCTGTGTTGGAGACAAAATTACCATTCTGGATGTTCTGGCCACCAACAGTTCATGCTCAAACAACTTCTGTACACCTTTGAGGAACTCAAAGATTTTTGCTGTTTTGCATTTTGGCAAGTCCAGTTTTTTTAATACAGTATTACCATTTTCTTTTAAGAGGAGACAGTGTCATATTTACTCATTAAAGACAAGGAAATGCCCAACCTATATTTATTTTACCTGAAGAAGCCTGGAGGATAACAGAACAGCATTTATGAAGATTTCTTTCAATCAAGGGCTACTGAAGCATAGGAAAAAATTCTCTTGAAGGACACACAAATAAAGCTCCTGTTAACTTTTTTCTTAGAGGAAAAAATATTCCATTTAGCTGCTTTTAAAATTAAAAAACAGTAAACAAAATTATTCAAGAAGTAAAATAAATATAAAATTGAGCATTTCAATATTCTAGCCAGTGAAAGGAGAAAAGCAGAGATACGAAAAGGGAGAGGGAGATGAACTTGAAAAATCACTGAAAGGAACAGAGAAAGACAGAGGAATAGAAACAATTTTCATCATGTAAACACAAAGAAATCTACAACCAGATAAAGAGACTGATTCACAGAGTAGAGAATAAAAAAGGCTTTCATGAAAGTCAACTTGTTATGTTTTAGGAAATCCTAAGTAAATCTTTACAGCCATGTTAAATTTTTACAACCATAAGCCCAAATGGGAATATCATTTTTTGGAATAATAAAATTCTACAAAGTATTTGAAGAATTTGGTCCAGTCTCTTATTCTACAGACAAGGTCCTTGAGTCCTAGAAAGGTAAAATGTCTTCTGACCAATGTCACACAGCTAGTAAGTAAATTAGCCAAATTTGGAATTCAATTTTCTTACTCTTTTGTGTATGTTATTTAGCTTTCTGAGTCAGAGAAAAATGAAGTCAAGAACCAGAAGTTTCCTGAAGCCTGGAGAAGTTCAGTCCCTTAATTAGAAATCAATTTTATTGTCATATTGACACTTTCAAATGAACAGTATATAAAGACTACAAAAAACTGGATTCTTTTGTTTGCATAATAAAACCATATATACATGTCATCCTGAAAATCAAACATTTCTGAAAGAGGAAAGGATAATTAGCAAATTTATTGATTAGGTCCTGTTTATTGGGAGTAGTTTTTTTGAAAGTAGAATATTTTATTTTAATGGCTATCATCATAGCCTTATAAGCAAATACTGACACTTAATTTCTGATTCTCTTTGACAATTTAGACCTAGGCAACTTCGGTCATTTCCTATCTTGACACATAAAATCAAGAAATGGAATGTTTATTTGGCCTAATCAGTAAGAGTTTGAATAGAATAATGTGAATATTTATTTTAATTATATAATTTATAGCAGTGGCATGTATAATAAGATAAATATGATAAAATGGTGGTGATACATATCTATATATGAAAGGCAGTGTTGTATAGGAGTTAGAGAGCTGGTCTTGGAGGAAGACCTGGGTTTGATTCTTATCTCTGATACATTCCTGATGTATGATCTTGGGTATGTCACTTAATCCATCCATGTCCTTCAAGAAGTCTAAACTGGAGAAAGGGTATTGATGTGCTTTGATTGCAGAAATTTCCTTTATCATTAGAATCAAGAGGTTCAGTTCTTATCCCTATAATACAGATGAATAAAATGCAGTAGAGCCCTATGCCATGAATTTATTCTTCCTGGCTTTCACTGAAGTATGTATACCTGTTATATAGCTAAAATGTTCTATGCCTCTGTATAAAATCTTCCTTCAGGGCTTCATTGAATCATGGAAGTCACCTTCCATGGGCTAATATAATGCAGTGCTCTTTGGGTATAACTTTTGGATGCATTCCCCTTGTTGGAAAGACATCCCATCCATGGTGATCTGAGACCTCTCTTCCACAAAGTGAAGAGAGTTTCTTCACCAGGAAATTGAACATTACCATTGGTTTCAGTGTTTCTAAAGCATGGATTTTTCATCTGGTGTGTGTGTGTGTGTGTGTGTCCGTCCTGCATCCCTTGAGTTTAAGAATGGTGAAGTCCCTGGGCCCCTTCATGTATCTGAATGCATAAACTAAAGAACGTACATAGGGGGGTAAAGGAAACCATTCATACTTATCAGCATATTAAAAAAATAGATTAATGGACCCCAGCTCTTTTCTAAAAAAAAGGAAGAACTCAGATTTGTATTAATTCATGCAATATAGAGATCAGTGAAATCACAGATCTTTTGAAGCATTGTAGAAGTCCATGTGTCTATGGACATGATGCATAAAGATACATATGGCACTTTTAAATATATATCATGGGGCAGCTAGGTGATGCAGTGGATCGAGCCCTGGTCCTGGAGTCAGGAGTGCCTGTGTTCAAATCTGGTCTCGGACACTTAATAATTACCTATCTGTGTGACCTTGGGCAAGTCACTTAACCCCATTGCCTTGCAAAAACCTAAAAAAAAAAATAAACCAAAATAAGAATAGCTAGCATTAACATAGCAACTTAAGGTAAAAACTAATATACACATATATATGAAACTAACACATACATACACTGGAAGACCTTCTGTTATCAAGTTGAAGTTCTAAAAAGCCCCTTAGCATTAGGGAAAATTCTTTGTTCACCATTGGAAATACTCAAAGGATGAGCTTAGTGAACACTGGAAGTCTGAAGTGGGTAGTGTGGCCTTGGGCAAGCCGCTTAACTCCATTTGCCTTGCAAAAAAAATGTCACATTGGATTAGTAGGTCAATGTGAGTTGCAGCTCCATTTGAATGTGTGAGAGGTCTGGCTCCTAACCCAATGCTTTTCACATTAGGCAGCTATTCACATGTGAGTTATACAGCTTTGGGAGCCTCAAATGGTAGTTTCTGTGTTTTTTTATGTTGATTTTTCTTTTCTGAATCTTCTGGGGGGAGAAAGTGAGATGAGTGTTTCTGTTTATCATGGGGGGCGCTCCTATAGTTTTTGGTCCTAACTCTAAGTTTTTCTTCTTGAAATAAACACAATTATCAACTCTTTATTTTTTCTTAGGACATTTTCTCTTTTTGTTAGCCTCCCTTTATCCACTTAAATCTCTCTTTTCCTTATCTTTCTCCCCAAGCCCCGAGTCTTCTTATTCCCTCCTCCTTCCCTCTACGTTTTTGACCAAAAGTCCCTTATAAAGATTTCAAAGTATGGATTTGCTAATGATACTTATAATACATTGATTCCTTTTTAAGAACAGATATCCAGAGACAGGTTTTAAGGAACATAAGGGAATTGATTTGCCATTTCCATAGTACCTCCAAAACCTATATGATATTTTAAACATGAAGGAAGATTGCTTGTCTAGACAGAGCCAGGGGGTCTTCCATCCTCTGCCTTTCATTGCGATGTGTTTCCTTTCATTATTCACAGTCTTCTGGTTGCATGAGTTACTTTTGACTTCCTCCAAAAATGTACCACAGTGATTATCAATATTTTTGCTCATGTTTACATGTGTTTTTGGAAGATAGATCCACAGAAGTTATGTAGATAGGGAAAATGGACTTTGCGATCTTGACGCTATTGATGTCATAATAATGATGATATTTGTTTTCCTGTAACTAATAGAGTTCATTACAATTATTATTTGGGTACATTTACATTTATTATTCATTCTCTTAGGCATTTGGATTTGATCCCAAGGTTGATAACTACATTGAAAAAGCAGCTGCAGTGTTTGGTGGATTCTATATCCTTTTCTTTGTTGAACGTGTCCTTAAGATGCTACTGAAGACATATGGGCAGGTAAAAGTGCTGTCCTGAAGCAGTCTCTTCCTCTTTTGATGTTTTGCTAGGCACCAGTGATTTGATATAAGCAAAAGAAGAGATAGTTTTGGTTAATAGAATTAAAATAATGCTATGAAGCAACACATTGATTCACATGATATGTTACCATTTGCTTAGTGCAAAGATAAACTAAACATTGAATAACATAGTTTGTATCCATTCTGTTTCAATGTATTTCTAGATAAAGAAAAAGAATTCAATGACGGTATTTTAAAGTGAGGAAAAAATGTAATTTTTTATAATTTTGTATTCAGCATGCAATATAAAATAATATGTGATTTTTTTCTACTTGTGAATAGAAAGTAGACTCCTTTCCTTCTGTTTGCCTGTCTTGATCAACTTGTGTATTGATCTCTTAGATGTGTATTTTTACATTTTTCCACTACAGAATGATCATGCTCACTTTAGAAATGAGGATTTCTTCCCTTCCCAAGAAAAAGCGAATGCTCCAACCCCTAAACTACCTGCCATTAATAGAGTCAAATGTTATGCAAACCCAGCAGTAACGCAGCCTAATGGACATCTCCATTTTGATAATGTCAGTGTGGTTTCTCTTCAGGTATGATGAGTTTTTTCATTTTCTTGTTTAATTTATTGCTTTCTTTGTGTCATCTAAGGATATCCAGAAACCTAGTTAGTTTACTCTATTTTTGAAGATCAGTTTTATTCCTTCTGAAAATATATCAATGAATTTAATATTTTACCTGAAAGCTTTCCTTCCCTCTCTGAAGACATGCCTATTCTGAATTCTCCAAGAGGAAGAAGAAAATTCAGCATTTATAGAGACTTGAGTCTTTACTCTCTGACAACATTCATTATCTTTCAGATTCTCCCCTCTTTACTGAGGAGTGACATTGCTAAGAAATGCAAATTGCACAGTAATAGGTGGCAAGGTTAATTAACATATTTTTCTAGCACTTCTCTAACAGTTATTCAGTGCTAGAGACCACTTTGCAAGAGTGAAATGATTTAAAAATTGAAAGAAGGAATTTGTTTATATCTTAAGTATCCTTTTGCTATAGGGTTTGAAGCACCTTTGGTCCAGGGAAAGAGCATCTACAGTCCCAGACTACTGTTCCTTTGTTTCAGCAGAGTTGGACACACATTTGAGTAGTGAGGAGCAGAGAGACTAATGATATCTCTAGAACCTCTGAATGGGCCAGAAAAGGGTTTAGAACAGGACTCCTGGACCCCTTTGGGAGTCTGGGGAAGCCTATGAACCCCTTTCTCAGCATAATATTTGTAAAAGCATGAAATAAAACATATAGGATTACAAAGGAAATCAATCATATTGAAATACAATTATCAAAATATTAAAAAAAGGGACCATGGACTTGAGGTTAAAAATTTCTGATTTAGATAATGAGGAAGGTTAACAAAATGCAGCTAAGAGAAAATAAAAAAGTGCTGACTAACTTTCCTGTCTTCCTAGTAAGCTAGCAGCAACAGTTTACTTCCTTTAACTTAATTATGTACTTCCTTTACAAAAAAATAAATGTTTTGTTTAGAGGTCCCCCTTATTGGGTAGCTGGTGAAGTAGTTAGGTAGACGCTATTTCAAAAAGAGTGGGGCAGGAAAAATAGATATTCTCAATTCTAACTTCAATATGTTTGTATGTGAGGGGAAAACTATGCCATACAAAGGATCAGGAAGTAATATGTCTGAATTTGCCTATTAGCCATGATGGATCCAGTTCTTGCGTTCCTTACTGTATTGGTGTTTGGGAATGAAGGGAAAGAAAAGAAAACCTTAGCCTACCAGCATCAGAGAATAAACCACCATCTCCTGAAACAGTTTATTTTTCTTCTTGATGTCAGAATACATGGAATAGAATCTAACTTTTTTTTTTTTTTATTGTATTTAAGCTCCCTCTGGAGGAGAAAAAGAGATATGATCCAGAATAAATGTGAACCAGCTTTGGCTTCATTCTTGGTGACCCTAAGAGGTTACATTAGCTGACACCTCTTTGTCCTATTACTTATCCTTTCTCTTTGGTGATTTCATCATTTGGGTGGGTGGAGAGATGGGGAATCACTTATCACAGTGTCCTGATCATTCCCTTCTCCCACAGTAATTTTAGTGATCAGCACTTACTTTAAGAAAGGAATTTATTTTACAATTTGCTAATAATCCATAAGCATTTATTAAGTCCCCTTCTAGGGGCCAGATACTGTGTTAAGTAGAGGGATAGGCAAATAAAAATGAAATAATATCTACCCTCAGTGAGCTTATATTCTATTTGAGGAAACAATAAAGACAAAATAAATAACATTCCAGCCTATTTGAGAGATTGTATTGTTATACTTTTTTTTTATTGAAAGGTGAGGCTCTACAGCTACCAAAGACTTCATAACTTAGCTGTCTGCAGAGTTTGGTGATTTGTCTCTTTATTTGGCAGTGAACTGATTTTTTAGCATCTGTCATATTTGGAAAGTCACTTAAATTTCTCAATCATATCTTGGATACATACCCTAGAAAAGCAACCAAGCCTCTGTCATTCATCTCTGGTCAGTAGACACCTCAGCTGATCTTGGAAGGCCATTTAGCAAATCATACAGGTTAGGTTTTTCCTCTCCAACTTTTAGGTTCCTTTTTTTTTTTTTTTGAAATGAAAATTTTCCATTCTTTAAGCAAACTTTGTATTCTTCTTAATAATCTGGAAAGTAGCCAAAAAGTTCCTCAACCTTTTATCCTGGTATTTTAAACTCTGCAGGATCTGCCATTCTAGACTTCTCCAAGTACTTACATGACCCTTATGTCTCAGCTCAATCTTATCATCTCAAATATTCTTTCTACTTTTCCAACTTCATAATTTTCTCTTTCTATAATACCCTTTTCTAATAGATATCTGTTTTGAGTTCTGCCCATCTTTCATGTTGCCTGCCCTGATCAGTCCTAATGAGAAATAGTCTACATATCCATAGAATTCAGCTTGCATCACTCATATGGTAATTATGATATACTGTATTACATTGTAGTTAAATGTTAACTCCCTCCCTAGGACACAAACTTGAGGGCAAGGGAACTTTTTTTTTTTTGCACAGCTTTGTATTCCTCACGCCACTTATTCAAATATTTGTTGAATTAATGGTTCTTCATTGTGTTTTTTAAACATTAAGATTTTCCTTTCTTGCCACAGAGAGTTTCTGCCACTATTACTAGTTATTGATGAGGGCTTAGAAGTGAAATGAAAACTCAAAGGCAATTTGAGGTTGTTTCATATCTATTTTAGACTTAGTGTCTTCTGGCTTCTCTAATTATTTCACTTCCTTGGTATCATCTTACTTCGCTTTCATGATCTTTTTGTGTCCCTAATTACCTAAATGGGGCAGCTAGGTGGCATAATGGATAGCTAGAGTCAGGAAGAATCATCCTCTTGATTTCAAATCTTTTTTTTTTTTTTTTTTTTTTTTTAGATTTTTCAAGGCAATGGGGTTAAGTGGCTTGTCCAAGGCCACACAGCTAGGCAGTGATTAAGTGTCTGAGGTCGGATTTGAACTCAGGTACTCCTGACTCCAAGGCCGGTGCTCTATCCACTGCACCACCTAGCCGCCCCTTGATTTCAAATCTTGCATAAGACACTAACTATATGACCCTGGAAAAATCATTTCACCTTCTTGTCTCAGTTTCCTCATCAGTAAAATTAACTGGAGTAGGAGAAGGCAAATCACTCTATTCTCTTTGCTAGACGAACTCCAAATGAGGTCAGCTAGAGTCAAATGTACTGAAATGACCGGACAACAGCTACAACAATTAGTTAAATACTAACCAAGTAGGTCAGTTTTTAAAGCCCTAAGCACTCACACAAATTCCTCAACTGAGAACTGCCCGAGATTCCCTTGGATAGCGAACTAAATTCAATTAGAAGAATGATTTGCTTCTTATAACATCCAGGAGATATTCCCTCTTAAACCAGAGTGTGCTTTATGCTACTTTTCTGGGAATTTAGCATAGACCTGAATGTCAGGCAGAGAAGCTCAGATTTAGTAACTTCTAGAACATTCTTATTTTGCATTAATCGTATTTTCACAAAAAGGAGTAAAACATGGAACTCCAGTGAGACAATTGCATCACTGTGGGTAGTTGCTCCTCCAATGTCAAATAAAACCTGTCATGTATCCTCATTTTTTATGATTATTTTCCATGTATCTCCCCAATAGATCTGTAGTTATATGGTACAGGGAATAGAGCACTAGACTTGTATTCAAGATTGGAGATCCAATCCTACCCCAGATACTAACTAGCTGTGTAATCTCAAATAAGTTGCTTAACCTGAGGCTGTTTTGTCAAATAGATATTGGACAAGACGGGCCTCAGAGTTCCCTTCTACCTCTAAATCTATGTACTGTATCAACCCAATACATTGTAAGCCTTTCCTTAGTTCTTTTACTTTTTCAGGACCTAGGCTTGGTCCTTTTCAAACTTACTGTTGTCACTTGGCTGACTCATTTCCTTCCCTGATTAACCATTCATATAGTTCAATACATCATTTCTTAAATAGAAATCATTGTTGGCAGTATACTGAGGACCCAAACCCATCATGTGTCTCTTTCAGTATGGTAATGCAGAAAATACAGAGATTGTCCATTTCCTTCCTTCTCTGCTTCTTATTTCCCATTATCACCCTTTTGCTCCATCACAGAGAATCTAAAGTTTTATTAAAAAAAGTTCTGACTTCTTCCAAATGTGAAAATAACCTTCAGATGATAAAAGAGGGCAGTACCAATCTTTTCTTTCAGAGTGAATCAGAAATTTGAAACATTTGCTGTCTTTGAATGGAATATAACTTTAGAGAGTCCAATTTAATTTGCCATTTGCATGATAACATTGCCAATCTTTGCATTGCTGATCTTCTATGAGAATCTTTGAGATATGTCACGCTCTCTCTGTGAGGCTAGCAGTATCTGTCAAGTCTGACACATTCAGTTCATTTGAAAGAGCATTGAAAATGAGTGTGAAGCCTTAAGCATGCAGAAAGAATATTTGATTGTAGTACTATTGAAATAATTGGGATGCAAGCTACCATGTTTTAAAAATTAAGGGCCACAGTTATTAGTTACTGAAAATTTTAGAGCCAGAATTCAGATTTAATAATCATGTATTGAGAACCTATTCCATACAAAGATAAAACAGTAACAAAACAACAACAAAGCCAAACCCAAAAGAAAAAAAACCTAGTCATCCTCTCAAGGAAGCTGCAATCTAAATAGCTGAATGATAGACTTCACTTGTCCTTCTGTATTTGCTACCATGGAAGTGCAGCCTTTGTGTTAGATAGGTTTTGAGTTATTGGTAATTTTCATCGAATCTGTGTCTACAGCTACTCTGTTGCTCTTTTCTTGTACTCTCCAATATCTACTTGGAATAAATCCGAGAATCCTAGGAAATAATTGGAGATGACACTTAAGGTGTCCGTTTTGGGGAATCGACTTTTCAGCTCTACCTCAAAAATGACTCCTTCCGAAATCACATAGGAAAATCCATATCATTTACTGCTTAGTTTTTTCCAAAGACACTTTAGAACTTATGTTAGTTGACTGTTGTTCATTTTGATCATTGTCATTCAGATCTCAAAAATTCTTTGTTTCCAGCTTGACATGTACTCTCTTGTGTCCTTTCCTGTATGTGCTGTGCATCATTCCCCGCTCACTTTCCTTCCTGTCTCATTTCTACTTCTTGTTCAAAGGTTGATATTCAAATCTTGCTGTTATTGAAAGTATGCTCACTGGGTGACCTGTGACTTCATGCAGAATCTTAGTTATTGGCTCCCAAAGTCATAACCCCTTTCTTGGCTCCCACCTAACATCCATGTCAATCTTGCCTCTCCAGAATTCTGATTCCACTCTACCCCATTTTTCCATTGTGCTTTCTGGAACCCTTGTTCTATGTTGTAGATGTTTTACTTTTGAATATAAGTTGATTAAATTTATATCTATATAAGGTTCAACATGCTTTTCTGCATCTTCTTTGATACATCCTTTTACGCTGTATATTTTTGAAAAATATGTCATTGATTTTTTTCATTTTTTCTTTTTCTGTGTGTTACTGTCCCAATGTTCTCTCACAATATTCCCATAGCTCCTTCTCTCCAAATAAAAGCCTTTCTTTGCAGAAAATAAGTATATTCAAAATATATTTATATTTTATTGATTTTTATCTAAAAACAGGTCTCATTCTGTTTTTCTATCCTTTACCAAGTGATAGGAAGTATGCTTCATTATCATTCTTCTGGAATTATAATCATTTTCTGCATTTGTCAGTTATGAAGTCTTTCAGAATAATTTTCTCTACAATCTTGTCATTTCTAAATAGTTCTACTGGCTTCACCCAGCATCAGTTCATACAAGGTTTCCAGGTATCTTTGAAGTCATTCTCTTTATTATTGCTTATGGTGCAATGATATTCCATTTCAATCCTGGACCATAATTTGTCCTGTCATTTCCCAATTGATTGACATCTATTTTGTCTCCAGTTATATGCTATAACAACAAGTGTTGCCATAAATATTTTTTATGTGTGGATCTTTCCCCCTGTATCTTTAATGTCTCATTAGACTAGAGTGTATACACTTAGTAGTGGTTCAAAGGATATATAGAGGGTAGAGACTCTTTGGGTATAGTTTCAAATCGTTTTCCAGAATTGTCAAACCACTTCACGCTTCAGCAACAGTGCATCATTGTGCCGTTTTTGTGCAACCTCTTTAGAAATTCTCATTGTCCTCTTTTTTTTTTAGTGATGGATGTGAGGTGGAATGTTAGAGTGTTATTTTAATTTGCATTTCTGTTATTGGTGATCTGGAATACTTATCTATCTTTGAAAATTGCCTGTTCATAGTCTTTGATTTGTATGTTTGGAAAAGATTTTGATATATATTACGTGTAATATATCTTCAATATTCGATTTTTGTCAGAGAAATTTATGGCAAATATTTTTCCAGTTAGCTATTTCTAATTTAATTTGGGGTTTATAAAAAATCCTAAGACTTTAAATCGACTTCTCCTCCAGGGTTTTATCCTTTCACAGTTCTCAGTCTCAAAGATTTAAAGAAGCTGGCTTTAAGTGATAATCTGGATTTTAATACATTGTCACATATACTGGGAAAACACTTAAAATATAACTATTTATGAAAAAAAATCACTTTAAAAACAGTCACAGTCTGCTGCTTCTTGTAGGAAGAGACTTGGGAGTAGCACGACTGACTTCCTTTTCCATCTATCTGTTAGTTAGACAATAGAAGATGCAAGGAAGGAACTGGCATATATAATGAGTGAGAGGAGACCTAAAGCTCAACAGTGACAAGCACCTCTCTCATTAACAACCTTGTTCCTACATCTCAGATGGTCTTTGGCCAGGTCTTGGATTTGGCCACTGGTGAGTAGTTAGACCTCAAGTTTCCAGTATTTAGATTCTATATGAGAAGATGCCTTTACTCCAAACTCCTTCATTTTTTCCACATTGGACATGTCCCAGTCCTTGTTTCCTCATGCTTGATTCTTTGTATTGGTTGCTTGTTAGGCTTTTTTTTTTTTAACCCAAAGATCCCCTTCAAGGTAAAGGGTCAAAAGTAGTCTGGGAATAAAGTGCTCAAAGAGCTTACCCATAGGCAACTCTCTCCCCTTCTCTTTTACCCGTCCCAATTTCTCATTGCTCTAACTCCAAATTGCTTTGGAAAAGTTCCAAAAGGTGGGTTTTGTGTGGTTGTGGAGTGGACCACACTCTTGCTCTGGAAACTTAGGCCAGTGAAAGAAGAAACTTTGTAGGTTATCTGATGCTGGAAAAGACTTTGATTAGTCTTTTTGACGATACATATGCTTTCTAAGCACTGGACTGGCTAAGTCCCATTCCTTCATAAAAGACTGGCCTGTAGATAGATAATGAATTCTTTGGTCATGGTAACCCATGAGACAGTTATTTTGACTATTTAGTCATGTCCAATCCCTCAGTTGGGGTTTTGCCTTGGTGAAGATACTAGATTGGTTTGCCATTTCCTTCTCCAGGGCTTTTTACATATAAGAAAACTGAGGCAAGCAAGGTTAACAAAATTGCCTAGGATTATACAGATAGTAAATGTCTGAGACCAGATTTGAGCTCAAGTATATGAATATTCCTCCTGTGTCTCCTAGCCTCTCTATTAAAGGAAGTACTAAGGACCCAAACTGGGAATCTCTCACACATATTTTCTACTTGGTGTGGCATAGGAACTCAAGAAAAATATTTAAATGATTTAGACCTACTTTGTATAAAATTTTAATTTTAATGGAAATTTGGCTTAATATGTCCAAATCTAGAATACTCTCCCAAATCCAGGATACTAGCCAGTTAGGATGCTGTGAGACATGATCAGTTTATGGATTTAATTACTATATGGATCAGTTTAACTCAGCAACTGGTTCCAAACACTGTTGGGTACTAGAAATGCAAAGAAGGAGCTCACATTCTAGTGAAGTAGATAGTATGTAAACAAAATATAACTTGGGGTGGGAGAAAATACCAACAGCTAAAGGGGATCAGGGAGTAGACCCTGAAATGATCTGTAAAGCAAGCTGTAAAGGAAGAAAATGCACAGCACATCAGTAAGCTGAACTATAGATTATATGAAGTAAGTTTGGAAATGTAGACTGGAGACAAGCCGCACCGATCTGAATTGTATTTCATCCTAGCTCCTAGGATGTCTTTTACCCTAGTGGTAGTTGAGAACCACTGAAGCTTCTTGGGGAGAGCAGTGTTATGGTCAAGCATGAGTTTTAGAATGATTATTTTGGCCACTTTATAAATACTAGATTAGAAAGAAAGAGACTAAAAGTGGAGAATTGAATTTTGAGACCTTTTTGGTAGTCAAGGAAAAAGATGTGATGAGACCCTGAACTTGCATGATGACTCTGTTAGTGGACAGATGGGGATTGATATTAAATACATTTAATAAAATATAGAAAATAAAAAAATATTTTAGAGGTAGAACTGACAAGATTTGGCAACTAACTGGAAAGAAGGGATGAAGGAGAGGGAAGATTTTAAGGTGGAATCTTAGTATGACCCTGTGTGACTCTGAGCATAAGTAAGGAAATTTGATGTCTCTCTCTCTCTCTCTCTCTCTCTCTCTCTCTCTCTCTCAGAGAAGGGGGGGAAATAATGAACTCTTTTGGACATGGTTAATTTGAGATGCCCATGGGATATTCAGGTGAAGCTGCTAGTAACCAGTTATTAATGACAGATTGAAGTTCAGCAAAGCAATTAGGATTGGACATGGATTTTTTTTTTAGTCATCTGTATAAAGATGATAATTGGACCCATGGGAACAGGAAGGAAGGGAGAGGATTGTCTAGCCCAGAGCCTCAGGGAACAATAACAGTGATGGAACAGGATATAGGTGATGGAAGATAGCTAGAGAGAGAGAGAGAGCGCAGCATTTTAAAATTGAAATTTAAAATTTAAAAGGAGATGGGGTATACAGAAGGAGAGGATGTCCAATAGTGTTCAAAGTTTTAGAGAGGTGAATAAGGATTCAGAAAAGACCATCTGTCAGGGTGGGGATTTGTTTTGCTGGAGGCTGCATATTTGTCACAAGCATTTTGCTTTCTTCCCCCCCCCCCACCTTGGGTGAGAGGCTAGGAATAAGCTCTGGGATAAAAAAAAATTAAGGGCAAAAATGAAAGAAAAGACAATTTGGTATAGCAATTGAGAGATGGTTGGTTAACCTCATGTAGGGAGAACCTTGGCTTTAACATTATACCCCTAATATTAGCTGGCAAATGTTGGTCATGAGGGAATCTAGGTCAAACTTAGTCGAAGGTTTAGCATAAACAAAGCATATTAAAAGAAATCAACACTATCCTTACTGATACTGAATCATCAGTACCATTATCAGAGAGGGGATTTTGCTTCTTTCTCTTTTAATTCAGCACCATAGTGAGAAATAGGAGATTGTCCAAAATATGTCTCTTTGCCCCACTATTTGCCTATTCTTTTATATTAATCCAGTGTTATATTCCTTACATGCTACACCTTGCAGTTTTGAGATACTGGATCAAGACCCTGGTGAGTGATTTTAACTTAATGGCTTGCATGAGACAGAAAATTAGTCTTGTCTAGGTTGTTTTACTGTTTTAATAAACAATAAAGAATATGACACAGGTGAAGTGGCTGGGCACCGGGGTGTATACAATCTTTCATTCTCTATAGTCTAAGGTTACTTTGGAAAAGAAAGTAAATAAAAAGATATCCACAATTACAAATTAGGTGTGGAATAGTCTAAATTCCATTTGCATCTGGGGATGTATAATATTCTTATTGAATTCTTATTGCATATATAATGTTATTACACTATTATTACATATATAAAATTTTGGTTGTTGGTTGGTTCTTGGCCTTCATTACTGAAGAACAGCAAAATGACATTACTATGTTTGAGACAAATTACAGTGTGTTCAATTGTGACTGATCAGACCGATATGAGCTTGGAATTCTCTACCACAGGTCAGGCATAAATTGTCCTTGTAAACACCTGGGGTAGGTACTTCAAGCTTACCTATGACATGTTTCCTCTGAGCTGCTTCCATTCTGCCTTCTTCATAGAGTGCAGCCCCCTCTCTGATGAGGGCATGCCATGCTGGGGCAGTCTTATGCCAGTGTCTCCCAAGCTGTACAGTCAATTCTAAAGATTTTCAGTGTGACCTTCAGGGTGTCTCAGTATCACTTCTTCTGACTCCCTTGTAGGCACTTGCCCTGGGTGAGTTTTCCATAAAATAATCTTTTTGGCAAGCATGTATCTGGCATTCTAATAACATGTCCAACCCATCATAGTTGCCCTCTCTGTAGTACTGTTGAAATGCTAGGCAGTTTAGCTCAGGAAAGGACCTGTGTCTGGAATCTTCTCCTGCCAGGTGATCTTTAGAATCTTCCTAAGACAATTTAAATGAAAGTGATTCAGTTTCATGACATGGCACTAGTAGACTGTCCAGGTTTCATAGGCATAAAGCAATGAGGTCGGCACAATGGCTCTGTAGACCTTCAGTTTGGTAGTCAGTCTGATACCTCTTCTCTCCCACACTTTTGGAGTCTCCCAAATGTTGAGTATGAGTAAAGGAAATAATATTTGTCCTTCATTCTGGAAGAAGACCATGAAATCAGAGAGGTGAGGCCATGACAAGCACACGAACTGGATTTGAGTCGGGGGGTATGCTAAGTCCCCAGTCTCACTTTCTCCCCAGAGCCATCTGGGTCCAGTGGCTAGATAGGAATCAGGATGACAGAAGATGGCCCTGGGTGCAAGACAATCAGGATTAAGTGACTTGTTAAGGTCACACAACTAGTAAGGCAGCTAGGAGGTGCAGTGGATAGCCTTGGAATCAAGAGGGCAGGAGTTTGAATCCAGCCTCTGGATTCACACTATGTGACCTTGGGCAAGTCACTTAATCCTGACTGCCTTGTACCCAGGACCATCTCCAGTCATCCTGATCCCTATCTGGCCGTTGGACCCAGATGGCTCTGGGGGGAGAAAGTGAGGCTGGTGACTTAGCACAGCACCCCCTCACTCATATCCAGTTCGTGTGCTTGTCATGGCATCACCTCCCTGATATGGTGGTCTTCTTTGAAAATAAGGACAAGCGTTGTACGTAGCAAGTGTCTGAGGCTGGATTCAAACTCCTGTTCTCCTGGCTCCAAGGCCAGTGCTCTATCTACTGCACCATTTACCTACCATAGTTTTATGTCTAAGGATCAAGGTCCTGACTTTATATACCCTTTTCATAGCTGGAGTGCTTTGGTTGGTTATGTTAGTGACTAAACTAAAGATATGGAATATTTTTAGACTGAATTAACTGCTGTCTCTTAATAAATCTATCTTATAGATTAGCACCAAGATCATTGATTGGCTGATGAAATTTATATTAGCCTTCACCACAGTGAACTTTTAGAAAGATTCTTCTGCAGGAGTCTCTATCCAATTATCTGAAGGAATACCAAATGTTTTAATTAAGTGGAAAAGTATGTGTGTCTTTAAAGCTAGCTGTTCTCCATGCTTAGTCAGTCTCCTGGATCTAAGGGAAAGAATTTTGTCTAAAGGTTCTTTTCCCTGAGTCTTTAGTCCTGCCTGCTTATTGTTGTTATGAGGTCATCAATATATTAAATATCCTAAAAGAATACAGTTTCTTTGTTTAAAGTTTTTTACTTGCTCCTTTTCCCTTGTCCTTTGTCAGTCAACCTCCCCCTCACCTGCCTATTCAAAATCTAACTCTCCCTTTGTAACAAAATGAAAGCAGTACATTGGACATATCTGAAAATATGTGCTCTGAGATATCTCTGTGTCTGCATATATACATATATATATATATTTACATTTATATATTACTGTGTATCTTTGGGCATAAATTCAAAGCATTTTATATATTTATATATTACTGTGTATCTTTCTTTGGGCACAAATTCAAAGCATTTTATTAATGTGACTTCATAAAACCTAGGGAGCAACTTCATTAATGACTTATGTTTTACCTTGGAAAGCTTAGAAGATTTTGTTTTTCCAAGATCCCTGGATGATTGAAGTCTCCAACCTGGCTTACCAGTGTTTTGAGGTCTTTTGATGTTATGAAATAGTTATATTCTTTGGGTCCTAGTATTTTGTGGCACTAGGCCAAGTCCCTAGAAATAAAACGAAAGCTCCAAGACAGCCCCTGTGGGTTGGATGATATGCAAACATCTGTGTATACATGAGATAAAGACAGGATGCATTTGAGATGGGCACTAGGATTTTGGAGGCTCAGGAAAGGCTTCCTGGAGAAGGTGGAACTTTTATTGGGATTTGAGAGAAGACAGGAAGAAGAGATAGTGAAGCAGTAAAGAAGAAGCTCTGGAAATAATAATAATTGTCATAGAACATCCAAAAAGAAAATAGATGTGATACAGAAGAAACTGATTTGGAGCCAGGGTGTTTCTCCAAGTGAGCCTGAATGCTTCAGATCATGGCAGCCTTGCAGTATTGGAATCCTCACACCCAGCATTTTTTGGTGATTTAGGAAGCAGAACTTAGCTTCATGCACTCTTGGAGGATGTGATTGTTGATATTTGAGAAGCTTTCCCCCTACCTCTTCTTCTTCTTCTTAGCTTACAGTACATTGACTTAGTCACTTCAACTTACTTGTCTCCTTTGAAAGGATGGATAGCATGGTGGATAGGGAGCTGACACTGTTCAGGTCCTATTTTTGACATATTATGACCCGTGACCAGGTAAATCACTGAATCTCTCAGCCAGAGAGGTGGCAGTATGCCAGTCTGTGTGGATAGACGATGAATTTCCACATCTATCCAGAGATAACACAGGTTGAATTTAAAAACAAAAAACAA
This sequence comes from Macrotis lagotis, assembly GCF_037893015.1. Taxonomy (NCBI): domain Eukaryota; kingdom Metazoa; phylum Chordata; class Mammalia; order Peramelemorphia; family Peramelidae; genus Macrotis; species Macrotis lagotis. Next base: position 14,372,884 of record NC_133660.1, on the reverse strand, counting down.
ACCCTCAAAATATTCCAGCAGATGACAATTACTTCTCCTTTTGGATTGGGAATTCATTTCATGAATGTTATGGTACAGGGACTTTAGGATGGACAGGAATTCCTACTGTGTCCTCTAATCTCTCTCTCCAAAACAATCTCTTCTCCCTATCCTCCTCAAACTGCCCTATTACTGTCAATAAACATCACCAGTATTCTTTTACCTATTAGTGCTATTTTCTTCTCTCTCTTCTCGATCCCATTGTTAGGTCCCAGTATTTCTTCCCTCACAACTTTGAGCCAGTAATTAACCATCTGTCACTTGTTTTCTCTTCTGCTCCCTCTACAATTCTCCATATAGCTCTCTGTGGATATGTTTAATGTATGTCTGTGTGTATATTTATCATCTTACATGCATAAGATTGATATATTCATTTACAGCTATAATGACAAGTGTATACACAAACATTACATTACCGACTCACAATGAGATGGTCATGCTTGGAGATAATTGAATAGCCGTGGTGATGGTTTTATTTCTATGTGTATTGTCCTGGGGTTGTTCCCAAAGTGGTCTCTTCCTATTCTAGGATCCTTCACACCAACTATTCCTTCTATTTAGATTTCTTTCCTGTTTGCTCTCTCTACCATTGCCACATCCACATCCAATTTAGCCTAAGATTTGCTTGCTTCAGGAGACTTTCCCTTATCAATATATTTATCAGGATCACTCTCATCATTCTGACTCCACCTTGCTGGCATATGTATGGTGGGATTGGTTGGGACTGAGTACAGTCCAGTTATAAAAACCCAAACAGCTGAGAGAATCTTTGTAAATCCTAGGATCAGCCAGCTGATGTAGAGGACAAAGCCCTATGTCTAGAAGTCAAGACCTGAGTTCAAATTCAGTCTCAGAATTGTACTAGCAATTTGACCTTAGACAGATCTTTTGACCTCTGTTTGCCTTCGTTTCCTCAAATGTATATGGGAATAGTATTGCACCTACGTCTTGGGTTGCTGAAAAGTAGCAAATGAGATATTTTGTAAATGCTTGTTTTGTGCACTTCCTTCCTTCTCCTCTAGGACCTCTCTGGTATCAAAAAGAAGAGATTTACCCAGGAAGATAATAGAGATAAAGTGTGAAATTATCAGACTGAATCAATTAATGAAGAAATGAACATTTATTCAGCATTCCTTTGTAGAACTGTGCTAAGCACTTGGCCTAGAAAGGCAAAGATAAAGCCATCCTTGCTCCTCTTGAACCTCCAAACTTTGGAGGTCAGAGGGAAGCTTAGTAGACTTATTCAGGCAGGCTATACATGCCGTTTAACCTTCTTCCACATTGTTGTCATCTTCTTGGGGGGGGGCATAGATTATAACTCCCCATAGCACATGGTTTTCAGGGAGTCTGATAGGCCTGAAATTCTCTCTCTTTGATCTGTTTTCTAGATTAGTTTTTTTTTTAGATTTTTTTAGATTTTTAGATTTTTGCAAGGGTTAAGGGACTTACCCAAGGCTGCACAGCTAGGTAATTAAGTGTCTGAGGCCGGATTTGAACTCAGGTACTCCTGACTCCAGGGCCAGCTCTCTATCCACTATGCCACCTTGCCACCCCAGATTAGTTGTTTCTGATCACAATAATACTTACATTACATAATACTTTAAAGTTGGCAAAGACCTTTAAGAATATTATCTCATCCTCACAATGACCTTGGATGTGAATACTATTTTGATCCCCCATTTTACAGTAGAGAAACCGGCGGGATCATATAGCTAATAAGTATCAGAGCCAGGATTTGAACTCAGATCTTTATGACACTAGTTCTAGCACTTTAGCCATTGTAGTACCTATCTTCTTTTGACTGTGGTGCCTCACATGTTCCTCTGATTTTTCAGTTGAAAAAAAAACCAAATCCCCCCCAAATTTTGTTTTGATATTTCTTCTTGTCATCTTGAATTATTAAATTCTTTTTGTTCCATTCTGTTTTTCAGGTAATCCACTCCTTGCCTCATTTTCTTCTTTTATTTTTAATATTCTTCTATTTTTTTTTCTCAAGAGTTCTAATTTTATTTTTTTTAATACATTGCTTCATTTCTTTGATGCACTCTTGGAGACCTTGTGCCCAAACTTTCTCTATTTAATGAGGCAATACTTTTATTTTTTAATTTTTTTTAGGTTTTTGCAAGGCAAATCGGGTTAAGTGGCTTGCCCAAGGCCACACAGCTAGGTCATTATTAAGTGTCTGAGACCAGATTTGAACCCAGGTACTTCTGACTCCAGGGCCGGTGCTTTATCCACTACACCACCTAGCCGTCCCTCTCCTTTTATTTCTCATGGAGTTCCTTTCATCTTCCGACTTCAGAGTTTTCTTCTGTTTACTTCTGTCTCTTGCCTCAGTTCCAAGCTCTGTCATCTCCTATTTTTTAAGGCGAATTCTTAGTCCTGTTCCTGGTGTAGCCGTGATATTTCTGCTGCTACCTTGCATCAGTTCTAAATGGGGTATTGGTTCCTGGTTCTCTTTCCTCCCTCACAGCTCTGCTCTGGCTAAGGAGAAAGAATTGCCTCCATATGCTCTATTTGCTGCATTGCTCAGTGCCTATATTGGTAAATCAACTTAGATGATGGCCTTGGATTTGTCTCTGTCTCCTCTTTAGTCACCAACTGGGAATCCCCTTTTGCTTTTCCTGAATAACAAGAGATCACTGTGACTTCAGTCTTCTAGGAAGGCCCCAGCGACACCTTGTCCTTACTTAGTACCCCTGATATTGAGGGAAGAGCTTACTTGTATTACTTTGGGTTGATTTCTTCTTCTGCCTCTTCTTTTAATTTTGCCTGGAGAATCTCAGAGGAGTTGGATGTCACTGTGACCTCTCCAATGTTCTCCCTGGCACAGCTGGAAGTATTCTGTGGACTCTCAAAACTTAATTAGTTAAGTCTGGACAGGGTTTTAGAAGGTGCATGTAGCACTTGTTTTGAGTTTTATTGAAGCCAATTTATATTATGAAACATACTTAATACTATCTTCATAAGTTCTTGGAGGTCTGACCTCCCAGTGACAATGGAAGTTGTATGAGAAGGGGAATTTGGAAATAGGTTTTTGTAAGAAGTAATATTGTTTCCTGTATGTACCAGAGTACTTTCATGATTTTCATCCACAGAGAGTACAGGCTTCCTTTCAGAAGTAGTTCAAGTAGATGGTCCATTAAGATAACTGTAAATATTTAATTTGTTTTGTACTTTTAAATTCCACCAACAGTGTTAATTTAAACTGTGAGGACTCCTTAGGTTTCCCAAAAGTTCATTTGTATCAGGGCAGCAAAATTGTATGGTTCCCAAGTGAAAATGAGGCAGACTTGTTTTAGATCCTAAATTCTCGAGACAGTGCCTCTCACATTCCAGGAAGGAAACCATTTGCCAGCCTACTCTTAATGATTGCTTTCTTGTTAATAATTATGTTCATTAGCAAGAGTATTGGAAATGAGTGTGGGCTCCTGTTGGAACCAAATGAGTGGAAACTAAGCACAGTTAACTTAAATGAGATTACATAAATTCAGAGGAAATTTCCCTTTTTGTTTTTTCTGTTTGAAATTTCCTTTTGATCACATTTTTCTTTACTGATTATCTAGGTGATCTGGGCAAATCCCTTAATCTTCTTGGTTCTCAGTTTCCTCATTTCTCCATTGAGGTCATTGGAATAGATGATCTGTCTTTCAGCTTAGATCTATCCGTTTGTCCTCCATGCCCATGGGGAATTTTTGTTTTAGGATGGGAAGGACAAATAACAGCAGTAAAGTACTAGTCACTGACAAATCTACACTTAGAAATTATGTACAAGTATAAATCAAGGAATATATGTGACATGGAGTGGTATATTACCAGACTTAAATCTGAATCAGACTTGCCTCATGTATGGGGGCATCACTTCGATTCATCTTGCGGGAAACATGAAAAATGTTGATTTAGTATCATTATGCTGGCTCAGGAAGTAAGACAACATTATTATAATACCATATACCTGCAGTTCTCAAACTTTTTGTTTCAGGACCTAACAGTGATACTCCTAAAAATCATTGAGGATTCATCCATAAAGCTTATGTTTGTATGGCTCATTTCTAGAGGCAAGCAGCTAGATGGCATAGTAGATAGATCATTGACTCTCAAGTCAGGAGGACTTGAGTTCAAATTTGGCTTCAGATCACTTATTAGCTGTGTGACCTTGGGCAAGGTCCATAGGATTTCCATAAGAAATCCTGTTCTACAAGCAACATCAACAGCACACATTGCTTGAATGGTTTCAATCTGTTTTAAAATAATTAAGTTCATAGCCTTGCTCTTCCTCCATACTTGTGTTTCCTTTTCTATTTCCCATTGGCCTCTTTTATCTCAGGTGAATGTTTAGTATTATCATCTATTTGCATCTTTAGAACCATCTTTACTTCCTCCCCCCCCACCTTCCATTCCTGTAACTTTTCCGTTTTTGTTGAATCTTGTTCCAGTGTCATAGCATCATAGAACTAGGGTTGGGCCTTAGAGTTTATAGTTGTCCCTTTTTTATCTTACAGTTGAAGAAACAAAGCCTCAGAAAACCTAAGTGACTTGCCCAAGTTTACATATGCCACAAATCCTAGCCCTTGCCTACTGACTCTTAAATCTAACCTTCTTTCCACTGCACTAAAAAGTTAGGAGATAGGAATAAGAGCAAGTTTTATTGACTTGTAAAAGCTAGTCACTGATAAATAATAATAGTTCAAGGCCTTTGGAATGATTCTTTTCAGCATCAATCCTGTAACTACTCCAACAATCCCACACAGGATCTTGTTGCATTATCTGGGAGAGGGATGTGAACACAGAATTCTAAAATAAGGAATTATTGGATAGAATTTTACTAGTTAGGGTCTATTTGCTCAATAACAGCAACAGAGTTGATGGTGAGTTATAAAACTTCTCTTTGTGAAAGTTTTCTTGTGGTAGATTGTTCCAAACCTGTTGAAAATTTATAGCTGCTAACGTGTAAAATGTCCATTAGGATGCTGCACTCTCGGGGTTAGTGAGAGAGATGATAAATTGACTCAATGATATCTGTATCATTAAAAGAACTCCTACCTGAAATTAATTTAATTTATTTTTCAGAATTAAAGGCATTCCGATATAGTCTCTATAGAAGCCATTAAGCAATTGGAGTTTAGTTTTGGCATCTTTTTCTGGATCACCCATGGGCTTACGTTTATGTGAATCATTTGAAAAAAAAACCAGTCACTACTCTGATGTCAAATGGTTTAGTTAAATGTGTTTTTGTTTTGACAATAAATTCTTTCAAGGTTGGTTTCAAGTCCCATATCTTCCGTGCCTCTGTTCCTGACCTTGCTGACCCATATTTCAGTAGATCCAAATTCTTGTTCTCTATACCAGTGTTCATATTGTGTATTTATATTGTATCTATATTATCTGTAGTCTATCAGATGTAAAGGAAGGCAAACCAAAGATCTCCAGCCTATTGGAGAGCTTTTTTTTTTATTAAAGATTTTATTTATTGTGAGTTTTACAGTTTTTCCCCCTAATCTTGCTTCCCTCCCCCTACCCCCAACAGAAGGCAATCTGTCAGTCTTTACATTGTTTCCATGGTATACATTGATCCAATCTGAGTGTGATGAGCCAGAAATCATACCTTTAAGGAAGAAACGTGAAGTATATGAGATAGCGAGATCAGACAATAAGATACCAGTTTTTTTTTTCTAATTTAAGGTAACAGTCCTTGGTCTTTGTTCAAACTCTACAGTTGTTTCTCTGGATACAGATGATATTCTTCACTGCAAAGAGCCCCAAATTGTCCCTGATTTGTTGGCACAGATGGAACGAGCGAGTCCATCAAGCTTTATGTTGCTGTTAGGGTGTACAGTGTACAGTGTACAGTGTTTTTCCTAATTCTGCTCATCTCACTCAGCATCAGTTCATGCAAATCCCTCCAGGCGTCCCTGAATTCCTGTCCCTCCTGGTTTCTAACAGAACAATAGTGTTCCGTGACTTACATATACCATAGTTCTCAAAGCCATTCTCCAATTGAAGGACACTTACTTGATTTCCAATTCTTTGCCACCACAAACAGGGCTGCTATGAATATTTTTTGTACAGGTGATGCTTTTACCCTTTTGCATCATCTCTTCAGTGTATAGACCCAGTAATGGTATTGCTGGATCAAAGGGTATGCACATTTTTTGTTGCCCTTTGGGCGTAGTTCTAAATTTCTGGATAGCTTTTTTAAAAGGCTATTTCTGTGTCCCCTCCTTGTGTGAAAGGAACCCATACATGTAAGTATTTTCTGTGGACTGCCATGCATGCAATACTTTTTGCTAGCATCTGATGACCTTTGATGAGGGAGAAAATGTCTAGGGACTTTGAGCAGGAACAAATTTAAAGAAGCCATTGTCAAATAGGGGAGTGTGAGAATTTGAGTGAGAATATCCTGGTTTGCTGTGTGTGTGTGTGTGTGTGTGTGTGTGTGTGACCAAGTCATTGAGCATCTCAAGGTTTCAGTATCCTTATCTGCAACATAGGAATGATGAGACAGTTCTGGGGTCTTTATAAGGCTCAAATGAAATAAGAAACTTTAGAGGCAACCTCCTCATGAGTCAGGTGCATTGTTTCTTGTAGATGTCCTTATCAGACCCCCCCCCCATATCTCATCTTCTTCCTGGATTTATTGACTTTTTAAATTCTCATCTTATAATCTAAGGAAGTCAAGGAGCATGTTGGATATGACTCATAAAATAATAGCAATGCACAATCTCTTCTATTAATTGCAATATTCAAGTTCCTTGTTTATAAAGGAAATGGAGACATGTCTATTCCCATAAGTTTCTCTTCTCTTTCTGAAACCCCTTAGAGGCTAGAGTAAAGGACAATGTTAATTGATTGTACTTTTAATCTTATTGTAGCAAATAATTGAGATTTTAATCAAATCAGCAAAATATCATAGTGAGAAGGATCACAGGCAGTCACCTCTAACCATTAGGCACAACTATTAACTTCTTTGTACATATAGTCCTACCATTCAACTCTTTCTGGGTGTTAAAAGTCTCTCAAGGATTCTCTTTAAGATACATTTTCTACACCATAAGAGTTAAACTTGATTCTCTCAGGAAATCTCTCTTTAGTTCTTGTCAAAGATGACACTTTAACTCTCTCAGTCCTTCAAGGAAAGAAATCCCTTAAGAGTTTTCTCTTATTATAATCTCTCTCTAATCATATCAAGTCAATCTTAAGAAGCCAGTTAAGCTGCCCTTTCACCTCCCCCCCAACAGATTTTATTCCCTTTTGAAGATAACCTAATAGCATTCATGTTTTCTGTGGTAAGGGCTGTTGAAACTGATGCTATATGATCTAACTATAAAGCACCTGATAAATATTGTCAAAGATAGCCTCTGCTTAGAAAATTATTATTGAGAATGAACCATTTGAAAAATTTAATGTCATACTTACAAGTATTTGTAATTAAAATGTACTTTTAAAAGCAAGGAAGAATTATTGGAGATGAGATTACTTACAAGGGAGACATTTAGAACTTCTCTCATTTCTAATTCCTCTTTTCTCTCCCCCCCTTCCCCTTGTTTGCTTCTTTCCCATCTCCTTCTTTCTCCTCCAAGTAAGAGTTTTTAGACATGATTTGCATTTTTGAAAAATGTAATGCCCCGAGGTCAAATTAGACATGTTTTGAGTGTAGGCAATGTTAAACAATTTAAAGGAAATGTTTTATTTTTAGTGTATGCATTCAGAGACTGTAGTGGATTGCCTTTTAAAAACCTTAGGCAGTCTTTGAAAGTGGTTTTTTTTTTTTTATCAATAACTTCATTGCAGTGGCACATAACCATCTGTACTAAGCCTCTGATTTCTTTGAAATTAGGAGCTCAGTCACAATGAACTTATAAAATGACATGAAACACGGAGGCCTGGGATTTCTGAGAAGATGAACTGAAATAAAAAAGAGAAGTTGCTGGGATGGGTTTTCATTGCCAGACATCTTAAATGGGAAACTGAAGTCCTGCACATTTTGATCTCATCTGGGCACCACTAATTTACTATGATTTGATATTTCCTTGATTCCCTTAGGTAAAGGGACAAGTGCCTAAATTCTATGATAAGTGATATATACTAAAACATATGTGAATTGAGGACAAAGACCGCCTTGTATTCTTTGTATGTATGTCTAGTGCTTAGTGAAATACTTTACACATGATTCTTATAAATTTGTGAATTGAATACTACAAATGTATATGACAAATCAGGATGAATCCCATAAATGCCATCCTCCACTGTATCATGGCACCAGATCAAGAAAGGATTCCTTCTTGTCAATCCCATTAGAATGTGAGACACTTGAGGGCAAAGACTCTTTTTGCCTTTCTTTATGTTGCCAGAAATCAGTGAGCACTGTGTGTGGGCCATGGAAATCTCTTAAATAATTGCCGATTGACTGACCCAGTCATATTATCACATTTTTCTGCAAGCTTGAACCATTAATCATCAGCATTTAGAATTTGATGCATGTTCAAAGATGATAAACATGTTAATTCTTCAGTGTTCAACAATTTTCAAAAATAATATTTCTTTGTGAGCTTTCTTTAGTGAGCTTAGTGAGCTTTCTTCATTTAATACCCTTGTCTGATGTCTGTCATTGGCCACATCCTGTTGATTTTTCCTTTCCATCTTACTCAAAAATCTGAATTGGAAGGGGCCTCGGAGACTTTGCTGTGTAAACTGTCCTGGAAGGAGAACCCCTATATGACAATTGGGTATTCTTCTGCTGCTTTGAAAATCCACTACTTTCTAAGACACTGTTCTACTTTTCCATAGCTCTAGAAAGTGTGGGAGGTTTTTTCCTCAACATGGAGCCTTCTGCTCTTTTCCCTTAAGTTGAACATGACAATCCATTCTTCCCCATATTCTCTAGGCTGAGATCCCTGTTACTTTTCCTTATGCGTATGTAGTAAGACCTACTTGGAGACTCTTCTTCATTTTCATATCTTTCCCCTGAACACTCTTGACTACCTTTACTTGCCTCAGTGTTCTCTCTCTCTCTCTTTGAAATGCCTTTCCATATCCTTTCTATTTATCTCAATCTTGCCATCAATGCTTATCTCATATTTCCTTACCTACAAAACATTCCCAAATGACTGGTCCTCAATAGTGATCTCCCCCTTCTTGGCAGTCATAGAATTGATCTGTTAGTAAATCATAGCCTTAATTTTTTTTGTGGAATCCATGGTTTTTTGTTTGTAAAGAACTTCTGTTGAGGAACTTTCCCAGTGCAGATCAGACATTCTCCATAATTAAAAGACTTAGAGGCTTCTGGGAGCAGAGAAAGGGGCACACAGCCAGTCTGTGGCAGAGGCAAGTCCTCTTAGGCCTTCCTGCCTCTCAGTTCTATATGTAATAATGATACCTCTCAAACTGCATATGTGTGTTCTATAATATTCTTTTATTCTCCTATATGGCAATTTTCCTTTTTGTATTATTAACTTGTCATGTAGTCTTTGCTTTTCCAACTCAGCTGTAAAGCTCCTCATGTCAATGTACATCCTCAAATGCCTAAAATCTTGCCTTGTATGTAGTGCCTATTATAATTAACTATATCTTTTTTCTCCATAGGATGGGAAAAAGGAACCAAGTTCATGTACTTGTTTAAAGGGGCCCAAGCTGGCAGAAATAGGCACCATTGCTTGGATGATAACCCTCAGCGATGCCCTCCACAACTTTATTGATGGTCTGGCCATTGGTGCTTCCTGCACCCTCTCTCTTCTTCAAGGACTTAGCACTTCCATAGCAATCCTGTGTGAGGAGTTTCCTCATGAGTTAGGTAAGAGACTTCTGGTCAGGGCAAGGATCTGTTTGTTTTGGTGTGATTTTAATTGAACAAGTTTCAGCCAAGGACAAAAATCCTGTCGGCTGTATTCAGATGAAAGAAAAGCTGGGAACCCTGGTGATCTTTTCTGCTTGAAGCAACATATTTATAGTGTAATTAATCTTGCATTTTCTCTTTCTCTTTTACCAGGGGACTTTGTGATTCTACTCAATGCAGGAATGAGTACTCGGCAAGCTTTATTTTTCAACTTTCTTTCAGCGTGCTCCTGCTATGTTGGGCTAGCCTTTGGCATTTTGGTGGGCAACAACTTTGCCCCCAATATTATTTTTGCACTAGCTGGTGGCATGTTCCTCTATATTTCTCTGGCAGACATGGTAAGAAGTTGTTTTACTCTCATTTTAATTTTATACTAAACCTTGGAATGGCAAGGAGTGGGAGCTCACCATTTCTTTATTTCTAATTGTTATGTTTACCTTGGAGGGGAAGGCACATTCTTCAGGGGAAACTCATGGTGGAAGTTTAAAAATAAGAGCAGGAGCAAAAAACCCAAACCTTAAGGAAGGCCATCTTCCAGTTGTATAAAACTCTTCTAGCTGAGAGAGAAATTGCTTTCAGACATGTTCTTGGAATGGTCTAGGAGCTAGCAGGCAGCAAACATGTAGAGACATTGTGCTATGATGGGTAGATGACTGGATCTAAAACTTGTCTGGGTAATCATCCAATCATCGATACTCCAGGCAAGTGGTGTCAAATTCAAATTTGTGTATTGACTCAGAAAATCACAAATGAAAATTATCTATGTTGTGTTGTATTTTTATTTATTTTTTTTCAGACATTTCCTGATTTAACAACTTTTGGGAGTTTTGTTGTCTTTGTGGATTGATTCTGCTGCACAAGAGAATATCAGACCTTTTTCATGGCCTTATTTTTTTGTTTGAATTTTGGAGAGTCTCATGCAAGCCCTTTTTGTCCATTTTGTGTTGAGACAGTTGTAGCCAAAGAGTTTGTGTTTTGCTTTTGTGGTGATGCACAGTTATGAATGCTCTGAATGATTTATTCCTTTATCTGTGCAGTTAAAAATCTTAGGCAGCCCCATACTTGGACTAAATATAGAAAGTTGAGAAAAATGGAATACCATACTAGATATTTCAAGAAAAGTTCAGGTTGTGTCTGTTTGAGTGTGTGTATGATTACAGAGAGGCAACTAGATGGTTCAGTGGATAGAGTGCTTGGTTTGGAGCCAGGAAGACCCAAGTTCAAATTTGTGACCCTGAGCAAGTCACTTAACCCCTATTTACCTTAATCTACTGGAAAAGGAAATAGCAAGCAACTCCAGCATCTTTGCCTGGAAAACAGCATGGACAGTATTACAGGGTCATGAAGAGCCAGACGTAACTGAGCAACTGAAAAGCAAGCATAACTGCAGCAATTAGAGCTGGAAGGAATCTTCTGGATCACAAGTAAACTGAGGACCAGAGGGGTTAACTGAATGTTGTTCAAGATCACAGAAGTTCTCCAAGTCCAGTGCTAGTCCTACTCTGATGTCTCATTCATGGCATAAAGTCATCTCTGGGTCCTCGAGTGCCTTAATAGCAGCATAAAATTTGGCAACTGAGTCTTGAAAAGAGTTTGGACCCAGCTGTGGTTTGTTCATAGGAAGACCTAGGTAAAGTCAGCAGGAGGCTCAAGTCCCAGGGAGGGTAGCTACCGGGTTGATGTTGTTATTACTACTACTACCACCATAATAGTTGAAGACCATTTTCTGAGGTGGTGTGATCGGTGTTGGAAGAGACTGAACAAAATCGCAGAGACTGGAAATGGGCACCAGGGGACAAATTAAAACCAACTGCAGTCGCAGAAATCTATCTCCTCATCATAGTTTAGAGAATCTGTGCAACAGTATCTCCAAGTGACTACAGATTGTTAGTATCACATCTGCACACTCACAAATGGACATACTCACTTCAGTATCCTATATTTTCTTTGGAGTATGATGAACCTGAGTTTTCAGAAGAATTCTTGGTTGGAAGTATTGTAAGACTAATAAGACTTTGAATGTGGGGTGCTGACACCATTAGACTGTATCATGAGAGGAGGGACTATATTTTGGGGGGGGTGGTTCTTAGAGTGCTTGGCACAGATTAAGTGCTTATTAAATAGCTCATTGAATGATGAGTTTTTATCTCTTGTATGAGGGACAATTCAGCTAAGTCTAGAAAAGCTTGTTTGGCTCCACCAACTTTTGTGGTTGTGACTCTCATTGGTAGTGGTAGGAGGTCTCATGGTCAGTGAGATCATAGGTCTTTGAAGTTTTGTGTGTGTGTGTGTGTGTGTGTGTGTGTGTGTGTGTGTGTGTGTGTATGTGTGTATGGCTCTGAAGCTGCTCTATTGGAAGAGTGGTTGGCCAGAAAAATCATTAAAAGAACCTTGGGCAGATTTCTAGAGAATGAAACTGCTCAGTGTGTTATAGGGATTCTTTATTTTTAGAGGTGCTCGACTCAGAATGATTTCACTTCAGAACCATTAAGTAGAAAATTTAATGATTTCATCTATACCTTCTTGCCTCTAAATTGAGCCCATGTTCATCAATGTTGAACATTTAGATTTCTCTTAAACATGCCCTAGCAGCCAAAAGGAGATTTTTATACCACATACCACAAAATTCTTTGATCTTTCCTGTGGGACCATCCAGATCCTTTATAAACACACATCCCTATAACATCATAGCATAGTGGATAAAAACTTGACTTTGAAGACAGGAAGACCTGGATTGTATTCTGTCCTCTACTGTATACTGTGGGTTAGTGACAATCCTGTATAAATCACTTAACCCAGAGGTATCAAACGCAGCCTGTGGTATCATAGTCTATAACCCTTCAGAATAAAGTATATTAAAAAATAAACAAAAAGATGACATAACGAATGACATTAATGTGGTTTTTCTAAGTCAATAGGCATCCCATAAGCATGCAGTTTGGTGATCCTTGTTTCTTTTTCCTTTTGACTCCACTCTCTTCCCCTCTCCATTCCCTTAGTTGCATAGAGTGGCTGCCTGCATTAGTAGAGGGCTTTCATCAACTGGAAATTCTTTATATCAATGAAATAAATCACAGTTCTAGTTCCTATCCTTCTTCTTGTTCAATTTTGATAGTTTTATTAATAATTTAATTAAATATTTATAATTAATACAAAATTCACTAATTAAATTTAAATAGAAATAAGTAGGAATTAATAGGAATATGCATTAAATAACATAATTGCCATTACTAAATCAATAACCTATAATATAATAATAGCAACAATGATTAAAAATAATATTATTTTACTGGACTTAGGCTTCATTTTATTGAACTCCTAAGGAGATAAGTACTTTCTCTTTACCTTATAGTTTGGGGATTCTCTTGATACAGATCAACCCTCTTAGCTGAAGCCCTCCTCCAGTGGTTCCTGAATGTGTGAAGTGATCTTAGCTTCTAGAAACCATGCCAGCAGAGCATAAACTTGAGTCATTTCTCCTAAGCTGGGAAGAATTCAGGTTTCAAAGGGGCATGGTTTCCTGTCCCAAGAACCAACTGAGGGTGGGCCAAAGGTAATGAGGTATACCCACAATGACAGTGTCATACCTCCTAAAAGTCTAGAGAACTGGGATTTGGCAAAGTGCAGAATGCCCACTCCTGTCTGCTTGACCTTGGCAGATAAGTGACTTGCTCAGGGTCACAGAGGCAGGATGTGGCAGGGGAAGGGCATGAATGGGAGTCTTCTCAACTTTAAGTCACTTCTCCATTCACTTCAAACTAATCATGCCAAATTATATAATGCCTTTAGCCTTATAGTATGATTTTGCTTTATAAAATTCTTTCTCATTATTTGTGTTTTCTTGCCAAAATCCTATGAGGGCACCTGTCTTTATTGTGAATGCTTGGAGATTCTCTGAAATTTTCTACTGTTGGGTAGGCACAAAGGAATTATGACATTTGACGCCCCATTTTGGGGGACCTGTTCAAATAGGTGACATTTTCAGGTATTGTCACAGCACTCGCGCTGTAACCACTGCACTTAGTTTTAATTGCTTCAACTGAAATGAATTATTATACATTTCTCTCTTGTTTAAGTGGTAAGTTGAATCAAAAGCTGTCTGTTCTAGTGGTATGGGGAAAGGGAAGTAAAGCACGTGAGGAAAGGTAGGAACAAAGACAGAAGATTTGTTTTATCATGATTCTTCTGATGGTTGACTAATCTTATTCCATTAAAGCTAATTTTTTTTTCACTCTTGGTGATAAGGCACATATTTTTTTCGTAATTTCATTTGTTCTAATGCATTCCAGCAGCCGAACTAGACCATTGAATCAATGATTCATCTTTTAATATAATGGGAAAAGCTCTGGATGTGTATTTAGAGGACCTCAGTTCATGACCTAGCTCTCTTCCCTGTGGGACTTTGGTCAAATTCCTCCTACCTGGACCTTTCTTTCCTCGGGTGTAAAATGAGTTATTTGGGCTAGATGACAGCTAGGCCCCTTTTAGCCTGTTTATTCTCAGAATTTCTGACCAAAATATTGTTTCACCACAAGATGGCAACAGCTATCTAAAAATCTGCCTTTGTTTTTCCCTAGTTCCCGGAGATGAATGATATGCTCAGAGAAAAAGTAACTGGAAGAAAAACAGATTTAACCTTCTTCATTATTCAGAATGCTGGTCTGCTAACAGGATTCACAGCTATACTTCTCATTACCCTGTTTGCCGGAGAAATTGAGTTGGAGTAATCTGACTTTGAAGGTGGCATAGTTAATGAAGACAATTAACCAATAAAAAATGAAGAATTAGTCTGTGCAGGGGCTTTTGGTTGATCTACTAAGTTAAAAGATAATCTTGTTTTCTTTTTCAAGTCACAGAAAACCAGTTATTGGTTTCAGGCATGCAAAAAGGCTCATCAACAATATGTTACAAAAATAAATCCAGGAATATTTAGAACTTAAAATCTTGTAAAAATGAATACTAAAAACTGTCTTGACATGTAATTGGGGAATAAATAAAATGCTATTAAAATAAATCCAAAAGTTAGATTTTTTTCTTTTCTCATTAAAAGTGTTAACATGCTATATGTAACAGAGAACCACTAGGCTGCTGAGCCCTTTGCATTCCATATGACTGGCAAAAATGTCATGAAGATAAAGAAAAATTATTACAGGTTTTCCAGGCCTTAATAATGCTGGGATAGGAGGAAAGGCTCAAGTAGTTTGAAGGCAGGTAAATTCTGATTAATCTGTTAGTGATTATGGGCATGCCCATCAGAACATGGAAGAGAATCAAAACAATTTTAGCTCACATAAAAGTGATGCTGAGATCTTAACTTATTAATTAATGCAAACAAGAGACCACTTTCAGCTTTTGATCTGCTCTCTCTTTATGTGTCTCAATGACTTGTAGATTTATTTTGAAAGCCCCTTTTAAAAATAGAAAAAAAAGATTATGAAAAATCTGAATATTCTAGACATTCCAAAAAGTTTAATCATATGTACTCAGAATTTTATGAATATTTTACCCCAAAGGATCCATTTCCCTTAGATTTGGGCTTGTTAGAAGAAGATTTTAATTCTAAAGCTGAAATTATCTTTCTGACATTCACAAATTTTATTGTGACATATTGATAACTGAGTAGCAGATCAACATTCAATGAGGTGAAAATGATCAGTATCAATGTATGATAAATAGAGAGATTGTTTATGGAAAGAAATAGTAAAAATTTTAAGCAATTTTCAAGAATAGTAAATGTTGGTTCAGCAAGGTTTTTATAATCCTATATAACAGCTGGACTTTTGTTATAAGTAAAGGGTTAATGGAGGGATTATGGTTGCAACTTCCTTATGGGAAACTACCTGATTTTTGGAAAATTGCTTGTTTTGTTATCAATTGATCTTTGTCTTTTACAGTTTAAGTACCTCACTACAAAATAACTCAGGTTATTTTTCTACGTTGTGATAAGGATACAGCAGAGACCAATCTATCCATTAAGTTAGGAGTTTTTAGTGAATTGGCCTGAATGGTTTTTAATTCTGTATTTTGTATTTGTATGTAGAATAATTCACACTTGCATATCACCTTAAAATAAAGATTATTTCAAAATGTGAAAATGGATTAAATTCTTGAAATCAGTGGTTATCTTTCCTTTCCAATTTTGTATCATGT
This sequence comes from Macrotis lagotis, assembly GCF_037893015.1. Lineage (NCBI taxonomy): Eukaryota > Metazoa > Chordata > Mammalia > Peramelemorphia > Peramelidae > Macrotis > Macrotis lagotis. The sequence goes on along the minus strand of NC_133660.1, from coordinate 14,356,863 downwards.
TTTTATGTAGCAGTGGTTAACCAATTTGACAAACATGTTTTTTTTTATGTTATATGACATAGATGACAATGCTTCAAAGTTTCCAGTCAACCAAATAGTAAATGTATTTGAAACTATGAATTGATGGTATCTGTAGCTTCCTTTCAGAAAAAAATAAACTTTGATATATTATGTACTGAAATTCTTGTGAGAACAATCCTGACTGCACATTTATGCTTACACTACAAATTTATATTTCATAATTTCAGATGGGTCCTCACTACATTCCTGTATCTTCCCCACATCTGCTTCATATTTAACTGAAAAAAGTTGAGGTTGTTTGCTGAAATTTCTCTCTTCTCTCTCATAGCATCACTCAGATGCCTTCACCGCTGTCTCCTTCACCTAATTCTTGCATGAAATACCGGTCCTTCTTCCCAGGGCAAACTTCTCTAAATGTATGCTTGTTCCTTTTCTATCCTTTTAAAAAAATAACATATTGTTCCTTTTATCAAATCCACTTTTTCACTAATCTTCAGTCAGTTTATGGGCTGCTTTTCTGCCTTTGCATACATACTCATGTCTTTTCCATCTTTAAAAATACAACATACCCTCTTCTCTTCGGCTCTCTTCCCTTTTATGGGTAAACTACTTGATTAGATCATCTAAAATCAATTCCTCTACTTTTTTCTTCTCACTTTTAACTCCATAGTCTGCCTTTGGATCTTGCCATTCAACTGAAACTCCAAAAGCTACACATGGCATCTTAATTTTTTGCCAAATTTAATGAATTTTTTTGTTTTTAATATTTCTTAACCTTTGTAATCATTCACACCTTTAATCATTTGATACTCACCCTTTCTAATTCTGGGTGACATTGCATTCTCCTGGTCCTTCTTGGGCCCTTTTGTTGGATCTTTACCAGGGCCACATCTGCTATATGTGAGTGTCCTGGAAGACCCTTGTTCCATACGTTCTTTTCTTCTTCCTCTATGCTATTTTATTTGATTTCATCAACTCTTTTTTTTACAAGGCAATGGGGTTAAGTGACTTGCCCAAGTTCACACAGCTAGGTAATTTATTAAGTGTCTGAGGCAGGATTTGAACTTGCATCCTCCTGAGTCCAGGACTGAGCGGTGCAACTAGCTTCCCTGATCTCATCAACTTTGATGAATTCAATTGTCCCAATGCAGATGATTCTCATGTTATTTTTTCAGCCTTAACTTCTCCATGACTACAATCTTATAACTCCAACCGACTATTGGACACTTCAAACTTGATATCCCATAAGGATTATTTAGCATATTCAAAATTGAATTCATTTCTCCCTTTTCCTAACTTCCACATCATTATTGAAGACAACACTATCCTCTCAGTTATCCAAATTAGTTGTCAAGTCATGTCAATTCTATCTTCACAACACCTTTTGTATATATATCCTTCCCTTCTCTGATTCTTAGAGAGGGTGAAGTGAAAGAATCTTCTAGGTTTGGGAGGCAGCTAATTTAGAGGCAGGGAGAGGCAGTGTCAAGTGAGAAAAAAAATAGAGTGCCAATATGATTGCACCATAGAGTGATATGTAAGAAGGTTCAAAGAATAGGATACTATCTTTAAAAGGCAAAGCTCAAATACACAAAAGAGACATTGATGTGATCCTAGAGGTAATAGGGAGACACTAGAATTTAATGAATGTGAGAGTGATGTGTGGTCAGATCTAAGGCTTAGGTGGATCACTTTGATGATTCTATGGAGGACTTTTTGGATGCCTGGAGTGGGAAAAGACTAGTGACTGGGTGATCATTCAATAAATTATTGTAAAAGTCCAGGTGAGAGAATAAGGGCCTGAATTGGGTAGGTGGGAGAGTATGGATGTTAGTAAAGAGGAGGTATGTAAGTGGAAATGCTCTAGAGATGGAAATGACAAGAAATGGCAAATGTCTGTGAATGAGGGTGATAAATTAAGGATGACGCCAAAAATGCAAAATTGAAAAACTAGAAAAATGACTTTGACATTTAAAAGATGGGAATGCTTAGAAAATTTGTTGGGATTTGGGGGCAAGGAAATGAATGCCATTTTGAATGTGTTGAATTGGAGATCTTCACAGGATATGCAATTTAAAACATCCAATAGGCAGTTGGTGATGTCGATCTGGATCTCAGACAAGAGACTTGGGTTGAATTTATCCATCTGGGAGTCATCTGCATAGAGCTGGTAAGAGGCCCCCAAAAGAGTTTGTAGAGAAAGAGAATCCAGCACAAAACCTGGGTATGCACTCGAAGTTAATGTGTGAAATGAATGATAATCCAGAAAAGGAAATGTAAAAAAGAGGCTAGACAGTAGGAGGAGAACCATATGAGAGCATTATAGTGAAAACCCAGAGAGGAAAGAGTCAAGGAGAGGGGTGGTCCAAATGTCAAGAACTGCAGAGAGGTCAAGACATATGATAACTAAGAAAAACCATTGGATTGACAATTGTGGTCACCGGTGACTTTGAAAAGTGCAATTTCATCTGAGCAATAAATCAGAAGTCATTGTAGAAGGTTTGAAATGTGAATAAGAGGAGAGGGAGACCAGTGTAGATTTTTTTTCCCCTAGATATTGGCTAAGAATTGGAGATGAGATACAGGACAAAAGCTCACAGGATTGGTAGGTTATGGTTTTTTCCCCTCTTTTAATAGACTTGAATATTTTGTACTCCTTTAGGGAAGGGACTATGTTAACTAAATTTTGCGTTTCTCTCCAGCACTTAGTTCTCTGCATATATATCATCAACTTAAAATTTCAAATGATCTTTGATCTCAGGAACATAGATCTTGTCTTCAGTGATATACATTTAAATAAATGATCTTCATAAATTCCTACGATACTCCTCTTCCCTTCTTCCCAATTCACCTGGTGGCCAACTTTTTCAGACCTAACTAAATAGGCTCCATGAATTTCTAAGACACTCCTTTCTTCTTCCCAGTTGACTGGGTGGCCAACCTTCTTAGGCCTAAGTAGATCATCTCCATGAATTTCTAAGATGCTTCTTTTCCCTTCTTTCTAATTCACCTGTTAGTTGCATTTTGACAATGAACCTTCCCAAATGTAGCTTGGCTAGCTTCCTGAGTTGATAACTGCACTCAGTTACAAAGCTCTTCCAAGTTGTGAGGACCTGTGAAAGCTTATCTTACCTTTGGGAACCTAGAGTCACCCCTATTCCGATGAATACATGAGTATGACTTCATAAGGCTTTAAGAATCTGTACATAATAGGATCAATTTTTATTGATTTGAATTCTACGCAGTCAGTAATTTCTATTGCCATTTTCTCACAGCCTTTCTTTTTTTATGTGGGTTGTATAATCTCTGGGAACACTATGTCTTCAGCTGGTTGCTATGATAAAGGTTTTGCTGTAATGCATCCAACAGTCAGGTATATTCCTGGGTGGTTTTCTTCAATTCCACAGTTTATACTAGACAGAACATGCTCCTTCCTATATTGCTTCAAACTATCAGTTTTCTTAAAATTTGCTCCTGGGGCAAACGGGGATTAGAAACAATTTGTCTTTCACTGTAGCCATGTCATAGTGAACAGAAGGTCACATTAGAAGTATACCACTTTAGTGCTTTTAAAACAAAGGGGTCTCCCTTCCTGCAGCAAAGGGAGATTGGTGGTCAGAGAGCAAAGTAGGTGTGTAAAGAAGTGAGGGCAGAGCAATGGGCATTTCCATAGAAAGATGACTTTATAGGTAGATAGTGTGACAGATGTGGTTGGTGAGCTTGGGAATTTCAAGGGCTATATAGGAATGGAAATGGAAATTGGGCAATGGAAATGCCAAAGGGAAAAAATTGGTAAAGGGGTGATTCAGAAAGTGTGCATGTAAGTTTTCACTTTTAAGCACTGAGCTTCTCACAGGCTTATAATAAAGATACAGATTTCAAGTTGGATAAAAGAGCTTATATTTTTTGAAATCCTCACTCTACAGTTTTCTTTATGTGAAAGATGTTCTGAAAAGCATATGTCTATAGGCCATTCTCATTCATAATATAGTCTACAAATTATTGTTAGATATACCTGAGTAGAAGGACTAGAGAATTAGACTAGTGCCATATGCAGATTACTGAGAGGATGTATCTGGGTACAGGAAACATACATTTGTGTCGTTATAGTACTTTTTCTTTTAGTATTTTTATTTCTGTCAACATATGCATTGCTGATATAATTAAGAGCTGCTTGTTAATAAGCTGGGAAAGATGAATTTAAATAAATCTTAGTACCCAAAGGAAAAGAAATAAATTTTAATTTTCATAACATGTTTTTTCCTTGGCATAAGCATTATTATAAAATGTAATTCTATTAAGTTTTAATATAAGAAGGTCAACGGGGGATAGAAAGGTACCTGATCTGTGATTTCCTTGAAGCAAGAAACTCTTATACCAAAGCAAATTGTGACCTGATGTGCAACTTATAGTTTTGGAGAGCTGGTTTGGAATCACGGGGATTGGGGGGTGGGGGTGGGGAGAAGAGGGAGGCAAGAAGAAAGAGAAAGAGAGCAAACATTTATTAAATGCCTAAATATTTCAGGCATAGTACCGTGCTGATTTCATTTGATCCTCACTATAGTCCTGGAAGTTAGGTGTTGTTATCATCTCCTTTTACATAGGAGGAAAAAAGGCAAATAGAGATTGAGTAACTTGCCCAGGGTTGCTCATTGGGTGAATGACTGAGACTAGATTTGAACTCAGGTCTTCCCCAATCCGGACCCCACGTTTTATCCACTGTACTTCCTGACTGTCTCTACTTTCCCCTTTAGCTGCCTTTAGACTAGTGGGAAACTATTAAGTAAGGGTAACTTAACTAGTTTCCAGCATCATAGAATCATAGTTTTAGACATGGGATTTGGAAGCTTAGAATTCAGCTCAAAAGAGGAAAACCTATGCCCAAAAGTTACTCTTTGGACAAAGAAACTTGCCCAGAGTCACCACAGGGAAGGAGTAAACACTATGTTGGGTGTAAGACTTGAACTCAGGTATTCACAACTCAGCAGCTGTCCACTAAGCGCCTGTTGCCTCTCCCTTAAATATAAAATGCAGTGTTATATATTTAGCAGTTTATGAAAGACAGCATGTAGAAACAAATCAGCCACAGGGATATAGAACAAATCCTTGGTCTTTGAAAATGTAAAACCTTGGAAACACTTCAGAATAGCAGGAATTAGAGAAAATATCATATAAGGAAAGAATTAGGTTGATTGAAAGTTTTATGCAATGAAAATATGAGCTGAGGAGATATTAATAACTATAAATGAACCTATTATGAGAGCTGCTTAAAGAACTGTTTGTTTCAACTTTAGAATTTCTGGTTCTTGAAATGAGTGGAGCCAGTCCACTATTTATGGTTTTCCCTTCTGTTGACATTTGGAGTCACTTCCCTAATTTCTGCAAAATTCCTCTTGCAAACTCTTCATTGAAGTGGAAGCCCTAGAGCTTGGGGATGAATCAGATGGGCAGGTAGTCTCCAACTTCATCCTTGGGCCGTGCTTTTGGCATATTACTAAATAATAAATAGTTTTGTTTATTTCATTAATTTAGCGTTAACATATCAGAATGTGTGCTTCGGGTCAGTGATGACTATGGACAGTAGATGAGACCTGGATGCCATTCAAATGGTCCAGAGCTAATGAGGGGGTCTCACATGGTAATTCAAATGATCCAGGCTATTTCAATGGGCTGGGCATTGAAATAATGATGTATTTCTAGCCTGAAATGATTTCTAAAAGGGAGAACAGGCAAAAAATAGCTGAGCTAGCAACTTCCAGACTGACACGACAGTTTGTTCTGAACTAGAGTTCTATCCCAGAAAACTCCAGGATAGCTGTGTTATGTAGGATGAGAATCTAGGCCATTGAATTTAGTCCTACTCCATATGCCATGGCTCCATGGAAAAAAGTACAGTTCCTTAGCAACCAGCAGATCCCTGGGATGCCAAGTGATTTCATGATTTTTATAGATATTCAGCTTTTTTTTTTAAGACACCTGTCTCAGAGACACTTACCTCTAGCCACTCAAATCTAGGTTATTGTCTGAATGATTATACCTGATGATATTTTAAAAATAAGTATTAACTATTTACACACTGCTTTGATTTATTGCAGCTCACCAAAAAGATAGGCGAGGCCATACTGAAGAGTGAGTATTGTTTTAAAATTCAGGAAGACCTGAGTTGAAATCTGACCTCAGTCCCAACGGGACTGTGTGACCCTAGGCAAGTAACTTATATTCTCAGTGTTCTGGGAAACTCTAAGATGTGGAGAAACTATAGTGAGAGAAGCAGTTTCTTTTGAGGGAATGCCTTACACTGGTCTGGTAGTTAAACAAGTAAATGAGCAAATGAAAAGACATTTCATTTATGAAAGGCAGCAAGGAACAGACAAGTTTTGACATCAGAGTTGGGAAGACTTGGATCGGAATCCCTATGACTGTCAATAGGGGCGACTAGGGGACCAGTCCTGGCGTTAGGAAGACTAGAGATCAAATTCTGCCTTGGACACTAGTAATTGAGTCAGTTCACTTAATCCCATTTACCTCAAAAAACAAAATCCAAAGATTATTAGTTTACGCCACTTGCTGCAACTTCACTTGTAATGCCCTACATCGGTGAGAGCGTAAGTCCAATTTCCAAACAATCGGTTCCTTCTCCGAAAGAGGAAGAATAATTAATAACAACTAACATTTATACTTTGTTGATATTATTTTATCATTACAAATTTAGGAAGGAGGTATTAATATTATCCTCATTTTATAGATGAGGAGACTGAGGCAGGAGGCGCTTAGGTTACTTATCTAAGGTCAGCCAGCTAAATTCGAACTTGGATCTTCTCAACACCATACCTATTATGTCACCTAGCATTTGTGTTATTGATGGAGACATGAAATAATAGTTTGTATTTATGTAGTGCTTTTCAAATTCCTCACAATACTTGAGAGTACCTAAAGCATCGCTCCCATTTCACAGACGAAGAAGCTGAAGTTTCAGGAGGCTCCAGGATTAGTAAATAGCAAAGGGATCAATTGGACTCAGACTCACAACTTCAAGTCCATAATTTTTTCACTTTTCAATCTGTTTGCCTAAGGATTATTTTCCTAGCTATTCTATCCCCTTGCTGTATTCGAAAATGTTATTTTAAAAATTGCCAGATTCAGGGCGGCTAGGTGGCACAGTGGCAAAAGCACCAGCACTAGAGTCAGGAGGACCTGGGTTCCAATCCGGCTTCAGACACTTCATAATTACCTAGCTGTGTGGCCTTGGGCAAGCCACTTAACCCCATTTGCCTTACAAAAACTGAAAAAAAAATTGCCAGATTCCACATTAGAAGTAATAATTTACACTTATGGAGAGTTTATTGGACACTTTTCTCACTTCACCTTGTGAAGTAAATGATGATGTATTTTTTTAAGCATTCCTGTGTCAAAGAAATTGAGGCCCAGAGAGGTTTAGCAATTGGCCAATGGTCACCCAGCTAATAAAATATTAGAACTGAAATTTGAACCCAGGTCTCTTAGGCACTCAGTTAAAAAAAATAATGTAATTTTCTATTGACTGTCAACTTGAATGAATTATTTACTTCTCTTTACCAAAAATGGATTTCTGTGGCTACCAAGCTTTTCTTTTATCTTTGGAATTTCATTCATAATAAAGACTGAAAAATAGAATTATTTCTTCTAGGCAGATTTCAATGAGGAGGGTAGTATGCTGGGTTCTCTTTTCTCTTTATCCCCAGAAAGAGGCTCTCCAGTTCATATCCTCCACCTCCTTTTTCCCTCCCTCTCTTCCTGTACAAGGTAATATCAGATATTTATTAAAAATAGTAAAATAAGTTTGGCATTTGAGAAGAGGCGGCATGATTCTGCCCAATTAAACTCTTCTTCCATTTTCTTTTTAAAACAATGCCTCTTTCCAGTTGTCCAAATTGGTTCACATTCCTTCCACTTCTAAGACAGTCCTATTAAGCTTAATTAGGCCTAATGATTATATCTTTAAGAACAAAATGATCTCAGCGCAGTCTCTTATAACCCAAATCCTGAAGCAGAAATTGTCCTCCTTTGATAAACAGGTTGAAAGGTAGGCTGTTTTTGCAGGGCTGTGTACAGATATTTTGCATTAATGAGACCTGAGAGACAGTTATGGGGCACATAAAATGTGAATTAATGGAGTTTGGAGGCAAATGAGCTGAACTTTTAGTCAGGGGGGCCTGGCTATCCCCCAAAGGGCACTGCTACCAAGTATCTTGGGGTGGTTACAGTCCTGAAGTTTGGTAGGGTTTGCAAAAATTGAAGGGATTTTTGTACCAAACACGTCACACACACACACACACACACACACACACACACACACACACACACACAGAGGATGTTGTATTTTACTACTTCTCTGCCTAGTAAGTAGGCTTATTACCACTTCAACAAGACCAAATGCAGGAAGAAATTCTAAAGTCAGCAAAAAGACTCTCTTAGCAGTAAGGAAAACAGCCATAGGTAAGCCCACTGAATTGACTTTTTTGGTACAAGGGCAGGTATGGGGGAGGCCTGAATGGAATTGGAGTTGTATAGTTGGCCCCATCAACTGTGGATTAAATAAGGCAGCATGTTAGAGGTGGAGAGGACATTTTTCACTGAAAATGCAAAAAGACTTGACAGTGGAAAGGGGACATGGGAAATCTTAAAGGTGGAGAGGGCTATAAAAGCTCACCAGTCTTTTGGAATCCAGTGTAGGGACAAAAGTTTCAGTCATTGGGACATGCTACCTCTGAGGTTCATAAGGGTGACCCAGAGCCATTCAGAAAAAAATGTTAAATTATTTCTTTTTTTTCAAGAAAGAAATGATGTTTGGAAAGTACTGTGGGAATATCACCATCTCTAATGTGGAAAAAAAAGGAATATTAGAGTTTAAAGAAGTCAATTGGAACATCCACTTTTTGGAAAACATTTAAGGATACAATGATGACCAATAATTGGTTTATTACCAGGTATAGGTCAACACCTATATGAAAATTCTTATCAATCAATCAACACAACGATCATTTATTAAACACCTACCACAGTTATCCCTTCCAAATCATGGGGATCAAGGTATGGTACCCCCACAATCTGGAAAATCAACGTAAAATGTTTTGACCCTTCCTTTGTGTCAAAGAAAAATTCTTATGTGTTATGGTATCAAACCATAAAATATGTTAATAATTTATGATTCCATACACATTTTATGCATTTCTGAGTTTCTAAACTTTTTCTGTGTCTGTGGCTTCTGCAAAAAAAATCCCATTTAATTTCCTAGGATGACCAACAATATAATATGTTAAAATTATGATGAGGAAAGTCCAGTAAGTGGAAGAAATAATTGTAGTTCCAAACACCGGTTTATATTTTGGATATTTGGGGCGGCTAGGTGGTGCAGTGGATAGAGCACCGGCCCTGGAGTCAGGAGTACCTGAGTTCAAATCTGACCTCAGACACTTAATAATGACATAGCTGTGTGGCCTTGGGCAAGCCACTTAACCCCATTGCCTTGCAAAAAACCTAAAAAAAATAAAAATAGATTTCAGATATTCAACAGTGAAAACAGTTCCTGTCCCTCCTAAAGTTTATGGTCTAGCTGAAGGATATATACATATGTATATATATATATATATATATGTATATATATGTATGTATGTATATATATATATATACTTAGCTTATAGACTAGTTAGAGGATACAATGCATATATATATATGTATATATATATATATATATATGTCTGTACAAAAATGAAATTTATAACAGTGGGGAAGGAACTAGAAACTGGGGGAATCAGGAATGTTTTTTTGTTGCAGGAGGCACTTGACCTAGATCTTGAATCAAACTAAACTCTAAGACTTTGAGGATGGCTAGGTCAAGGCATAATGGTGGGGGATTGAACTACATTTATGAGAGGATTTTTTTTAGCTGGCCCACAGAATGTGTAGAGAGTCAGTGATGTGCAATAAATGCGCATCAAATCTGTTTGGTCCTGGGAAGGGAATAATCATTTATTAAATACCTACTGTATGCCAGTAATTTTGTGCAATGGTTTACAAATATTATCTCTCATTCAAAACTCACAACAGCCCTGGGAAATAGAATGACTCCTACATTACAGTTGAAGACACAGACCCGTTGGTCAGTTGGTTTGAGGGTGGATTTGAACTCAAGTCATCTAATTTCAGGTCTAATACTCCACCCCCTACATCACCTAGCCACCTCAGGTGACAAAAAACTTAAGTCAATCAATGGACCAGACTAGATATGAAAGAAATAGTAACAGACTAGAATTAAGAAACTCAGAGTTGAATAAACAAAAAACACAAATTGTTTTTGTTCAACTGTGTCTGACTCTTCAAAAACCCTATTTGGGATTTTCTTGGCAAAGATATTAGAGAGGTTTGCCATTTCCTTCTCCAATTTATTTTACAGATAAGGAAACCAAGGAAAACAAAGTTAAGTGACTTGCCCAGAGCCACACAGTGAGTAATTGAGACCAGATTCAAACTAACTACCAGTCTGGCACCCTATGGTGCTACCTAAGCTACCTTAAAATGCTAGCCATTATTATCACTACTACTATTACTAATGCTACTAATAATGAGAGTTGGTTCAATATCAGAAAAGGATTTGGAAAATCATCAAATGGTACTTGTCTTAGAAATATTGTCATTGTGTTCTGTAGGAGTTATAAAGGAGAGAACTTGTAAGACATAAATTTGTGTGTGTGTATATATATATATATATATATATATATATATATAACGTGTGTGTACACATATAGATCACATATGTGATCTATATATGGATATATAAAGATATGAATGAAACTTTTTTTAAAAAAAGACTTCCTAATGTGCCATTGAAAGCTCTGAGTATTTCATCTGCCTCTAGAGTTCCAGGAGGTGTAACTGTGAGTGGTTTTTCTTCCCTACTATCATTGACTCAAGCCTCTGCCATCCTCTTTATTGTTAGGGACCTGTAACTAGGGAATCAGGAGGACAGGAGTTCAAATCCAGCCTCAGACACTTGACTCAGACTGCTGTGTGACCTTGGGCAAGTCTCTCGTTTTTCAAAGTTTTTTAAATTTATTTTCATCCATACACATGTATATTTTTAAGTTACAAAATTTCCTTCCACCCTCCCTTCTCCCCCCCAGACAAGTCTCTTAAACTCTGATTACCTTGCATCTCCAGTTGTTCTGATTCATATGTGTTCACTGGACCCAGATGGTTCTGGAGGAAAAAGTGAGGTTGATGACTTAGCTCAGCACCCCCTCACTCAAATGCTATTCATGTGTTTTGTTGTGGCATAACTTCCCTGATGTATTCTTCCAGAATAAAGGACAAAAACATCATCAACTTCAATCCATTTAACCACTCAACATTGTTTGAAGTTTATAGGTTCTCTTCTTACGTCCATTAATCAGAAACTTCTCTTTTCCTGATGCTATTCATTTCTTCCACCCGGTTAAAATCCTGGTAGCTATTGTCTGCAGACTTCCAGGTTACTTCCCTTTCTTCCTCATTGAGCTCAGGACATGGCTCACTATTTTTCTCTCATCCCCAAATCCTGGCCTCATAGTATGAGATTTCAGTGTACACATTGACTCTCCCTCAGATGCCCTAACCACCCTATTAACTTCTTTTTTTTAAATTTTTGGCAAGGCAAATGGGGTTTAGGGCTTGCCCAAGGCCGCACAGCTAGGTATTTATGAAGTATCTGAGTCCGGATTTGAACTCAGAAACTCCCGACTCCAGGGTCGGTGCTCTATCCACTGCGCCACCTAGCCGCCCCTGACTATTAACTTCTTATTTCCTTTGAGCTACTCCTTTATCTCACCTTAGTTACACACAAAGATGATCACAGCCTTTATCTTGACATCTCCCACAAATGTACCATCTCCCCTCTTCAAAAATTATAAATTACCCTATCTGATTAAAATCTTTGGGGTTTTCCTCTTTTCCTCTGCCTTCCCTTACTTTATCTATTCTTCATCTATCTTCAGACCCTTGATTTCTCATAACTCTTCTAGCCCATTTTCTCTGCACTTGCCACTCTCTCCTCTTTTCTACATGTTGACCCCTTGGAGGACCAATCAACCCTACTTTGTCATGCTTTCTTGATTCCTTAGCTCCCTTGTTATTTTGCTATTTGTGCTTTTCCAAGCTTCAACCTTGAATCACTCCCGTTTACTACTTTTGCTCCTACATATGTCCTGCTGATGTAGAGAAAAATTATGCAATAGTTCTGATGGGGGCCCTTATAAATTCACTTTATACATCAAAATCACAGTTACTAGTAATCCTACCATATCCCCCTTATCAATTTACCCTTTCACTTTCCATGAAAAAGAAACTTAATCTCTAAGTTTCAGGGATTTTCTCTGATTGTTCCTCAATGCCTGGAATGCTTTCCCTCTTTATCTCTGCTGATTGCCTTCCTTTGAGTCTCATTTTTCCACAGGAAATCTTTCCTTATCCATCTTAATTCCAGTACCTTCCTTTTAAAAATCATTTCTTATCCCTTATGTAGCTTGCTTATACATAATTGTTCACTCTTTTCTTCCATTAGATTGTGAACTCCTTGAGGGCAGGGATTACCTTTTCCTTCTTTTTTGTATCCCAAGTACAAAAAGGTACCTAGCAAAGTGCCTCACACCTAGTAGGTCCTTCAAATATTTACTTACTCTCACAAGATATGATATGACAGATTTCATGAAGATATGACAAGAACAAGCAAATAAAATTTTCTCCAGTACTGCTTAGGCCAGTGTATTCTGATAAATATTTCACTACCAACTCTCAAAAAAAGATGTGAAAACAAAACATTTTAGTTGAAACTGAATTATTAACACTTTCCTTTTCTCTTTCCTTGTATAAATAATCAATATAACAGTAAATCAATCCATGATTGAAAGTATTTGCAGATTTCAGAAGTGTAAATATTCACATTGCTAATTTAGCACTTAGAACTGTATTCAGAATGCCCCCCCGCCCCGCTCAGACATTCTCTCCTTTGTATTTGGTCTCTGGGGACTCAGAATTTAGCTCAGTTCTTAGATAGCATTAGTCCCACCAAGCTCATGTACAGAGGCAACATTAATGCTAAATATAGTTGTCTCAGCTACAGCTGGGATGTTCCCTCTGCCCCTTAGCCATGGTCCTGGAGATTGATCCTTGCTTTTTGGGGCACTGATGATAACCTGGATTCTGATTCCCAGATTCCTGTAGCTTAATCTCCTGACCTTTCTAAATTTCAAAGATTGGAGATTCCACTCATACCTTTCACCTACAATGACAAAAAAGTAAAAGGCCAAGGACAGATGGATACTTCTTGCCATCATTTGGCCTCAGAGACAGTAGATTCCCTGAGTGAGGCTGTAAGATCTCCCAAGAACAACTGAGGCAAAAGTGGAAGTGACTGGTGTTGATAGTTCAATGAAACCAATTAGTTTCCCTTCCAAAAGTGTCAGATATGGCCTGTCTGTATATGATTTCCAAGACATTTCCCCACACACATTTTCTTGGAAGCAAACTCCCTAACATCCTTAAAATAGACAGATTTTATTGATTGAAGAAACTGCTGGGGTCTCTATATTTGCCAGACCCCCATTTAACATTTATTTCTGACATAATTATGAAGAAATTATTTTTTTCACTAACTTTTCAGAAAGGAGAATCTATATACTATATACTATATATACTATATATACTATATACTATATACTATATACTATACTATACTGTACTATACTATACTATACTATACTATACTATACTATACTATACTATACTATACTATATCCTGCAATATCCTAGTCTCACTAGGAAGAAGGAAGATCCAACTTCTTTCCTTGCTCTCTGCTTGGCGTAAAGAGTAACATAATTAATGATTGGGATTGGGTGGAAGTGCTTGGAAAAAGAGAAACAAAAAATACTTTCAGGACAGTGCATTTCTGATTCTAATAATCATGAGTCTCACGGTCCATATGTGAGGGGAAGCATGTCTTAGAGTTGTTGTTCATCCTTCACTCTTTTCTTTTTTATTTAATTAAGGCAATGGGCTTAAGTGACTTGCTCAGGGTCTCACAGCTAGGCAATTATTAAATGTCTGAGGCTGGATTTGAACTCATGTTCTCCTGATTCCAAGGCTGTACTCTACTCACTGAGCCACCTAGCTGTCCCTCATCCTTCATTCTCAAAGAGGAGCAATGACATCAGGAGGTTGATGAAAGTGAATTGGATTTAAATGTGGCAGAGCTGGGCAAAGTCATCAGCCCCATTTTCTCCTCCATAGTTATCAGAGTCCAGTGGCAAGTCATAGGGCTGGATGACTGTCAACGATTCAGTGGGAGACCTTGACCTTTTAAAGCTAAGGTCCTTCCCAGGTCTAAGTTTGTTTGAGCTAATTTCCATTCAGTAATTAAGGTCTCAGCCAGAATGTTATCTCAGGGGTGGCTAGGTGGTGCAGTGGATAGAGCACCAACCCTGGAGTCAGGGGTACCTGAGTTCAAATCCAGCCTCGGGTACTTAGTAATTACCTAATTATGTGGCCTTGGGCAAGTCACTTAAGCCCGTTTGCCTTGCAAAAACCTAAAAAAAATAATAGTTATCTCATGATTACTTGTTCTTAATTCTTGGGTTTCTTCTAGGGGCTACTGATGACTTGGAAGACATATTTTGGAACACTGCCCATTTCTCCTCCCTCAGCTTCCATCCAAAACAGTTGTGGCTTTGACCACTTTCTCAGCCTCCTATTTCTTCAGTGTCTGTCCCTGATGTTGCCTGTAGTTAGAATTTCTGGATTTGGGGTGAAAGAGTTAATTATGGAACTTAAATTTTCATGCAAGTCTTTATTTTCCAAGGATAGCACACAGTTTTGACCCCTTTATGTCTAGTCCAACTGTGTTCCTGAAGCTTTCAGGTTTACAATTTGCCAGATAAATACCTGGGAATCTTATTCTGGAGATACTTACAGGGCCATGATCTGATAAAACCAATTCATTAAAGAAATAATGATAGCCATCATCTTCATAAGAATTGGTGTTTTGAGAAAGACATTCTGACAGTAACGCTTTTCTGCTACAGATGAAAGACTAAAAATAGTCATTCTTGCATATTCTTGTTTGTCAAAGCTGAATGATATATCTGTTAGGAAGCCTCAAAGTAGAATATGACTGAATGATGGAAAGAATTTCGTTGCAAGAGATAGAAAAGGGGCATTGAAACCAGGTCACTCTTTAACTCTTCTACCCAGTACAAATTAGGTTCAGTTCTATTTTGAGATTAAGTTTTAATTTAAGGCTTTTGCAAAAATAGGAAAGAAAAAATAAATTTTTTAATTTTAAAAATGCTACTTAATTATCAACAATAATGAGAGCTAACATTTATATAATACTTTAAAACAGGTTTGCAAAATCTTTTAGATATGTTATCTCATTTGAGAATGATAGCAGAGGGGCAACCTAAGGGAGAGATAGGAGGCATTATCCACCTCAAAGCCCAACAGAAACAACTCAGAACATTGAACCCAAAAGCCATGGGAATAGCAGTGTTTACAGCCAATGCTTTCAGATATCATTCTGGGAAGAACCCCTTGTGCAGATACAGCATGGCAACTTCTTTTCCAGATGCTAAAGCCTCAGTGATTGAAGACCTAGGCAGGAAAGTTCTTGCCACCCATGTCCTTGGCACTGTCACATAGTTAAACATAAGAAACTGATATAATTTTATCAGTGGAAATAATATTAAAGAAAGCATATTGCTATCTACTTTGCTACTGGACCCTCAAGATCACGGGACCTTTCCACTGGTTGTCCATTGGAAACATTCCAAATGTGTTGTCTTCTCTATTGGAATGTGAGATCCTTGAGATCAGGGTCTTCCTACGTTCCTACATGCATTCTTAGCACTTAGCATAGCTCTCTGCAAACAGTGAGTGCTAAATAAGTGCTTTTAAAATTCATAAAATATGACCTCATTTGAGTAATATACCTTTGTGAGAGAGGAGCTATTATCATCCCCATTTGATCAGTGAGGAAACAGACTGGAAGAGATTAATTGTCTTACCAGGCATTGCCTGTCCTTAGGCAATATTTGAACTCAGTTTTTTTTTTTTAAAACTATGAAGACTCCATCTTTTACCAACACTATCCATCTGCCTCATCAGTAAGGATAAGCCATTCTCTATTAAACTACATTTAACAAGTCATTATATTATGCTCTGTGAACAGCAGGGCCTTATAATAAAGATGTGGGGCAGAAACAAAGTTTAGCAGTTCTCGGACCGTAGGTTCTAGCAGGGAAATTCTAGTACATGATGTCACTGAGTGCATTTGAAAGTTACAAAGTCATGGGCTATGTGAAGTAGGAATAACTTTAATTTGTCACGTTTCCTGTCATCTAGGTTGGCAGTACTTATGTTCAGAGTCAAATTTTCCTTTTGAAATTACTCTTCTATGCATAATTACAGCAAACAAGTCTGTAGGCACACTAGAGAATTCTTTTTATATTTAAAAATGATAAATTTATTTTTAGTTATTTTGTGCTTTTAGAGAATGTTTCTCCTTTGGATCACAGGGGTCATTTCTTGTCATGATAATAATGTTGGTGATGATGTTGTTGATGATGATGATGATGATGATGATGGTAATTTTCTTTAAATGATATTTGAAGACTGTCTAAAATTTGATCATCCATATTTTCCTTTAGGATATTTGATTATTACCAAAGTGTTTTTTTAAATCACCTGCTTCCTGTCCAACTAAAGTAAGGTAGAGATTCTTTTATTGGAAAAATTCAATACCTCAAACCAAGGTGCTCTTCATCGCTACCTAAAGGCAATATGTTTGCCACTTGAATCAAAATGGATTTTTAAATTCAAATGAAGAGGTAGTGTTCACAAGCTTGCTGAAATGATTTCCTGGCTTTTATTTTCATTCCTTTGGTCCCTTGATGCTTCCCCATTTTATGTAGTTTGTAATGTGTTTGATGTACATTCTTCAACCTTAAGCATTACTTTTTTTTTACTTTCTTATATCACTTTCGATAGTACCTTCATAATGATAATGTTTATGTTTTTATAATACTTTAACTTTTGAAAATCTCAAGATATCCAAGAGTTAGAATTACAGATTTAGTGCTGAATGGAATCTTAGAAAGCATTTAATCTAACTCCCACTTTTTATTTATTTTTATTTTTGAAAGATTTTATTTTGAATTTTATAATTTCCCCCCATATTCTGGCTTCCCTTCCCCCACCCTTCACAGAGGACAGCTTGCTTAATTCCCACTTTGAAAAAGTAATTCAAGTGTCTGCTTGGTTCTTGGGTAGAGGTGTTTAATATCCTGTATATGTAGGAAATTGTGACTCCTGATGGCAGAGAGAATTCTTTAATGAAATTAATGAGTTAGTTCCAGATCTTCTTTGGAGCAACACTGCAGGGATGTGGTAGAGAAAGACATGCAAGGGAAGATGGCCCTTGAATATCTAGGATATGTTTGTAATTCTCAAAAGAGAAATTTAGAAGGGACCTCCTCTAACTGAGAATATTCTTTCTCATTCTTGATTTGAGATGAGGTATTATCTAGCTCTCATCCAAGAGATCAATCACTCATATATTTTTCACAGTATATTCCATCAGTAGGACTTCTCAGATTTTGGATTTTTTTGATCAAATATACTTGCCATTCAGAATTTATGGTGGTCTTTTGTGTAACCAGAAATATTTGAAGAAGCAGATTGATGTAATAATTCTAGTCTAGAACTCCTCTTGGAGACTAGAAAAATTAATGGCAAGATCCAGCAATGCTTTGGGGAACTACCTCTCTTTTACACCATCTCTCTTTCAGCTCCCTAAAGGCACTGCTTGTGGCTCTCTTATTTGCAGAGATAGGCTAGGTCTCAGATCATATCCTTGCCATGTATAAGCATCACTTAAACATTTATACAATCCATATTGACACATTTATTTTACATCAGTGGACCAAGAGCTTCTTCAGAGAATAGGTTGTTTGTCCTTTATATCACCAGTCTTTAGCACAGCACATAATAGACAATTAATAAATGCTATTTGATTGACTGACTGATTGTATATAGAGATGAATTCAATGAGAACTTGAGACGTAAAGTCCATGTGTTGCCTACTATATCGCCATCTTTACTTCCACTGAAATGAGTATTTTATGCATTTTCATGTGAGATGATTCACCCCATTCAACTTCTTCCATCTTCTCCCAAATCTATACTCTTTCTCATCCTTTAATTTTTGTTTTTTGGATATCATCCCATCAAAGTCAACCTATATTTATATCCTGTATATATGTATGTTCCTTCTAACTACCTTAATACTGATAAAGTTCTTAAGCATTACAAGTATCTTTTTCTCTGTGTAGGACCATTAACAGGTAAATCTTATTTAATCCTTAGGTTTTCTCTTTTTCCCCTTTTATGCTCCTTTTGTATTTGAAAATCTAGTTTTCTATTTAGCTTTGGATTTTTCCTCAAGGATATTTGAAAGTCCTCTACTTCACTGAATATCTATTTTTTTCTCTTGTAGGTTTGTACTCAGTTTTGCTGGGTAGGTGATTCTTGGCTGTAATCCTAGCTCCTTTGCCTTGCAAGAATATCATATTGGAAGCCCTCCAATCCTTTAATTAAACTGCTAAATTTTGTGCAATCCTGACTGTGGCTCTGCATTATTGGAAATGTTTCTATCTGGCTTCTTGTAGCATTTTTTTTTCTTGACATATGAGCTCTGAAATTTGGTTTTATAATTTTCTTTTTAGGAGGGCATAAATGGATATCTTCAGTTTCTGTTTTTACTCTCTGGTTCTAGCATATCAGGGCACTTTTCTGGATAATTTCTTGAAATATGATATCTAAACTATTTTTTTAAATAAATCTTGATTTCATTAGTCAAATAATTCTTTAATTATCTCTTCTGGATATGTTTTCCTGGTCAGTTGTTTTTCCAATGAACTATTTCATTTTTTCCTGTTTTTTTAAAAATTGTTTCTCAATGTCTTAGGGAATCATTAGCTTCCAATTGCAAAATTTATCCTTTTAATTCAGTGATTTTTTTTTCAGGGCAATGGGGTTAAGTGACTTTCCCAAGGTCACATAGTTAGGTAGTTATTAAATGTCTGAGATCAAATTTGATCTTAGGTCCTCCCGACTCCAGGGCTGGTGCTCTCTCCACTATGCAACCCAGCTGCCCATATTCAGTGAATTTTTGTACCTCCTTTTCCATTTAGTCAAATTGGCTTTTAAGTGAGTTGTTTCCTTCAGTGAATTTTTGTTCATTTTTCATTGACCTTTACTTGTCTTTTTTTCCCCATCATTCTCCTGATTCACTCTCATTTCCATTTCCAATATTTCTTCTATCTCTCATTTGATTTTCAAGATCCTTTTTGAGCTTTTCCTTGAGTTTTTTTTTGGTTGGGGGGATCTGAAACCGATTCATATTTTTCTTTGGATCTTTGTATTTAACCATTTTAATGTTATCCTCTAAGAACTCACTCTTCAATAAAAACTGCTAGGAAAACTGGAAGATATTATGTCAGAAACTAGGATTAGACCAATATCTCACATCCTATACTAAAATAAGATAAAAATGGGTGCAGGATTTAGACATGAAAGACAATATCATAAGCAAATTAGGAGAACAAGTACCTGACGGATCTAGGGAAAGGGGAGCATTTTATGACCAAGGAAGAGATAGAAAACATTATAAAAACAAATTAGATAATTTTGAAAACAGTAAATTAAATAGTTTTTGCACAAACAAAATCACTTTAAGCAAGATCAAAAGAAATGTAGTAAATTGGGAAGCAATTTTTACAACTAGTGTTTCTGACAAAGGACTCATTTCTAAAATATGCAGAGAACTGAGTCAAATTTATTTTTAAAAGAGCCATTCCCCAATTGACAAATGGTCAAAGGCTATGCAAAGGCAATTTTCAGATGAGGAAATCAAAACTACATATAGTCATGTGAAAAATTGCTCTAAATCATTTCTGATTAGAGAAATGCAAATTAAAATATCTCTGTGGTACCACCTCACACCTCTTAGACTGACCAATATTACCAAAAAGGACAATGATCAATGTTGGAAGGAATGTGGGAAATCTGGGACACTAAGGCATTGTTGATATAACTGTGAACTCATCCAGTCTTTCTGGAGAGCAATTTGGAATTATGCCCAAAGGGCACCAAAAATGTTCATACCCTTTGATCCAGCAATACCACTACAGAGTCTATATCCTGAAGAGAGCATGAAAAAGGGTAAAAACATCACTTGTACAAAAATATTCATTGCAGCTCTGTTTGTGGTGGCAAAGAACTGGAAATTGAGTGAATGTCTATCAATTGGGGGAATGGCTGAACAAATTGTGGCATATATATATGTATATATATATATATGTATATATATATATATATATATATATATATATGTTATGGAACACTATTGTTCTATTAGAAATCAGGAGGGATCGATTTCAGAGAAGCCTGGAAAGACTTGCGTGAACTGGTGCTGAGCGAGATGAGCAGAACCAGAAGAACATTGTAACAGCAACATGGGGGTGAAGATCAACCTTAATGGAATTGTTCACTCCATCAGTGTAATAATCAGGGACAATTTTAGGGTATCCGTGATGGAAAATGTCATTTGCATCCAGAGGAAAAACTGTGGAATTTATATGAAGAACAGATATTATTGCCTTCAATTTTTTAAAAAAGTTATCATGTTTTACATAATTTTGCTATCTCTAATATTTTCTTTCTTCCTTAAGGATATGTGTTTTCTCTCAATGCTTTCAATTTTGATCTATGCAAATCACATAAACAAATGTAAAGATTTTCAGATTGTCTTCTATTTGTGGAAGAGAAGGGAGGGGGGGAATTTATAAAATTCAAAACCTAGCAAAAAGTGATTGGCAACAACTATTGTATATAATTGGAAAACAAATAAAATATTTGAATTTAAAAATTTTTTTTATCCTCCTCTGAGTTTGTGTTTTGATCTTTCCTGTCAGCATAGTGTCTTTCTATAATCAGGATTTTTTTTCTTTTTTCTTTTTTCTTTTCTTATTATGTTCATTTCCCAGTCTATATATTGACATTTAATTTTAATTAAAGTTTGGTTCTTCTCTTCAGTGTCACTGCTAGTTCCATTGTTCCAGGGGAGGGGGCCACAGTGTTGGCTTGCATGGTATGACCTGCTGATGACTTGCCTAGATACCACCTGCATTGGACTGTGATCTTCCTTTACTTCACTGAGACAGACTTTTTCTGTTGACTTTTTAAAGTGCCTTGGGTTCAAAAATGTTTTACCCCATCCTTTTGTTGGTTTTGTCATTTATGCTAGAATTTATTTTGAGGCTATATTAGGTGAGCTCCTTTCTGCCTCCTGACTTTATAATTTTAAAAAGATATTTCAGTTTTAACATTTAACTTCAATGCTTCCTTCCTTGTCTATGTCTTTTGCTAAGTTTTCTTCTTCTCACTTCTATTTGGTTTTGAGTGATGCATTGATTCTATTTTCTTACTTTTTTCAAATTAATAGAAATTTCAAATTAATCACTACCCTCTTGGATTAATAATTTGGTAGATATAGCACTGATTGATGACCTGAGTTGTTCGTCCTGGACAAGTCACTTAACTTCTGTTTCTCATTTGTAAAAATGGAAATAATAAGAGCATCCACCTCTAAGGATTATTATGAAGATCAAATGAGGTAATGATTCTAAAGTTCTCAGCATAATTTCTGGCACATAATAAATACTTATAAATGTTATTATTATTATTATTATTATTATTATCTCTTCCTTGCCTCTAAATAAAAACCCTCCCTCTTAACAAAAAAGTATCAGTATACAGAATAAATCCATACATTGGCTTGTTTTGAAAATGTATATCTCATTCTGTATCACTAATCCATCACCTTTCTGCCAAGCAAGGGGAAGAATGTTTCAACATAATGTTTGTGAAGTTGTAATTAATTGGTCATTCCAATAATTATAATTTTTAAATCTTTTGTAGGTACTTTACTTTGCTGTGTTATAATCGTTATGTAAATTGTTCTTTTTGTTTAGTTCACTTTTCTCTTCATTAGTTCATAAAATCCTCCCAAATTTGTTTAAAGCTAACCCTTTTGTAATTTCTTGCACACAAAAGTATTCTGCTAATAGTAAATTTGTTTGACCATTCCCCAATTAGTAGGCAATCACTTTGCAAATCTTTGCTGCTCTTAAAAGTAGCTTTATATTATAGTTATACATTATACATAAATATCGCAAAAGGTATATAGCAAGCATTTAATAAATTATTTTAAATTATGGCTTGATTGCTTGATGAATGAAAGGACTTCTTTCATTCTCTATTTATTCTCTTTGGACTGGTAGCAAAGGAAGTAAGGGAAATGGTGCTAAATGAACTCAGAGTTCTTTGACATCTAGCCTGCCTTTTTAAAAAAAATTAACCTTCTTTTCGAATATGAGTGTCCAAGAATATCCATGGAAAGAGCAGGAATTACTTTATCTTTGATTTCTCTGTTTTTGGAGAGGTTGAAGAGGTTGTGGGGATCAGAGAAAATGTTGATTCCATCATCTTGTTATTCTCAAGAACACTAGTATTTTCAAGTGAAATGTTTGAAAAGCTTCCATTCTGTTAAAGGCTCATTTTTTTCTCTAGTGTGGGATTATCCTCAGATCTGTAGAATAAATAATCTTTGGTAATAAACTTGTGATTTTTGTAATATCTATTGAAAATTTTTTTCTCCTTGGTAATAAATACTGCTAAACTTTGTGTGGTTCTAACAATGGTTCTTTGGTACTTGAATAGTTTCCGGCTCCTTACATTATTTTTTATTTTGATTTGAAAATGCTTGGTTTGGGCTAAGATATTTTGGGGTATTTTTTGAAGGAAGTGATCAAGTGATTTATTTTGCCTTATTGGGCACATTTCTTGAAAGTAGGACAAGCTTGCTGGTGCAATGGAGAGAGCACTGGACCTGGAGTCAGGAGGTCTTGAGTTCAAATTTGTCCACAGACCTTAATAATTACCCAGTTGTGTGACCTTGGGAAGGTCACTTAACCCCATTGCCTTGGGAAAAAACCCCTGAAATATAGCATGTGGAATTTTTTTTGGCAGATTGTTTTTAGGGGAATATTTAATTCTTAAATTATCTCTTTGACATGTTTTGCAGGTTGGTTTTTGATAGTAGATATTTTATGTTTTCTTCTATGTTTTTGCCAATCTTTTTACTGTATTCTGATATTTTCTGTGTTTTTATGTGTCACTGAGATACTGGTTTGTTCCATTTTATTTTTAGGGGATCTACTACTTAGATAATATTTCTCAACTTTGCTAAGATATTTATTTTCTTTTAAATTTATCTGAAATTTTCATTTTATTTATAATTCATTTTTAATCTTTACTTCATTTCTTCAGGTCATCCCTACAGTTTTTGTGGCCAAGTCATCTTCTTTTTCCTTTGAGGTTCTGTTTATAATTGTGGAATTACTGTTTTCTTCTGTATTTACCTCTTAACACCTAGCATTTCTTCATTTCATTCAATATTTTCTTCTGTTTACTCATATTGTTTGTTTTTAATTTTGGTTTGAGAATTTTATGTTTATGGCAGTTCTCAAACATTCTTGAATTGATTGCATGAACTCTATTTGATCCTGACTCCTTTGTAGTTTGGATGTTCTTGCCAAACTCATTGAGGTGGCTGGTATTAGGTCCATTCTCTGTTTCCGTCATTGGATTCTGTCTCAGTCTCTTGGTCATCCACTGCAAGTTCTGGTCTTGGTTGGACTCTTTCCTTGCCCAATCCATAATCAAGAGTTGCTTCTATTTTCTCTGATAGGCTCTGGATGGTAGCAATCATGCTGGTCTGAAATGGCACTGGGTTGGCCCTTTTTCCTGCCATGACTCTTCAAACTCTAAGGCAGATATGATCTCTGTTTTCCTCTTCAGTGATTTGGGGGTGACTGGTTCTATTTCCTACTTCTGGGATCTGACTTCAGATTCCCAACTGCTGAAGCTTGTGCTGGCTTGTGACCCTCACCCCCTACAGAGTGTTGGCTTGTTGGCTTATTTCTGGCTCATTTTCATGAACTTGGGCTGTTTTCCCTGGCATCATTTCTCTCTCTATCTCTGCCAGCTTCCTTGTTTACCTGAGAGCATGCTGTTATCCTACTCCCTGCCACTGCTAGCTTCAGGCGATCATTTTATGTAGTCTTGCACTGGATGGAAGAATTTATTTCTGTTTCATTTTGGTTTTCATCATTGGTCTTTTCTCAGGTTCTTTTCAGATATTTCCTGGGGTTTATGTGTGAGAACCAGGCTTCTCTTTCACATTGGCATCTTAACAGATGTCATATTGATTCATTTTCAAAAGTCTATAGCTGCCATTGTCCTCTGGAGTAGGAAACAGTGCTAGCCTTAACAGCCTATGGTTGCTAACATGTGCCCACAGGTCTCGTCTGGGCCAGTTGCCTAAGACTCAGAGAGGACTGCTTCATTTCTCAGGACCAGATTTAACCCTGAAGTGGTAGTGAGATAATTGGGGGTACTTGCAGTCATTTGTTCAACAAAGAAAGATTAAACATGTACAAAGGATTGTGCTGGGATTAAAAAAAAGATAAACGTGAAAGAGTTTCGGGCCCAAAGGAGTACATTTTCGATTAGAGGACTATAACATACTTAGAGAAAAGAAAATATACAAAAATATGAACAAAGTGGGGGTAAGTAGCATGAACAACTCATAGGGATGTATCATGTGAGCCAGACCTTGAATTGAGTTGGAAGTTCTAAGGAACCCATTATAGGCAGGAGATAGAATGTGTGACAGCAAGTAGAGCTGTTTGGTAGGTATATGCAAGGTATGAAATTGAATAGAACAAAGTCCCATCTTATAGGAGGGTTAAAAATTAAAGATAAGGCTAAGATTGTATTATGTAAAGAGGCTTTTTTTTTTTAAAAGTCTGTGTGTGACCAGATCAACTAACACGTAGCCACCTATGTGGGAGATGCTGGGAAGAAGACATCCTGCACTCCCTCTCCTATGCACACTTCTCTTGAGGGGAAGCAGCCTCTTTCTGTTGGCTGCATTTCTAGAACAGATTTTGTTTTTAAAGCTGCTAGGTTGGAACACTCTTTCTGGCAGCATCCAAAGGGTCAAGGTGCTATTTGTCCACTGCATGGACACCATGAACTGAGTTAGGAAAGAGGAAGGATTACTGGAAGGGTTCACCCTCTCACTCTTAGTCCTGTGGCTTTGCAAAGGAAGAATGAGGTTTTGGCTGGTTTTATTTGTTTTTTCATTTCTTGGTGCAGATTGGGGAGTCCTTAGGAACAGCAACTGCAGCCAGAACAACTTTGGAGATGAAACTTCAGGCCAGATGTTGCTGCCAGCCAAGAAGGGAAGTCATGAGAAGCATGGGTGCCTGGGACTCCAGGTCCCCAAAGGAGGCTTTGGGATTGGACCTTGATGGGACAATGGTGTATAGAACCTGAACTAAGTAGTGAAACAAATTCTTCCTTTTCTCGTGCACCTCCCTTCTAGTTGTTGGTGGGGAAATTTTTGTATATTTATTTTTATTATACATTTGAAGGAAATAATCCTTTGTAACCAAAAAGCTAATCCGACTGTCAAGTGATTTATAGAACTGGGGTTCAGGGGAATTCTAAAACTGGGGAGACTTTTGGTAGAGACTTGAACCAGTGATAACAGGACTTTATGCGTGTAAAACCCATTAAGGTATGGAAGAACCCTAGGGGGAGGAGTAAAATGTAACTCATTTGACCTTCAAGCCATTACGCTACATGTATAATTAATATTACTATTAAAAATTCTTTAAATCATCCATAAGTCATACTTCAGTATCTTTAAACAGTTGTAGTAAGAGAGCTACTATAGCCTCCTTAGAAAATGACATGTATCAGAGAGCAGATGAATTTAATATGAATACTATGAATTAAAAGTCCATTTTTAAAAGCTATATTCATAGATTATTGATCAGATGACTGTTAGAAACTAAAACTTCTACTCAAACAGAAGGAAAGAAAAGCAGGTAGAGTCTTGGCTGTTATGAAAATCAATGATTGGGTAAAGAATATTCTTGGTCATACTTATCACATAAGGATAATTATATTAATTGGCGATCATAACATCATGTAAACTGTTACTTCAGCTTCTTTGCCATAAGGCAAGAGAAAGTCAAAGAGGACATAGGAATTCTAGGAAGACCAACCAAGGCTGTAGATCTTATTAACACTATCAGCTTAGGCAGAATGAATTGATCATGCAGATCCTGAAAGAGACCTTGGATTCATATCTAGTAAAAGAAGATGGTCATACTATGAGAGCAGTGAAGAAGTTTAGACTAATAAACTCACTTCTCTTCACATTCACTGAGTGGAATAACAGGTGATGGTCTCTGTTTTCTTGTCTCTTTTATTTTTTCTGGCTCTGCTTCCCTCTTTCTGCCTCTCTCTCTCTGTCTCTGTCTCTTTGTCTCTCTTTGTCTCTCTGCCTCTCTGTCTCTCCATGTCTCTCTGTCTCTGTCTAAATTTTTGTGTCTCTCTCTGCCTTTCTCTGCCTCTCTCTCTCTCTCTCTCTCTCTCTCTCTCTCTCTCTCTCTCTCTCTCTCTCTCTCTCCCTTATCCTAATCACTTTTTTATCAGGGATGACCATGACTTCTTCTAATCCTAGACCTCGCTGATCTCTCCTGAGGTCAGGCTGGTCTCTCATGAGGTTTCCTTAGCTATCTACTGTTCTTATGCACTAATATGTTGACTCTTACTCTCTCCTGCTCTCTTATCTCTTGATTGATGCTTCAGTATGATGGTACTATGAATATCCTCCTTGCCTGAGGGTTTATTGTGAAATGAACTCCAATATTTTAGGCCATTGATCAAATGAGGACATTTTGCTCTATATAAATGGGACATTCTTTGAAGTAACTGTCCCCTAAGAGCTTCTGTTCCAGGTTATGATCTAACTTTCTTTGTCTAATCATCTCTTGTTATTTTAGAGTGTTACTGGAGTCAAAAATGTATTTCCTTCCAGAGCACCGACCGATTTTTTATTTCTGCCTTTTTAGGTGCCATCTTGGATAGGGTGGAACCAGTTTCTCCTGTAATAATCTTCACAATAGCCTGGATATTGGGAATGTTATAAAATCCCCTGAACTAATGATCTCTCTTATTTTTTTGACTTGCATGACTCCAGGGATAATTGTTTTGGGGGGATATGAAGAGCTTATGGGATTTTTCTTTGCTTGTGTATATAGTTCTTATGCTAAGATTCCAGTATTTGGTGGTTGACTTTTATATCATCTATCCAATAAAGCATAAACTTTATTCTTGCTTGGTTGGAACAATTCACCTGAGGATAGAAGACTTGCTAAGGGGTGGAGGCGGAAACCAAATGAACTTCAGTAAAGGAAAGAAAACCATTATGTTAAACTGTCTGGAAACCTACCATCACCAGGAAATTCATAGTTAATGAAAAACCCCTGTGCTTATTCTGTTTTTTATTTTATCCCTTCTATGTTTTCCCCACATTTTACTGCTGAAAGAAGGATGAAAATTGGTATATCTTTGTTCTCCTGGGACCAACAAATGCTTCTCATAAATCATTCTAGACTAGTCTTACTTTTTCATTGTATATCTTCATTATAATTTTAAAAATCTGTTTTTTTTCCTTTTTCATACTTCTTGATCATTTCTTGTTCAGCAACTTTAAGGGTGAAATAGAATGCAAAAATAAAATTTTGCTAATCTCTTGAAGAAAAAATGTTGAAATACTCATTTGCTTTCATTTGTGTAAGGTTGGAAAAGAAGGGGATTTTACAGTTTCACCAGAAGGCCTGTCTGACTGTAAAGCAGGAAGCTAGCATCTATTATTTCCTACAAAAATGCCAGTTTGACTTAAAATTAATGAAACAAATTGAGGAGGTTTTATAACACTGCCATTCACTCTCTTATGAAAAGGAATGCTCTCCATTTTCAACTCAAGTTAAAATAGAGATAAATAAATTATAAGAAGTTTGAACCCAAGAGTTCTCCTTATTTATCCAAATAGGTGGATTTTGAACTGGCTGAATGGCCAGATACAAGGAGGGAAGGGAAATGAATAACATTTTTATTTTTTTGGAAGTAATCAGGGTTAAATGACTTGTCCAAGATTATATAGCTAGTAAAGTGTCTGAGGTCAGATTTGAACTCAGGTCCCCCCCTGACTTCAGGGCTGATACTCCCTCCTAGCTGTCATGAATGCTTTGGTTTATTAAGTGCTTATGTGCCAGACACTTTACAAATATTATCACTTTGATCCTCACGGCAACCCTGTTGAGATTTATTTTCATTTTTACAATTGAGGCAGCTCTGTCAGATAGCAGAGTAGGTGCCTTGGCCAGGGTCATATGGCTAAATCTCTATCTGAGCCTGGATTCGAATCTAGGTCTGCCTGACTCCAAACCCAGGACTCTATCTATTGGCTACTAGAAATAGTTAATTATGGTTGAGTGTCAGCTAGGAGTTGGTGTTCAATGGAGTGATCCTGCTATCTCTACTTGGTCTGTTTAATAGTTTTTATGTTGGACTGTTTAATAGTTTTTACCAGTTACTTGGGTAAAGGCGTAGGTCATTAAATGTGCTGTTGAGAAAAAGTTGGGAGGGATAGTTGGCTCTGAAGAGCTCTTGCCAAACAATGTTTACTTGAATCCGATAAAATGAAGTACAATAGAAGCAATTTTACTTATACTTAGGTTTCAGATTTAAACTTTAGACATACAGAATGCCAGGGGCTCCACTGTTAAGATGACAGCTATTTTGGAAAAAAAATATCTAGAGAATTTCAGTGGCCTGCAAAGTTCATATGAATCAGCAATGATATGGAAGCTAAAAAAGAATAACCAATGGAATCTTGGGGCTACACCCAGTAAGGCATGACTTATAGAGAGAAGGAGATGGGTGTCTTGTCCTCTGCCCTGGTCAGAACATCTCTGGAGTGTTGCTTTAGTTATAGGCACTACAGTTTAAAGAGAATATTAATAGGTCTTAATTAACTAATTAAGAGAATCTAGAGATTTTCTATAATATTGTATTGTCTATTGTCTACAATACAATAGACAAGCGATGAAGGTCCTGAGATAGTAATTGAAGTTTGATTGAAAGAATGGACTTTCCTGAACCTGGAGGAGAAAATAAAACACTCATGGGTAAGGGAATAAGCAGTGTGCTAAGCAACTCTGTAATATGTGTTATTGTTATCCTGTTTTATAGTTAAGTAGCGGGAGGCATACAGAAGTGAAGGGACTTGCTCAAGGTCATACATCTAAATAAATGCCTGAGGCTTGATTTGAACCCAACTTGTTCTGATTTTAAAACCCTAGCCATTGACCCACCTACGGTAGACTTCACTGCTTCCTTCAAATATTTGAGGGGATAGCATGTGAAAGACAGTTTCAAATTATTTTTTTTTTTTGGCCTCAGAAGACAAAACCAGGAATAATATGTCAGATTTATAAAGAGAGCAATTTAGGGTGGGTACCGGGAAAAATTTACTAATGATTGGATCATTTCTAGTAGGCTTGTGGTGCAATGGATAGAATGTCATCTTGAAATATAACTATCATTTAATTGTCTTCAAAGGGGGATTAGAAGACCTGAATTTATCTTTCTTTCTTTCTTTTTTAAAATCTTTCTTTGAGAGTAATTTTTTCTTCGCATGAAGCAAAATCTTGCTGTAGGAGTTTCCCTGTGAGTTTAATGGTGAGGGGGCCCCAGTATAGTGATTGAAGGTATATGTGGGAATACTAATGGTTCTTTTCTCACTCTGCTCTTGCCTTCTCTGGGGCTCAAATCTTGTCTGTTCTTCACAAAGACCTGAGCAAATTTTCCAAGTCTTTGAACCAGAGGTGTTATTACTCTAGGTAGTCTAAGAGAATGGATGTTCTCAGAGAGAAAAAAGGCAGAGCTAAGGGGCTTTGATAAAAAAAAAAAAAGCTTTGAGCTAAGGCAGTATTTGCCCTTCTCTGCATGGCTTGCAGAATACAGAGTAACTCACTACCCTTTGATGGTCCAACCATTAGATTGGAGAATATTCTTGAAAAACAGAAGAAACAAAGATGGAAGAGAGTGGCACATATTATTTTTTGTTTTTAAGAACCTCTTTTCCTTCTATGATGACTTAGTTGGAAATGAAATCTTAATTATTTCTGGATTATTTTATCTATAAAACATAAAAGTATTTACAGAAGTCTTTTGAATTAAAAATGAAATAATATATATCTAGGTTCATGTGTATATAGAATGTAAAAGATCATCTGAATTCCAACTTGGTGCGATTCTGTAAGCCAGGCTATAAAAATGATAGATATTAAGCTCAGACATTTTCTGTTCACTCAACAAGATGAACTGTTCTTTCTCATTAAATTGCTCTTTAAGATAATGGGTGCTGTCACCAAAGTCCTATGATCATCTCACCATTTTGGCTTATATGATTACTGGACTGTAGCATACAGTCAACAGGATCAATTTTTTTCTGACCTGATTTGTCACACCTTTTGTCTCAGGCTCCTTGAGAATAGTAGGATTGACACATTCATCTTTCTTAGAAGTTATGAGGAATTGTGGGCTTATTGATTGTATTCTGTTGCCAGAGTTTCAAATTGTGATGATCAGAGCAAAAGTAAGATAACAGGAGGCTGGTAGTGAAATAATCAGTTAAACAGTAAACTAATTAAGTACCTACCTTGTACCCGTCATTATGCTCAACAAATGTTGAGGTTATAAATTAAAAATTCATCTTCGAGGATCTTACATGTTAAGTGAGGAAATAACATGTTAAAACAGATAATAGGAGGTATGTACATGTTACCTTTAAGCAGGGGTGGGGAACCTCCCACCATCAGCCATATTGATGTGGTATTGCCAAGGCACTTGCAGGGGGAACTGGAAATTCAATAAATCTATTAGCCTTTTAGGGGTGAATTAATTAAATGTTTTAGCAAATATAGGCCACGAATAATGCCATAAATATCCAAATGACCCTTGGCAGGAAAATGGTTCTCCATCTCTGCTCTATAGGTTACATATGTCCATGTGAGGCTGTCTAGATTTGGCTAATATAAGTATGAATAGATATATCTGTAGTCTTCTCCATTTACCCTTCTCCAAAAGAGCCTTGAATTCCTGTCTAGAGTGGAAACATGAGATTTGGGTCAGAACAGATGTTTTTGGTTAAAATCTTAATCAATGGTTCTTGGGGAAAATGTACCCAGCACACGTTTGAGTCTAATTTGCAAAATTAACATTTTCTCCATCCCTGTCTTAATATTAGGGAATCAGCACAACAATAATTAACCCCATATTAATCAATAGCCAATTTCTGACGTATAAATCTTTACACTAAAAATTTATCAGTTATTCCCCATAGAGGAGATAAGACCAGCATGCCTCTGTGCCAGAGGATGGTTATTCTGTTTTCCTCAAAGAAAAGATACTGGACTAGAATTTTAGATTTAAACTGGGCTCCTGATTATTATCTTTTTATAACTGATATTTTATTTTTTCAATTTCTTGTCATGAAAGTTTTTCAACCTTCATCCACACGCATATGCACATTTTAAAGTTCCATAATTTCCTTCCTCCCTTTCTTCTCACCCTCTCCCCTCGGTGGCAAACAGTCAGGTGAATATGCTACATCCACATTGGTGTTTAACATGTTTACAGATTAGTCATTTTTGATATGAGGCATTAGGATTAAGGGAAAAGAAAGAAATACATGAAACAGGAAAGAAATACACAAGAGAAATTTTTTAAAGTGAATGCTTTGTTCATTCAGATTCCATAGGGTTTTTGGTTTTGTTTTGTTTTTCTTCCTGCAGATGAGGATAGCATTGTCCATGTCTGAACTGCTGAGAGGAGCTACAGTCATCAAGGTTTTGATCATTGTCTTTTAATGGGGAAAGGGATGCCCCAGTCTGTATATCCAAGGCTTGACTACCTATGAGTTCCATAAAGATATCTATAGAAAATAAGCTCTTTTATTTAAATCCATAGCAAAACACAAACCAGAGGAGGCGAACATCAGAAAATACCAGACAATTGAAAGTGAATGACCTTCATTATTGGGATTGAGATTGGTCAACGGAGAGTCCCGGATTTTAGCAAAAAATAAAATCACTAAAGTCTCTAGTGTAGCAATCTGGGTTAGGGACAAGTTTGAAGTGTTGATTCATCTACATATTGTTGTCTTCTCTTAGAAACTCTTCTTGGAGATAATCTAAAATTGTGTTTCTTCTCTCTAAAAACTGGATGGGTGAAGACCCAGATCTGTTGTTTCCTAGGCTCTTACCGCTGTGCTCCTTATAGTGGCAGGAGTAGGCAATCTCCCTCAGTGGGGAGACTCTTATGAAAATGGACTTTGAGTTATGGATCAGTCAATCAGTTCATAGAGATTTATTAAGTGGCTACCATGTACCTGACCCTGGAGCTACCAAAAGTGTCAAAAGATAGTTCTTGTCCTCAAAGACCTTATAATTTAATAGGGGAAAAGAAAAGCAAACAAATAATTTCACATAGGCTAAATGGAAAGAAAATAAGAGAAGGAAGGCACTAGGATTAAGGGTAATTGGAAAAACTTCCTGTAGAAGATGGATTTTTAAACTGTAGCTAAAAGGAAACAAGGAAGACAGTAGGTAGAGATAAAGAGGGAGAGCATTCCAGGTATGGGATGCAGCCAGAGAAAATATCCAGAGTCAAGAAATGGAGTGTTTTGTTTGTGAGAGGAGGAGACTATCATCCTTAAAGTGAGTGCGAAATGGGAAGTGAGGAAGAGAAAGATAGGAGGGGGTTTAGATTATGAAGAGCTTTGAATGCCAAACTATTTGAATGTCAAATATTTGATCCAGAGGGCAAAAGGTAGCCACTGAGTTTATTGCATAGGAAGGAGCAACATGGTTGGGCCTGAGCTTTAGAAAAATCACTTTGGGGGCAGCCAGGTGATGCAGTGGATAGAGCACCAGCCCTGGAGTCAGGAGGACCTGAGTTCAAATCCGGCCTCAGACACTTAATAATGACCTAGCGGTGTGGCCTTGGGCAAGCCACTCAACCCCATTGCCTTGCAAAAAAAAGTCACTTTGGTGGTCTAATGAAGGATGGACTAGACTAGGGAGAGACTTGAAACTGGCAGACTCACCGGCAGACCAGTCCAGACGTGAGGTGATAAGGATCTGTACCAGACATCACCAAGTGAAGTAGGTAGGAGGTGAACCAGGAGAGTGGTATTCCAAAAACCTAGAGAAAAGTAATCATTAAGGAGAAAGTGATCAAGAGTGTTAAAAATTACAGAAAAGTCAGAGAGAATGAAGACTGAGCAAAGACCATTGCATCTGACCACTGAGAAATCATTATTACACATTAGCAACAACATTGTGAGATGATCAACCTTGATGGGAGCATTTCTTCTCAGTAGTTCAGAGAGCTAGGACAACTGTATTAGACCAGCTATGGACAACGCTATCCTCATCCAGAGGAAGAAAAACAAAACAAAAGAAAGCAAAATAAAAACAAAAACAAAATCCTTCACAATTTGATGAACATTAAATTCATCTAAAAATATCTCTTCTGTATTCCTTTCTCTTAATCTTAATTCCTCATATCAAAAATGACTAATCTGCAAACATGTTTAACACAAATGTGTGTGTACTGTATTAAGCCGACTTTTTACTGCTGAGGGGAGAGGGGATGGATAGGGAGGGTGGAAGGAAATTTTGTAACTTAAAAATATACATATACATATGGATGAATGTTGAAAAACTTTCATAGCATGTATTTGGAAAAATAAAATATCAATAAAAATATCTTTAAAAAGAATGTTACACAGAGGCAGCCAGGTGGCATAGTTAGGGTCAGCTAGGTGGCGTAGTGGATAGAGCACTGGCCCTGGAGTCAGGAGTCCCTGGGTTCAAATCCGGTCTCAGACACTTAATAATGACCTAGCTGTGTGGCCTTGGGCAAGCCGCTTAACCCGGTTTGCCTTGCAAAAACCTAAGGAAAAAAAAGAATGTTACAATAAAGGATCTTCTTTGACTCATTAAAAATCATTATTAACTTTGGAAAGAGTCGTTTTGGCGGGATGATGGGTGTGAAGCTGCATTGTAAGGGATTAAGTGAGTGAGAAGTGAAGGCATCTTTTATACATAGGCTTTTCAAAGCATAGAATGATGGTTTTTGACGATAGCAGGATCAACTGAAAGTTTTTGACAATGAGGGAGATATAAACATGTTGTAGCAGTAAGGAAGCAGTCGATAGATAGAAGGATCTGGTAATAATAAAGTGGTAATGACAGAGAGGGCAATCTGTTGGAGGAGACCAGGATGAAATGGGATTACTTAAACAAATAGAGGGGTTATTCTTGGTAAGGAGTAAGGCCACTTCATTATGTGAGACAGGAGTGAAGGAGATCATGACAGAGAGCCTATGGGTGATATGAGATGAAAAAGAGAGCAGAATGCTTTCAGAATTTACACAAACTGATACAAAGTGAAGTAAGAGAACCAGGAGAACTTTGTACACACTGACAGCAATATTGTATCATCATCTACTGTGAATAATATTCTCAGCAATGCAATGATCTAAGATAATTATGAAAGACATATGATGAAAAATACTGCCCACATCTAGAAAAACAACTGATGGATCTGAATGCAGATCAATGTAGACTTTTTCTTTATTTTATTTTAGTTTTTTGTCTGTTTTCTTTTACAACAGAACTAACAGGGACATATATTTAGCATAACTGCATGCATTTAACTATCAAATTGCTAGTTTTCTTGTGAGCAGAATAGAGGAGGGAGGGGAAAGATGATTTGCAACTCAAATTTAAAAAAATTAAATATTTTTTACATATATTTGGAGAAAGATCAAACAAAAAAATCAAATACCTAAAAGAAAGGGTCCATCATACTGAATGGATTGTTCACAGAGATCTATAAAAACCATTAATGATAAGAATGCCTGATGAGTAGACCCAGATGGGTAGCCAACTGTACCAGTGAAAAGGATGTACAACCACAGAGTAAAATATTAAACAGATCACTGGATTTGGATAGGCAGGAAAGGCCGATTTTCAAGTCTGGCTTATATGCTTGGTGAGTCACTTAAACTTGATGAACTTGATGAACTTGAGTTTCTTCAACCTACCCAAGTGTGATCAAAAATTGCACCTGCTACTTATTTCGAGGATGAAATAAGATAACATATGTGAAGATAACATAACATTATGTCAGCTATTAATGCCCACATTAGACAGGGCATAGAACCACTGAAATTTTAAAGCAATGCTTAGTAACTCTAATTAATTTTTGTGTTGTCAAACAGTTTTGCTTTAACGGAACAGATTCATTTCTAAATATCACTTTGTTTTATGCAAATAAATATGACCAATATACTCCAAAACATTTTTCAAGGGTGAAAATTCACCCTCCATGAACCTTCCTATTAGTATTAAGTTGCTCATGAAATTCTTTGCTCACAGATATATTTAGATTCTTTCCAACTGCTTTATTGTTAAGGGTACTCCCACAATTGCTCTGATTTCATTTTAGCCACACTTTCTTATCTTAATAGCTCTGGTGTATGTCTTCTTATAAATCCTCCATATGGGGTCTTTCCAATGTGTTGGAAGCTTTCATCAAATTCTCTTGTTATCTCAGGGGAAGCATGTGCACTATCCATAAGTTATGTTTTGTTGACACATGAGTAATCTATCTCCTTTAATAGATTTATGTGATGATAGCAGTTATGTTGCTTCTCCTATTTAATTCTTCATTGGTAATATGCATCTGTGTCCTCAGTGGATAGAGCACTGGACCTAAGTCGGGAAGATCTGAGTTCAGATCCAACCTTAGCCATTTAGTAGGCGTGTAACCTTGGTTAAGACACAACTTCTATGTACCTCAGTTTTCTCACCTGTAAAATAGAAATAATAGAATCTATTATAGAACATAAATAATAGTAGAATAACAACCACCTAATTCATAGGGATATTGTGAAGGTAAAAATGAAATACTCTTTACAGTTCACTTAGCCCAGAATCTGAAATATAGTAGTGCTATATAAATGCTTCTTTCTGCCTTTACTTTCTCTTCCCACTCTTGCTCATTTTATGTCCCTCCATTTCCCTTTGAGTGATTTCTAACCTGAATTTTTCAGATTCTGCGATATTCCATGAATCACAAGTGACGTGGCTTTTCCAGAAGAATACTAAATTAAAAAGGTGATCCTCTGTTTCAGAGAAGAGTTTTGTGTCTTTGAAATTATATAGATTTTTTTTGTGATTATATAAATTTTATTGTGATTTTCCTTCTCTATCTCATTTTACAGATGAGAAAATAAAGGCAGACAGTGAAAAGTCACTTGCCCAGGATCACACAGTTTATATGTATCTAAGGCCACCTTTAAATTTACGAAGATGAGTTTTCCAGATTCCAGGTCTGGTTCTCTATCCATCTAGCTGCCCCAGCTATTATTTGGTAACTTATTTTAAAGCTCCTACCATATGATGATAGATGAGATCTGAGCGTAGCCAGCTCAAAATGGAGTTCTAGATGGCATTCCATTCTGTATTTCTCTCTCTATTTCAATAACTGCCTTTGCTTCTATCAAGTTAAGAGGAGACTGAAAGGTTCTAGAGTTTCTATAAATTTCACATATTCTAGCTCCATCCTTCAAATATTTAATTTTTTCTTGTGTGAGCACATTGTAAGGAAAGGGAATGGTAATATATTTTCCTCCTCCTGGTCCTTACAAAATTATTTGACATCTGAAAATATATATTATATGGATCAAAATAAACATAAATGCTCAAGACAGAAAGAGACTGATAAACATGCCAATTCTCATAGAGGGAAAGCATTTAGTCCCTTGGATCAATCCTGCTATATATAATTATAATGCATACATAAGAGATACCTTATTTTTAGGCAATGGGGTTAAGTGACTTGCCCATGGTCACACAGCTAGGTAATTATTAAATGTCTGAGCCAGATTTGAACTCAAGTCCTCCTGACTCCAGGACCAGTGCTCTATCCACTGTGCCGCCTAGCTGCCCCTAAGAGATAACTTATTGAAGAGAATGTTTAAGACAATATTTTGCTCTTAGATCATATGGTAGGAGCTTTAAAATAAATTAACAAATAATAACGGGGGCAGCTAGGTGAATAGAGTCAGACCTGGAATCTGGAAAACTCCTTTTCCTAAATTTAAATCTTGTCTTAGACACATTTATGCTGTGTGATCCTGGACAAGTGAC
The DNA here is from genome assembly GCF_037893015.1 of Macrotis lagotis. Lineage (NCBI taxonomy): Eukaryota > Metazoa > Chordata > Mammalia > Peramelemorphia > Peramelidae > Macrotis > Macrotis lagotis. The sequence continues at coordinate 14,319,504 of NC_133660.1, read as the reverse complement.
TTTTCCCTGTCTGCCTTTATTTCCTCATCTGTAAAATGAGTTGGAGAAGGAAATAGTAAACCACTCAAAAAAAAAAATCTTTGCCAAGAAAACCCCAAAGGAAATCACAAAGGGTCAGACACAACTGAGAAAAGATTGAACAACAACACAATAGCTGAAATATGATATGTATTCTTAACACTTTCAAGTCAACTGTGTGACTGGAAAGATGTGGTCTTCTGTGAAATATCATATGTGAAATGTTACCTCTCTCCTTTTCACATCCTCACTGAGTATGCCTTCAGTGTAGGATGCATTTTTTCTTATAAAGATTTTGAGATTGGAAAGTAATCCCATAGGATTATAGATATTGTTATTATTATTATCTTCAGTCATCTATCTGTCTATCTATCTATCTGTGAGGTTATGTGATTTGGGATTTTTACAAGTATTTGTGTTCTTAATTGGCGTTGACTGATATGTGACAATAAAAATAAGAGCTGACATTTATATCAAGATTTATGGTTATAAAATGCGTTACATATAGGATCTCATTTGATTCCTAAACTACTTCTATGAATGAAGAGGGCAGATATCCCCATTTTTCAGATGAGGAAATTGGTATGTAACATGTCTAAGGTTAATAGAGCCAGGATTTAATCTCAGGTCTTCTAACACCAAATTCATTCTTTTTTTTTTTTTTTCAGCTCTGTATACTGCCTCGCATGGAATTCACTATTTTCCCCTCACCATCTGTTGATAGAAAGTAGGTGTCCTCAAATTTATAAAGATCTCTGCCTAGAAATCTTTGGTGGCATTTAAAGCCCTCACAATCTGGCTCTCACTTACATTTCCAGTCATTTCATCTTACTCCCCTTCATGGGCTCTTTGAGTCAAGCTGGCTAAGTGACTTGATCTCCAAATATATCATTCCATCTCCTGCCTCCTTTGTGCAAGTCAAGTCAAGCCAAGTCAACAAGCATGATTTAAACACTATGTTCCAGAGGGAGATGGGGGGAAGTTAGAAAGAGGGGAAAGGAGGATGGGAAAGTGTGAGAAAAGGAAAGAAGCAAGGAACAAGGGGAAAAGGAGGGAAGGGAAGAATCTCTTGTTTGTAGAATCTCTAGCTTCCTTCCAAACCCAGCTCAAGGGTTGCTTCCTACACAAAACTTTTCCTGATATACCCAGGAACTAGGTCTCCCTCTTTACTTTGTCTTATTTGATACATATTTTGCAACAATTTACTTAGGTAGTTTAGATACTCCCCCCCCCCCCAATAGAATGTATAATCATCGAGGGCAGGGAATGGTTCTGATTTTTCTTTGTATTTCTAGGACCTATATAGTGACATATGTGCATACAAACATACACAAATACATCTCTCTCCATATATATGCATAATTGTATTTATATATTTATGTGTACATGTACACATAAATATGGAATTGATGATGATGTTTGTTCTTCATTCTCAAAGAAGACCATCAGGAGGTGATGCCATGACAAGCATGTTGAATTGGATTTTGGGGAGATGCTGTGCTAAGTCACCAGCTTCACTTTCTCCTCCAGAGTCATCTGAGTTTGGTGGTAAGACATGGATCAGGATGACTAGAGATCACCTTGGATGTGAGGCAAACTGGGTTAAGCGACTTGCCCAAGGTCACACAGCTAGTGAGTATCAAGTGTCTGAGGCTGGATTCAAACCCCTGTCCTCCTGACTCCAAGGCCAGTGCTCCATTCACTACACCATCTAGCTACCGCTGCATATATATTATATTGTATATATGTCTGTCTGTCTGTCTATCTAATCTATCATTATCATTTATCTATCCCATTGCTTTTATCACTATGAATCAGCAGTAGTTCCACAACTTAGTATTATGGAGTTGTTTGGTTAAGTGACATCTAGAATTAAGAGGTTAAGTGACATCTAGAATAACAAAACTTTAACTTGGGTATGTGTGTGGGGGCTGGTTAAGGAGGGAGAGAGGCAGGGACAGATAGGTGATGCAATGGATTGAACATTGACCCTGGAGTTAGGACTTGAGTTCAAACCCAGACTCAGACACCAGCAAAATGACCCTGGGCAAGTCACTTAACTCCAATTGCCTCCTAAAAAGAAAATAAAACTTCAAGTCAAGTCTTCTGGATTCCAAGTCCTATTCTTTGGCCACATTACACCATAGAACTTGCCATAATAATAATAGCTAATAGCAAAAATTTCTATAGTAATTTAAGGATTTCTCTCTGCCCCTTAATCTTTTCTTTCCCCTCTCCCTTTCCTCCCTCCTTCCCTTCCTTCTCCCATATCTCTCTCTGCCTCTGTCTTTCTGTCTGTTGAGTGTCTCTCCTCTCTGTCTGCCTGTCTTTCTCTTTCTGCCTCTCTGTCTCTCCATCTCTCTGTCTCTGTCTCTCTGTCTGTCTGTGTCACTGTCTCTGTCTTTCTCTGTCTCTCTCTCCCCCAATAATGTCTGGCACATAGTAGTTGCTTAACTCATGTAAACTTGACTTGAGATACACAAAATAAATTCTATATAAATAACTATTCATTTGAACTGAACTCATCTTTACAACAACCTCGTGAGGAAGATATTATGTGGATGGTTATCTTTATTTTACAATTGAGAAAACTGAGGCCCTGAGAGAAATCAAGTGAATTAACCAAAGTCACATAGATAGGAAGTGCCTGATCTATGACTTGAAATCTGGTACAGTTGAGAAAAAAAATTCTTTTTTTCTAGTGTTACTTGAGTTAAATTAAATCCCTACATCTAACATTTAATTTTCCTACCTGGGTTTTATCTTTCTCATCTACCAAAAGAGGAGATTGGATTAGATATACTATGAGATTCCTTTCAACTCAAGGTCTATGGGTCTTATCCAAAGACTGAAAAAAAAGCCCTCAAGGAAACTGAGGCTCAAGAGGTTGTCACTTGCCAAAAGTCACACTGGTAGCTGGCAAAGGAAATAGGATTTAAATTCAAGTTCCCTTACTCTAAACCCAACGATCCTTCTTAATTGCCTGCCACAGGACAAATGTGTAATCACTTGATACATTGGCTTATTAGTTCATTAATTCATTAGTTCATTAGCAAGAACTATAGATCAGTCTTCAAAGTCAAGTCTTTCAAGACCAACAATATTTTTGTTATATAGGATTTTCTTTGTAATGGAGTTGTTCAGTAATCTTTTCAGTCACCTCTGGCTCTTTGTGACCCCATTTGGGGTTTTCTTGGCAAAGATAATGAAATGGTTTGTCCTTTCCTTCTCCAGCTCATTATAAAGATGAGGAAACTGAGGTAAACAGTGTTAAGTTAGTTGCCCAGGGTCACAGAGTTAGCTTCCCTATTTGTAAAGACATTTGTTGCAATTAAATTTTGCTTGGAGTGAAAAAGTAACTTCCTATCGAATGAATTCTTAAATAGTAGGGCATAAAAATGAGGCTTTACTCTTCCCAATGTATTTTGCATTTGTAATGAGTCAGGTTCTCACTAGTATTTGGTTGTTGTCTGTCATGAGCAATGTACAACCTATAGGGGGCTGGAATTACCTAACTATGTTACAGTGCACCAAGTACCTTTGTTCATTGAGCTCTCTCAGTTGTCCAATTACTATCAATCTCTGTCGAGCTAATGCTGATTGTTAGTAGCAGAAAAAAAGTTTGTTAATTTGATCCAGTTGATGTGAAACGGTAGGAAGAGAGTTGGATCGTGGGATTAGAAGATTTGGGTTAGAATCAGGGCTCTGCCAATTACTACTCTGTGGCTTTGGTTTTGACATTTGACTTTTATGGGTCTCAGTTTTTTCATTTTCAAAATGGAGGTATGGACCTATGGTATGGCCCTCATCATCACTTGAGCAAATGATAAATGGAATTCATATATATCTATATCTATCTATCTGTCTATCTATCATCTATCTATCAGGGAGTCAATATGGTGTAGTGCCAAGTCTGAAGTCAGAAAAATCTGAGTTCAAATTCACCCTTAGCTGTGTGATTCCCCTCCCCCCAGCAAATTACTTAACCCCAAATGCCTCAGTTTCCTCATCTGTAAAATAAGCTGAAGAAGGAAAGGACAAATCATTCCTCTATCTTTGCCAAGAAAATACCAAATAAGGTCATAAAGAGTCAGGCATGAGTTGAAATGACTGAAAAATAACGAATGGTGTGATAAAAGGTACAATGAACCAAAAATCTGGGACTTGGTTCTTCTATTGAGGAGTCATATGACGTTGGCTGAATCATTTAATCATTCTGAAGCTCAGTTTCTTCATCTGTTAAATGGCACAGGAAGGGACAGAGGGGAAGTTAGACTAAAATGATTTTCAAAGTCCCTTCTGGCTCTGATTTCCAAGTTTTTTACTATAATATTACATTCATTAAAGTTTGAATTACAGACTCATTTTTTGTATCACTTTTTTCTTTTATTTAATATTTATTCTCATTTTGTACAAATAATCTTTTTTACATTAATAAAATATTCTTGTTTAAGAGTAAACAAAATACCACCTCCCCCATAAATATAGACTTGCTTGAGCGATAAAGTAAAGGGGAGAGAAAAAAATTAAAATAAAAAAAATTAATAGTAATAATTGTAGGTATGACCAGGTGGTGCAATGGACGGAGCACCAGCCCTGGGGCCATGAGCACCCAAGCCCACATTGCAGACTCATTTTTAAAGAAAGATACTTTCTTTAAAAAGTATTCTGAACTTTTGTAATACATGTGATTCTGAAAGTGAAATTTTCTGTTTTAAGACCAGTGATTTCACAAGTGTGATTTCCAAAGATTAAATTACCTCTATCAATGCATATCTACAACTGTTCTCTAATTAAAATTCTTAGAGAATTGCCCTGGGCCATGAGAAGTTAAGTAACTTATCTTGCAATGCCACCCAGTCACTAGTATTGAACTCATGATACTGAAAATGAATAGGTAAGGATGCTCTTTCTCACTCTTCTTTTTTTCTCTCTTCCTTTTCCTCCTTCTTTTCCTCCTCCTCCTCCTCCTCCTCCTCCTCCTTTCTCCTTTCCTTCTCCTCCTCCTCTTCCTTCCCCAGCCTCCTCCCCCTTCTCCTTCTTCAGCTTCTTCTCCTTCTCTTCCTCCTCTTCCTTCTTCTCTTTTCCCGTCTCTCTCCCTCTTATGCTTATTCCCTTTCCTTCCTTTCTCACTCCCCTACTCCTTTACTCCCCATCTTATCCAGATTAGATGTAGAGTGGTCACTCATGGGCTTGAATTTCATTGCTGATTTTAGAATTTGTTGAATTAAAGCAAGTGGCATTTTAATAGCAAAAAACAAACCAAAAAAAAGACCCACAAATCAAAAACTCTCAGAACTTTAAAAAGTTTTTTTCCTTTTCTTCTGATCTCAGGCAGCCTGGTGGTACCCTGCTTTTAGGAGCTGTTGATTTTGGTGCAGTCAGTCTATTTTAGCCCTATTGTAGCTCAAAACTTCTGAACTCAAACAGTCCAATCATCTCAGTATTCTCAAGTAGGAGACATGTGCTACCATCCAGCAAGGATATTTTCAAAGGAATTCAATAGTGAAGTATTTTGCTAAGGGTAAAAGGCCTGTCAAATTTATGGTTTAATGAAACCTTAGGTCAGTGGTGTCTGACAAATTTGTAACTCTCCCTAGTGCAGCCTAAACCAGATTAAAATGTAACTGTGAAATATTTAGCAGAATAAATAAAAATACAATAAGTCAGATTATATTACATTTAGAACCATTCAATATGCCACCCATGGTGATCCTTATATTGGAATTAATGATCTTGTTTCTATTTGAATTGGACATTACTGTTGTATATTCCTGATCATAGACTCCAAGTCAAATTAGTTTCCAAGTTAAAAAGTCAAGGCAATAAACACATTTCAAGCACCTACTCTACCCTAAGGACTTCGTATAATACAAAGACAGGCAAAACAGTAACAAAACCCAGAAGTTTTGGCTCTCAAGGAATTCACAATCTAATGGGAAAGATAATATATAAACAACTATGTACATACAAGAAATAGAAAGAGTATGTTAGAGGTGATGATCTCAGAGGTAAGGCACTAGTGAAAGGCTTCTTATAGAAGGTGGAACTTACAGGAAACCACAAGAAATGAAGATAAAGATGGCATGGGGGACAGTCAGTGAAAATGCCAAGAACTGAAAGATGGAGGGTTTAATTTGAACAGCAGCAAGTCAGCAGTGGCAATGCATCACAGAGTATGTGGAGAAGAGCTAAGAATTATTGAATGATCTAAGAACATTGAAAGGGAAGGAAGGGGATAGGTTAGAAAGGACATTGAAAATCCAAACAGGATTTTATATTTGATATAAATATCAAAGCCACTGGACTTCATTAAATGGGGTGTGTGTGTGTGTGTGTGTGTGTGTGTGTGTGTGTGTGTGTGTGTGTGTGTCTAGAAGACCAATCAAAAAAGCTACTGCAATAATTCAGGTGTGAAATATTGAAGACCTGTCCCAGGGTGGTAATAATAGTAGAGGAGAGAAGGGGGTATATATGATAAATATTAGGACAGTAGAACTAACAGAACTTGACAACTAATTAGATATTGGAGGGGTGAGAGAGTGAGAAGTTGATGATGACACTCAAGCTGTGAGCCTGGATAACTGGAAGGATAGAGGTACGCATCACAATCAGTGTTAGGGAAATGGCAGCCATCTCAAGGGTTGGGTTGGAGGAGATAGGGAAAAGAAATTCATATGTAAATTTTGTGGGATTTTTGAAATGAATAACAAGTTGCGCTTAAAAAAATTGTAATTTCATGTCTAATCATCTAGTTCTAATGCTACTTTATGGAAGTGCTTGTTTTAATCTTAATCTTATTAAATAATAAAAATAAATTTTAAAAAGGAAGAGGGGAGGGTTTCCGAGGAAAGTCAGTAAGTTTCCACTTGGGATATATTGTGCTTAAGTTATCTAAGAGACAGAACCTTGAGGAGTACCTGCAGTTAGTAGTGGTGACCTGGATGAGGTTTTGCAACAATTAACAGCCCGGCTGGATTCTCAAGGGAATTACTTTTTGAATAGGTTAGAATGATTTATCATTTCTCCATACTCTGTAGAAAACCTACTTCTTTTAACCATACCTGAATTAGGAAATCTCTGTCATGTACCCAAAGAATGACTGTCATCTGGAATATGTCAAACCCTTTTAAATTTCATTGATGAACCCTTGAACTCCTTATTAGTTGATTATCGATCACTCCAGGAACCAAAAGTAAAAAAAAAAACTTGAGTCAAACAACTCTGATTTCTTCCTGTTCCATGAGGGGACATGACTGATGTTTTCATGGTGGCTATTTTTCTTTACACACCAACTAAGTTAGAATTGCCTCTGGGGTCTCAGAGAGAGGAAGGGAATTATTAAATTAGTGGTAGAGCAAGTCCCATTATCAGGGACTTGTATAGATTTTAAAGGATTTTTTTGCAAGGAAAAAATGAGTGCAAGATGCTCCAGGCATCTGAGTTACAAGCTCATAAGAGTTCATTTATTGTGTCAGTTAAAAAGGCTAATGATTCAATCAGTTCCCCCCCACCCCCACCCCTAATATTTACAGTTCCTCTACTCTGAATCTAATGCTATCATAAGAGCTATGGGGGATAGCCCCCAGTACAAGGAGCTATTATTTCCCCCTTTAATGCATTTTTGAACACCATGATATGGAATGATAAAATGGGTGAACTGAAAGGGACCTCATCTAATTAACTGACCAATATGTCAGCTATCAAAGTCATGAAGATGACAGATGAAGTATTGTTTATAAAGACCAATGAGAAAATCAAGATTTGAGCACACTGAACAGTAAGTGGAGGAGAATAAAACGAAAGCTTGAAAAGTAAATTGGGGCCATATTGTGAAGAATATTGAATGCTGGATAGTTTATTTTGGATCTTAGAGGTTTTGAATTTTACATTTTCTCCCTCTCTCCCTTCCCTCTTAGAGGCAAGGAAACATTGGAGTTTATGAAAGAGAATGACACAGAAAAACCTACACTGGTCCCACATTTGTGTTTTGCATAAGAGAAAACAGGGGATAGAAGAGGGAATTTTGCATGCTTTCTTCAAAAATGTTTTTGGGTGGCTAGGTGGCACAGTGGATAGATGGTCCTGGAGTCAGGAGTACCTGAGTTCAAATCCAGCCTCAAACACTTCATAATTACCTAGCTGTGTGGCCTTGGGCAAACCACTTAACCCCATTGCCTTGCAAAAACCTACAAAAAGTTTTTGATATAATTTTGATGTCCCCTCTCTCTTTAAAAAATGACTCAGAATTCCAATTTAAATTATTTTTTTTAATTTTGAATATCTTTTTTCCATAATAAGAAGCATTTAAAATCATTCCATAGACTTTTACAGCTGTACTCAAGAATTGGGATAGTATTTTTCAGAAACAATAATTTCCAAGTTTAACATTTGGTGCAATCCTCATATGGACCTTCAGAAAGCTGCTCTACAGCACTTGGGAGGCCAGCATCCATGCAAAGTCATTGCTTATGAATCACCGTCAGTGTTTCTTTTCCTAAATGAATTATGGGACATATTAGAGCGAAAATGATTAATTAAATGACATGGTTTAAAAAAAAGGTGACAATTTTTTTCCTCCCTCCCATATACACAGGGACAAACTCTGTCACAAATCATCACAGCACCCAGAGTGGAGTCTTGACCAGGGATCATACATATATAATATTCTCCTACCACAATGCAATATTTATGACTAGAGCAGTTCTTACCTCTAAGTTTACAATCGCCTATCTTCTGTAAAGTTCTATTGTACTATTTATTGATGGATGTCCTTGCTGAGCTTCTCTTAGTTTTTTTTATTTTGGGTATGTGCATGTGTTTTCCTATTTGTTGGATAGCTTCACTCTTTGCTGAATTTTTTCACTGCTCTGCATAGCTCAAACCCTTAAATTATTTCAGTCTTTTGGAGATGCAAACCCTGAGCAGCTGGCTACATGTAGGGAAAAGTCCTTAGTCATCCAAGTCTGTCTCTTGAACTTCATTATTCTACTTCCACTGAAGTCCTCTCAATCTAAACTCTGGTTTGACTTTGAGAAAGAAAATCCATTTTTCTTATCATGTTGTCAATTATGACCATGAAAATCTTTAGGGGTGGATAGAAAAGAATGAAAAGAACTCTCAGTTTTTGTCCTATTGTTCCCCAGTGTCCAAACTGATATCTACCTCACCCATCCATCTAAATATTTGAAGGACTGTAGTTCTGTGCAGAACTGTATTCTCATTCTCTTTTTCTTTCTCTTGATCATTTTCCCCTTTGTTCTACACAGTCCCAATCATCTCAAAGACAACACTGAAACATAAAACAAGTCATTACATGGAAATAAGGAGGCAGAGGTAACATTATTTCTTTACTATGATTACACTTATTCCTTCAACTTTATGGGTATTAGGGGCAAGGCACCACTGTAATCTGGAAAATTTTTTGGCTTTCCCAACTACTAAAGAAGTCTAAATTTTTTTTCTTTTTCTTTTATGAAGTATTCTTAATGTCTTATAAAATTTGGGTTATGTTTTGATCGTAGGCTATATGTTTTTTGTTTTTTTTTAAATTTTCATCTTTTTATTTATTTGTTTTTCCAACTACATGCAGCAGCAGTTTTCACCAATTTTTGTTGCAAGCTTTTGAGCTTTACATTTTTTCCCTCCCTCCCTTCCCTCCTCCCTCCCCCTGACAGAAAGCTATCTAATATAAGCTTTACATGTATAAGTATGCTAAATATAGACCCATGATAGTCATGTTATGAAAGAATCTTATCCAAGCAGAGGAAAATAAAATGTTACAGAGAGAAAAAAGACATAATACATCTTTTAAAAATTGAAGATAACAACTTCAGTCTGCATTTAAACCTCATAGTTACTTCTCTGGATATGGATTATATTGTATATCACAAGTTTTTTAGAATTGTCTTTGATTGTTGTACTGCTTAAATAACAAGTCCATCATGGTTGATCATCATAGCGTGTTGTTAGGTGTGTAAAATCTTCTGGTTCTGCTCGTTTTACTCAGTATCAGTTCATGGAAGTTTTTCTAGGATTTTCTGTCCCTTAGGATTTCTTATAGTATAATAGTATTCCATCACATTCATATACCACAATTTGTTCAACCATTCCCTAATTGATGGACATCCCCTCAATTTCCAAGTCTTTGCCATTACTAAAAGAGCTGCATGAATATTTTTGTACATGTGAGTTTTTTTTTTTACCCTTTTTCCATGATCTTTGGGATGCAAACCTAGTATTGACTTTCCTGGATCAAAGGGAACATATACAGTTTTATTGCCCTTTTGGCATAATTCCAAATGACTCTCCAGAAAGGTTAGATCAATTCACAACTCCACCAACAAAATATTAGTTTCTCAGTTTTCCCATATACCCTCCATTACTGATCATTTTCCTTTTTTAGTCATATTGGCCAATCTGATAGGTGTGAGGTGGTACATCAGTGTTGATTAATTTGCATTTCCCTAATTAATATTGATTTAGAGCAATTTTTATATGACTATATATATATATATATATATATATAGCTTTAATTTCTTCATCTGAGAATTGTCATTGGTCAATGTTGGAGTAAAAGTACTATGTGAAATAGAAGTTTTTAGTGCCATCTGCTGGCCTTCATGTCCATGTCCTTTCCTTATCATCTGCTAGGCTTCTCATGATGCCCCAAATTCCCATTTAGCTTTTTATACCAACTCACAATTTATCAAAGCTTCAATGGTTCTGAAGTATTGTAGAAGGGCTAGCTGAATATTAATTTGTCTCAGAGATTTTTTTTAGCATTTACTGGAAATCCCTTCTTTATTTCTCCTTCAGTCAACATCTATGATCCTTATGGGAACTTTTTGATAAATGGTATTCACTTAGTGGGGGGAATGTGAAACTTTGAAAGATATGGCAGATTTTGGGCCCACACTACCAGTCTCTTTGGAGTGATGAGATTCTCTGCTGTTAATTCTGCAACCATCAGCTCAACTTGTATAGAAGTGATATTCATTTATTTGAGGTATCATCAACTGAAATCCTCCTGGCCCAATCACCTGTCCTGTCATTGGTCCCTTAGTGTCATTGGAACTTATCATCTTCCTGCCTCTGAACAAGATATATGACATGCTATTGAACAGTAAGGACTCTGGAGCCTTGCCAATCATCCTGTAGTTGCATTTTATGGACCACCAGAAATGTGGTTCATTTTTATGCTTTTATCATTAGTTAGAACGTGAGTTTATTGGAAATAGAGATTGGGTGCTTTTTTGATTTGTATCCTCAATGTTCTGCACAGTGTTTGACACACACTAAGCATTATAAAATGCTTTTTTGATTATTTGGAGAACCAAAACAAAATTTATTTTGAAAATACTTATTTTGAGGTAATTGGAGACATTCAAAAAATCAAGGTTTGTAGTCATTAGCTTAGCCAGTCATTTGGCACACACAACTAAGAGGGAATCAAGTAAATATGTCTTCCTAAATGCTTACTCAGTACCGGGGGGGAGATTCTAGATAAATGAGATATGTCTTTTTAAAAAACATAGAACATCTTTTAAAGGAATAGGATGATGGATCCAACTCAGTAATTAACCTTCTTTCTTTTAAGAAAATTATTACTACTTTTTTTGCTTTTGTATAATATTCATTTCTAAAGTCATCCCTTTTGGCAAAGAAAAAAGAAAGAGGAAGAAAGGGATTTCGGCATAATAAATCAATAAATCATGAAGTCTTATAGCAAATTCAATATTCCACACTCAAATACTATCTTGATTAAAAAAGAAGCATTTCCTTTTCTTGTTCTTTCTATTTATATTTTTATGGTCATTATGTATAGCTCTGCTTCACAATGTATTACTTCATATAAGTCTTCCCAAGCTTCTCTGAGTTCTTTATCTTCATTGTTTTCTAATAGTGTAGTAATACTCCATTGATGCACCACAATTTTTTAACTATTTACCATTTAATGGGCATCTAATGGGCTACTAACTTTCTAAATGTCTTTCTGACAGGAAGGTAGCTTGATGATTCATCACTTCCTAAGAACAATGACTGAATCTGGTTTAGATTAGTTCAAGGGAAGAAATTTCTTAAATGATTAAGAAGGCTTATTATGATGTTTGAATTCCTATTTAGTCATTTAGAAACTAACTTTGTCTGGAGGATAATGGGAAAAGGCATCTGAAAGAGAAAAACAAGTGCTAAGATTCATTCTCTCTGTCTTTCTGTCACTGTCTCTGCCTTTGCCTCTCTCTGTGTCTCTCTGTGTCTCTGTCTGTCTTTGTCTCTGTCTCCGTCTCTCTGTCTCTCTCTTTCTCTGTCTCTCCCTCTCCCTCTCTATTCCCCCCGACTCTCTGTTTGCTGTCTCTCTGTCTCTCTGTCTGTCTGTCTGTCTGTTTGTCTCTCTCTCTGTCTCATCATTAGAAGATTTATTTAGCTTGATAATAATTGTTAATATGTTTTTCCCTGAATAAGTGATATGCTGCAAATCATTAAAATTAATAGAAAAAAGAGCAAAACAAGGAATGCCATGTTTATATAATTCCAATTCTTAACTATAAAAGCCAAGTGATAATATATCAAAAATAAATGATATGTGTATTGAATATATATATATATATATATTCAAGTGATAGAGATGTTATAATTACATATAATAGAGAATCTTATGGGCATGCAACACTACTCTTGAATTTCATTTTCATTAAAAGGTCAAGCAACAGAAAAATGCTTTAAATAGTCAAAATAAATATTTTAAAAAGTTAAGTAGAAGAGTAATGCTGAAGTGATAGAATTTTTTTAAATTCAATTTTATTTTATTTTTAGTTCCAAATTCACCCTTCCTCCCCAAAAAATTGGGAAGGAAGAAAAACATAACCTATAACAAATATGCATAATCAGATAAAACATATGTCTGCATTTACCATGTTAAAAAACAGAAAGAAAAAATATACTTCAGTCTTCTCTCTTAAGTCCATCAGTTCTCTATCTGGAAGTGGATAGCATATTTAGGGATGAGTCCTTTGTTGATCCTTGTGTTGTATAGAGTTACTAATGCTTCCAAAGTTGATTATCTTTACATTATTACTATTAATGTATAAATTGTTTTCCTGGTTCTGCAACCTTCAACTGACATCAGTTAGTACATATCTTCCCAGATTTTTTCTGAAATCCTCACTTTTAGCATTTAGCTAAAAATATTTAGCAAAATATTCCTGTTACAGTTATATACTACAACTTGTTTAGCCACTCCCCTCTTGAATTTCCAATTCTTTGCCCCCACAAAAAAAGTTTCTCTAAGTGTTTTAGTACATATGACTCTTTTTCCTTTTTCTTCAATCTCTTTGGGGGTTTAGGCACAGTAGCAGTTTTGCTGAATTAAAGAGTATACATAATTTAATACAATTTTGGGTATAGTTCCTGTTTGCCAGAATGCTTGAACTAGTTCACAGCTTACCAAACAGTGAATGTTTATTTTGTTTCCCACACCCCCACCAACATTTGTCATTTATCTTTTTCATTTTATTTAATCTAAAATGTGAGGTGATACCTCAGAGTTGTTGTGATTTACATTTTTCTAATTATTAGTGATTTTGTGTATTTTTAAAATAAGGATATGGATAGCTTTGAAATCTTTCTCTGAAAATTGCTTTTTAATAAACTTTATTTATCATAATGACTGTATAATGGATATTTCTTTTAAATTTGACTCACTTCTCTCTCTCTCTCTCTATATATATATAAATATATATATATTTAGTTGAGAAATATGGCCTTTGAGATATTTGCTGTAAGATGTCCCCCCTTACTACTTCCCCCCCTTTCCCCTAATTTTAGATGCATTGGTTTTGTTTGTGTAAAAACTTTTTAATTTTTTGTATCAAAATTATCCATTTTACCTCAGGTAAGCCTCTCTATCTCCTGTTTGGTTACAAATTCTTCCCCAATCCATGAATTTTTTTTATTTTTTAATTTTTTTAATATTTAATATTTATTTATTCTCATTTTGTACAATTTTTTATACATTAATAAAATATTCTTGTTTAAGAGTAAAGAAAATACCCCCTCCCCTCAAAAATATAGACTCACTTGAACGATAAAGTAAAGGGGAGAGAAAAAATTAAAATTAAAAAAATAATAGTAATAATTGTAGGTATGGCCAGGTGGTGCAGTGGACGGAACAGCAGCCCTGGAGTCCTGAGCACCCAAGCCCACATTCAGCCCCATACACCCAACAATCACCCAGCCATGTGACATGCAAGCCACTCGAACCCCCACTGCCCTGCAGAAACCAAAAAAAAAGAAAAAAAAGAAAAAAAAAGCCCCAAATAAAATAAAATAGTAAGAATAGTAGGGGTGGCTAGGTGGTGGACAGAGCATTGGCCTTTGAGCCAGGAGCACCTGGGTCCAAATCTGGCCTCAGACACCCAATGATCACCCTGCTATGCAGCCCTCAGGTGGGCCACCCAGCCCCATTTGCCCTGCACCCCCCCAAAAAAAATAATAATAATAATAAATAAATGTGCTTGAGTCTTTGTTCCAACACCAACAACTCTGTCATGAGTGGATCACATTCTTTATGATAAGTCCATCACAAAAGTTGCTTCCATATTTTTCAACCGTTGCCATTGCTGATTGCAACTCCCTCCTTTCATATTTCTCCACTACCACGTACTATATTTTTCTCTCTCCTTTCACTGACTCTACTGTAGGGTAGCTGAGTGATGCAGCAGACAGATCCCTGGCCCTGGGGCCAAGAGGCCCTGAGCCCCCATACCATCCCTTAGGCCCAGAATCCACCTGGCCCCATGGTCCCGGACAGGCCATCCAATTCCAGCCCCTTGCAAGAAGTAAAAAAGAAAATGTGTTATATCTGACCACTCTCCCCCCATGGTCCGTCCTCTCCTCCATCACTCACATCCCCCCCTTCCCCCTACTCCCCCCTCCTTCTTACTCCAGATGTCTATACCTCATTGAGTATATATGCTGTTTCCTCTCCTAGCCCCCTCTGATGAGAGCAAAGATTCCCTCGTTCCCCCTTGCCTTCCCCCTTCCATTCATTGCAGTAGCTCATTGTAATAAAGAAAAATCTTATTATATGAAATATCTTGGCCTATTCCCCCTCTCCTTTTTCTTTCTCCCATTACATTTCCCTTTTTTCTGTTGACTCCATTTTATTCCATATTTTATCTTCGAATTCAGCTTTCACCTGTGCTTCAACTATAAAAGCTCCCTCTACCTGCTCTATTAACTGAGAAGGTTCATATGAGTATTATCAGTGTCATTTTTCTATGCAGGAATACATGCAGTTCATCATCATTAAGTCCCTCATATTTTCCCCCTCTCCTCCAATCTCCATGTTTCACCTGGGTCTTGTATCTGAAGATCAAACCTTCTGTTCATCTCTGGCCATTCCAACAAGAACATTTGAAATTCCCCTGGTTTATTGAAAATCCATCTTTTCGCCCTGGAAAGAGGCCATTTAGTTTTGCTGGGTAGTTGATTCTTGGTTGCAATCTAAGCTCTTTTGCCTTCCGGTATATTATATTCCAAGCCCTACGAGCTTCCAATGTAATTGCTGCTAAGTCCGGTGTGATCCTGACTGCAGCTCCATGGTATTTGGATTGTGTCCTTCTGGCTGCTTGTAATATTTTCTCTTTGACTTGGGAGTTCTGGAACTTGGCTATAATATTCCTAGGGGTTGGTTTTTTGGGATCTCTTTCTCTGGGGGATCGGTGGATTCTCTCCATTTCTATTTTGCCCTCTGCTTCTAGAATATCAGGGCAGTTTTCCTGTAGTAATTCTTTGAAAATGATGTCAAGACTCTTTTTCCTGATCATGACTTTCAGGTATTCTAATAATTTTTAAATTATCTTTTCTAAGTCTGTTGTCCATATCAGTTGTTTTTTCAATGAGATATTTCACATTTTCTTCTAATTTTTCATTTTTTTTGGTTTTGAAGTATTGATTCCTGATTTCTGGTAAATTCATCAATCTCCCTGAATTCTCTTCTTTGTCTGAAGGATTTGTTCTCCTCAGAGAGTTTTCTTATCTCTTTTTCTATCTGGCCAATTTTGCTTTTTAAAGCATTCTTCTCCTCCATAACTTTTTGAACTGTTTTATCCATTTGACCTAAGCTGGTTTTTAGCATGCTATTTTCTTCAGCATTTTTTTGGATTTCCTTGACTAGGCTGCTGACTTCATCTTCATGTTTTTCCTGCATCTTTCTCCTTTCTTTTCCCAGTTTTTCTTCTTACTCCCTCATTTGATTTTCAAAGTCTTTTTTGAGCTCTGTCATAGCCGGAGCCCAATTTCTATTTTTCTTGGAGTCTTTAGATGCAGGAGCTTGGGCTTCCTCATCTTCAGACTGAATATGTTGATCCTTCTTGGGTTCATAGATAATGTACTTCTCAATGGTGTTTCTCTTGTTTCTCTGCTTGCTGATTTTCCCAGTCTAAGTCTGTTTTTGGGGTGCTTCCTGGGACACTCCCACAAGGGTCTCAGTGTGTGAGGCTCTGTCCTCCCTCCTGGTGTGTAAATGACCACAAACTCCCCTGCTCTGCCATGGGGCTGAGGTGGGGGGGGCCCCTACTGTTCTACTGGGCGGCCTAGACTATGATCAGGATCTGAATGTGGTCAGAGCCCCAGAATCCTGTTCCAGAGGCAGAGGACAGAGCTCTGCAGTCTCTCTTCACTCCCTTCCCTAGGTTCAGTGGGTTCATGCCCTGGGGGCTCCTGCTCAATGGCTCCACCTGCTTCTGTTTCCTGGATCTGGAATGCAGTGGCCATGTTGCTCTCTGGGCTGGGCTTCACATACTCGCTCTGGCAGAGGTCCCCTGCTGTTCCCCCCTGCTGCTGTGAGCTGGAGCTCCCAGCACCCTGGGACTTCCTCTGGGAGGTTGAAGTTCTTTTGTTCGGGTGGGCCACCCCTCTGGCAGGCTGCCCCTCCGACACCAGGGAGCAGAGCCTTTCTGCTCTTTTCCCGGTTACCTTGAGTTGGAGAAGTGCCTCACTGGATCCCTCTGTGGGTTCTGTCTCTCGAAAGTTTAGTTAGAGTCCTTAGTTTCAAAGATTTATGAGAGAGAGCCTAGGACATGATCAACTCTTGTCGCCATCTTGACTCTGCCCCCCCCCCATCCATGAATTTGAGAGGCAATTTATTCCTTGCTCTGTTTGTTTGTGAAATTACCTTTTATGTCTGAATCTTGTGACATTTTAAGCTTATCTTGTTAAACAGAGTGATATATTGCTTTATTTTTAGTTTTTGACAGATTCCTTTCCAGATTTCCCAGTTATAGTGAATTTTGTCACAATAGCTTGGATTTCTGGATTTATCAAAGACATTAAGCCACTGTGCTCATTTGCTTCTGTGTATTGTGCAAATCTAATCTGTTCCATTGATCAACCACTCAGTTTCTTATCTAATACCAAACTGTTCTGATGATCACCTCATAGTATAGTTTGACCTCTGGTATACTGCTAGGACCCTCTTCCCACCCATTTTTAAAACTGATTCCCTTGATATGTAGATCTATTTCCCCATATGAATTTTGTTTTTATTTTTTTCTAGTCCTATAAAGTAATTCTTTGGTAGTTTGATTGATAAAGAACCGAGCAACTAGATTGACTAATTTAGATAATATTTTTATTTTTATTATATTGCCTTGGCCCATCCATGAGCAATGAACATTTCTTCAATTATGTAAATCTGTCTTTATTTCATGAAAAGTAATTTTTGGAAATTAGTTCATATAGTTCCTATATGTGTCTTATTTTAAATGATCTATATTTATTCTAAATGAATTTATTTTTCTATTTATTCCTGCTAGATTTTGTATGTAGCATTCAGAATTGATGATTTATGTGAATTTATTTTATACGTTGCAACTTTGCTGAAGTTGTTAACTGTTTCAATTCACCTTTTAGTTAACTCTTTAGGATACTCTAGGAGAAACATAGCATCTGCAGAGATCTGTTTCTTGTTAGCCTGAGCGTATTTTTTCAGTTTCTTTTTCTTGTCTTAGTGTTATATCTATTGAAAAGTAACAGTGTTAATGTATATAACCTTGTTTTACTCCTCATTTTACTGAAAAGACTTCTAGTTCTCCATTATAGATAATGCTTTCTCTTGACTTTAGATAGATACTATTTATCTTGTTAAGGAAAACTCCATTTAATCCTGTGCTTTCTAGTACTTTTTAACAGGAATAGGTGTTATATTTTGTCAAAAACTTTTTTTTGAATCTATTGAAATAATAATGTGATTTTTGTTTTTGATGTGGATTACTATAATCTCCTAATATTATTTTTAAAATTTGCATTAATATTAATTTAGGGAAATTGGTTTATAGTTCTCTTTCTTTGTTTTGATCCTCCATTGTTCTAACTTTCCCTTATGTACCTCATTTATGTGAGATAATTCCTTCCTTCTTCCTTTCCCTTCCACTCTTTTCCAGTACATTCTTTGTCCCCACCCTTCTATACTTTGTTTGAGATCATTCAAACAAAAAGTATAACACCCAGGTTTTCTGGGTTTATATGATAATTTATCATATTCCCTCTAATACTCCAGGTGATGATAAAGTTAGAAAGGATTCCATGTATCATCTCCTCATATAAGAAAGTAAATAATTAACCTTTAGTTGTTTGTGATTTCTCACCTGTTTTCCTTTTTAATCTTCTCTTGAGTCTTATTCTTCAATGTCAAATTTCTATTTAGCTTTGCTCTGTCAGAAATATTTGAAAGCTTTTGATTTCATTAAATGCTTATTGATCTCTCCTTCCCATAAGATTGTATTCCATTTTATTGAGGCTATTCTCTATTATAATTCCAGTTTCTTTGCCTTTGAAATATTATTTTTCAATACCTCAGTTCCTTTATAATACTGGACACAAAATCTTATGGGATCCCAATTAGAGCTCATTAGCACTTGATTTTTAATTTCTGATTGGTTTCAGTATTTCTTCCTTGACATGAGAGGTCTGCATTTTGGCATAATCATTCTGAAATTTTTCATTTGGGGGTTTCTTTTAGGAGGTGACCAGTAGATTCTTTCACTTTCTATTTTGTTTTCTGATTCTAAGATATTTGGGAAATTTTCTTTTATTATTTCTTGAAATGTGTTGTTTAGGCTCTTTTTTTTCATTCATGGCTTTTATATAGTCCAATGATTCTTTTTTTAAAAAATTAGAAATTTACTTATTTATTATTCTAACTACATGCAAAGATAGTTTTCAACGTTCATTTTTTGGCAAGATTTTGAGTTCCACATTTTTCTGTCTCCCTGTTTTCCCTCCTCTCTCCCCCTGACAGAAAGTAATTCAATATAGGGTATACATGTATAATAACTATGTAAAATATAATTCCATATTAGTCATGTAGCCAATGATTTTTAAATGACTTCTTCCCAATCTATTTTCCAGACCAGTTGGTTTTTCCTATGAGATGTTTCACATGTTCTTCAACTTTCTTTTCAGTTTTTTGACTTTGATTATTTTTGATAACTCATGAATGTGACCCACTGGGCTCCTGGTCTGACCTCTGCAAGGTACTGAAACAATTTGGGGGTTATTGGCTTGTATTTGGCTGAGTTTCAGTGCACCGGTCCTGAACTCTT
Source organism: Macrotis lagotis (assembly GCF_037893015.1). Classification (NCBI taxonomy): domain Eukaryota; kingdom Metazoa; phylum Chordata; class Mammalia; order Peramelemorphia; family Peramelidae; genus Macrotis; species Macrotis lagotis. The sequence goes on along the minus strand of NC_133660.1, from coordinate 14,299,879 downwards.
TCAGTCTTAGTCTTCTGGGAGGTTCTCGTCTCTTGCCTTGCTTTCCCTTTGCACATTTATATGTAGGGCTAAGCTTTAGAACTAAATCCTTACTCTGCTCTCGGGCTTAAAGTCACACAGTGAAGTTTCTAGAACTTGTGCCTTGCTTCATACAGAGTGCTTGCTCACAAAGATCCCTCTTTCCTCTGGAATTACCACCTGGAACTGGGAATACGTGAGAGATAACAGTTGGTTTTCACATCCTCTGGAAACTCTTTCCTCCTCAGAGTTTGCTGTCTGGCATTCGGACTCAACTTCTATTTTTCTAGGGCCCCCGGGGTGTACCCTACTGCTACCGCCATCAGCATAGCCCTCTCTCTTTCCAAGCTGCCCTGAACTAGAAAAATGACTCACTGTGACTTTTTCTTGGCTTTTCCTATCAGAAGTCAATGTAGCACATTTTCTAAGTTATTGTGGGGGAAGTGTGTTGGGTGAGCTGGGTAAGAACATTTTCCTTCACTCTGCCATCATGATTCTAGGCTTGTTATTTTTTGCACAATTTGCAAAGTTAAAATTGTTTTTAAAGATAAGTTCTTGCTTTCAAAAAAGATAAAATTTTCTTTTGTACCAGTGCAAATGGATATTCTTAAATTTGGCAAGACAGTTGGGGAATTATTTAAAATAACCAGTGTCAAAGGCTATACTTTTTCTATTATATAAAATAGTTATTCTTGGTTACCTTACATCTTTTTTACTCAAACATGTATTTTTCTTCCCTTACACTTCATCAGTTATAAATATTTCATCATTCTTTCAGAAATGGGTCTTTTCTATAGGTCACATGAAGAAAGGTGGAATGTATCAAATTCACCAAAAAATCTTTTGAAAGCCAACTAAAAGAGTTAAATTTTATAGTTAAGGAAAGACAGCTATACTTGGGCTGTTCAGTCACTTTTGACTTCTCATGGAAATATAAGAAATGCTTTGCAGCATGTCTATGAATGCTAGGCAATGACTGGATAGCTCATTAGTGAAACAAAACCTTCTGTGGCCTGTAGAGATGAAGATTTTAAATGCATGCCTATTGTATTATGCAGAAAATGCATTTAAAAATCATACAGAAAATTTTTAGTAGAAAACTAGTTTCTCTTTTTCTAACCTTTTAAAAATACACTGCTTTATACATAAAATTTAAGAGTTAACAGGAGTGACTTACATGAAACTTTAGAAATGAAATATTCTTATTTTCATCTATTTTGAATTTTTCTCCTAATATTTTGTTCTTATAAACATTGCAGAAAGGTCTAAAGAGATCCTATTGATTCTCAACACTGTTCCCTCAACTTTTATTTGCAAGGAATAGGTCTAGACAAGTGAGTATTTGGGTAGGAAATGACAGGAGGGATCTCTAGCTTTGGTTCTCAGAGTCATCCCCCAAAACCCCTTGGAAGGAAAAAAAACAAAATGGAGAGCTTCAGACTAACCATTCTGGTCAGGTAACTGTAATTGCCCGTAGACATAAACCTAGATTAACTTTTGGATTTTGTAGGCATTGACCATGATATTAGAAAGAGGATGTAGATTTGATACCATGTGAATAAGCAATTCTCCAAATAGCTATTCTATATGTGGATGTGGATGCCATGACTTACAAATGGAACCTGAAAAAGAGTAGGGCTAAGAATAGCAACAGTCTTGTCACCATAAGCACAGAGTCCCTGCCCAATACATCAGAGAACCCACTCTGCCCAGTATTAGCTGCCTATCCATCACCATTTCCTTCTGCACTGCACCATGAGCATCTCCTGCCATTGCTCTGGATTCTGTCCTACAAGTTATTAGAAGGGACATTGTTGCCATGGTGACTGGAGGCTATTTCAGTTTCTTAGACTGCTTATTTTTTTCCTCTACTTTAACCAACTGTAATTTAGAGAGGTGAAAGTTTCTACAGTTTGGAAATGTGAGTCTGTGAAGTTTCTTTGAGTTCTCATTTTTGGCAAAAAAAGAATGATTGTCAATCACATTTATTTCACTTTTCTATAAGAAAAAATGTTCCAGAATGATAATTTTGTCACCTATTTATTTAATGTATCTAGCTAAAACTCATATAGTATTTCAAAATGCTTAACTGATTTTTTTAGGTCTTTTTTCCAAGGAAATGGGGTTACGTGGCTTGCCCAAGGCCACATGGCTAGGTAATTATTAAGTTAGGTAATTATTAAGTATTTGAGGTCGTATTTGAACCCAGGTACTCCTGACTCCAAGGCTGTTGCTCTATTCACTGCGCCACCTAGCCGCCCCTGCTTAACTCATTTGATCCTTACTCTTATTATCCTCATTTTACAGAAGAGGAAACTGATTCTGAGGAAGGTTATGTGACTAGCTCAGGTACTCATTTAGTAGTGACTGAGATAGGATTTGAATTCAGGACTTCCTGACTCCAAATCTAGCACGTTAGCCACTATGCCATATTATCTGCTATCTATGAAATCCTTTGTTTGGCACTGAAAACACTTTACATCTGGCCTTTTCTTGTCTTCTCCACTGTGTAGTCTATAATTCAGTGACACCAACCTCCTGATTGTTTCTTGAACGAGACACTCCATCTCCTTACTTCTAGTCATTTTCCTTGGCGGTTTTCCATGCCTGAAATTCTCACCCTTTTCCTCACTATCTTCTGGCTTCCCTGGATTTCTTTAAATCTCAGATTAAAAACTTTCTACAAAAAGTCTCTGTATATATATGTGTGTGTGTGTGTGTGTGTGTGTGTGTGTGTGTGTGTGTGTGTGTGTGTGTATATATGTATATATGTATGTATTTTTCTTTATGCATGCATACATATATGTGCACATAAACACGCACATAAACATATTCACATATATCATTTGTACAGTTGTTTGCATGGTGTCTCCCTAATTAGAATGTGAGCTATTTGGAAAAGGACCTGTTTTTGTCCTTTTTTTACCTTAGCACAGTGGTGATTCATAATGGGCATGTAAATCTATCTCTTCACATACCTTTCTTTGTGCCTTCTTTTCTGTTATTATATCTCAAATACCTGTTTCTATATCTATCTTCTTGTTTATCTATGTGTATATCCAATTCTCTCTGTCTTTCCCTCTCCCTTTCACCTTCTCATTTCTCTCTCCTTCCTCCCTTCCTCCTCCTCCTCCTCCTCCTCCTCCTCCTCTTCTTCTTCTTCTTCTTCTTCTTCTTCTTCTCCTCCTCCTCCTCCTCCTCCTCCCTCTCCTCCTCCTCCTCCTTCTTTTCTTTCATACTGTTGCTATGTCTCTGTCTTTATCTCTCTCTCTCTCTCTCTCTCTCTCTCTCTCTCTCTCTCTCTCTCCCTCCCTCTCTCATTTGATTTGACCATTAGCAGGTGGATGTTATTTTACTATGAACTACCAGCTGGCATCATACCATAAAAGTATATGAAGTCTTGGTGATTTATTTTTAATGAAAATCCAGTTCTGCTATGAAAGAAGCATTTACATTACTAGAGAGAACAAAAGACTTGGTAGCATTTAACTGAATTACTTTGAACCAGTGCAGACCTTATATTTGTGCTTATAGTCCTAACCACTCTGACTGTACTGGTTCAGCTAAAAGAAGAGTTCACATCTATATGTTTATATATACACTTTATACCCATTATTTCATTAATTAGATATCTATTCTCTGCTAGATAAAACATTAATTACCTACTATGTTCAAACCTTTGCAGTAGATGCTGGGGAATACAAACACAAGAAAACATACAATCTCTATTGTCAGGGAGCTTACATTCCATAAAGGAAGACAAAATATTAAGGAAGAGAAAAAGTATATAAGTACTTTTAATCCTTCTTTGACAAGTTAGGAAACTGAGGCTCAAGAGGTTCAGCGACTTGCTTAAAGTTTCACAGGTAGTTAGACTTGGGTATCAAAAATAGCTTTTCTGATTTTCACTTCCATGCTCTTTGCAATACACAATATTTCCTAGGAGTAATTTCCAGGCCTGAGATGGTGAATGCCTTATCATTATGGGTGACAGCCTAGAAATTGATCTCTTTGTCATCTTCCAATTCTTTATTATGAGAAATAAAGCGTGTGCATTTTCAGAGGCAATTGTCATGGCTCTCTGCATGGGAATGTTAAAAAACTATCATTTTGGTCCCTAGCTCCAGGCACGGCCATAATATTATTTCCATTCCAGCTCTGTCCTGCCATCTCTGAGAGTACTGGCTACTTTATCCTGTCAGTGATGAGCATTGCAGGCTGGGATGTTCTGTAGAGATTTAAGGGTTTTAATGCACATTTTGCCCAAGTAGAAGATTAGAATAACTGAAAGAATGAATGTTTTGGAGTGAGGGCAAGGAACCTATCATATAGTCTGTAAATGTGGGAATTGAGGTATTTTCCGAAGGATGAGTTATGATGGGTGAAGATGCCTATTTCTCAAAAGTTGTTATGATTTCATGATTCCTTAAGATTTTGATAAGAGATTTCTTTAAAAAAGGAACTCCTTTTTCAATCTCCTTGGAGAAAAGGAACATGAGTATATTGGTACCCTACCCAAATAGCTCAGCAGTTGCTAGTGCCAGAGGCCTCTATTTAAATCATACCTGAGTTTATTAAAATGCTTCTGCTTTATTAAACTTCCTTTCTCATTCTGCTAAATAGATGCTACACTGAATAGGAAAGGAATGTGGATGAGACAGGATGTGTGCAGAGTTGTTATGGAAACAGTAGGGGCAACCAATCAGAGGAGAGACATTAATGTTTGTCCTGGAAGACTGTTTCCAAATCATCCCCAAAGCATTCTGGCTATGGATGAGACAATGAATAGGCATCCATGCACCCATTGTGCTTTCTGTAATGGTTGGGGATTTTTGCCAGCTTCCTAACCAAATGTGGCAAAGAGTTAGGAATTGTTAACCCAGTATTCATAGCCATGTAGTCATACACACTGCAGAAGGGATCTAGACACAACAAAGTAGAAGACAGAAAGATTATAGGTAGATAGATAGATGATAGATAGATAGATAGATAGATAGATAGATAGATAGATAGATAGATAGATAGATGGGTGGGTGGATGGATGGATAAATGGATTGTTGGATGCATAGAAAAAGAAAGATGTGGGGAAGGGAGATAAAGAGTGAGAAAGGAAGAATGAGAGAATATAATGTGTTTGTATGAGAAAGAGAGAGAGAGAGAGAGAGACAGAGAGAGAGACAGAGAGACAGACAGAGAGAGAGAGAGAGAGAGAGAGAGAGAGAGAGATCAGGAATATCCCACTCCCTGCACACAGCTATCTCCTGTTCCTGGGGAAAAGATACTAAAGTGTTCTCAAGGATGTTTTCCATCTGCAAAATGATGATGATGATGATGATGATGATGATGATGATAATAATAATAACTAGCATTTATATAATACTTGAAGGTCTGTTAAGTAATTTACAAATATTATCCCATTAAGCAATTGATGCACTTGACAAAAATCTATTTTTAGGAACTTGGTCCCTTAAAATATTTTTTTGCACATTAAAATGTTATGCAAAAGAAATTCATTATTATTAGATGAGTAACTTTTAAATTGAAGAGATCCTTTTTCTTCTTTATACCTTTAGCTAGATCCTGGTGTACCAACAAAAACCAAATCAAACCCACAAATCTTGACCTTTTTCAAGAGTGTGGAGAATATCGGTGAAACTTCTTGGGTGGTAGTTTGTGGAGAAACCCAAAGCGTGGGAATGAGAAGTAATGTGGATGGGGCTTGGTGCTGAGTGGGAGCTATGTGACTCATGCTTCAGGGGGTGCCTAATCTCCAAATGTTTTTTAAAGGCAATGAAGTCACTTGCCCCCACAACTTTTCTTTCTTTTTAACCCTTGTCATTTTAAGAATCAGAGGTTGGATGATAACCATTTTGTTATTGCCATCTGTCCAAGCCTTGGTTTTATTCTTTGCTTCTCTTTCTCCTAGAGGTGGTGTAGTTTAATAGCTTCACTTTCTCAGGAAGACCTACTCTGGTCCTACTTCTGACACATCCCTATGGGACTCTAGACAAGTTGCTTAGTTTTCAGTATCTGGAACATTTTCTAAAACATTAGGAAATGATGTTTTGCATTGGTAGAGACTTACCTTGAGGGACTTCTAAGGTTCCTTCAGGTCTAAATCTATGATCCTATGATTACCTCCCCCCCTCCCTAGCCTCATATAGTCAGTTAGACAATGAAATTAGTATGTCTTAATCATCTACAATACAAACCTTTAATTAACTTTTTCTTAAGGAGAAAGTAAATAAAAATTTAAAAGGGAATGGGGAACAGGTGATGTTTACTCAGCATGGGAGTGTACAAGTCTTAAATATGGTCTGAAGAGGCATGAGACATGGCAAGACTGGATACCATCATTAACTGGAAGTTCTTGGAGGAAGCACCAAATCAGAGAGAGGCCACAGGACCAAAGGGTATTTCCAATGTCTAGATTCTATGACTGGAGTGAGGCTTCAGAATTAAGAGCCTGCCATGACAGAGGGGGTCCTGAGTGCAGCCTAAAGAAAATGATATTGGTATAGTTGGAGTAATGACTTTTATTACCCACTCTGAAATTAATGTAAATATGTATGTGGCTAATAGGACTATCTTACTGATAATGAACACTGGAACTTTAAAATCCATGTGTTACACATTGGCAAGTGATTTCACTTAATTGCATCAATGCTTCTCAAACTCTCTCTATATGTCATCAATGATAAGTTGTGAATGGAGTTATGGTCTTCTGTGTCTAGCATTTAAATATTTAAATCCCTCTACAACTTGGCTCTAGCCTTCTTTCCAAGATTATTGATTCACTTTATACATTCCATATTTCAATCAAACTTATTTACTTGCTGTTCCTCATAGACAATGTTCCATCCTTGGTCTCCATGTCTCGGCACATCTGGGATTACGGTCTCTGTTCACATCTGCATCTCTGAATCTCTATTTTCCTTCAAAATTCAGCTCAAGCATCATCTTTTACAACACAAAACTTTCCTAGGCCCTCTTCCCCTCAAAATACCCCCATATAAAATGTCCTTGTCTTTGTTTTGTTCTAATTTAGGATATATTCATATCTGAACACATGGTTGCCCTTGTTAATATGTAAGCTCTTCTCAAAATACCAACCCCCCATAAAGTTTCCTTTTCTTTGTTTTCTTCTAATTTTGTAAATATTCATATGTGTACTCATTGTTGCCCTTGGTAGAATATAAGCTCCTTTTATTTTTGATTTGGTACCAGGATTTAGCACTGTGCCTTATAAAATAAATGTTTATTGATTGATGATGATAATTACTCAAAAATATCATTTTATAAAAAGCACTAACCAAATATTTCTTTGAATTAAAATTGAGCTAAATTGTGGACAGAGTAAGTCAAAAAGTCATTTTTTTTCTTTTAGTCAGTCATAAAGCATTTATTAATCACCTACTGACATATATATATATATATGTATATATAATCCCAAACATAAGGGACACTGTTCCATACTCTTGTGGAGAATGGAGTAGAGATAGCCTAGAAAGTTATACACTGTATAAAATATAAAAGAAACAAACATAAAGCTATTAAATTTGAAGATTAAGGTTAGGGCACCAAAACTTGGGATGATACTATATTTCATAGTGATTGTTATTGGAGAGTAAGTTCTGGGGCAAGGGCTCAAGGAACAGTCTACAGTAGTTTAACTCTTAGAAACAACACCAAATGTCTGGCAATTGGTGATTATTATGCTTTAATCTTAACACCTGATCATACCATCTGGTAAAGCCTGGAAGGGTTATCATACTAACCAAATTATAGCTACTTAGCATGTTAATAGTAATGATAGTTGTGCCACTTTGGGGATAGCTTCATCCAGGGGTTTCATATTTGTTGTCTAAGGACCAACCTAGAGAAGCTCCTCACTCCCAGGTTGCTTACTGAGAAAGTAAGTTTTTTGGCTGTAGTAACTCATGAAGACTGTTTACAAAGACAGAAAGGAGTTATTACTCCTTTTTTTCATGAATGAAAAATTAAAAGTCCAGGAAATTGAAGTAATTTGTATTGAAAATTACCTTTAGAATGACTTTAAGCTTTCGATGGAGAAAGTTTTTCATGAATAAAACTTTTTTACAATTTTTTAATGAAAAATACTTCCCTGAAAATGGCATCCTATATAAGAAAATATTTCTTATGCTAAAGTCCTTTAGCTATTCCAATCTTTTTGAAATTGTTTACCATACTGCTACATAACCTGTGTCATGAGCTATTTCCTGTGGTAATATATGATTGCAGAAGATTATCACAATTATAACTTTTAGAATTTATGTTTCGCTTGTGTGATGACATTCATGTCTTGGAGTTTCTGTTTAGGAAGTTTCCTGGCTCAGAATTCAACTGAGTGTGGTGCCAGTGGTGGTGGGTGTTCTGAGAGAGAAGGTGAAGGGGGAATGAGGCGGTACCCCTAGATAGCACATCAAGACATTTTTGTTATGGAACTGTGTATTGTATATTGTGATCAAAGCAGCAGCAGATGAATGAAAGATCTAGTGAAGGTTCCCTGAGACCACAACTCTGCCTTGAGAAAACAATGAAAAAGAGAAAATAATCTTTGAAAGACTTCCAGGAAAGACATATGGACCCTGTGTGAGAACTATTGAAAATATTGATGACCAGGATCAGATTACCTTAAGGATTAAAATAATTTATCTTTTGGGGGGGGGGTTAGTCTTTCTATGGATTATCCTGCTTATTCCATTAGATATCTGCTATTCAGATTTCACCTGAGCCAAGTTTTAAAGGACCAATTAAGATTTATTTTGGATTAATTTGATATTCAGATAATTTAAAATGAAGAGATACAGTAAGAAAATGCAATTTTCTATCTCTTGACCTCAGTTTCTTTATCTGTAAAATGAAGATTTTAGACTTGGTCAGAGGCGTTAAACATGCTGTGATTCATAATACTTCTGAATGCTCCCCAAATGTATTAAATATAACTGGGAAGTATAGCAAAATAATTTTAAAAAATACAATAAAATATAGGTAACATCACATTTTTAAAATTAATTAAAATCGCAGAAATCCTTAAATTTGGATTAATGTTCAGTGTTTTTATGTTTTTATTTGAGTTTGACATCATGGACTGGATGACTTCCAAAGGTCCTCATAACTCTAAGCCAATGATACTAAGCTGCTGCATAGCTACTAATTGAATTAGAGAGAAACAATACAAAGATCTAGGGACGTTTTGAGAAGGAAAGTTTTTATTACTATTAATGCATTTTAATATATTATTAATAGTATATTAATAACAATATTATTAATACCTTCCATTCATGGTTTAAAAGGCACTTTACAAATATCATCTCCTATTATCCTTATAATAACCCTGGGAAGATGGTATTGCTAGTATCCCTTTTTTTTTTTTTTTACCAAGGCAGAAACTGAGGCAAACAAAGTTGGCTTTTTTTTAGGATCATCGAGGTAATAAGTGTCTGAGGCTGGATTTAAACTCAGGACATTCTGATTCCAGGCCTAGTGTACCACCTGGTTGCCTATCTTTTTTTTTAGTAGATGGACATTTGAAGGACAGGTAGGAAGTCAGTAGTTAAAAAGAAGGAGGAGGGGCAGCTAGGTGGTTCAGTGTCAGAAGTTCAAATATGACCTCAAACTTTTTTTAGTTGGGTGACCCTGGGCAAGTCACTTAACCCCAATTGCCCCCTTCCCCCAAAAAGAGAGAGAAGAGGAAGGACGGAACAGACAGAGGTCACAGTATAAGCAAAGGACATAAGGACTTATGAATAAAAAAGGAATATTTTAGGTACATTAGAGAGTTGTCCAGCTTGGGTAGATCATAGAATGTGAGGAGAGCAGATTTTGAAAAAATTTTCTAGGAAAACCTTAGTTTTTTTGAACTGTGTGACTCTGGTTAAGTCATTAAATCTTTGACTGCCTCAGTTTCTTTATCTATAAAATGAAGATAATAATAGCATCTACTTCTCAGGGTTGGTGTGGAGATCAAATACAATCACATTTTGAAAGTACTTTGTAATTAAAGCATTATAGAAATGCCAACCTTTAAAATGGAATGAGTTTTTGAAGATCTTTGAACAACACACAAAAGACTTTGTTCTTTCATCAGCAGGAAATTGGAATTCAACTGAAACTTTTTGAGTAGGAGAATGACAAGATCTATTCATAAGCAAACAGCAGGATGAAGGGTGGTCAGTGTGTAGTGGTGAAAAAAAAATCACTTTAGAAGTGAACAAGTAGGTGGCCACTTTAAATGGGTGGCAGTAGAAATTGGTGCCAAGGCATATTGTAGAGTTGGAACTGCCAGGATTGGCTAATTTTTAGAAGTATATTTAAGTAGAGGGAAGTAAAATATATACATAAAGAATTAGAATCCAAGATAAAAAGTGCTTAAGACAATAACACCATTAATCTTTGCTAATACAGTGTTTTTGATATTAAACACTCTTATGTTCATTGTTTCATTTCATACTCACATTGGATGAAATGAGTGATGAAATAATAATTTACGTTTAGATAGGAAATTGAAGCTGAGAAATATTATAGAGCTCTGAGACAAGAGCCATTTGCTTTCAAATCCTACCATGAAATATAAAATACTCATTCAAGCAAAGAGAAATATCGACTATTTTCTAGAGTTTTTTTTAACTTAGGGTGGAAATTAGAAGATCAAAGGAGTTAATAGCAGAATAGGACAAAGATTACCAACCCATGAACCATGATCAATAATACAGCTAAGGTTCCTGAGGGTTAAGTTTGCTCCAATCAAATGTAAGCCAGGATCAGGAGCCTGAAAAACTCATATTAGGAGGGTGGTAATCAGATTTTACACTGGATACTCTGACCTGAGAGTTTGAAGGTTTCTAAAGATTCTTGAAGAAAACAGTACTCAATACTGGGAGAAAGCAGTATAAAGAATCCAGAGAATAGAAATTAAATCCAAAGCTGCCTATAGGAGTATATAGACTTTGGAACACAATGTCCCAATTCAGGTAGTAATATTAGAAAAATGAGTATTAAAAAACCAAAAAGGTTCCTAGAATAAAGAAAAATTATACAGAGGATATCCAAGACATCTGGAAGGAGAGAATAACTTCATCATATCTATAAGCACACCCTCCAAGGAACACACACCTTGGACACGAGGTAACTAGAATTTCTGGAATGACTGAAGCAAGAGTTTAAAAGTGTTTCTTAATATTATAAGTGAAATGAGAGTGCTAGAGATAAGACTTAGAAGGATATTTAACAGCTTAAAATAAAATTTTGCCCAAGTAATAGACTTTCTGATAATTAGAATGAACCAAATAATTAATGAATCCACGACCAAACTAGAAATATTAAAATTGCTAGTGGACAAACAAAGAAAATATAAAGTGTCAAATCAAAAACAACCAACCTAGAAAACAGATGAAGGAGAGATGATTTAAGAATCATTTATCTTACCTAAAAGCTATGACAAAAAATGTACCTAAATGATTTGTCCAGGTAGGAAAGGGTCTAAAATTGGATTTGAACTCAGGTCTTTTTGACTCCAGGTCCAGTTCTCTTTTCACTGTGCTTACTTAGCTGCAAATAGTCAAAGAGGAAGAGTTCACAAACTAAGGAGGTGCAGTCACAATTATACAATATCTACCAACTACTATGATGTAGGAGTAGATAGCAAAAGTAACCAAAAAAATATAAAACAAAACAAAAAACAGGATTACAATTAAAGATAACTAATCCAGAAAAACAGTGTAATCTCATTAAGAAAAAAATGGGTTTTTAATGGAATAGGGAACTTGAAAGCATTCTTGGTGAAAAGATCAGCAATAATTAACCACTGAAACTAGCTACTCACGAGAAATTTTTTAAAAATTAAAGATAGTAAAGCAATCAGTAGAAACTGTACAAGTCTGAAGTTTTTATATTCTATTAGAGGGATTGAGATATGCTGGAATCAGCTCTAACTGATTTGCCAGGTTACAATAATTTTTTATATTTTTCAGTGTGAGAATTCATACATTAAATATTAATAATTGCAATTGCTAAATACACAAGACTTGATTTATTCTTTTGTTGATTACTTAGATTTAAGATGGTATTAATAATGCAGAATAAACTAAAAAGCAAATGTCCATATTTTCTTCTTCCAAAGAGCCCAGTTGTAAAACATTTCTTCATATAGCTCCTTTTTGCTCTGCAAGCATTACTTTAGCTCAGCAGAAATTCAGTAGAAGATTCAGAGGATAGAGCCATCATCAGACTGAAGGATTGAAAAAACAGAGAGGTTGATTTGGAACAGACTTGGAACATAACATATAGAAACAAATGAATCTATTTATCTAGTATTTGATAATAACACTCCTGTAGTAAATTCTCACTATTTGACAAAAAAATTCTAGAGAAACTGAAAAAACAATAATGGCAGAAACTAGGTTTAGAAAAATCTTTTAATATACTCATAAAAACTCCAGATACTTGACTTGGGTAAAGGGTGACACCATAAAAAAAAATTAGAGGAACAAGAAAAAATTTAAGGAAAGAGTTAATAATGCAGTAAAGGGTAGGAATGACCAAAGAAAATTAAATTGATAGTTTTGTTTAAAGAAAAATTTTTACACAAACATAACCACTAAAGGGAAAATGAGAACAAAAACTGAGAAACCTATTTATAGAATGTTCCTCTGATAAAGGTCCAGTTTTCAAGATATAATAAAAGAATGGATCTAAGAATAAGAGCCATTCCTCAAAAGACAGATGGTTAAAGGATAGTCACTGAAAGTCTTCAAAGAAAGAAATGTAAGCTATTTGCTTGTAGCCATATGATAAAGTACACTAAATCACTCATAATGACAGAAATAAAAATTAAAGTAACTCTGACATTTTGCCATACAAATTGATAAAAAGGACTGGCAAAATTGATAAAAAAGGAAAATGCCAGATCATGGAGGAGTCATGGGAAATCAGGTCAAATAAAACACTGTTGGTGAAGCTGAATTAATCTAGCCATAGTGGAAAGCAATTTGTTAAACAATGCCAAATAATCCTTTAAATTGAATATAGTGCAACCGAAGCTATACTCCCCCCAAATCAAAGATAGAAGAAATGGACACACATGCACACATATATTTCTAGCAGCTCTTTAGTGACAAAGAACTCAGAAGGCTATCCACTTTTTTGGAATGGCTGAAAAAATTATGTTGCATGAATTTAAAAATATTTCTCTTGAGGACCCACAGTTCCTCTTAGCATTGGTCCCACTAAGTTCATGTCCATATGTACCTTGACTACTAATGAGTCCTTTTCTTAGCTACTATTGGACTAGGTCCTAAAGGTTACTACTGAAAGTCACTTCTTCCTTCCCTGGGCACAGATTCTGTGTGGGTGGTGCCAAACCCAGATACTGGAAAATCCTGATGCTCATTTTACTGAACAGAGATTCTAATTTCTGGAAAAGAAAAAAAAATATAGAGGCCAATGATAGACGTATTTCTCAGGGCCATGGCTTCAATAGGTAGTCCAGATGTTTCCTTTTATAATGGCATTTTTCATTACATGCTGTGAGTAGAGTCAAGGGATCCATTAAGAGAGAAACTAAAGGGGAAAAAAGACAAAGAGGTTGAGATTGACTGAAGCTTTTTGAATATATTCTAATTCCAAGTAAGTAGCCAATTAAAAAAGGCTAGTCATGTAGTTAAGAGACCAGAACCAATTACAGAAAATCAATTCATATCAAATCATATCCTACAGTTTCTCCAAGATTCATGTCATCATGAATCTCCTAGAAGTATGGTTCTCAGTGTCACGTGAAAAGATACTATCAGAGATATTCTGGGTGTGCATGAGATCATGTAATACTCTTCTCACAATTGAAAAATTTGCGATTCCCAGCAAATCAGCAAGAGTAAGATATGAACACATCGTTCACATACCATAGTACCTAAGAAAAGGACTCATTAGTAGTCAAGCTACATATGGACAAGAACTTGGTGGGACTAATGCTAAGAGGAACTGTGGGTCCTCAAGAGAAATATTTTTAAATTCATGCAACATAAATTTTTCAGCCATTCCAAAAAAAGTGGATAGCCTTCTGAGTTCTTTGTCACTAAAGAGTTGCTAGAATATAAAACAAGTGCTCTATGATTTCCAGACAGACATGATCCTTCCTCTGTTTGACTTTTTTTCTCTATTGCCATATTGGAAAAAAAATCTCAAAAAGGTCACTGAGGCAAGTTCATATACAGGCTTATATGTGGAGGCAAAACTCAGAGTGATTCCCAAAGAAAATATGCATATTCAACAAGTAATGTTCACAAAGTTTACTGCTTTTTAATATTCAACAAGATCCTATCATAGTATTCAAATGACTTACCTCAATTCAATGGCCTTCAGGAAAAGGTAAAGAAAAATCATCCTCCTGCCTCAGTAGGATATTTGGTTCTTAATGGGACTTTCCAGTTCATGTGGTCTTCTCCTTAGTGGAGTTAGGGACCTTGGATGACAGAAGTCACTCCTTCATCTTCTACTCAGAAACCAACTGTTCCAGATGAATGAATTCTTATATTTACTTACTTTAAAGAAAAGTAGAGAAAGGAGTTACCGATTTGTTTCAAATTCTCCCAAACCAAGAACCTAAGACTTGAACTTATTTATTAAAATATATAACTTATAATTATATTTCCAATCAGTTAACTATCTTACATGATGAGATTTGCAGGCTAAATCTTCACAAAACCTCTGAATTAGATAGTACTTTTTTGAGATTCCTTACTGCAAGTTAATCAGAAAAGTAGTTGGCTAACTGACTGGTTACCCTGTGAAGCTGGTCTTGGTTTCTGTGTCTGACATTTTCCTCCATATTTCAAGATCCTGGTCTGAGAAGAGAATTTCCTCAGAGGGCATGGGGTCAATAAAGTGACTGGAAAGAAAGTCATGTCCCAAAGGACTAAGCTGGTCTCGCAAGTTTGTCTGTGTGTGTGTGTGTGTGTGTGTGTGTGTGTGTGTGTGTGTGTGTGTGTGTGTGTGTCTAACCAACTCAGCATAGCAACCAACCACTGTCAGAAAGATCATGATTATTAGGGCTATTCTTCAGACTTTCCCTGTGTTCTTCCTAGCCTGTGAGTTCTATAATAATACTGATTGCTATCATTGATTATGCAAATAAAAAATTGTTCTGAAAGAAAATAATGCAATATGAGAAGCCTGATCTTGGAGTTTGGAAGACCCAGATCCAATTCATGACTCTGATTTCATGAGCCCTAGTCCATAAGAAATAGTTAAATTGAGTTAAACTTTTAATTATAGCTAACTTTGTGAAGTGGTATTGAGGACAAAATGTTCACATTGAATTTCATCATAACAAGAAAAACAGAGACATAGTTTAAAGAAAATGCTTAGTTTTGAGTCAAAATTCAATTTGGAATCAAGACATTTTCCCCTTAACTTCTGATTATTTGTTTCAGCTTTTTAAATTTATGATTTTTGGAAACATCTTTTGAAATTCAAATTCAAGTTTCCTTTTTGTTGCTGGTGGGATCAGTAGGTTGGAATATGTCTAGTAAAGTGAATTTTATTTTTATCCTAATTGACATACAGTGAATCTTATTTGAAGTATTTGATATGTTTTCCATATTTATGATTAAATTCTTTGTGTAATTTTCTGAAATGTAATCTCAGTTTTTTTTTTATTTTTTCTCATTTATTTTTGCAAGGCAAGTGGAGTTAAGTAGCTTGCTCAAGGCCACACAGCTAGGTAATCATAAATTATCTGAGGGAACATTTGAACTCAGGTACTCCTGACTCCAGGGCCAATCCTGTATCCACTGCGCCACCTAGCCGCCTCCATTTTTTCTCATTTTTGAGGAGACTTCTTATTCTAAAATTTCCTTTACTTGGTCTATCATTCAGAAGCACTTCCATCTGTATTGCTTCCCAGTTTTTACTAACTGAGAAATGAGCTTGTTTTTCTACTTCCCTTATTTCTCCTGCAATTTTGTCTTCTAGTAAAACAGCATTGACTTTTGTTGAATATAGTATTTTGTCTATATTTGCCAAGAACATTTCTAAACTGCCGAACTCGATCACTTTCTTAATTATACTACGTACTTTTAGTTTTTCTGGAGACTTGGGTGATAATTTGATTTTTCCATTTTATTCTTTCAGTGTATTTTTCTTCAGGTTTATCTCATTCTGAGAAGTCTCTCTACTTCGGCATCAATTCCTCTGATTGATCAAGTAGTCCCAGAACCTCCATTTTAAGGAAATGATAATGTTCGTTTCCATATTTCTAGCTCCACTCTTTTTTTTTTTTTTTTAGGTTTTTGTAAGGCAATGGGGTTAAGTGGCTTGCCCAAGGCCACACAGCTAGGTCATTATGAAGTATCTGAGGTCGGATTTGAACTCAGGTCCTCCTGACTCGGGCCCGTGCTCTATCCACTGCGCCACCTAGCCGTCCCCTAGCTCCACTCTTGATCTCTTTCTCTATCAAGTCTCTCCCCTGTAGCCCTTCCCCTTTTCCTTTTATTAGAAAGTAAGTTCATTGAAGGCAGTAACTGTCATTTTACTTGTGTTTGTATTCTCAGCTTTTAGTAGAGCGTCTGGTACATGAGAAAGAGCTTAATAAAGAATGGTTGGCTTGACTTATCTTGAACAAATTCTCATTTTTTATTATAGTACTTATATAGTATAGTATTATAGGATCATTTCATACAGTTTTCTTCAGGTAGTTTTGGCTTTTTAAAAATTGATGCACAATATGTGTTTCATTATGCTGGTTTGTTTATTCTTAGTGGTAAATAAGGCTTACTTTTGAGGATTTTGGTTATTTTTGAAGTTTTTGGCTTTTATTAAAATTTTGAGAAGAATATAGAAAAGAAATCTCCTTTATAATCCACTCTAATATCTTCCCAAGTTCTTTCCTCTTATTGTTTTTGTAATCTAAAATTCTTATTACTGGGTTGCTGGGAGAACGAACGAGAGGTGTTCTGAACTATTATATGACTATATCATTTACTGAAGTCTGTGGAGTGGAAACAAAAGCAATCAAAGTAGCCTTGGAACTTGCCTTCAGCCAGGTTAAAACACAGGGAACCAGTATATTCATTGGCAGTATAAATATGTACAACCTCTAGTGAAATATTGAAAATAGCATCTTATAAAAAGCTTTTACTAAGTTCTGTTCAATAGTTAAGATCTAAGTTCAGATATGACTTTGGACTCTTCTTAGCTGTGTGACCCAAGGAGAATCAATTAACCTTTTCAGTCTGCTTCCTCAGCTTTTGTTTTGTTCTTCCTTCATACTTGAAAAGGACCAACGATGCATGATCTTGGGGGTTAAGGTACAATGCGTTTGACTATGGTTGAGCAGTCCGTGAGCTCGAAAAGCTCTATCACAGATCAAACACAAATGATTCATGTGAATAGTTCATCTTCTTTGTTGCTAATACATTTTAATTATATTTTTTATTCTAGTTCTTCATAGTTCCTTATTAGTTTTGTATTGAAACCTGAGCCCACTTACTATGTACCACTCAATTTCTCTCTGAATGAAAACTCATTTTTAATTCTTCAGAGGGGTTCCATGATTCATAGCATCTAGCAGAAGTTCCAGTAGAGTATTGTTATTATAATCTTGGAATCTTCTTACAATCTTCTATCTGAATTCACGCTGATGGAATCATTATTTTTCAAAGTTGGGTGGCCAAGCTAGTAATGATAATAACAGCTAGCACTTATATAGTTCTTTAGAACTTGTATAGTATTTTATAAATATGATTTCATTTTGTTCTCACAATAACCCTGAGAGGTGAGTGTCATTATTATCAATTCCATTTACAGATGAGGAACCTGAGGCTAGGAAGTATCAGAGGTGACATTTAAACTTGAATTTTTCTGATTCCGGTTTTTTATACACTAAGTCACCTACCCTGCTCTGGAAATGCTCTCACATATCATTCTCTGAGTTTTAGAGCTAATGCTAATTGTGGGGGGGACTAAATCTTGAGTATTCACAATTTCAATTTCTGAATCCCTATTGATGTGGTTCCTTTTTAAACAAATCAGCTAATATGATACTTTTTTTTTTTTAGATTTTTGTGAGGCAAATGGGGTTAAGTGGTTTGCCCAAGGCCACACAGCTAGGTCATTATTAAGTGTCTGAGGCTGGATTTGAACTCAGGTACTCCTGACTCCAGGGCTGGTGCTCTATCCACTATACCACCTAGCTGCCCCTATATGATATCTTTTAATTGCAAAACACATACTAAACAGAATGCAAAACAAAAAAATCATATCTACCCATCACCATAGGCTACACACAGTGGGGAAGAGTGAGTCCAAACTTATATAAACTTATTAGGGAGACACATGATTTAGGAAAACCAGAGATACAAGCTAACTCCTAGCTCTATACTATGGGTCTTGATGCCCTTGGTCTCCTCTGGGAGCAGTCTGCACCACAGGATACCTGCTGGTGGAGATTCTTTTGGCAATTCCATAGCTCTTTGGCTGTATTCTAAGGTTGTATTAGACTTTTTAATCCCCAAATTATTTCCTTAGGTTTAGACTTAAGATATGTAAAATCTTTGGTTGGACTCAGAGAGCACCCCCCCCCCCCAAGTCATAAGTGTCAGTAAAGGTCAATTTGGACAAACTTCTTTCCTCAATCAGGTCTTTTCAGTATGTAGAAATTCTTCCTCAAACTGACTGCAAGGAACAATGATTTTCTTACAATCAGCCTGAATAGGATAAAAATATGCTAAACAAAATCTTCAGCAAAAGAAACTTAATTTGCTTTTTCCTAAGAGAAAGGCAAATCCCAAATCTCTCACCAAAGATGGCAGGGATCAACGGGCTGCGCCCAAAGCACAGTCAAGCAGTATTATATAGGTCCTAATGCAGCTTCTCTTCCCTAACCACCTTGTCCTTTTACCCATTGACTGGGTCTTTGGAGGTACAATTTTATTCGAGGAAAATCTACCCCAGCAACAGACACAGAGAAAAGAATGAAATGTTTTCATAATATTTTTCCCACCAGATGATGAAGTAACTTGGGACCTTCATCACTATCTTAATGAAGAAAAAGTTTGCAAAAAATAGTCTTATCATAAAGCAGGTGACTCAGGAGCTTCTCTTTTGGAATGCAAGGTCTTTCTAGGAATAGCCCAATAATAATAATAGTTTGTTTTTCTTAATATTTCTTAATCTTGAGAGGACCTCACTAGGACTTTTAACCCTGTGAGGGTTTTGCTGGGAATATTCCACTCAAGCTCTTAACAAAACTTTTCCTCCAATCAGCACAACTCCCAGTGGAAGAGATAAAGCCTATTTTCCTCCTCAGTTACATCAGTTGTGGGGCTACACAAGTCCCACTCTTCTCTCAGTTTGCAGTTCAGCAGTTATCCACCCAACTGGACTTGGCTGAACTGCACTCTTTTCAAGCAGCAGGAGACCATTTGAATCCTGAGCCCTCTGCCTAGCTGGGTGCAGCTAAGCTTTATTTTCTTCAAGAAATATCCTCAGTCTCTGTTCTTCTGAAGTAGCTGATTAAGTTTCTGCCTCAATGCCAGGTATTTTCATATTAAAATGAGGAACCAAAATTCACCCTTCCCTCAGATATCAATTGCTCCATATTCATCAAAAAGTCCTAGTTATCATGGTTTTTCCAACTCTTGATATCAAATTCTTAATGTCTGAATCAAATTTTCTGCAAGGAAACAAATATTAGGAATCTTTGCCTTCAATAGATGAGTTTTCTTTGAAGGCTGCCTTCTCAGCATTATTTTCTGTTCTTCCCAAGAACTGTTCTCGGGGGGCTGCCTTTTCAGAGGTTCTCTCAGAAATGGCTGTTTCTGCTCCTTTCCACAAATTAAATTGTCCACATCTGAAAAGGTCAACTCAACAGCAAAGCTTTTTCATCTTTTAATTGTGTATGCCATAGGTCCCTTTGGAAATCTGGTGAAGTTTATCTCTTTTCTCAGAATATTGCTTTTAAATGTATAAAATGAAAAACATGGGATTATAAAAGAAATCAATTATATGAAAGTACAGTCATCAAAATATAAAATGAACAAACAAAAACAAGTCCATGGTCTCAAAGTTAAGAAACCTTTTCTTCTGGTTTTTCTTCTAAACTCTAAATTAGGGGGCAATAAGGTGGCACAGTGGACAGACCACCATTCTTGGAGTTGGAAGGACCTGAGTTCAAATCTAACCTCAGACACTTAACAATTACCTAGCTGTGTGACCTTGGACAAGTCACTTAACTAGCATTGTCTTGCAAGGACCAAAAAAGCAAACAAACAATTGTAAATCATAGTCTGGACAATATCTCTTTTTTTATCCACTTGGTTTTTCCAGTATGGATGATTAGGACCAATTCTTTGGAGTGATTATAGATCTCATCTAGGAGACTCGGCAATCAGTATTATAGGCCTTGTTGCCACCAGTAAGGTTCCAATCTGATAATAAAAACATCTGGAGCACCTCACCATCCACATAAATTGAAATACATTTCTTCTATATTTTTGAATATGCATTTTAATGATATGACTCTTTCTAATTGATTTCACTGGTCTATGGAAAAATCTTATCACAAGTTAACAAATATGTATTCTGGTCATTTGAATTATTAATAAAGTGTTGATTTGTTTATCTATGAAGGGATAGTCAAACTATAGCAACTAACTGTCAATTGGGATTAAAGTATAGATTTTTTATATATAGTATTTTTATATCCAATATATGGATAAAAGTTATTAATAGTATTTTTTTTAATCTGAAATAAAAAAGTTAATTTTTATCAGAATGAAAGGGGCTGGCTCTTAAGGAAATGGGAACTAGGGGGCGGTAATTCTGAAGAGAAATTCATAAAATGTATTTATTTCTCCTTGCTCCTTTTTTGTTTGCTTGCTATTCTTTTGTGGCATTATTGATGGTAAGTATACTCAATCTTGTTGGTTTTAATGTATTTTAAGTCATTGGCCTATAACAGTGCTTGACAAGAAAAAATATTAATCTATATTATGTAGTGTTCTTATTGGTGCAACTAAAACTGTCTTTTCCACATAACAAATCGGGGCGGGGACAGCAAGAAGTAGATCCTTCTTATGGTAAGATAGCAGCCTATTTCTAATCTTTCTATCTACACATACCAAAGCAAAGATTCTTATTCTCCCACAGGCAGGTGTGAACTCAGGTTTATTCTCTGTACTCGTATATTTAGAAAATTAAATTTAAGTACCATAGAAATTCTGCAATCATTTTATTCTTCTTGTCCCAGGGCACTACATGCTAGAAACATGCAGTAGAATACTTGTTCCTTCCCCATGTATAATCCCATTGTGAGCACAGATGAGCCTACAAAGGCATTGGAGATGGTATGGATGGTGTAGTTTCCTCTTATTTGTTTTCGAGGAGAATTTATATTGGGGTAGAACCCAAACAAAGTGATTTCATGGACAGTGATAGAATCTTGGAAATGACTCCACAGAGGATTTGAAATATCCTTAAGTAAATGTAAATAGTAAAGAAGCTCCAGCTATTTCATTGAGAACTTTCATGTGTAGCCGGGCTCATCCCTGATGCTATGCCTTCTTTGTTCTCTTTCTATACAATTCCTGCCCTTACCTGGGGTTGGTATGGGAACCTATCATTTTGCTTTGTCTTACTGATGCCCAGGATAATTGACCTCTTGTGAATAAATTCCCTCTATTAAACTAATTAAGCATAATAAAACATTAATAACCAAGAAGGCATGGGTCCCTCTTTCTCTTATATTTCAGTATTATCTTGGATGGTATGCCACCCTACAATTGGCATAATTAGGCTAGAACAGATATACCCCCTTAGCTTCAATATTAGACAATCATTTAATAGGCATTTTATTAAATGCTTATTACATTGTGCAAGGTCCCTGGAAAATCGCCCCCCAAAAAACCAGCTCCAAATATACCACTGTTTTTGATTTCCTGACTGTGTAGCCCAAATCTAAGGAACGTCTGCAATATGTCTGCATTTGGATAGAACAGTATTAAACTATGCACAAAATGTTAATTGATGATGGGAAGAGAAGAAAGAAATGAGGAACCAGAAATTGTTAGTAGGGTATAATTGTTTGGTAGGAATGAATATAGAACACTATCATAATTACCAAATCAAATCTATTTAGGATTTCTAAATTCTAGCAAGTTGGTTGTTTTAATTCAAACTATTGTCTAATGTCCTAGAACCTTTGTTGACCTAAGGAGATCAAGAGATCAGCATCTTAAACTGTTATCTTCCAAGACATTGAATTAGTGTCCTTTACATTGCTTGATGATGAGATTTTTGGATTGAGAGGATGGAAAAAAAGAAAAGACTGTAAGGATTCTTAGTCTTCTCTTGTTCTGACCCACTAATCATGAGATTTCATATATATACATATATATATGTTATATATATGTATATGTATTTATGTTATATATATGTAGATGTCATATGCATTTATGTATAAATATTTATATGTATGATGCCAGTTTTTATTTATAGTTATTTATCAGTTGTTAATAAAAGATTAAGCATAAAGGAATAATACTAAAGAGCAACCCTTGTAGAATGAGTTCTATCTGAACTACATTAAAAGGACGAGAGAAAAATGATGATGATGATGTGATGGTAATAAAATTAACATTATACTTCACTGAACAATAATAAATGGTTAATAGAAAAAACACATACCTTCGGATTAAAAAAAAAGGAAACCAAAATCAATTGACAGATGATGCCTATGAAATGGTTAAAATCCAAACTGGCATCGAAAGGCCCTCCATAGGTGACAAGTATCTGAATTTTAGCCAACAACAGCTGAAAAGGGAACATTGAATGATGTAAGAGGCAGCTGATTTATTTATGAAAGCAGAACAGTTTATGACTAGGGAAACCATTTCCATCTGAAATTGTAGAAGGGTTAACCTAAAGGAGAACAGAATGAACGACCAAATCTATTTATGCAAACTTTGCTATTGTTCAGTCATTTCTTTAGTTGCGTCCAATTTTTTATGATCATGTGAACCATAGCACACCAATACTGTTCATGGGTTTTTCTTGGAAAAGATACTGGAGTGGTTCGCTATTTCCTTCTCTGGTGGATTAAGGCAAATAGAGATTATTAAGTGACTTGCCCAGGGTCATTCAGCGAGTATATGTTTGAGGTAGGATTTAGTTCAAGTCTTCTGACTCAGTGCTCTGTCTACTGAGCCAACTAGTTGTCTGTAATGTAGGAGGCTACAAAAAATCTGGTACTAACCAAACACCTACCAAGACATAACCCAACGGAGAGAATTTAACATTGGAAGCTAGTTATCTTTCACAATGTGACATATGATAAATATTTAGGAGAACTAATTCAATAAACAACACTGAACGCAGACCATTATTATCGATCGAACTATTACCCATGACAAGCTTGCTATGTCTCTGATCTTTAAAAACATAAAAAGAACAACAATATTTTTCAAGTCATCGTGATGCAAGGAAATGATGTAGAGAATTATGAATGTATCTCTAATGATGTTCAAATCTTGTTAATTGTGGAAGGCTCTTTGCACCTGAGCTGTAAGCTGACCTTGATTGTTGGTGGTATTCTCTTGCCCCATTGACCCTGTTGTTTTATATCTTGTTCCCCATTTTCCCTTTCACCTAACCTTGGCCATAGGTGCTGGCATGGCAGGAAATGACATGTTGAACTTGCGGGTCGAGCACCTCGGGACAGGAAGGACCAGGACATAGCTTGCCATTGGAAGATACCTGGCCCAAGAGTGCCTCCCCTTGCCCAACCTACAACGGAAGAGTATTTACCAGGAAGCGCTGCTGCCTCTTTCCTTTTCATTCTTTCTTCTTTGGCTCTAGCAGGATGGGTTTTTCTCACACTCTTTCTTAGGCCAGGGCCTCCCCTGTGCCACTTGGGCAGACTAAGTCAAACCTCATGACTGCCTGCCCTTTCTCTCTCTCACTTTCACTGAAACTTCACCTAGCCTATTCTTAAAGTGCTTATTGCTTTTCTAGGAGTTTTAACCTGTATAGTTATAGTCATTTTCTGTAATAAAATCCTGAGCAGTTTTAAATTCCCAGAGAGCATGTGAATTCCTTTGTTTTTTTTCCAGTGACCTTAAATCTTCTGTCTTTCATCTCTAAATCTTTAATAATCAGCAACAATCAAATTGTATACTCATCATCTTAAGACGTATGTAAAGTAAAACTTTCAAAATACAGAGACCTAGCAGTATAAATGGAAAACAAGAACCTTTACCTTTTGATAAAGGAGAGAAAAGAAACATGAGTTGAGCTCAGTTCAAAATGATCACTGTACTTTCCTGCTCCTAAACTTATCGTACCTATGGCTTCCCCACCTGGTGCAGAAGCCGCGTGATTAAGAGTTCCTCCCTACCCTTGCAATTTAGCTCCTAGGCTATTCATTAACTTTTCTCCTCATTCACCTTGACTCAAGACTGGTAATGATGAGCTTTGGGGAACCCTAGAAACCAGTTTCATAAAAGGTAAATGGAATTATACTCCCATTAAAGCATGTTATGTTGTTTGAACCGTGATACAGGCTCATCGAAAACTATGGATAGCCCTCCTCCAAACTTTTCAGATCAAATACCCTAACTCCCTCACCTGCTAGGACAATGAAAGTTTCTAGCTGTGCTATTTCTAGCTATGTTAACTCCCCCCCTTTTCTTTCTTTTTTTTTTCTTTTAAATTTTTTAAAAAATTTATTTAAGGCAGTGTGGTTAAGTGACTTGCCCAAGGTCACACAGCTGGGCAATCATTAAGTGTCTAAGTTCAAATTTGAACTCAGATCCTCTTGACTCCAGGGCCAGCACTCTATCTACTGCTTGACCTGTCTGCCCCTCCCCCCTTTTTCTTAAGTCAGTATTTAGGGATTGTTTAATTTAGAGCAACATTTCCAATCTTACTGCTAGGCATTGGAGAATATAATTTTGCCAGGTCCCAGCAATGATCAGATATGGAGGCTAGCCAGTTTGACTTGCTTCCTGACCCAAGGAACACATTTACCTAAAAGATTGCAAGGTGGGTAGAAAATGGCTTTACTAAATCTTGAGGACTTACTTTCCTTGTTGCTGAATATTGGTTTCTAACTTAATCTAATCTAACCTTAACTCCTACCCCAATTTGGTTGCTCTATTTCCTGCTGGTCAAAAACAAATAGGATTTCTGTCCTTGAAACACGAGTCCTGGCAAATTTGGTACAGCCATATTCTGCTAGGGCAGCCTATGGTTAGCCCAGCTTCTATTTGTTCTACCTCAGGGTTGACCTAAGTGTTCCCTTTTGTTGTTGCTATCTAGGGCTTTCTGGTACTAAGAAGCTAGATAATCAAGGGTGCCACATAGGAAAAACAGTCCATTTTGAGCTGGGTACTATTACTCTTTAGAGGAATATAATTTTTGTATTCCTGCCACCCTAATGGTTCCACATAGTGTTCCTGGTCCCAATCTTACTCCCCTTTTCTTTTTTATACAAGGCAATGGGGTTAAGTGGCTCGCCCAAGGCCACACAACTAAGTAATTATTAAGTGTCTGAGGCCGGATTTGAACTCGGGTACTCCTACTCCGGGGCCAGTGCTCTATCCACGGCACCACCTAGCCGTGCCCTTACTCCCCCTTGCTATCATTTTGTTGGTTATTCAGCCAAACTGTCAAGTCACTGAAAACTTTTGATCCCCAGGCTCAGAAAGCCTTGCTAAGTAGGCTCCTAATTCAATTAAAAAAAATTGTTAAGCATCTCTTACTGCTCTGGTTCTTAATCTTGTATCCATGGACATAAAAATATTTTGATAATTGTATTTCAATATAATGTGTTTTTCTTTGTAATTCTATTATGCATTTAAAACAATCTGAGATTAATTCCAAAGATTTTATCAGATTCTCAAAGGGGTTCATGGCATAACAAAAACTCAAGAATTCTTGTGTTATAGTTTGTGCCAGATAGTCTACTACATGTTGAGACTTACTTATTTCCTAAATATTTCCATCAGTACCATCTCTTTACATTCTCAAAATGTACTTTGTTGGTGGTGTGTATTTAAATTTGTTTCTAAAGAGCATGTTCCCTTTGGCAGATAGGACCTGGTATCTGTCTAGATCTCCTATTTTGCCATGATTCTGCTCTTGGGTTAATGAGTTTGCCTAGGCTTTGGGTTCTTGTCATATGAAGATGTTTCTGAACTTATGTATTTAGAACCTCTCCAAGATCATTTCCTTTTTCTTTGCTCCTTCAATATAGTATCCTTACTTGGTTCTTTTCTTCTGTTTTCCACAACCATTTTTCGTATTCTTTCATATGTTCCCTGAATAAAGGGAAATTATAGTTCAATAATTCACTATTTTCTCTTTTCCAATTTACTTTTAAATGGAATGTTTGAAGTGTTTAGGGAGGACTAGCAACTCTGGTGTGAAAACTTGCCCAACCCTTTTTAGGGTTGTTCATATATCCTTGGCATCTACCCTCACCCAACTCTCACTTGTGACTTCAAGAAACTGTAGCATGCTCAGTGGTCATGCCCCAGCAACACCATATAAGCAGACTGAGGGCAAAAAAACATGCCTCAAAATTGTTGGTAAATTGAGGGAATGTCTACTCCAAGCATATGAAGATTTCCCCTGGGGAAATTGGTGGATCAGAATAATTAGTTCCATTGGCTATAAAGGAGCCTGAAGCAGCAGCCTCTGTGGAGTTTTTAGAGTTTGATTAGACATCAAAGACGTCAAGGTTACATACTAAATCCTGAGCTATTGCTAGTCATCTTGATTTTTTGTTTTGCCACTGGAGTTTTATGCCTCAGGAAGAGAGAATTTGGCTGATGATTTTGTGTGGTTCTGCCTCACTTAAATAGTCCTCTTCAAAAACAAGGATGAACACCCATAACCCTCCAGAATCTGCTTTCATAGATTGTAATTCCAGGCTTTGCGAAACTTCATAATAAGACTACACTGATGGATAGTCACTGCTGGTTAAGTCATATCATGACTTTAATATGTATTAAACCATCTTAAGAGTTTATGTCTTGTTCACAGTCTAAATGAGACAAATTAGACACACCGATGTGGTCTAATAGGAAATGCATTGTATTGAGAGCAAGAGTTTAAATATTACTTCTTTGGGGTAAATTGCTTATTATCACTTGACCTCTTGTCCTCATTTTTAAAATGTAGTTGAAGTAGGTAAGCTCTGAAATATCTTATATCTGTACATCTATAATTCTAAGAAGTAGCATAAATAATTTCACATTCTGAACTGTTTCTCCCAATAGTACTAAATGATCAAAATCTAAAGGAAAAAGATGATATAATTAATACCAGACCCAATAAATGATTATTTTTGAGAAACTGGATGCTTTCTCCTACTTCTTTCTCGTTTTGAGAGAAAGAAGGAAAGAAAGAAAGAAAGAAAGAAAGAAAGAAAGAAAGAAAGAAAGAAAGAAAGGGGGTCAACTGCATTCAAGTACTCTACTGGTGATAGCCACTTTTCTTTAACCTATCAAACCTGTCCCTCTAGCAAAAATTTTGTATCATTATCAGTCCTTTTGCCTACACCATAAAGAGTACAAATGCGGGGAGATATTTTCAAGAGGACAGGGTGACCTCACTTTAACAGATTAACAGCTGATATGCTGATTGTGCCAGGTAATTTAAATATACATTTTGGCAGGGATGCATATGTGTAGAGAATTATAGGTAATTATATTGGAAAGGCAAATAGTACTGTCTTCTGTTTGACAAGAATGTTGTTTGGGTGTGTAATCACTGATATTATCTCCCATATACTGAAAATAAAGATTTTTAAACATT
Source organism: Macrotis lagotis (assembly GCF_037893015.1). Lineage (NCBI taxonomy): Eukaryota > Metazoa > Chordata > Mammalia > Peramelemorphia > Peramelidae > Macrotis > Macrotis lagotis. Next base: position 14,272,027 of record NC_133660.1, on the reverse strand, counting down.
TTTTCCTTGATAGTATTTTATTTTTCCCCAATTGCATATTGTGAAAATTCTAGCATTCACTTTTTTCACAGGATCTTGAGTTCCAAATTTTTCTCCATCCCTCCTTTCCTCTCCTTTGAAAATGGTAGTCAGTTTAATTTAGTTTTAGATGCTAAAGAAGAAATAGGGCAAAAGGAAAAGTTAACCAGGAGAAATAATAAAGTATTTGAAAAGATATGCTTCAGTCTACAATTAGAGTCCATCAGTTCTTTATCTGTATATAGAATAGCATTTTCCACCCTGGGTCATTTGTATTTGTCTTGGATCATCGTATTTTTGATTTTCTGGGCAAATCACATAGCTTCTTATCATGGCAGGTAATTTTCATAGATCACATTGCAGAGACTTATATTGGTTAAAGAAATATCTTTCCAGGAAGATTTTCATATACACAGAAACAAGATTCAGGCTTTAACTATCCCTATGAAGTATGAAGTACTAAAGGCTTGATTTTCTCTTGCTTGATAAATGTCAGATTTTCTCTACTAAATGACTTGTCCAAGATCATAAATGTAGTAAGGAGACAGGCTTAAATTCAATATTGAATAATATGATTCTATGTTTAGGGATCTTTCTAGTGCATGCTTTTCAGTTGTCATCAACCAGACAAAAAGGTACGAGTTTGAAGACATTCCACTGAGACAGATAGCTTATGAGTTTTTTTTATTGGTAATTTATTTTTTTCAATTACATGATATGAAAGTTTTTCAACATTCATCCACTTCTATATTTAAGTTATGCATTTTTCTTCCACCCTTCTTTCCTCCCCATACTCTCACCAGCAAACCATCTAGTGAATATTGCAAATGTGCTTTGTGTCTAACATGTTTATAAATTAGTCATTTGTATATGAGGAATTAGGACTAAAGGAAAAGAAAGAAAACCTTGGGCTAGGAAGGAAAAGCATAAGATAAATTTTTTAAAAAGTGAACAACTTCATTAAGATTATGTGGTTTTTCATGGAATGACTCTTTGGAAGAGAAAGAGGAAAGGATACATGGGAAACTGGGATGAAGCAAGAAGCAATAAAATGTACTTTAAAAAGAAAGTTAAAAAAAGATTTTGTGGTTTTGTTTTTGTTTTTTGGGGGGGGGGTCTGGAATTGGATTATCTTAGCTGTCTGAAGTATTGAGAGGAGTTGTGCCCGTGATAGAGATCAACTTACAATATTGTTGCTAACTCATGTAATGATCTTTTGGTTCTGCTCCCTTTGCTCAGCATTCATGTAATTATTTCCATGCTTCACAAGAGTTTGATCAGTCATGGTTTCTTATAGAACAATAGTACTCCGTAACATTCATGAACCATAACTTGTTCTGTCATTCCCCAATTGATGGGCATCTCCTCAATTTCCAATTCTTTGTCACTACAAAAAGAGCTGCTATGAATATTTTGAAATATGTGAAACATTTCTCCATTATTTATGATTTCTTCTGATTATAGGCCTAGTGTTTGTATTGCTAGGTCAAAGAGCATGATCGGTTTTATTGATCTTTGGGCTTAGTTCCATATTGCTCTTCAGAATGGTTGGATTAATTCACAACTCCACCAAGAGTGCATTAATGTTCCAATCTTTCCACAATAAGTCTAGCATTTAATTTTTCCCTTTTGGTCATCTTAGCCAATCTGTTAGGAGTGACATTGTACCTCATAGGTGTTTTAATTTTCATTTCTCTAATAAATAATTTAAAGCATTTTAATATGATTAAATATAGCTTTAATTTCTTCATTTGAAAATTGCCTATTCATATCCTTTAACCCTTTAACATTTGGGGAATGATCTGTAGCCATATAAATTTGATCTCCATACTTTAGAAATGGGACCTTTATCAGAACCCCTAGCTGTGAAAATTGTTTCCCAGCGTTCTGTTTTCCTTCTAATCTTGGCAGTATTGGTTTTATTAGTGCAAAAACATTTAATTTAATATAATCAAAATCATCCAGTTTGCATTTTATAATGTACTCTATTTATTGCTTGGTAATAAATTTCTCCCCTTTCCACAGATCAGACAGAGCATTTATTGTTTTGATAATTTGTCTGTGGTATAGCCCTTTATGTCTAAATCCTATACTCATTTTGACCTTATTTTAGTATGGGGTATAAGATGTGGGTCTATGACTAGTTTTTGGTATACTATTTTCACAACAGTTTTCCTTAAATAGTTGTGTTCTTTTGTGTTCTTACTCCAGAAGCTAATGTCTCTGGATGTGTCAAATCCTGATCTATTGGTCTATTATTCAAATTCTTAACCAGTACCGGGAAGTTTTGATGATTGTTGCTTTATAATTTAGTTTCAGACCTGGTAGAGGTACATTTTTTTCATCAATTCTCTTGATATTCTTAACCTTTAGTTGCTCCAGATGAATTTTGTTACTATTTTTTTCTAGCTCTGTAAATAGTTATTTGTTAGTTTTATCACTTTGGCACTGAATAAATAATTTAATTTGGATAAAATTATCATTTTTATTAAATGAGCCCATCCTAACCATGATCAATTGATGTTTTTTCCAATTGCTTAGATCTGATTTTATTTGTGTGAAAAAGTGTTTTGTAATTGTGTTCATAAAGTTTCTGGGTTTATCTTGGGAAGTAGATTCTCATGTATTTTATGTTGCCTATAGTTACTTTAAATGGAATTTCTCTTTCTGTCTCTTGCTCATATATATATAGAAAAGTTGATGATTTTTGTGAGTTTATTTTATAATCTTGTTACTTTGCTGAAGTTGTTTTTGAGATGATTTTCTAAACTTCTTTAAGTATACCATCATATCATCTACAAAGAGTAAAAGTTTTGCTTCCTCATTGCCCATTCTAATTTCTTTGACTACTTTTTTACTCGTATTGCTAAAACTAACATTTCTAATACTATATTGAATAGAAATAGTGATAATGGGCATCCTTATTTCACCCCTGCTCTTATTGGAAATGCTCCTATCCCCATTACATATGATATTTCTTGAGGGTTTAAGATAGATACTGCTCATTATTTTAAGGAAAGTTCCATTTATTTCTATACTCTATGGTATTTTTAATAGGAATGGATATTGTATTCATCCTTTTCATTTTTCTTTTTTGGTTTTTGTAAGGCAATGGGGTTAAGTGACTTGTCCAAGGTCACATTAGTTGTTAAGTGTCTGCGTTCATATTTGAACTCAGGGCCTTCTGATTCCAGGGCCTTCTGATTCACCTAGCTGCCTTCTGTTTCATTTTTGATACTGGTGATATGATATTCTTCCTTCTTTTTTGTAAAAAAAAAAATTAACCAAAGGTTTATCTATTTTATTGATTTTTTTCATGAAACCATCTCAATTTTATTTATTAGATCCATGACTTTCTTGCTTTCAGTTTTCTTAATATATCCTTTGATTTTCAGAATTCCTAATTTGATATTTAATTAGGGATCTTTAATTTGTTTTTCTCTAACTTTTTTTTAGTTGCATACCCAATTCATTGATTTTCCTCTTCCTCTATTTTATTCATATAAGCATTTAGAGATATAAAATTCCCTAAAAACTGTTTTGGCTGCATCCCATAAAATTTGATATGATGTTTCATTGTTGTCACTTTCATGGATGAAATGATTATTTTAGTATTATTATTTGATCTACTTATTCTTAAACATTAAGTTATTTAGTTTCTAATTAATTTTTGGTTTATCTTTCCATGATCCTTTATTACATGTAATTTTTATTGCATCAGGATCTTAAAAGCAAGCATATATTATTTCTACCATTCTGCAATTGATTGTAAGGTTAATTTTGGTATAGTTGCCATGTCCTGCAGAGAAAAAGGTATATTCTTTTCCATACCCCGTTCAGTTTTCTCCAGAGATCTCATGTTTAAATTTTCTGAGATTTTATTCTTCTTAACTTTCTTGTTTATTTTATGGTTAGATTTATTTAATTCTGAGAGAGGGAGATTGAGGTCTCCCATTATTAAAGTTTTGCTATCCATGTCCCCTTGTTATTCATTCAGCTTCTCCTCTAAGGATGCTATACCACTGGGTGAATATATGTTTAATAATTATATAATTTCGTTGCCTATGTTGCCTTTTAAGAAGATGTAGTTTCCTTCCTTATTCCTTTTAATGAGATCTATTTTTGCTTTTGCTTTGTCTGAGATAAGTATTGCTACCCTTGATTTTTTAATTCCCTCTGGAATAGAATATATTTTGCTTCAGTCTTTTACCTTTACCCTGCTTATCTCTCTGCTTCAAATGTATCTTTTTTGTGAATGGCATACTGTAGGATTCTGGTTTTTAATCCATTCTGCTATCTGCTTCTGTTTTATGGGAGAGTTAATTTCATTTACATTTACAGTTAAGATTATTATCAATTTTGAATTTCCTTCCATGCTGTCTTTCCCCACTTATACTTTTCTCTTTCCTTTCCTCTTATTCTTCCTCCCAAATATTTTGTTACCTTTCCCCTTTAACTTTTCTTTTAAATTTTCACTACTTTACTTTCACTTTTATCTTCACCTTCAGTCCTTCCCCTTTCTTTTTGTGCTGGGGGTGGGGTCTGATCCCTGACTCATTGTTGACTAAGATGTTGGCTATGCAACCCAAGCATTACCTATGTAAGGTTTATTTCCTCCTTTATGCTCAGGCTCTGTCTAGGCAGTGGTTTGTTCCCAACCCAGTCCTATCTGTTACTTCAGCATTTCCAGGCTTCAGACTTTGCCTGGGTATAGGACCCTCCCTTTAGTCTCCTATCTAGCTGTGGAGACCTGGGCTGCATTGTGGCTAGAAGTCTCCTACTGACTTTCTCTAACTGGACTTTACTTCCTCTTTTCCTTCCTAAGAAACAGAGCTTCACTGAAGATCCTCCATGACAAATACAACTGAAACTTCTTTTGGATTTTTTTTTTTTGTGGGATCTGTAGCTTTAATGTCTGTGTAGAGGCTTCATTTAACTCATGTAGGGAAAAGATCCATCTTGATTCCAGTAGCTCATGAGTTTTGGATGTCAACATTTAGATACAAACTGAGGGAATCAATCTTGAAGTGATTTGTCCAATGTCACATAGCTGGTAGGTTTCTGAGTCCAGATTTAGGTTTATGTCTTCATTATTACAGGGCCATCTCTGTCTACTTTGTCACTTATCTATAAAATAGAAGCTATTGATCTCGACTAAAGATCTGAACCACCAAGTTCAAGGATGGTGTGGCCCAACCTAGGAGCCTGTTCTTAACTTTTGAGGCAGGGTGTAACAAGGAGAGTATTTTGGAGCCCGAGTTAGAAGTCCTGGGCTTGAGTTTTATTTAGTTTCATCTCCCATAAAATGTGTAAAATATGTTCTCTAAAATCCCTCCCAATTCTCACTGTCCATAATTCTATCACTTTCTACCATTGTGATCCAGGCAAGTTATTTAAACACTCTGAGATTCAATTTCCTCATCAGAAAAAAGAGGGATGCAAATATTATCAGTAACACATCAAGGCTGAAGATTTAGAGCCAGAAGCAATCTTGGACATCAGCTAGAAACAATGAATATGGGGAAAGTGAGACTTAGAGCATTTAAATAACTTGCCCATAGTCCTGAAGGTGAAAAGTGGCAGAACTGGGATTAGAACCAAGGTCCCCTTGGACCATGTATTCTTACCACTACATCAAGTTGCCACCATCCTAAGATTTCTTTCCCTCTTCTTTCCTTCCTTCTTCCTCCCTCCCTCCTCCCTCCCTCCCTTCCTTCCTTCCCTTCTTCCTCCCTCCCTTCCTTCCTGCCTCTCTCTCTCCTTCCCTCCTCCCTCCTCCCTCCTTTCTTTCTTTTTCTTTCTTTCTTTCTTTCTTTTCTTTCTTTCTTTCTTTCTTTCTTTCTTTCTTTCTTTCTTTCTTTCTTTTCTCCTCCCCTCCTCCCTCCTCCTCTCCTTTCTTCTCCCCTTCTTCCTTCCCCTCCTCCTCCTCCTTCCCCTTTGCTCTCCCTCATATATTCCTTTTCCCTCATTCTTCCTCTCTTCTTACTCCTTCTCTCTCTCTCTCTCTCTCTCTCTCTCTCTCTCTCTCTCTCTCTCTCTGGCAAAGCACTAGATAATATGGAAAATTAATAGTTATTTGTATTTCTGCCCTTATCTGTAATCCTCTTTTCACTGTGCAGTATTATTCCCACTCCCCCATACTTATATGTGTTATAAACTACTCATATGTGTTAAATTTCAATATAAACACTAGCAAAACAATCAATTTTATTTTGAACTCAAATCACTAGAGTTGCAAATGAAATAAAGAGAGAAAAGACATTTGAATTCCTGAGCTCATTGAGTGGCCCATTGAGGAACATATTGACTTCTGAAATTTGTTGCACTGAACATCATGGATCAGGGATGCCATGGGCTGGCAGTTAAACTTCTGGGCTGTTCTGCAAGGTTTTAGTGTCTTGGCTTGGTTATCCTTCTCTAAAACAATAAAAGCAAACAGTAATTATGGATTTAATGAGCATAAACTTTCATAAAGCATCCAACCAAACAGAGCATGCAACATTACCCTCAAAAACCAGGTTAAGTCTAGCCGGGCAGTCTTCTCCCTTCTATTTGTTTACCATTGCTTCAGACATAGAGAAATTTCGTCTTCCTGGTCAGTACTTTTAATCATGGAACTATAGACTTTTAGAATTTGAAAGGATCTAAGAGGACTTCTAGGTCAACCTATGCCAAGTAGGAGTGTAAAATATGTAGAATTATAAATTTGCCCCTGATTGGGACTCCTTCCAGTCCATTTCTGCTCCCAGTTTCCCCTTCCCTCCCACCATGAGAAAACTGAAGTCTAAGAAAATTAAAGGAGTTGTTCAACATCTGGCTTGTAGTATAAGAGTGATTTGAATCTTACTCTTTGACTTCAAAGTGGATGAGTTTTTTTCAGAATAGTTACCAAATTTTTAAAAATCCCAACTCTATCATTTCATCAATTTTGTGCCTCTTATTTAAAGTGTCCTTCATCTTTTAATTATTTATAATTATTCCATATAAATCATGTTTGTACTTGTTTCCTTGTTGATCCCCCCACCCCCCCCCCTACAAAACTGTAAACTCCTTGAGGGCAGGGCCTATCTTTTACCTCTTCTCCAGAGCTTAGTACATAATAGACGTGTAATTTGCATATGGACTGACTGACCATATCATCTGCTAGTATGATTAGCCTGCCATGCATAGGCCTTTTTTCTAAGTTATTGACAAAAATGTTAAACAACGGAGTATTAAGAATTCCTAGGTTCCATTATTCTGAAAAGCCTTTAAAAGAACTTGAAGTTGTGGGGTGTTCATATATTGGGGAATGGCCGATCATAAACCATTGGTGAGCTATATGAACGTGATGGAGCACTGTTGTGCGATAAGAAATGGTAAGTTCTATTATCTTAGAAAAGCCCAGAAAGACTTGCACAAGACACTGAAGAGCAAAATGAGCAGAAGGATATTCACTGGTCTTCTGTAACTTAGGCTGATTTTCCTTGTTAAATGTTGCTTTAAGGTCAGGTTTTACCTGTCCATGAATTGCCTTAAATACTTTTGATTTTCAAATGTCTCTTATTTTCTTTATTAAAAAATTGCATAGGGGCAGCTAGGTGGCGCAGTGGATAGAGCACTGACCCTGGAGTCAGGAGGACCTGAGTTCAAATTCCACCTCAGACACTTAATAATTACCTAGCTGGGTGGCTTTGGGCAAGCCACTTAACCCCATTGTCTTGCAAAAGCCTAAAAAAACCCCCCAAAAGATTGCATATGTCAGAGATCAAGGACGATCCTGAAAGACTTCCTATGGACATTACTATCCACATGTAGAGGGGAAAAAAAACTACCGAGACTGAATGTAGAGCAAAACATACTATGTTTACTTTTCAAACTGCTTTTATGTGTTTTCTTTCTCTCTTATGGTTTTTTTCCTTTCCCCTTAGTTCTAATTCTTCTTTCACAACATGACTAATATGTAAATATATAAGACAGGAATGTACATATACAACTTTTATGCTACTGTTTGCCACCATGGGGAGGAGGGAGGGAAGACAGGATGGTAAAAAATGTGGGACTCATAAATTTGCAAATGGATGAATGTTGAAAATTACCATTGTATGTAATTGGAGAAACAAAATAAAATTTCAGTTAAAAATATTGCTTTACTTGTTGGGAAGATCATTTTGTCATTCAGTTTCTCTATGATATATTTTACTTTTCCAGTTGTCTTTTGTTTTCACAGAAAAAAAAAACTTGTGAAATTCAAATTAAGACAAAAAACAGTGAAAGATTCCTGAATTTATGATCTGGGAAATTATGACTCTGTCCTGTTAGTCTTGTAATACCTCATTATAAACATTCATAAGTACATGCTGACCTGATTTGGACAAGTCACAACCTTTCCAGGCCTTAGTTTCTTCATCTGAAAAAGATGATGTGTGATATCTTTTTTTCTTGAAATTTCTTTCTCCTAGGTTCACTTGTCATTTATAACCTTGAAACAGGATAACATTTGGGAAAATTAAATTTGAGATTTTGCTTCCTTTAATAGAATTCCTGTAAACAATTTCTATTTTCAATCTTTTCTTACTTTCAATATATCTGGGAATGTTTTCATATAGTTTTAAAATATTTTTGTTCATGGAATTTTATTTCAAATTTTGGAAAGTTTCATAATTCTTAGATTTTTTTCCTTTATCTATCTTCCATATTTAGCATTTCCTCTTGCATTATTTTCAAATATGTTTTGAATGGGATTTTTTAAATAAGGTTTGCTCTTCTGTTTCTAATTTTTTCTTTTGTCTTTTGGTCCTTTGGTTTAAAAAAATCTATTTTCAGCTATTTGATTCAAAAACATTTCTACAGTTTATTATTAAGCATTTTATTTTGTTGTGAAAAAATCTAGCCCTGTTTTTGATACTACTGTTGATATTAGCTCCCCCCATAATTTCCTGTTTTTGCCTTTGCTTCTTTTTACTCATAATTTTTTAAATTATGAATTCTATTTTTATTTTTCTTATTCTTCAGAAATGGTAAAGCTTTTTTTTTTGAGGAAAGGATATTTTTTTTTTTTTTACTTATGTAGCTTTTCTATTGGGGCAAATGTGGTGCAGTGACTAGACTGCCGGATCTAAAGTCGGAAAACTTATCTTCTGAGTTCAATTCCTAGTCTCAGACGCTTATTAGCTGTGTGACCCTGGGTGAGTCACTTACCCCTGTTTGTCTCAGTGTTCACACCTATAAAAATGACCTGGAGAAGGAAATGACAAAACACTCCAGTAACTTTGCCAAGTAAAGTCCAAATGAGGTCACAAGGAGTTGGACATTTCTGAAAATGACACAATACCAAAAAGTTTTCCTGTTGCTATTCATGAGGAGTATATTCAGGATATGCTTCTTTTTTTTCAGAATTCCCATAAGATGCATTATGCATTTTTGTTCATAAGAAAGAATATTATATCCCAATATATATTGTCATAGTTTTATTACATCTGCATCCTTGAGTTAAATTTCTAGCTTGATAGTCTAAGATTGACAAATGAGATTTTATTAAAAAAAACAGTGACCAGAATGGTGAAAGGACTTAAACTCATGCCATAACAGCTGTGGCTGGAGTAACTAGGCTCTTTTATTTAATAATTTTTAAAGAATAGAATACTTGGTGATTGGGGGGAGGACATGAGATCTTTAAGAATTTAGAAGGTTAACATGTAGAATATGGGCTAAACTTCTTCCTCTCTTCTCTCTGTCTCTCTCAATGTCTCTAGCTTTCTCTTTACTATCTCCATCATTTAATATATCTTTATATTATCTCTTTCTTTTTTCCATATTATTTATATAATATACTATTTACCTTTCTATCATCCATCTGTCCATCCATCCCACTGTTTCTCTCTCTCTCTCTCTGTCTCTCTCTCTCTCTATTCACTCATTCATCTGTCTTATTATCTATTAATCTACCCATCCATCCATTCATTTATTTAGTAACCACAATGAACAAATGAAGCATTAATTGGAGGACATTACAGAGATGCACAGTTTGACTTGATATAAGAAAGCAATTATGCATCTAGAGCAATGGGGATTAGTTTTGACAGCTAGAAATGTATAAGACTTAAAAAAAAAACAAAATAGAGGGCAGATTTGATGAAAGAAATTTTAAGGAATAGAAAAGGTAGAGAGAAGCCCCTAAGTTTGCCTAGGCAGGCTCTACCCATAGGCTCTGCCAACATGATTACATTTGCTAGAAACACAGTGGAAGAAGAGTATACTTGGAATGAGGGCCTAAAGAGGTATTATTTAAGTGATAAATGACAAAATAAGTCAACATAAATTAATATTTGGAATAAGAATTGAAAAGAATCCAATGAATGATTGGTAAACTAAAAAGGTAGTATAGTTTTTCTCTTTTTGCACTAATATAAAATGTAGGAGGATATCTAGAAGAGAGAATTTTAAAAGACTGAATTATTCCTCAAAATCAATATCTATAAAAAATGAAAATCAAGTAATGAGCAAGATGACTTTACCCTAGAAGCTATTTAGTAAAGAGCCTTGAGAGAGAGAGACTGGTAATGAATCTTTCTTGCAGTCACTGGAAATCTACTGAATATAATAAAACTCTAGAGGGAGGGGAAAAATGAAGAGAAAGAAAATCAAATTTGGAATTTTTTGACATCTGGAATAATTTCGTCAATTTATACAGAAAGAAGCACATTCTCCTGCTGCTGTGCTTATAGTGGAACACCCACATCTTTTTCTTTGACAGTTCTTCAAAAAAAATCTCAAAAATAATAGAACATGCAAAAGTACCATTTTGCAAATATCAACATAAAATAGAGTTCAGGTTTATTGGCTTTGAGTAGCTGGTTCATGTGGGAATGTGTATGCTATATTGTCATACATAAATGCTTTAGGTTATATAAGTTGTTCCCATTTCTTTGTGAGGAAAACAAGAACAAATCTTTATAAATGTAATTTTGGAGCTCAAATGATAGAAAGTCTTGAATGGAAAATTGATCTTGTTTTCCTATTCCTTGTTCAATCACAACATGGACTCTCAAAATTGACTTAGGTTGGGATTCTCACCAATTTTTCCATCAAGTACATTACTGAGTCATTGATGGGGAGAATTCCAGGGATTTTTGACATTTATGATATGCAAATTCCCTCAACTAAAATGTTAACTCCAATAATGTCACTACCAACCTGTTCTAACCCAATCTAAAGGTAGAATGTGCTTCGTGGGCTAGAAAAATGACAGCAAGAAATTGTAGGCAGACGCTCTTGGAGCTTTCTTTAATCAATCAATTAGGTAGCTGGTGGAGAATGCTGGAGTCACAAGACTCGATAAAGCTGGATCGTCCATTAGGACATGAGCTCTTTGAAAGGAGGAATTATTACTTCCTTTACCCTATGTGGTTCTCATTCTGCCTCAATCACTAAGTAGCAGTGTGACCCTGACCAAGTCGCTTAATTTCTCTGCGTCATTTCCTCATGTGTAAAATTAAATTGAACTCAATGATTTTTAAGGTCCTTCTAAGCTCTCAATCCATGATTCTATGACCAATTAATCCATAAACATTTATTAAGTCCTGATCATCAGGTGTTGCAAATGCAAAGACGATAAATAGGGCAGAGTCAAGACGCTGGATGAGGGAGACATTTGTGCACTCACACATACATAAACACTTAGATGTATATCGGATTGGTACAATATGAGATGGGGGAAAGGTCATTAGAAAGACCTTATAGAGAAGGTCTTTGAGCTTTGAGCTAAGCCTCAAAGGAAGCAAGGCAATCTCAGGAATGGAAGTGAAGAGAAAGTATATCCCAAGCATGAGGGACGACTGCTACAAAGGTTTGGATGTGGGAGATGGTATGTGATGTATAAGAAAAAACCAGAAAGTCAGATTGTCTGGACTTCAATGTGTGTGGAGGGAAGTTGTGTAGACTTGGTTGGACCCAAATCCTAAATGATTTTCTGTGGCAAACTCAGGAGTTAATGTCTGATTCTGGGGTCAATAAGAAAACCCTAGGTTTTATTGAGAATGGGGGTGGCATAAGCAGATCTCTACTTTGGAAAAATCATTTTGGCAGTTATGAGAAGGTTGAATTGGAGAAGAGAAGTACAGCATGAAGACCAATGGAGAGGATATTGTAATAATTAGGATAGAGGTCACAAGTTTCCAGTGACTTCTGAATATTAGATCGATATATTCCCTTCAGTGCTGGTCACTTTTCTGTTCAGAGCAGTCCTCTAAAGGAAGTGTGTGCATAGATACTGGTAACTTCTCAAAAGCTCTTGATCCTGGAAGGCTCCTGTCTCATAGTCCATTCACTCATTATCCATTGTCTCATTGGTTCTATTAGCAATCTTTAAGTCTCTTAAAGTCCTGATCCTGGTTGTAACTTGGATGGTTATTAATTAATTAGAAAGGGGTCTCCCTTCATTCCAAAATGGTTGAAAGATAATTTCTCATCTTCTAAAGAGGTGAACATATATGATGGATATAAAGCTCTTACTAGAAAATTGCCTTTTTAAAAATAAAACTAATTTTGATGCATATTGGACTATTGAGTACTCTAGGATTCTTTGCTATGTTACATTAAAAATTCTAATATGACTATACCTGGTCCTATTTCTATATTCTCTCTCTCTCTCTCTCTCTCTCTCTCTCTCTCTCTCTCTCTCTCTGTCCCTTTGTGTCTCTGTCTCTCTGTCTGTCTTTCTGTGCCTCTGTCTCTGTCTGTCTCTCTGTCTCTCTCTGTCTCCCCCACCCCCATTTTGTCTATCAGTCATCCACCTACCTATCTATCCATGCACACATATTATACACACATATAATTCCTTAAAATCATATAACCTTTTGTTCTCTCATTTCTTTTGCTATTCCTCATTCCTCCTTTTATTCTCTCATTCCTTTAGCTATTCCTTATTTCTAGACTTCAACTCGTCATCATATTGAACAAGTTCTTCTGGGTACAATGTAGTTCATTTTCAATTCATTCACCTTTAGTGCTAGAATATTTTGGGAACTGGCCTCAAAATATATTTTTACTTGGCTACTCCACTGTAGGATTTCCATGACCAACTTCTTCATTTTGCCATAGAAAACTTATTATTGGGATATCTTCAGCATCCTATAAAATCTCACCAATCTTGGTATTTCACCTGATCTTTTGCTTCTTTGATTGGAAGGTAAAATCATGAACTCTGTGCCTCCATTGATATCTAACTGACTTCTCCTTTCCTTCTTTTCAGTACTTAACATTGAGTCTAGAATTTAGTAAACACAGTATAAATAAATATTTGTTGACTTGTCAGAAAAGATTTACAAATATATATATATATATATATATATATATATATATATATATATATATACTATAGATTATGGACAAAACTGCTGAAAACCATGGGGCACAGGCAGTATTTTTAATATATTTTCATGTTGATTAAAGTCAAGGATTTCTGAAAAGATAAGCAAACTTGGGAAATGAAGAGTTAAGAAGTCTGAAAATGAGATTTGGAATTCTACAATATAGGAAAGTTAGGCTCTTGCCCAGGAAAGCCATGAATCCAATAAGGGCTGGTAGACAAAAATATATTTGCCCAAAGCCTTGCAAATCTAATCAAAATGACTTTAAATTGAAAAGGAAATAGGAGGGGAAAAACTGCTTCTGAAAGCTATACACTAAGCTAGATACCACAGAGACTAGCTGCAATATATGAAGAATTGTATTTGGGACACCCAGAAACTCACAAGAGACAAAAATCTGAGAAAAGAGCTAGTAATAAAGCCTATAGTCTCAGATGTCTCTAGATAATTGCATGGGGAAAGGATAACAAGCAAGATAAAGAGATTTTAATTGTGAGGAAGTATATGCGACTTCAAAAATTTACTTGAGCCTTGGTGGGATGAGAAACATGATTTGAATATACCAAGAATCTACTTTATGTACAAGGGGCTGAATAGATAAGAGACCTCCCTCAGATCCATTGCTTTGTAAAATAAGAATGCAGAGAACATCACTAAAAACAAACTAGATTTTGATTACAATAAATTTAAAAGATTTTGCACAGACAAAACCACTGTCACCAAGATCAAAAGAAATGTAGTAAACTGGGAAACATTTTTTACAACTAGTATTTCTGACAAAGGACTCATTTCTAAAATATACAGAGAATTGAGTCAATTTTTTTTAAAAAAACAAGCCATTTTCCAGTTGACAAATGGTCAAAGGATATGCAAAGGCAATTTACAGATGAGGAAATCAAAGCTATTCATAGTCACATGAAAAATTGCTCTAAATCACTACTTATTAGAGAAATGCAAATTAAAGCATCTCTGAGGTACCACCTCATACCCCTCAGACTGGCCAATATGACCAGAAAGGGCAATGATAAATGTTGGAGGGGATGTGAGAAATCTGGTACACTAATACATTGTTGTTGGAGCTGTGAACTCATCCAAACTTTCTGGAGAGCAATTTGGAGTTATGCCCAAAGGGCAACAAAAATGTGCATAGCCTTTGATCCAGCAATATCTCTACTGGGTCTATACCCTGAAGAGATCATGAAAAAGGGTAAAACCATTACTTGTACAAAAATATACATAGCAGCCCCGTTTGTGGTGGCAAAAAATAGGAAATCAAGTAAATGTCCTTCAATTGGGGAATGGCCTTCAGACTGTTGTTCTATTAGAAACCAGGAGAGATGGGAATTCAGGGAAACCTGGAGGGATTTTTATTAATTGATACTGAGTGAGATGAGCAGAACCAGGAAAAACGGTGTTCACCCTAACAACAATATGGGGGTGCTGATCAACCTTGATGGACTCACTCATTCCATCAGTACAACAATCAGGGACAATTTGAGGACTATGACCTTTAATTTAGGAAAAACCTGATATCTTATTATGCAATTTTGCTTTCTCTTATACTTTATTTTTTTTTCCCTTAAGGATATGATTTCTCTCTCATCACACTCAATTTGGATCAATGAATACCATGGAAACAATGTAAAGACTGGAAAATTGCCTTCTGTGGGGGGTGGGGGAGGGAATTAAGATTAGGAGAAAAAATGTAAAACTCAAAATAAATAAAATCTTTAAAATAAAAAAAATAATAAAATAAGAATGCAAGTCTTATGGGTTCCCCACCTGACTATCTCTGTATAAGGTTCTCTGGTATTCTTTGTACAAAAACCCTGTATCACATGAGCTCCCACCAGTACATTTACATTGACCAGTCAGTCAGAAGATAGAGTGAGTTTGGAAGAAAGGAATTTCATAAAATTGCCTCTCTCTAAAAGGAGCAAGAAAACATTACTTCAATAAACTTGCAGCAAGCATACTCTTTCAAATTCATATTCCAAAGTGGGAAAAAAATCACAAGTGTCCATATATAGAGGGTCAGGTCTTGCTTCTGACTCTCTAAGGATGCTGCTATCTTCCAAGGATATTATCATTCCTGTCCTCACTTGACCTGTTCTCTATTGTTGTCAGAATCCACTTACATGTGAGTCTCTCTTCACTGAACACACGTTGTTGGTCCTTGATGGTGCTCTGCTGGTCCTGTGGTTAATAATGAATGTTGCTCCTCTGAGCAGAAAGTTTTCTCTGATCTTGGCTTTTGACTTTAGCTTGAGGTAGGTACTGCTTCTTTTCATAAGAGGAAAAATAAGTTCTGATCTCTCTGTCTGTCTGTCTGTCTGTCTCTCTCTCTCTGTCTCTCTTTGTCTCTCTGTCATCTCTCTCTGTCTCTGTCTGTCTCTGTCTTTCTTTGTCTCTGTCTCTCTGTCTCTCTTTGTCTCTCTGTCCTGTCTCTCAGTCTCTGTCTCTGTGTCTGTTTCTGTGTCTGTATGTCTGTCTCTCTCTCCCTTTCTCTCTCTCTCTGTCTGTCTCTCTCTTTTAGTTTGTTCATAAAATATCAGTGGATTTTTGCAGTAGCTCCTTTAAAACTATATCCACTTGTAAAGGTAGGGGGCATATACCTAAAGTTGCTCTTAAGGTGTCTCCCCCCTAAGCAACTTAGAAATTTTCCCTCTAGAAGGAGTAACCTTATCCTGAGGGCCAAGCCCTTTGGAAAATAAAACAGATCCATGTAACAAGTGATTGCAGATATATACATGTATTTAGGTATATATAATGTATATTTAATGTTATCCCATGTATATATTAAATTTTAAAGATTGTTGTTTATATTAAGCAAATATATTATTAGTTTTTATATGTATATGAACCATATTTAATATGTATACATAAATATTATTAATATTTTATAGTATATATTAAATTGTTTAAAATTATATCAAGTTTTTAAATTAAATATATATATATACATATTATTAGTTTTAAATATGTGTATGTATGTATGTTCCTATATGCACATATGCATACACATATATAACCTCTCTCTAATTTAAGATTAAAAAATGCCCCATATCTTCTCACTAATTTCTCCTGGGGGGCTTATACTTTCAAATTCTTTTTTAGGGAACTCTTCTAAACACTATGTTGTATAATCTACTATACATTTTTTCCATGAGAACCAAAATATTTTGGGTTTCGTAAATTTATGGGGTGAGCTCGTTTTCTTCCTCTTGTCTAACCATATTTTTGTCTTTAATATGTATATGTGACCAATAATAAGCTGTCTAAAATGAAGCAAATCTATGAGAGGAAATCCAGGAACCAGGGTGAGGGAAGTATGTTAGACATGTGAGAAAAACAAACCAAGGGCAGAAACAAGAATAATATTGTCATTGGAGAAAACTCTATGGGGACAGACACAACCAAAGTAATCTGACACACCTGGACAGAAAGAAGAAATTGATGAGGAGTTTGGAAAATGGATGACAAGTCTGGAAAGAAAACATAATAATGCTGTGAAATTTTAGTTATCCGGACATGTGGTGCTGATTTCTCCTGTGATAGGGAAGAAGAGAAAAGAAATTGTGGGATAGTTGCTATCGACATGTTCAGAGAAAGGACAGGTCCAGAGTTGAAAGTAGACTCAGTGGTTACTAGTACAAGTAGTAATTAAACAATATTCCCCCATAACAGGCATCTGAGTTTGAAAAAAATGAGCCAAAACATTACAAGGCAGAAATAATGAGTTAGATAACAGTTTATATAACAAAAGACTTTTAGGTTTCAGTTGACTGCAGACTCAGTGAGTTAATGGTTTTGAGATGATGGCCATTCAAAAGCCCTAATATTTTAGGTTGCTTTAATAATTGGGACTTGACATCTAGAACAAGGGAAGGAGATTAGTCTTGTAATACTCTTGGTCCAGTCAGATCATATATATAGTACTGTATACATTTATTCTAAGCTTTTTTTTAGGAGAATAATGGCAAGGCTGAATCATGTTTAGAGATAGGTCACTCCTAACTAATAAATACTAGCATTTGGAAGTTGATAAGACTATCATGGAGAGGTGATTAAGGGCTATAATAAAGAGAGCAAACAAAAGGTTTAAGGGTGGTACCATGAAGTGACAGGCACTTCATTAAGGCATTGACATGCTAAATATTTATTAAAGTTACCATTGGTTCTATTAAAAATAAAGAAAAAAATAAAATCCTTAAAATTTTAGGTCTAATAATAAACCTAACCCTTTTACTTAATTAATTATTACTTAGGAATCAATGACAAACTTTAAGTATTTAAAATAGGACTAATAATTCAGTTTTTTTTCAATTAGTCATTTGGTAAGGAAATGGATTTAAAAGAGATGAGGGGAAGAAAACCAATATTTTATTCTTTATCTTTTCCTTCTCCTAAATATGACAAGTAAATGGAGGAATCCATAGAAGTAACAAATAGGAAAATATCACAAAATTATAACATATTTTCCTGATCAATTTCCAGAAAAGAAATGTCAAGTTACCAACTGCAGGTGAGTTTAATCTATGAATAAAAAATCACATTTTTAAACTTGGTTTTTCTGATGAAAGAGTGTTTTTTTTTAAACAAATAACATCTTTCACACCTCACATCCTATACCAAGATAAGATCCAAATGGATACAGGATTTAGACATAAAAAACAATATTATAAGCAAACTAGATCAAGGAATAGTTTATCTGTCAGATCTATGGAAAGGGAAGCAGTTTATGACTAAGGAAGAGATGGAGAACATCATTAAAAACTTTTGCACAGACAAAACCACTATAACCAAGATCAAAATAAATGTAGTAAATTGGGAAACAATTTTACAACTAATATTTCTGACAAAGGACTCATCTTGAAAATATTCAGAGAACTGAATCAAATTTGTTTTTAAAAAAGTCATTCCCCAAATGACAAATGGTCAAAGGATATGCAAAGGAAATTTACAGATGAGGAAATCAAAGCAATCCATAGTCACATGAAAAATTGCTCTAAATCACTACTTATTAGAGAAATGCAAATTAAAGCATCTTTGAGTTACCACCTCATACCTCTCAGACTGGCCAATATGACCAGAAAGGGCAATGATAAATGTTGGAGGGGATGTGGGAAATCTGAGACACTAATACATTGTTGGTGGAGCTGTGCTCATCCAACCTTTCTGGAGAGCAATTTGGAGTTATGCCCAAAGGGCAACAAAAATGTGCATACCCTTTGATCCAGCAATACCACTACTGGGTCTATACCGTGAAGAGATTTTGAAAAAAGGGTAAAAACATCACGTATAAAAATATTCATAGCAGCCCTTTTTGTGGTGGCAAAGAATTGGAAATTAAATGAATGTCTTTCAACTGGGGAACGACTTAACAAACTGTAGTATATGTATGTCATGGAGCCCTATCATTCTATTAGAAACCAGGAGGGACAGGAATTCAGAGAAGCCTGGAAGGGTTTGTATGAACTGATGCTGAATGAGATGAGCAGAACCAGAAAAATATTGGACAGCCTAACAGCAGCATGGGGGTGATGATCAACCTTGATGGACTTGCTCATCCCTTTGGTACAATAACCAGGGACAACTTTGGGCTATCTACAATGGAGAATACCAACTGTATCCAGAGAAAGAATTATGTACTTTGAACAAAGACCAAAAACTATTACTGTCAAATTAGAAAAAAAGTTATATTATTATGTAATTTTACTAACTCATACTTTATTTTTATTCCTTAAGGATATGATTTCTTTGTCATCACATTCAACTGAGATCAATGTACAACATGGAACCAATGTAAAGACTAACAGAATGCCTTCTGTAGGGGGGGTGGGGGGGAAGGAAGCAAGAATGGGGGGGGGGAAATTGTAAAACTCAAAATAAATAAAATCTTTCTAAAAAAAGAAACCGGGAGGGTTAGGAATTCAGGGAAGCCTCTAAAGATGTGCATGAACTGATACTGAGCGTGGTAAGCAGAACCAGAAGAACATTGTACCCCTAACAGCAACATGGGGGTGATGCTCAACCTTAATGGACTTGCTCATTCCATCAGTGCAAAAAATAGGCACAAATTTGGGGTTTCTGTGATTGAGAATATCATCTGTATCCAGAGAAAGAATTGTGGAGTTTGAACAAAGACCAAAGACTATTACTTTAATTAAAAAGACCTGTTTTCTTATTATGTAATTTTGCTATCGCTTATACTTTATTTTTCTTCCTTAAGAATTTGATTTCTCTCTCATCACATTCAACTTAGATCAATGTACCATGGAAACAATATAAAGACTAACAGACTGCTTTCTTTTGGGGGTGGCAGGAGGGAAGCAAGATTGGGGGGAAAATTGAAAAATTCAAAATAAATAAAATCTTTCTAAAAATAAAATAGCATCTCTCTGATGCTTTATTCTATTACCATTGGGGGAGATTTAAAATACCAAAACACAACAAAATGTCCTCTCATTCTTTCCCACCTCCCTCAAAGTTATACTGACCTTGGGTCAAAACCTGTTTTTTTTTTTTTTTAACTTTGCATCTCCATTACTTAACACAATGCCTTTTTAATCCTTGACATTAATGATTTGGTGGAATTAGCTGGTCTCTATCTTCTTTGTAGGCTAGAATGTCACATATTGCTGTAATAATCATCTAATGTCAATCAAAGGTATGGAGGAAAAAAATCCATGGTTGTTCAGAGAGGTGTTGTCAGATCCCTTTGATTATGTCTACTTTGAGTCAATTGTATATGGGATCACCTGCAAGGGTTGCTGCAGATTGCAATGGAATAGTTCACACCAGTGTATTCCCAATAAAATGAGATTCACTAAACTGGGTCAACTCTAGCTTCTGTGTTCATATTGACCCAACTGAACACTAGTAAAAAATTATTTCTAAAAATAATATAGTAGGTAGCACGATTCAGTAATGAACTATGATATTTTAACATTTGACTCTTTTAAAAGTGTTTTCCACTTCAATGCCTATGCAAACACGACTCAGTTGTGGGTGGTTTAGAGTCATTTATAGTCCATACCACTTGCAAAGTTTTATGGGTTGCTTAATTTGGCACAGGTTTTGCTGTCTTCTGTGTCTTCTTGGGGAGCTTTTGAGCCTTATGGACTCAAAAGCCTTGAATAGGCTCATTAAAAGACTGGATTTTTGTGTATAGTTCCCCTCCCATTTCATGACATGAGTATTTGATTTCCTTACTCCTAGAAAGTATTCAGTAACTATACTTTAAAGTATCTCTCAAATTTCTCTGTTATTCTAGGGTAGATTGACCAGCATAGCTCACCTTTAACCCATTTTGTTTGTGTCTGTGGGGACAATGTTGTGAGATGGTTTTATGGGGTATTCTATGAACTACAACTCTTGCATTATTTTGCCTAGAAACTAACAAGTGAGAGGCAACAGATGGAATGCCAGTCTTGAGTTTTAGCCTGGTATTACCTTTTAGGTGAGCTTCAAATGAGGTAGGAAGGAGAAACTTGCACTTAATTCTCATAATTTGGCAGGCTTTTAAACACACAGAATGTGATGGTAGTTGGAACTGTTGTGCACCAGAAGAATTTTAAATAATAAAGAAAACCAGTGCATTGTGCTTAATGGTCTGGGTAAATGGAAAGGGCATGTGAAGTAAGTAGGAATAATTGGAAGGGGAGGTTTTTAAGTGGGGCTGATAGCATGACTGATGAAAACCAAGGCCAAATTGATGGGAACAACCCATATTAGAATCTATATAGAATAAAGGAGGATTTGGATGGAACTGCATGTCAATATTTTCTTGCCTACACAGGACTGAATGTGTTCACAATGAAGCAAATAACCAAAATGCTTTGAATAAGTTGTAAAGAATTCAGATCATGGTAAGAGCCTCCTGATCCCACTGGCACAAAGAGGTTCCACTAGGGTTGCCCACAGCTTCCTTTGCCAGTCTCTGTATGGCTTCTCCTCTTGATTGCACTATTGAGTCTGGGCCAGAGTGTGATAGATGAAGAAGGCTGGAAATGGAAGGCTGCCTGAATCCATCGCTCTCCTGGGCTCTCTGCCCTCCTCTGACTACCTAGCTATTAGCTTCCGGTTCTGGGAATAGCTCCATAGGATCTACTTCTAGAATGATTACATGTTTCCACGGTACTATCTCCTTCTTTTCTTTGATTGTATGTCACACAATGGTTTGAATATCTGTTAACTATAGATTAGACCTTGCTTCTTTTACAGGCTTATGCCTTAGCCTGGTACACAGTAGGAACATAATAAATGTTTATCGAATCAATGTTCATTGACTAGAGCAGGGGTTCATGATCAGGTATTCATTAACTTTTTTTTAATTTTTTTTTTTTTTTGCAAGGCAAATGGGGTTAAGTGGCTTGCCCAAGGCCACACAGCTAGGTAATTATTAAGTGTCTGAGACAGGATTTGAACCCAAAGTACTCCTGACTCCAGGGCCGAGGCTTTATCCACTGCGCCACCTAGCAACCTCTGTTCATTCACTTTTAAAAAAGATATTTTGATAATTATTTTAATATAATTGGTTTCCTTTGTAATCCTTTGTATTTTTAAAATGCATTTACAGCAACTATTCTGAGATGGGGACTGTAGGTTTCTCTAGACTTCTAGGAAAGTCTGGCCCCAAGTTAATCCTAATTCCGAACCTCCCATCCTAGATAGTAGCTCTTCATATTTGAAGACTTACTGATATATTCTTTGCCCCTCCTACTGCTCTCCCCAGGTTGCTTTTATTTGCCTAGACACTCAGAAAGCCATATAAGCAATTCTCTATTAGATTTTGTGCTTTGACCTTGCTCATTGCCTTACAATATACCCTAAATTTCTCACTTTTTAGTTGCTCTATTCCTAGTGGTTTCCTAGTAATTACATTTAGTTTAGTGAGCTGAGTTATTAGGATAAATCATGAGGTATAGTCAATTGAGCAATGTGTATGATCTCTCAATGGATCACAAATTTAAATTTCATAGGAATCTTGGAGATTGCCTTTCTCAAATTAGGAAACTGAGGCAATGCTAAAGAAGTAACTTGTAGGGCACCTAGATAGATAGCAGAAGAACTATGATCCAAGCCTGGTTCTTTAGTCTCTCTACCCAGGGTTCGCCCATGAGATCTCTCCATCTCTTGGAATGAAAGAGAATGGCGGGGAAGATCCCTTGAAGCGTAATAGTAATAGGGAAGGCTCTTGGATTCATGAAAAAATGGTAATTGAATTTCCAGACACAGTGATTTCCTATCATTAACTCTGGGAGATGGACCTCTTGTTAGGAAAACATGAGCAACCAAGGTAAGGCTTTTGCTGCCTTAGAAACTTCATAAAGTGAGCCCTGGAACCTCCTTATAATGTTTAAATTCTAGGCTACCAGCACTCATAGCAAAAAATCTTCATTCAAAAGGAAATTTTGTCAGCATGTTCATCTAAAGGGAGTGATGAGGCAACTGCAGTTTGGTAATTGGTACAGGGACAGTGACTGAATACTGAGTACGGATTTAATTACAGGGTGAGCATTAATCTCCACCAACACAATTACTCAAACTTCATAAAAATGCAGGGAGAGATGTAGGGATTCTTTTACAAGAGTCCGTGACTATTACCTTAAATATGATCACACATGCTCTTTAAATCACATTGCTACTTGAAAGTATAACACACACAAACAAAATAAAAACACCTCCACCAAATTTGGAGCTGGAAGAGCCCTTTGATCTCCTCCGATAGGATGAAAGTTTCTTAATGTCTCAGACTCATGATGTATTGAGTAGAATATATAATTTGGCATCAGGACAGACCTGACTTCACTTCCCACCTCTAAACAAAATTTCATATACTATCTAAACAATATAACAAAACTATATAAATATAGATATCTTAACCATATAATCTTGGGCAAGCTACTTAATTTCTCTAGGCCTCAGTTTCCTCATCTGCAAAATACAGAGAAGTCAAAATTCATGGCCTTCCAAGATAAGAACTCTTATGGATCTAAATCTTTGATTCTATGATGATTTCATTTTTTGACTTTATCCATAGTATCTTCCATAATGCTGGACTCAATGTACATTTCATAAAAGCCTTCTGATTGACAGATTGCTTGATTGGCCATTTGACAGATGAGGAAATGAGGAGCCAGGGTCTGTCTTGCTCAAGATACCACAATGATCCATGACAGAGTCAGAATTTGAACCCAAGTTCCCTGACTTAATAAAGCAAATGTAATGACAATTCAAAAATGGACATATGAACAGAAAAGTTTCAACGTGTCGAAACGCATGGGGTTGCAAAAATCTTAGTAGAATTTTAAATCATGACAAGTAACTGACAAATCAATGGAGATATGTACCCCATCCTGTTCCTTCTTGATTTGTATTTCTTTTGTTACTGTAATTCTCTATCCTTTGAAAATTTTTCCTTCTCCATTGCTTGAATAGTATGAATATTTGGCATTGTGACAATTATTAATAATATTATGCCTATTTTCAATGGATCAATGTTATATCCAGGTGATTGGTGGAAAGAATTTGGTCTATGATAATGATGTGGACTGGATAGGCGAAAGGATATTTGGGCAAATCTATATTTATAGAATGAGGATTTTCCCTTGTCTGTCCATGAAAGATATATAACTAGCCACCAGTTTATAGTTTGTTAGATATTTGTTGATGCTAAATTTTTGCAGCCTGCAAGGATGCGTTGCCCAGTTTTAATACTCCTATGCAGAATCCATATTTGTTACTTAAGTCTATGTTCCTTAAGAATCATAATCCCCTATTTTAATAAGCAGATGATAAAGGATGAAGAAACTATGAAAATAATACAGGCAATAACTATAATAAAGCAACTGGAGAGATCCACAAAAAGAAAATAATCGAAAAGGAATGATGAAAAATTGCAAAGAATATGCAGGTCTCTGAAGAAAGGTATGGAAAGACATCGTGATTCTACCCCTTTGTTGAGATGAGAGTTCCTACAAGTAAGGATGGATCTCTGAGAGGGGCATATTGGAGAAAATTGTAGTATTACAGAGGATATCAATAGACATTTATTTTAAAAATCAAATCAGAGACTGTAAAGGAAGAATGGAAGAAAAAGAAAGAACATAAACAGAAGATGGAATGCATAATCCAAGCAACATACTCTATAAACAGAATTAAGTGAATAATGAGTCAATGGAACAACAAAAAATATTAGAATAGTCAAAAGACTAAAAAGAAATTAGAACATGTGAGGCACCTACCATGAAAAAACCAACAAAACAATTGGCCACAAAAAAGGCATCTAAGAGAGATAATTTAAGAATCATTGGATTTCTTGAAAACTACATCCAAATAAAAAAATTTGGATATCATATTTAAAGAAATTATGAAAAATAAAGGCAAGCAAGCCATCAAAACTAGAGGGCTAAATGAAAATAGGAAAAAAATCTCCCTAATGCCCTCTGAAAGAGGCACCACATTGAATTCCTGGAATGTTAGACACAATCCAGAACTTTGAAGACAAAGAAAAATCATTTCTTTTCAAATTATTCCTAACTTGGCTCCTTCCCACTTTCCAATTTTTTACACCTTAGTCTAAAATGTTCTCTTTGTTCCAGTGGTAAGGTCTCCATGTTGGGCAGTGCATATGAAAGTCCTTTGCTGAACTCAGCATTTTAACTAGTTCAATTTCAGAGCTAGAATTCTCTCCCTGCACTTCTTTGCCTCCTGATTTTCCTGGTTTTCTTTCAAGTCTCAACTAAAGATCTCTCTTCTACAAAAGCCTTTCCTAGTCCTTAATTTTGTTCCCTTTCCTTTGAGGTAATATGTAATGAGAATAAATTTTAGTACTTTAATAATATAATAGGAATAAGCTTATTTATTTAGTATAATTGATAACATGGTGAGAATGAGTTCCTAATAGCTTAACAAGGAATTTTGTCAGTTTGGCATAACTGACTCCATTTTGTTTTGTCTCCATTTTGTGATTAGGCTATCTTTTAAAATTATTATTATTATTATTATTATTGCCAAGGCAATGGGGTTAAGCAACTTGCCCAAGGCCACACAGCTAGGTAATTATTAAGTATCTGAAATCGCATTTGAACTCAGGTCCTCCTGACTCCGGGGCTGGTGCTCTATCCACTGCACCACCTGGCTGCCCCCTGTGATGAGGCATTCTTGAACAAATTGTTTTAAAAAAATAAGATAGGTGTCAGTTTAGTAAGTTGTAATATATTCTGAATACAACTGATTAATACATGTAGACCTTTCGATGAAACAGACCATCCAAGACAAATTATTATAAACAACTTTATTGGTTGTTTTGAATTTGGAAGTAAACTACCAATCAAATAATATGGCAATAATTTTAGATAAAAGTGATATGAGAGGTGATGAGATCCCAGTCTCTTCGCGTTACTTAATTTTTCCACATTTGCAATGGCTAACAGAGATTTAGAGACCACTCTGGAGGGAGATATGGACCTTTAGCTTGAAAACAAAGGGTCTCTAGTCTGGTAAGAAATGAGCATATAGGAATGTCTAAGCCCGATGGTGGTAGAAATCTGTTTTCAGAGAGTATTATTTACAAGCTATGATTAATAAAGCTTGATTGCATGCATCAAAAAGACTAGGCCTAATTAGTGTTTCCATTGTATTTTTTTAGCATATATAATGATAAATCAGAGACATGGGTGCTGAATGTTACACTACCTTCAATTTATCCTGCATGTATCTAATTTGGAGATGGGCATTTTGCATATTGTTTACATGTTGTCTCCCTTCATTTGATGATGAGTTCCTTGAAAACAGGGACTGGTTTCCCTCCTCCCCAAACCCTCCACCCCACCCTTTCATTTTTCTTGTATCATCTTGCTCTTTGGGGAAAACAGTTATCTTACCCTATAGCCTATGACTTTAATTTTTTGTTTTGGCAAGGAAATAGGATTAAGTGACTTACCCAGGGTCACAAAAGTTAAGTAACTTTTAAGTGTCTGAGATGAAATTTGGACTCAGGTCCTTCTGACTCCAGGGTTGATGCTCTATCCACTGAGCCACCTAGCTGCCCCTGCACTGTGACTTTTAAGGAGGATATAATAAGAAAGGCAACATGGAATAGTGGTTAAACACTTGAGTTCAAGTCTCACTTCATGCACATATTACCTGTATGACCATGAGAAAGTCACCTTAGTTCCTCTGTGCTCCAGAAACTAAGAAGATGGTAAAATGGTCAACAGAGTGTGGAACCTGGAGTAAGGAAGACAGCTATAAATCTGGTCTCAAACACTTACTGTGTGACTCTGGATAAGTTACTTACCCCATTGGCCTCAATTTCCTTATTTATTTGACCACTCTTTCTTTTTTAGGTTTGACCACTCTTTTTTTGTTTAGGTTTGACCACTCCTTTTTTTTTTTTTTAGGTTTGACCACTCTTTTTTTTTTGTTTGTTTCAATTTCCTTATTTATAAAATGATAATCACAGCACCTATCTCTCAAAGTTGTTGGAAGAATAAAATGAGGTAATAATAATAAAGAACTTGACAGTTTGTGAGCTTTATGTAAATATTAAGCATTAGCTATTATTATCATTGTAATTATTATTATTTATATTATGATCCATTACAGAGCTAGAAGGACCTTCTATCAATGTAATCACAGAGATATTCCACCACTCATCACCATTCCAGTGTTCCACCCCGGATACTTAGATGGATGATCTGAAAACCCTTTGAGACGTGGAAAGTATTATGCAATGAAGGATTTTTCATAATAATTTAACGCCTACAAAGATCTCTGGGATAAGTGCTACAATGAGGTTGTGTCAGGAACTTTGTACAGCATTACTAACCAAACTCCTGCAGGCTGTTCTGAAGCTTTTCTCCTGGGCCAACTTCTTTCTAATAAACGTACGCCTAGCACACTCTCCCCCACAACCCAAAGTTTTGAAGCTTCCTTCTGAGGAGGCAAGCAAGAGCTGTTGCTTATTAGGTATAGAGAGACTTGGCAAGCTATTTATCTAGAGAACTCTTCTATTCTTCTATCCTTTCTTAAAAGTTTTTGCAAGGCAATGGGGTTAAGTGACTTGCCCAAGGCCACACAACTAGGTAATTATTAAGTGTCTGAGGTCGGGTTTGAACTCAGGTCCTCCTGACTCCAGGGCCAGTGCTCTATTCACTGCACCACCTAGATGCCCCCCCTTCTATCCTTTTTTGATAATTGCATCAGAAAAAAATATTTAAAAGAATGAGACAGCATACAAACCTTTCCAAGCACTCAGTCCCCCATACCCAGAGTGCTCTACTTCCTCATCTCTGACTCTTGGTACCCCTAGATCTCTTCAAATTTCAATCTTGTTCCCCCTTCAGATTAAAAGGAAAACAACCATTGTTGCCACTTGTAGATGCATTAAAGATGGCACTAACCTGAAAGCAAATGCCTATTTAGTAAGGGGAAGGGAAGGAAGACAAGATTAGAATTAAAAAAACATTGCAAAGATAAATTTTGAAGAGTATAGGAGCTCTCATGGAAATAAATGTGATTTTTCATGGGTGAAAAGTTAATCAGTAGAAACCCTGAAGGAACCCACTCTCTGACTTTAATTTGATTCTTAATTCTAACTCGAGTCCTTATGAGGTTTCAATTTTTTTCTTTTCTGTATTTTATTTTTTGAAAATAATATTTTAATTTTTTCCAAATACAAATATATATGGTTTTTAATAAGAGTTTGAGTTCCATTTTTTCTCCCTCCTTCCCTCATCCTCCCTCCCCATGATGGTAAATTGATATAGGTTATACTTGTGCAATCATGTAAACATATTTAAACATTAGTCATGTTTTGGAAGAAGAAACAACAAAAGAGAGAAGGCACAAAAAAGCAAAATAATAAAAGTAAAATAGGGTGCTTCTATCGGCATTCCTACTCCATAGTTTATTCCTCTGATTGTGGATATCATTCGCTGTCATGAGTTTCTTGGAATTGTCTTGGATCATTGTATTGATGAGAAGAACTAAGTCATTCATAGTTGATCATCACACAATCTTGCTGTTTACTGTGTACAGTGTTCTAAGGTTCTGCCCACCTCATTCAGCATTAGTTCATATGCAAGTATTTCTGGGTTTTTCTGAAATCTGCCTGCTCATCATTTCTTATAGCACAGTAGTATTCCACATTTTTATATACCAAAACTTGCTCAGTAATTCCCCAATTGATGGGCAATTTCCAATTCTTTGCCACTGCAAAAAGAGCTGTTATAAATATATATTTTTGAACATGTGGGTCTTTCTCCCTCTTTGGGATATAGACCTAGTAGTGGTATTACTGGATCAAAGGATATACACAGTTGGATTGCTTTTGGGACATAGTTCCAAATTGCTTCCAAAGTGATTGGAT
Source organism: Macrotis lagotis (assembly GCF_037893015.1). Classification (NCBI taxonomy): domain Eukaryota; kingdom Metazoa; phylum Chordata; class Mammalia; order Peramelemorphia; family Peramelidae; genus Macrotis; species Macrotis lagotis. Next base: position 14,243,281 of record NC_133660.1, on the reverse strand, counting down.
AAGTTTAAAACTCCTTCAACAATGCATTAGTGTTCCAGTTTTCTCACATCTTCTCCAACATTTATCATTTTCCTTTTCTGTTATAGTAACCAATCTGATAGATAACAGGTGCCATGACTTTTCTATTTAAAAGAATGTAGCATATTCGATTTCATACTGAAAGAAAGGCAAGGAGGGTGGGGAAGGGGGAACTGGAGATTTTACACTAACACAGGATTCGATCTTAACAGACCGAATTCTGACACACAAAGATGGAAACAAGAGGTCATAAAGGTCTCAGGGCTGAATGTGAATTTAGGAAATGAATGAAAAACTGAGGTTCTACCTCTGGTTGCTGGTGGAAGAGAGTTTATTTTATACTGTGTTCTTTTCGCTCAGAAATACAATTACTCACAAAGAGGAAGGTAAAAGGAGGCAATGGAATTGTGCTCTTAGAAGGGCTAACCTGTAATCATTCCTTCTCTTTTACCACACGATGGGGCAATAGGTTTGATAGATGATTGTCAAGGCACATTTGTGAACATTCATACCCTGGGAGTACCTCTAACCTGGGCAGCTAATTGTGTGACTGGGCAAGTCACTTAACTTTGTTTACCTCAGTTTCTCATTGTAAAATGAACTGGAGAAAGAAATGGAAAACCATTCCAATATCTTCCTTCCTTGGAAGTCTTCAAGCACAACCACATGTAGAGTGCCCCTTCTCCCTAGGTTTTTGGGAGGATCAAATAAGATATTGGTAAAATGCTATCTTGCTACATAGAAGGTATTTAATAAATACTTTTTTCTTTCTTCCCTTCCTTCCTTCCTTCCTTCCTTCCTTCCTTCCTTCCTTCCTTCCTTCCTTCCTTCCTTCCTTCCTTCCTTCCTTCCTTCCTTCCTTCCTTCCTTCCTTCCTTCCTTCCTCCCCTTCTCCTCCTTTCTTTCTTTCTTTCTTTCTTTCTTTCTTTCTTTCTTTCTTTCTTTCTTTCTTTCTTTCTTTCTTCCTTTCTTCCTCCTCCCTCCCTTCCTTCCTTCCTTCCTTCCTTCCTTCCTTCCTTCCTTCCTTCCTTCCTTCCTTCCTTCCTTCCTTCCTTTCTTTCTTTCTTTCTTTCTTTCTTTCTTTCTTTCTTTCTTTCTTTCTTTCTTTCTTTCTTTCTTTTTTTCTTTCTTTCTCTCTCCTCTCTCACTCTCTCTCTCTTTCCTTCTCTCCCTCCCTCCCTCCTTTCCTTCCTTCTTTCCTTTCCCGGAAGTCATGTCTTCATTAAGGGAATGAAGAACTTGTATATACTGTGAAACAAAATTATTCTGCAATTACAATAATTCCCAATTTGAAGTGGAATGCTTAGATATTAGATATTAGATATAGGATGAGAACTTGCCTCATCCTAAATACTATGGAAAGAGAAGTAATTTATCCAAAAGATGGAGATAAATATTCCAAAATGATGAGTAAACTCACCTGATCTTGAGAAAAGGTGTCCCTTAAAGATAATCTTAATATCCTAGTGTGCTGTGTGATTTCATGGTAAATCACTGCAGTGCCAAATTTTGTAAAACATGTTAGGTCAGCAATAAAAGGACATATTGCAAATTTAAAGTTTTTTTTAAGAATGTAAAAAATTAAAAAATTCATTATATAATTATAAATTAATTGCCCTATGTTAATTTGCACAATACTATCACTACTTGGGGATTGGTGGAGCCTATTCGGGTCAAAATTATATTGAGATTTAAATTCATGAGGGATGGTGGCCCATAATGCTTACAAAAAAGAATTAGATATGCTGAAAATATAGCTCTATAAGAGAAAATAATAATGGTATCACTTTTTTGGTACTATTCTTATAAAATGGAATTTGTACTATTTGTTGGCTCAAGAGGTAAATTTCTTATGGTATTTAGGAAGTGGGGAAAAGAGAGAAATGTATTTTAACAAGCTATGCCAATATAACAAGCTTTCACCAATCTGTGACATGATAAAGGTGATATCAATTAGTTAATATTTGTTAAAATATTAATAACCCTAAATGAACAGCATCTAAAGCATAGGGAATTCTAATTTCATCCAAAGCAAGGAAAGATTGAACACAAGAAGATCTATTAAGATATTGTCACAATAGCTCCTGGATTGCACCATGGTTTTTAAAGAAAGAAAAAAGATGTGAGACCAGAGTTATTCCCTTTTTATCATACTTTATTCATGATTCAGTGTGGCAGAAGAAAATCATTTCCCCCCCTGTACTTTTTGGAGGAGGTCTTATTGTCTGACCAGGCATATAGCACATACTGGGCAGTCTTCTGTTTCATAGGGCATGTATGGTAAGGAGTATATGTGGCATTTGGGAATGACTTTTAATGGTAACAACCCACAACAACTTTCTAAAGTTCTGTTATCGTTGGCATTGGTTTGGCATACCCTTTCACAGATAGCAACAATTGGGCACAGAAAACACGATAAACTTCCCAGAATCTAAATCAAATATAGGGTGTATGGTAGAACCGAGGTGTCCTGTGTCCCCATTGTAGGAGCTTGGCCATGGGGGTCTAAAGAAATATTATTCTTGTGTCCCATCTGATCTTTTTCTGATGAACACTGAAGACATATTCTAGGAAGACATGGGCAGCAGAGGGTTCCAGTTATCTCTTCTTCCTGTATGTTCTCACTGTTAGGAGATGGCATGCCTTTTGTAACAGAATCTGCCCCAAACCCTGTACCTACCTTTCTGCTAACACTAACTTGGGTATTTGAGGGGTAAGATTCCTAACTTATGTTTTTCCATTGACTATAGATAGTTTCATGTTTCTTCTATCCATGTCCAGCCCTTGTGGGCAATACAGTTTGGAAACATCCAGGATACCCCCTTCTTTTGCAAGGCAATGGGGTTAAGTGACTTGCCCAAGGTCACACAGCTAGGTAATGTGTTTGAGGCTGAATTTTAATTCAGGTCCTTGACTCCAGGGCTGGTGCTCTATCTACTGTGTCCTATTAATGTTCTTTTATGAGAATTTATTTTCTAAAAGTAATCTGCATTTTTATTTTTATTTTTTGCCTTTCATTATCATCAGATTTAGAGCTGGAAAGGACCTTATAGGTTCATTAGCCCCAGCCACTTATTTTACAGATGAAGAAACTAAGGCCCAGAGATATTGAGTAACTGAACCCAGGACAAAGAGGCAAAAAGTGACAAAGACAGGATTTTAACCCAGATCCTCTGACTTCAAGAATGAGGCACTCTCCACTGGTCCTTACTGCCTCTTGTATCAAAGTTCTTCCAGCTCCAAACACTCTAAAGGTTTTTTGGAGAAATTTAGAGTTGCCCTAATTCAGAAAGAACATGATGGGAGTATTGCCAGCCAGCTTGAGCACAGAACACTTTCTAGCTGAGCAGCTGATGAGATCCCTTAACTCACTTGTGGCAGTAATTACACAAGGCAGGCTTTGATTTAAGCCAAGGCATTAATTCAAACCTCGGTTCTTCTTTTGCTGTGGGCGTCTGTGGGAGTCAATTTATTTCTCGTGGTAGCTGTTGCAAAGAAACTAAGACTTTGGAGCACTTGAGAAAAGCTGAATCTGAAACTGGGAACAAACAGAGCAAAAGAAGGATTAACAAGTGGTAAAGGACAGCAGGATGGGACCATTTAAGTCTTTTAGATAGGGTGGACCATTGGACACCTGGCTTTTAAAGACCTTCACTCCATCATCTGTTCTTTCTTTTTCCCTCTCTATTTCTTCCTTCCTTCCTTCCTTCCTTCCTTCCTTCCTTCCTTCCTTCCTTCCTTCCTTTCTCAATTTCTTTCTTTTTTCCTTGCTTCTTTCTACCTTCCTTCCTTCCTTCCTTCCTTCCTTCCTTCCTTCCTTCTTTCTTTCTCGCTAAAATTTAATTGATATTAAAAATTTCCACTGAAACAACTTTCTCTAGACAATACAAATAGGTACTTTGGAATGAGTTATTAAGTGAACCACATAGATTATATCAGAGCTAGAACCTGAAACTCAGTCTTTATGATTCTCAGATCAGTTTTCTACCAACTATGCCACACCTGCTTTTCCAACCTAAAAAATAACCACTGATAAAATAACATAATAATAAAACAAACACAATAATAAAATAAAATAACAATACTTTCCTTTTTTAGCTGCATCATTCTTTGGAACTCCCAAGGCAAAGTCTGAAGAGCCCCTGGCCCCTAGGAGGCTTCTATACTTTCCTTTTATTTGCTCTAGGAAAGGAGCACTAAGGATTAAAGGAAAAGTGGGCTTCTCTATCGTCGTTAAATTGTTATTAAATTAACATTTAATCTCTAGGTACTATCTGTTATAATTTTCATTGTTGGTGGAAACCAACCATACTGTTAACTTTGTTATAAATTTTTGTTTTAAAATACTTCATATATACAATGAATATTAGGAATTTTAAGAGAGATGGGTTTGAAACCATTTTGGATAGCTATAATAGAACCAAAACTATATATAATAGAACCAAAGCTATGGAAGAGGGAAAGTGACACACTGAATGTGTAGTCAGAAGACCATGGTTTATATCCTATATATAGCTCTCACTATGTGGCCTTGGAGGTCTATTATTCTCTCTGGATGAGGCTCAGAAAGCATCCATCCAAGAAATCATCCATTCTCTCCAGCTTCATAGCTATCATTCTACAAATGGGATGTTAGTCAAGCAACCAGAAGGCTGAGGTCAATTCTCTTTCCTTGACCACTCATTTTTTAAATTAGGTATCTTAAACTTTCTATTATTTTTCCCATATTTTATTTTTCCCCCTAATATTTCTTTCTATCTCATGGAATCCCTGATTTCTGTTTAGTCCATTCTTGTTTTCAGGGAATCCATTTCTTGAGTTTTTGCTTTTAATCTAGTTATTCTCCTTCCAATTCTTCCTTCCCTAACTTTTGTTTCATTTTAAAATTCTTGTTTAATTTTTCTAGATATTTTTGTAGTCCTTATGGAAAATCTATTTTTCGTTTGAGTTTTCACTTTCAATTCTTATGAAGTTAGAATTCCAATAATTTTTATATGGTTGATGTTTTTTTTTTTACTTTCCCATTTCTTGTAGTTGTTCATCCTTTGTGCTTGAAAAATCAGGAAGGTGATGTCATGACATGCAAATGAGCTGGATTTCAGTGAGAAGGTGCAAAGTCATCAGTTACACTTTCTCCTCCAGAGCCATCAGGGTCCAGTGGCCAGATGTGGATCATCTGGGGATGAGTGCAATGGGAGACCTTGGCTTTTTAAAGCTAGATTTTTCCCAGCTCACAATTTGATTGAGGTCACCCATTTGGTCATTAGCTTAGATAAGAAAGAGATGACGGAAAGAGGTTAAGAGTGACGGCTTTAAAAAAAAAAGAAGGGGAAAAATTGTTGAAATGGTAAGACCCTCAGTGTATCTAAGTGATTAAGGCAGATGAAAAAGAAAAGAAGGAAGGAGCCTCTTTTAGGGGCCTATAAACCCCAAGAAATCTTACTAGGTCTTTGGGCAGAGTACCACAAGTATGAGTGGAGGAGAAAAGAAAGAAAGAAAGAAAGAAAGAAAGAAAGAAAGAAAGAAAGGAAGGAAGGAAGGAAGGAAGGAAGGAAGGAAGGAAGAAAAGAAAGAGGAATTGTGTAGCACAACTTTCCAGTTCTTAAAAATAGAATTGTTTCAGATCCAGGATCTTCTTCCTTCTTCTCCTTTGGTTTGTGTGATTAGCCTCACTAATGATAATAATGATAATGATGAAGATATTTGGTCTTCATTCTCAAAGGCCATGACATCAGGGGAGATGAAGTGAATGGGATTTGAATAAGTAGCCTTGCTTTTTCCTCCAGAGCATCTGGATCCAGTGACCAGATATGAATCAGGATGACTGAAGATAATCCTTAAGCATTCAGATGTCTGAGGCTGGTTTTGAAATCCTGTCCTCCTGACCTCAAGGTCAGTGCTCTATCCCCTGTTCCACCAGGCTGCCCCTGAATTGCCCTGAATCACCAAGTTGTTACCTTGATCTACACATATCCTGGGTTTTGATCGCTCTGAAACTTGGAGGTTGAGAGCTGGTGATACAATTCTGCTGTCTCAGGACAGAGTGCAGTTTATTGTATAAAGAATTTTTGGTAGGCCAGAGTGGAAGTCAGAGACAACTATCAAGGAGAAATGGAAGTGTAAATTTTAGTAATGAATAAAGAAATATTCAGCATGTTCTTGAATTTCCCCAAAACTTTATTTTGAAAATATAGTAAGTAAAAAAAGGCTATAGCGTGATCGCTTCATATAGGACACAAGTTAATGAGATTGACACCAAACTCTGTTGTGCAAACCTTTCTGTATACAAAGAAGACAAAACAGAGTTTATGTGAACCTATGGATTTCTACTATGGGCAGCCCGGAGACACAGTAGATAAATCTCTGCATCTGGCCTCAGAATGACCCAGCCCAAATTCAGCCTCAGGCACTTTCTAGCTGTGTGACCCTAGGGAAATCACTTAACCCTTTTTGCCTCAGTTTCTCCATCTATAAGATGAGCTGAAGAAGGAAATGTAACTTTTTTCATTATACCACTCCAGTATCTTTGCCAAGAAAATCTCAAGAGTTGTATGTGACTGAATAGAACTAAACAACAATAGCAAGAAATGGATTTCTACCATTTTTAAAATTTTTATTTAAGACAATGGGGTTAAATGACTTGCCCAAGGTCACACAGCTAGGTGATTATTAAGTGTCTGAGGCTACATTTGAACACAGGTCCTCCTGACTCCAGGGCTGGTGCTCTATCCACTGCGCCACCTAGCTGCCCCATCTACTAACTTTTTTAAAAAATGAAATAACTTTAGCAAATTGGTAGCAAAATTATCCTTATTTTTCTTCTGAAGTTTTTCTTCTTTTCCCCTATTGATCCTATTTTCTCTATTGATCTCTATTGACACTCACCAATTCATTCCTTTATTAACGTGGAAAAACTTGAATGAAAAAATGAAGAATAAAACAAACAGAACTAAGAGAAGGTTGTACATATCGTTATTACATTATTATACATTACACATTATATATTACAATATTGTTTGAAGGGTAATTGTGAATGACTAAGTTATTCTGAGGAATTTGAATATTCAAATCAACTGCATATAGCTGATGAAGGAAGATGCTATACAGAGAAAGAACTGATATAAGGAAATATTTATATATTTTCACATGCACACACATATCTATGACCTCTTTAATGTGAGGGTGGGAGAAAGAGAGACAGTTCAAAAGTCAAAATATAACCCAAAAAGTAAATTAAAAAAGAAGAAACTAAAAAAAAACAGGGAAAAACCCAAATAACAATAGTCAAAACAAATCAGCACATTGTTGATATAAGGAAATTATACATTTCCTTCTCTATCTTTAATCCTTCATCCCTCTACCAAGAGATAGAATATTTGCTCCATTATCAATCTTCTGAAGTTTTGATGGATTACAGTATTGATCAGAATTTTTTCCAAAGCTGATTTTCATTATATCATTATGATAATGATATAATTTATTCTTTCAGTTCTGCTCATTTCATTTTTTTTATCAATTGATAAGATTTCTTCCCACATTCCTCAGAAAAATATATTTTGTTATTACTGACTGGCATAATTATAATCTATTACATCCTATGCCACAATTCAGCACTTTTTTTCCATTTTGGTCAATATAATAAATTTGAGATAGAGCCTCAGAATACATTTCTCTTGTATCATAGTGCTTGGAACATTTTCCTCCTCCCCCCCCCCCCATAGTGTCTCATAGCTTAATTTTTTTCATTTGAAAATTCCCTCTTAAAATCTTGGTACCTGAAGACTTACAAGGAACAGGAACCCATCTCATCAGAGGAAGCCTATTTTATTTCTGGGCAGCAGCTCAAATTGTTAGAAAGGATTTATTGATATTGTCTGAATTTTCTTCTTGCAATTTCTAAGAATTGTTTCTGGTTCTATCCTCTGAATCCAAATAGAAAAAGTCTAATCCTCATGATTCACCTTCAATACTTGAAGACATTGATTTGGACTCAACTAAGTTTTCTTCTCTAGACTAAACATCCCCAATTTCTTCAATTAATCTTCATATGATAAGAACCCAAGGTACCTCGTTATTCTGGTAACTTCCTTTTGGACACTCTTCAGCTTATCATTGTTCTTTTTTTAAATAAAAAGTTTTAGCAATGTGTTTTCTTTTTTATCACAAAAACAGATTGTTCCCTCTTTCAAATAAAGTAAAACTAAGGAAAACTTATAATACAGTGACTGAATCTAGAAAGTGCTCAGAATATTTCACATATATGTATATATATATATATATATATATATTTATAAAACAGCCATACCTTTCTAGTTTAAAAATCAACACAAATTTATTTCCTCTCCCCAATTTATTAAATTTTTTTGTAAAAATATACAAAATCAGGCAAAACAAACTTTCTCAATGAACACACACATATATTTGGTTGCTGTTGTTCAGTTGTGGCTGACTGTAAATGACTGCATTTGTTTTGTTTTTGTTTTTTCCAGAGATACTGGAGTGATTCCTTATTTCTCTCTTCAGTTCATTTTACAAATGAGCAAACTGAGGCAAACAGGGTTCCCAGGATCACACATCTAGTGTTTAGATTTGAATTTGTTTTCCTGACTCCAGGAGTATTGCTCCATCCATTGGGCCACCTAGCTGCCCATACACACACACACACACACACACACACACACACGAACACATATGTATGTATATATACATTCACAAATATTTAATAACTACCTAGCTGTGGGACCTTGGGCAAGTCATTTAACACCCCATTGCCTTGCAAAAACCCAACACACACACACACACACACACACACACACACACGTATATACTTGTAAACCCATTTCACATGAAGATAATGAAAAAATGTGTATATATCTATATCTACACACACACACACACACACACACACAATTCTGCCTTGTACATTATTTTCATTATTGTTCTTAGACTGTGGTGCCTAGAACTGAACGATGCTCCTCCCTATTCCTAGAAGCAATATCTCTCAATGTAGGTCAAGATCACATTAGCTTTTGTATTTTTTTAGCTGTCATACCGTACCACTGGCTCACACTAAACTCACGATCTATTAAATTTACCAGACTGTTTCTGGCCCTTTCCTACTTTCTTATCTATTGACTAGATTGGAATGTTTTGGCATTACTCATCCAATCCACACTGGACCCCAGAACACTAACAAAAATTAAATCCGCACAAATAAAGTCAGAAACCAAACAAAAATAGATAATTGTACCCATGTATTTATTTTATGGCATGAGATTCTGGTCCATAGTCAGAGCCTATGCCTTCTACTTTGTTTCTGGAGGCAGGATAGAGTAGTGCATTGAAGTTCTGGACTTGAAGTTAAAAAGATCTGTGTGACTAGGAAAAAGTACTTAACTTCTCTATCCTTTTCCTTCTCTGTGACAGAGGAAGAAAATGAGGGTGTTAGATTCAACGCTCTAAATCCACACTCTGACTTTTTAGTTATTCTTGAGTTTAAATAAAATAAAGGAATAGATATAAGTGAGGCTGTATTTCTGCTATTTCCACATCTAAGGCTATAAGAGATCTGCAGCAAACATTGAGGAGACTATTAGTTCAGCATTTTAGGGGTCACTATGTAGCTCATGCTTCCACTAGGGGGAGATAGAGTAAGTGTAATTTGTTGATACTATACAATTCCAATCAAGCAATCAATTAATCAACCAAATCACTTGACAAGTATTTATTAAGCTCCTACTATGTGCTGGGAACTGTACTGCACAATAGAGATACAAAGATAAAAAAGAAATTGTCCCTGTCTTCATAGAGTTTACATTTTTTCAGTCAAGGCAATATATACATGCATTAGTAGCTGTTAAATTTATACAGATTTGATACAGAGTAATTAGGACAGATATGAGAAGAGAAAGGTACTGTAACACATAATTGTCCCCATGGAAGTTCCTGACAGTAATAGCAATAGAGGCCAATCCCAACAAGTTTCATAAGGTAAAATTAAAAAAAAAACAACCAATCAATTTGTTGTTTAGTCATTTTCAATCATGTCTGACTTTCATGACCTCTTTTGGTGATTTTTTTTTTGGTTTTTGCAAGGCAAATGGGGTTAAGTGGCTTGCCCAAGGCCACACAGCTAGGTCATTATTAAGTGTCTGAGACCGGATTTGAACCCAGGTACTACCTGACTCCAAGGCTGGTGCTTTATCCACTGTGCCACCTAGCCGCTCCTCCATTTGGGGTTTTCTTAAAGATATTAGAATGGTTTGCTATTTCCTTCTCCAACTCATTATATGGTGAGAAAATCAGGGTAAGCAATATTAAGTGACTTGTCCAGGGTCATATAATAAGTCAGAGGCTGGTTTTGAACTCAGGTTTTCCTGACCCCAGTCCTGGAACCCTATCCACTGTGCCACCTGGAAGTCCCAGTAAATCAATAAGCAATTATTAAGTATATAATATGGCGATTAAAAAAAGAGACAAAAGACAGTTCCGGTCCTCAAGGAGCTTCCAATCTAATGGATGTGAAGATCATGAGAGCAAAAAAATGATGCTATGCAAGTGAATGCTCTGCTCAGTCACCAGCTTCATTTTCTCCTTTGGAGCTATCTGGGTCCAGTGGCCAGATATGAATCAGGATGACTGGAGATGGTCCTGGATGCGAGGCAAGCAGGGTTAAGTGACTTGTCCAAGGCCACACAGGTAGTCATTGTCAAATGTCTGAGACTGCATTTGAACGGATGTCTTTACTGATTCCAGGCTTCATGCATTGAACTACCTGTGTGTGACAGCAAGTGAATGAAGATATTCAAAACAATATGCAAGTGAGATACAAAACAATTAATAGAGGGAAGGTACTAGAATTAAGAGGGGCCTCCAGTAAACTGGTTTTGTTGGAGAAAAAGGAAGATTGGGAGATCAGTAGGGAGGGAGGGAGAGCATCCTGAGCAAATGCCAGGAGCCAATATCCTTTTTGTGGTACAATCAGGAAGCCCAGAATACTATGTCAAGGAGAAAGGGGTAAGAAGGACTGGAAAGATAAGAAGGGAGGCAATAGGGAGTCACTTATAGAGTGGAGGAGGTGACATGGTTCTACCTGTGCTTTAGGAAAATCACTTTAGTGGCTGAATAGAGAATAGATTAAAGCAGGGGAGAGACTTGAAGCAGGTAGACCAATCAACGGTAGAGTGAGGTGGGCTTGCATTTGTGTGGTGCCAATTAGAGAGGAGATGTTGCAAAGCCGGATGCTATGGGAGTTGCATTCATCCTGATCAAGGAACATTAGCCAAAGAAACCTTTGGGAATCTCCCTGGGGAGGGACATCAAGGCTGCTGTAGGGGCACATCTTTCTATCCTGAGAAGTGATCATTTTTCTTTGGCTATAAGCACCTTTACTTGCTGAGACCAGAAAGTGACAAATTCAGCTGAGGAAAGGAGATGGCCCTGAAGCCCTTCAACTTGAATTCTGTGGCTGAGATTCCCCCAGCATGTCATAACAAATCACCCAAGTCCCATTACTCAACAAGCCAGGGTTGACTTGGTGTCTGAGCCAAGTCACTTTATTGATCTGGGTTGGGGGGACAAATTGAACCTCTGGAAGAATCACAGACAGCACAAGCAAGAAAGGATGCTTAGAAGTGGCATACTTTCATCGCCGTTGGCATCTTGGCTACTCCAGACAAAGGAGGAGTCATTTACGGTTGCTAGCTTGGCCCCGCTGATTGGTAAGAGAATGGTTCATTTTCACTGGTGTTCTCCCTCCTTTACCTCCCCCACCACAACCTCTTCTTGGGAAAGTCTTTTTGAACAAGAAAATCACAAAGCAGGCTACCGCAGCTATGGATTAGAAAAGATGCCTCTTTGAAGAAAAACTACTATGTCTATAGTTCTTCCTAATTAGCCTCCCCTTTCTCGATGTTTTGTATGTATGTTTAAGATTATGGTCACCTTTAAAAAAAGTCTTTTTAAAAAGACTTAGTTAAAAAATTATCTCCTGCTTTAGTCAGAATCTCCTTTTCCTCCCCTGTCCCCTCCCCTCCCCTCCCCTCTCTGGAGGAGAAAGTGAGCCTGGTGACTTAGCACAGTCCCCCTCATTCAAATCCAATTCATGTGAAAAAAAAGGAGCACGAAGGACAAAACCATCATCTGTATAGTAAAGGATCCTGATTCTAAAAATCATTTGTTCCATAATAGGCCAATCTGGGACTGTCTTGGTCCAATTTCTTCATTTATAAAACAGGACTCATAATACTTATACTCCCCACTATTCTCACAGTATTATTCTGAGTTAAGTGCCTAAAGCATCCAAGATATAATTAAATTTTTATTATGTGAATTAAAGAGGTGTGGTATAAAATGTTCTATCAAATATGACAGGAATGGTTGTTACAGGTTAGTGGCAGGGATGAGAATCAAGGAAGACTTCGTGGAGAAGGTGGTATTAAAGTGGATTCTTTAAGGAGGGACATCAAATTGTGCTAGTGATAGATAGGGCAGAGAGAGCATTAAATAAGAAGGAAATAGCACAGCAAGGCAGGAAGATGAAAGGTCAATGGTCTATTCAGGATAGTAAGTGGAGGATTGTTGACTGGGTTAGGGAAATCCTATAGGGCACAACCATATGAGCTATGATTAGAAAGTTTGGCTTGTACAAGATTGGAAAAAGTGGTGGATGTCAACTAGAAGAGGTTTGAACCTCACTTGGAAAGCAAAAGAGAGTGATGGAAGAATATTCTCGTCTTCTCTGCCTTCTGTTTGGCCCGACTGATAGAGATCAATGAGAAAAATATTTAAGTGCTAAGCTCTATCTAACAAGGAACCCTCCGTTTTTGAGTTTCAGTATTGCACAGCAGTGTAGAGGTGAGTGGTCTCCTCCCTCTGTATTATGCCATTTTTCTCTATTGTGTTTACAAGTCTGATATCTCATCTAGAATTCAATGAATAGAACTGAAAAAGAAGAAATTCCACTCATTTTCAGGGCTATTTTATATTAAGTTAACCATAAAAAGATAGGAGAATTTTTCTCTATTTCTCTCTTTTGTAGGATACAATAAAGAATAATTCTATTTTCCTTTATGAGTCTTCCCAGAGACCGCTGAACTTTTGTTCTGACTTACCGATTCCACTTCTTGGTACCTACCCTTAGTAATCTGGTTAATACATTTTAAGTTTGTCTCACTTTAATGTTTAATAGCAGAGAATAGATACAGACGCACAGAGACACGCAGACAGAAACAGAGACACTAGGAGGAGACAGAAAGACAGAGGGCGACACACAATGTGTCTTTATAAATTGAGTGTCTGTTTTTTATGATTGAGAGTCTTTGTAATTGAGAGTTTATAAATTCGAGTTACTCTGTTTCTAGGGTGGTAGGAAGAGAATCAGGTCCTAAGAAGCATCTTATAGATCATTATAGGGAAAGGCTGTGGTGGTATTTTTGACGAGGTTTTTGTTTTTTCTCTGTTTAATGGTGGTCAGCTGTGGGGGAGGCAGGTGAGATTCAGGTGAGTGATGGTAGTAACAAAAGAAAAAGAGGAGAAATTCAATGGTGTCTAGTATGTGAACCTCAGATGGTGTCTCTCTCCATGGAAGATGCTAGAGGCCAGATTATCTCTGTTGTAGATACTTGAGATCTTGCTTCAAATGAGACGTTTGATGATGAGTTAGGAAAGGTTTTGGACAGAAAAGTGGAGCATGTATAGATATTCTCTAATTTCTTCTGATTGATTAACCATATGGTGGAGGCAAGCCTTTCTGGTCCCAAAGATATTTTTAAAAGACCTGTCATCTTAGGCAACATCTTCTTTGCCTAACTTTTCTTATGCTGTAATTGCTCCAATTCTGTGATGAGAGAACATAGCTCTAAAGGGAAAGGACCTAAGGACTTTCACTCCTCTGAAGCCATATGGTCATCTAAGAAAATGACCTTGGTCTTTGACTTCTTCTTCTTCTTCTTCTTGTTTTCCTGTTACAAGTGAAGGGGATGGTGTCTCTGATCTCCATCAGGAGCCAAAGTCACAGGAATCTAGGAATCTATTTTTTTTTCTCTTTTCTCTAGGTATTGGGGTTAAGTGACTTGCCCAAGTTCACATAACTAAGTAATTATTAAGTATCTCAGACTGGATTTGGACTCGGGTCCTCCTGACTCCAGGGCCGGTGCTGGTCCTAGCTGCCCTAGGAGTTGGAATCTAACCTTTGTTTCACAACCTGAGGGATATCAATACCCCAAGGAGCAAAAATTCATCCTCATATGTGTCCTTCAAGACACCTGTATAGAAACTTGTTGGCAACAATATTATGTAGGAACTGAGCTAAATTGGGAGCTTAATCTCCACCCCAATCCCCAGAGATCAAAGTGTGAGGAAATACTGGGAGGAAAACTTTGTACTATGTTCTTGCTCTTTCCTTGTCCCCTGTGTCTATCTTTCTCTGTGTTTCTGTCTCCTCTACCTCTGTATTTCTTTATCTCTGTCTCTATCTCTCTTTTTCTCACCTACCCAATCTTTCTTCTTCTCCTTCTACCCTTCATTTCTTTCCTGATTTGCTTCCACTAAATTTCTGACAGGATTTTGTTGATGATTTCTTGACATAGGGTATCCAGACTTTTTTTTTATGGGAGGGGTAAGTGGGTGAGAAGGGAAGTTTGCAATTTACAGATAGTATGATAATATTCTTTTTTATTTCTCCTTGAGTTATTTTCCAGGTCAGTCTTTTTATAAGTATGTATTTGTTACTTTTGTATCATTATAAGTATTTATCTTGTTTCTTTGTTTTTTCTTTTTTACAATTTTTTGATTTTAAATTTCTTTTTGTCTCACAGAGTCATTGTCATTTGTTTGGCCCATTCAGATTTTAAAGGAGTCAATTTCTTGCTAACTATTTACCACCTTTAGTTCCAAGCTATTAATTCTCCTTCAGATATATTTTCTGTAGCTCTCATTTCATTTATAATTTTGTTTGTATCTTTTGCTTCCTTTCATTCAGGCTTTTCTTCTGGTCAAAGAGTGATTTCTCCTGAGGCTTTGCTTATTCTTATTTTGGTGTTATTCTCTTATCTGGATTTACTTCTTGGGTTTCTCTTAACTCATTAGATTTCTCTGGTGTATCCAACATTTTATTTTGTTTACTAATATCTTCAGCCTCTGTTTCTGGTTTGTGATTTTTTTGGTGCTTGGGTAGGACTCTTCTCTTTCCTGAACATAACCCTAAATGTTGTGAGTAAAGCTAGATTCTTGTCTTCTATAGGAATTTCTGAGTTTTTGATCAGCATCCTGATGCCTTGATTTAAGTTTTGCTCTTAACCTCTTTTTAGTCTTCTTACGTAGGACTGAACCCAGAGTTGGCTTTGTTCCTTTCTTAGACTTTGCCAGACCCCCAGCTATCTTTTATCTATCGTATAGATATCTGGTCTTCTGAAAGACCTTGCCCTGTTTCTTTCTCTTACTATGGTTCAGGCATGAGTTTCCTGGGGACTGTGCTGTTTGGTTCTCTTCTACTATGTGTGCTGTGATGTCAGGGCATAAGACTACCTAGGTATTGGTCTGGCCCTCTTTTCTCCTGTGTTTCTGGGCTCCATGAATGCTGTGCCTTTCCATAACCCTCGTATATCTTTGCTCCCTGCCATTAGTTTTCTGGCAAGTTTTTCACCTACTTGTAGACTGTAATAGCTATTTCTCTTAGATTTTATTTATTCTTAGAATAAATAAAAAAATTGTATATTTATATATATTTTAACAATAAATAATAATAAAGCATTTTGAAGCTTTATAGGAGAATTTGTCGGAGAGTTGGGCTCCTCTTGGTCCTTTTCATGCTGTCATTTTGTCAGAAGTGTACCCTCATATTTTTAGGTAAAACTTGCAGGAACTAAATATTTCCTCAAGGTGACAAAGTTAGTATATATATATATATATATATATATATATATATATATATATATATATATATATATATCTCAGAACTAGGGCTTTAACATAGGCCATCAGGCAGGAAGATAAGTAGGCCTGCCTCTATACAATAAAGATTCAATATTTTATTGAATGAAAACAAAAGGGCAAATGTGATGGCAGGGTAGAGTTTGTCTATTTAGCTGTTTGTCTCTATCTCTATTCTTTCTCTACCTCCCTCTCCCCCACCTCTCTCTCTCTCCATATGGCAGTTTCTGGTGGAGTGGATTGCAATGATAAGTTTGACTTATGGATACCATACTTGCTGACTGACTCATTTGCTCGGAAAAAGAGTGAACATGACTTTTCATTCCAGGAACACCATCCTGGGAGTTTTCTGCTTCTTGTCCTGGCATTGTCTTCTGGCAGGACCAATGCCATCACTCAGTCTCAGGCAGGTGTAGCTGGGAGTGGATTTACAGTAGGGTTTGATTTAGGGCTGTTGCCAGGTTTTAATTTAGATGGGATTTTGATGTTTAGAGATCTTGGACTTGACAATTCTTCTCCTTGTGAATTGTGTAGTGGACTGAGTCACCATGTAAAGTAATTTTCTCTGAGTACCTAAATGTTTGATGTGACTGGATCATACACTTCCCAATTAAGCATCTATTTGGCTTTATGTACCTTGAATCATGAAAAAAGCAAAACACGATAAACAATATGGTTCCAATCCTCTAGGGTGGAAATAATAGCATCCTAGATGTATTTGGACAAGTGTTTTGAGCTCTGAAGGCTAATTCTAAATTGAAAATAATTCCAACCTTCTCCTTTGGGCAATGAGAGCTCTTCTATCCTCTTCTTAGGTGATCATAATGATATGTACATTTGTAGAGTGCTTTATAATTTATAAAGCAGTTTTACACTCATGACCTCATTTTGGCAATGTTCTGATATTTACAGCTCTTGAGGTTGGCAATTGGTTTTTACTGGCAGTCCAATAAAATCAATATGTTTGCTTTTTAAAAGTAAAATGAGAGGAAGATCTCCAAGTAGGAACAGGGAGAAGATTCAAAGTCCTTGATGATGATTTTATATCACTTCACAAGTTCCTTTTCAAAAGTACTATTGCTAGAGCACATCACTCTTTGGAATCCTGTATTTTTGTCTAGGGCTGGTTCCAAGATTCTGAGAATGTCATTTAAAAATTTGGAAAAATGAGAGGTCTGGAAACTGCCTAAGTTTTGGGGTAGAATCCTTTCCCTTAGAAAACAATGCCATCCAAGGTCTTCGCAAATTTAGATAAAATATGTTTGCTGTCCTTTCAGATTTTTCCTCTAAATGTTTTTGATGGATAAGGTTGAGTGGGTCCTAGAACAAATTGTAGAATCAATCAATAATTTTATAAATGATAAATAAATAAATGAAAATTTCAGCAAGCTTCTCTGATAAAAGAAATTTATTTCTTAATAGAGATCTGAGTCAAATTTATAGAACACAAGAATCATTTTTTAATCCATAATGGTCGAAGGATAGGAACAAGGAGTTTTCGGATGAAGAAAACAAAGCTAACTCTAGTCATATGGAAAAAAGATGCAATAAGTAAATATTGATTAGAGAAATGCAAATTAAAACAACTCTGTGATACAACTTTATACCTAATAGATTGGCTGATGTGACAGAAAAGTAATATGACAAATGTTTAAAAAGAAATATGGGAAAATTGGGACACTAATACACAAGTGAGATGATCCAACCATTCTGGAGAGCATTTTGGAAGTATGTCCCAAGGCTTATAAAGCTTTGAATTCCCTTTAACCCAGCAATGTCTCTAGTAGATTTAGTATCATGAAGAGATTTTAAAAAAGGAAAATTGCATATTTATACAAAAATATTCATAGCAGCTCTTTGTTTTGTGGCAATGAATTTAAGGGAATGCCCATCATTTGGGGAAAGTTTGAACAAGTTATGATATATGACTGTGGTGAAATACTACTGCACTGGAAGAAATGATGAGTAAGATTTGCTCAGGAAAACCTGAAAAGTGAATGATGAGCTGTTGAAAAGTGAAGGGAACAGAATAGGAAGAGCATTGTACATAGTAACAGCAATATTGTATAATGTTTAACTGTGAAAGACTTAGCTATTTACAGCAAAACAAAGAAGTTATGAACTTATGATGAAAAATTCTATTCATCCCCCAGAGAAAGAATTGATTTAAAATACAGATCCAAGAATAATTTTTAACCTTCCTTTATCTCTTTTTTTGGTGTTTTTTAATATGGAAATATGTTTTGCATGACTGTATATGTTTAACCTGAATCAAAAGGCTTGCCTCCTCAATGAGAGGGGGATAGAGTGAGGGTGGAATAGCATTTGGAGCTCAAAATTCTAAAAAAATGATGGTTAAAATTGTTTTTACATGTAACTAGAAAAATATTAAAATTTTAAAAAAGAAAATATATGATTTAGTTGAAATGCATGCCAAGTTTTCTTCAGATTTATTCTTTGTTGTTTTGTGAGGTGTTATTGCTAAAACTATTACATTATTTTTTACTTTTAAGTTTTTCAAATTAGCATATATTTTTAAATTGTTATTACCTTTGGCTCCATGGCTCCATTTGCCAAGGAAGTTAAGTGTCTTCTTGCTGATTGGGCTGGTTTCTGGCATCTGTGGGCCTCCTCCTTGTGCTGATATTTTTACATAGGTTATATTTCTCTTGGAAATGCTAGCTAGATGGGTTGAGGTAGTAAGGGAGAAGATCAAAGAAGAACCTTGAGGAGATTGGTAGAGAAAATAGGAAATTTCAACCGAAATAGGGAATTCTGGAGGAGTGACAGGTTTTAGTGATAAAATATACAATTCTGTTTTTTAACAAGTTGAGTTTGTGATTACAATAGAATATTCAGGAGTAGATATACATCAATTTATGATATGTTGGAGCTCAGAAGAGATATTGGGCTAGATATATAAATTTTGGAGTTATATGTATCAAGATAATAATTCATTCTGTGGAAGCTGCTAATATCATTAAGAGAGAATATAATAAGACTAGAGAAGAGGGCTTAGGACTGAGTCTTGGTATAAGTCTCTACTTAATGGTGAGGTTATGGGTGAAGAAATGGAAAGAGTCTATAAATGAGCAATCAAACAAAAAGAGGAAGAACCAACTGACAGTGTCAAAAGTCCCAGGCACCATGAAGGATGAAGATATAGACAAGGTCATTTGATTTAGAAGTTGAGATGACTGATAACTTTTAAGAAGGCAAATTTCAGGGGAAGCTAGGTGGCACAGTGGATAGAACACCGGCCCTGGAGTCAGGAGTACCTGAGTTCAATTCCAGCCTCAGACACTTAATTACTTAGCTGTGTGGCTTTGGGCAAGCCACTTAACCCCATTGCCTTGCAAAAAAAAAAAAAAAAACAACTAAAAAAAGAGAAGGCAAATTGCATGAAAATAGTGGCTTGAAAAAAGTTCAAAAGATGAAAATTAAGTGCTTTTTGATAAAATGGAAATAGGGAGTGTCATTTTTTTAGTTTGACTGAAAGGGAGGCAAGAAATTAGACTACATTTGGGGACAGGTTCATGTGACTTTTAAATATGAGAAAGCCTGGGTTTATCTGTTGCCAGCAGAAAAGAAACCAGTATTTATGGAGAAAGTTTAAATTATGAGCAGGCATTTGTAAACTTTTTAAGAAATATTCACATTCTAATTATGTATATATGAGTACACATATGCATGCAATGCAATATGCACATATGATCTAACATACATATGCATATCAGCATATTATCTGCACATTATATACAGATACATCTGTATGGCCATTTATATATATATATATTATATATATGCATTTTCAATGCATATATATTATATATGTATGTATGTATACATGTGCACACAGATCCATTCAACTAAAACATTTTTTAAGGGAAAGAAAAAAAGTGTATTTTACATTTTTTTAGATGTGAATCATACTTTTGCTATTTCCACAATCTCACACTGATTATTTGATAGCATTGTTCACAAATCTGGAGATGATGCAAAATTTTCTCTACCTTCTTCATGATCTCATCTGCAGCTATTTGCTGCCTAGGTGACAATTTTTCTTCTTTGTTCTTTCAGTGTACCAGAGTTCTTTTTTCTCAAATGGAGCATTGTCTTTTGGGTAAATTCTTACAGTTAGAATGAAGATGAGGACACCATTCTCTTTGATTACCAATGGTCCTACCCTAGATAAAACTAATGTGCTCCTTTCTTGCTGTGTTTGAAATGTCCACATTATTTGGCTATACTGCAGTATCTGTATCTGACAGTGAGTGAAGGACTAGATGTGTCTCAACAAGGAGGAGGGTTGCAATTGTCATACATAAAAGTTCTATCGTCCTCCCTGGAGCTCAATTTTCTCTTGCTCTGCTACATAAAAGTCTCCAATACAATATCCAAGTTCACTTAGGGAGACCTAGGATTCTGATATCCTTTCCAACTTTAAAATCAAAGAAAGCAAAGTGAGCTGAATCAAAAGGCCATTATGTATGGTAAAAGCAATTCTGTTTTAAGAATGACTTGGTAGGAGTGGTTAGGTGCCACAGTGGATAGAGCACCGGCCCTGGAGTCAGGAGGACCTGAGTTCAAATTTGACTTCAGACATTTAATAATGACCTAGCTGTGTGACCTTGGGCAAGCCACTTATCCCATTGTCTTGCAAAAATCTAAAAAAAAAGAATTATTTTAAGTGACTGAGTCATTTTTACTATTATAAATACCCAAACTAAAAAATAAAGGGCATTTGAAGACTCTCTCTGCATCCAGTGAAAGAACTGATAAATAGAATTCTGTATAGAAGTTTTACACATACAAACACACAAAGACATATACACAAACATTCATAAACATATTTCTCTATATAAAACTATTTGTGTTTAATGATGACCATTTCTAGGATGGAGGGAGAAAGAACAAAATGAAATTTATACAATAACTTTATTGTGTATTTGGAAGGAATTGCAAGTTGTATATGATAGATTTTCAGTTTCCTGTACAATCATATTTTTTATTGTACTGTTACAGAAATACTTGTTTTCTTCCATGAATTGAAAAAAGTTAAAAATTAAATAAAATCAAAGGGGAGTTTTCTACATCCTTATCCCCTATGTTTCTAGATATCTACCACTACACTCCTCAATTATTTTCCAATGTACTTTCATTAAGCTTTTAGTAAATACTCTTGTCTTATTTATTCAACTCTGCATCTGAAAAGTAACCCAGTAAATTGTTTCGACATATCAGAAACACATACTGAATGAATGTATACATAACCTTCTCCCGGAAGTCCAGAGCAAATAGCCAAAGCATACACATAACTATATACATCTATTTATGGTGAAATGACTTGCCTATGGACTTAGAACTGGTATTTGTCAGTTAGAGATAGGATTTAAATATCCAGTCAAGTCCTCTATCTCTCCTGCCCTGCTGCTTCTCAGTAGAGATGAGTATAAATATACACAAAAAGGAATATGCGCATGAATGCATGTCTGTGTATGTATGCACACATGGATGTGGAGAATATTGTGCAATTGCAGCAACTTGCCCAAGGCCACACACAATGAGTGTGAAGAGTTAAAGGCATAGTTTGTGGTTCCCAGTGGTTCCTAGTTTCCAATGTGACCACAGATTGCATGCAGGCTACAACACTCCCAAGTCATTCAGGAACCAGATTAAAATATAATTGGGAAATATTTTAAAAAATAAATAAAAGTAAATATAACAGATACCATTCCATTTTAAAACTGTATGGCCTACTGGTACCTTAAATATAAATTATTGGCTTTCGTTTATCTTTGATTTTGATACTTGGTAGAGCTCAATGAAATATGATGTGCCATATAGCAGGGTCATTTGGGTCAGGGGAACTGAGATTAAGTTTCAGATCTTCTGCTTACTACCTATGTGACTTTGGGAAAGTAATAACCTACTTGGACCCTAGGGTTTCGTGGAGGGTTTTTTTTTAATTTTTTTAATAAAATGAATGAGTTGGACTAATTGACCTGAAAGATCCCTTCCCTCTCAAAACTTTCAACCCTAAGATCTTTTAGTTTGGTTCTGGATTTTCTACTTTTAA
Source organism: Macrotis lagotis (assembly GCF_037893015.1). NCBI lineage: Eukaryota > Metazoa > Chordata > Mammalia > Peramelemorphia > Peramelidae > Macrotis > Macrotis lagotis. The sequence goes on along the minus strand of NC_133660.1, from coordinate 14,221,254 downwards.
GCATTAGAAAGAAAAAGCAGGTGAGAAAAAGAAGACTATGATGACCTCCTTCCATCCCCAATATTGAGGCCTTGTCTCTAGGTCTCTTGGAAAGGTAGAGAAGGCACTGCTTCAGATATAATGCAAGTCTTGGATGTCACCCAATCAGCCAGTTGGGAAATGCTTTCTGGCATCTTGGATACAGCCACAGCTTTCTGGTAAAGCAAATCACTGAGAAATGAGATTGCAAAGAAACAGCAGCAACAACAAACCCATTATGGTTAACTTCTTTAACTAAATATTGTCTCCAGTGAGGCATTAGGGGTAATAGTTTTTTCCAGGTTAAAAAAGTCTGCCTTTCAATGAAAGCATAGTGTGAAAATTTACTTTGAGCTCCATCTTGCAATTGCCTGAAATTTGATCTACCTTAAGGTAATTTACATTTTTATTTTTGATGACCATAGAATCAGATTTAATAATAATTCTTGCAATAGGAGATATTGTTGACTTCAAGGACCCTCCTACCTTATTTCTCTCTTCACTTTTTAATTTCTCTCTCTTTCTTTCTTCCTTCTTTAATATAAAGAAAAATCCCCCAAATTCAGCACTGTAATTTCTAACACATATGTGGTGTCAGGCTGCCAACAAGGAGTGAGTGGGAGAGGAATTGAGGTGGTATGAATGAATGATTGAACAGAAGCTAACCCAGCAGGGACTGGGGGTGGGAAGAGGAGGAAGCTTAGTGCTGGTTCGCTCAGCAAAATAATGTTGAAAGTGACACATTTTTTTCGGGGGGGGGTGAAAATTGGCTAATGTTGTGTTGTTGTTGGATGAGTTTTTCCCCTATTTGCCTTCCCATTTCATTTTTAAGTTGGTGGTATTTGAGTTTCTTCTCTATTTTTAGAATGGAAGAAAACACCTTGGATATGGAAGAGGTTGGATCTCTTACATTTGCATACTTTGTACCCAGAATAAGATTTCTTCTTTTTAGTGTCATTGTGCTTGGAAATAGTTCAGAGACATAAAGTATAGGCAAGCTTATAGTATAATGGTTAGTTGGTTTTTTTTTCAGTTCTTCTAATGATTAAAAAAGTTTAAAAGCTTAAAAAATAGTCACATATAGATAATGGACAATAAATATTTACTGAGTTGAAATGAATGGTCAGATACTGTGAAACTTTCATACTTTTAATTCTTGCCGTTTCCACCTTCTCTGCTTCTCTTCTCACCTCTCTGTAAAGAAACTAAAGAGTGGAACAGATGTTTTTAAACATCTGGTATTTCAATAAGGAATAGCAGTCATAGAGTGTAAGCAATGGAAAACACCTGAGATTTTATTCAGTCCAGCCCTCTTGTTTTAGTGTGAGGAAATTGAGCTTCAGAGAAATGACTTTGCCTAGGGTTCCACAGCAAGTTAATGGCAAAGGAGGGGTTTGAATCTTTCTTCCTTATGGCTCCAGGCTAGGACTCTTTAGCCTATACTACTATTGGGAAATAGGCATGAGGCTAATTGTCTCCCATTTTAATTCATTTACATTCCTTAGGCATTGGGTTCACAATGCATTCTCCCTATGCTGAAGATGATGCCTAGCACCACACCTCTGATCATATTTTGGAGCTTTACCAGGTATCATCTTTCTTCATCAGCAGTATTGCAGAGACATCACATTTGCCAGAAGCTGAGAAACAAAGATCTCTAGAAATGGAAGATGTGTCAAAAGTTTGTATTTATTAAAGCCCTTGTCTTTATAGCCTTCCTCACAGATAAATTTTTAAAAATGAAGATGACCATTATGCAGTGTATAGTGAAGGCCACCTTGATTTTATTGCCTCAATACTCAAAGTGTGAATAATGAGGTTTTGGGGTAGATGTATATTTTCCACTTTTAGTCCCTTTTATCTGATGCAAACACATTTACTGTCAGACAATAAGCATTCCAACAATGTTCCATATCGTATGAGTAGATTGCAAAGGCCTCCAATATGTTTTGCATATGTTATAGTGATATAAGAATAAAAGTTTAATTATTTTATAGAGAGAGATAAAGTCACATCAAAAATGCATTTGGAGAAATGAAAAGTCAATCTCAAGGGAAATCAGGAAGAAAGAAAAATTAGAAATGAAGGGGCATGTTATATTATATTATATTATGAATTTTGGTTAAAAAGTAAATCACTTGAACAAACTAGATTAATAGGAATCAGAAAAAAATCAAATCAGTGTTCATTAAATGCAAGAACATAAATTAACTAGGGGATTCTTTATTTGACAAGAGCTACTAAGAAAACTGGAAAGCAGATAAACACAAAATAGTTTTAAGCATCTTACATCACATTCCACCTTCACTTTCCAATGGGTACTTAAAATTCAATTTAAGATTTTACAACATAGAAAGTCAAAGTAAAACGAAAGGTGGTATCTTTCACAAATATGACTGGGGAGTGCAGTGCTTTTCTACTCAAACAAAAGATGGAAGAGATACCAGAAACAAAAAAAAATAAATCTGATTACAAGAAATTGTAAAACAAAATGTAGCTAGTAGAAACTGTTGATCCTTTGCCCAAACTGGAGGAAAGAATCTTTGCAATAAATATTTCTGAAATATATATGATATTCATAATATAGAGGGAATAAAACAAATAAATAGGAGTAATAATTATTTTCCAGTGAATGAATAAATGATAGGAGCAAGCAATTCTCAAAAGAATTGCAAATTGTTCATAACCATATGAAAGTTTGCTCTAAATCACTAACAACAAGAAAAATGAAAATCAAGCAATTCTGAATTTTTACATTATATCCACAACCTTTGTAAAGAAATGACAAAGCATGGAAGTAATTCATCTTGGAAGGGCTATGGGAAGACAAGCTGTGAAATGAAATAACAGTTTTTTAAAACAATTTGGAATTATGTAAGAAAAGTGAGTAAATTGTTTATACCCTCTCATACTAAGATTCTACTCCTAGTCAAATACTCTGAGGAGGTAAAAAACAGAAAAGTCTAATATTTACGAACAAGTTAATAAAATAAAATAAATAAAAAACATTTTTACAGAGCAAAATCTTCAAGCAAAGTGGACATATAACATTTAGGGACTGGATAAACTAATAGTGGCACATAGACAAATAGTCAAGTAATTAGCTACCACATTTAATAAGTACTTAATGTATTGTAGGCATTGTACCAACTACTGAGGCTAAAAATATAAATAAATAATATATTTTTCCCTTCATGAAACTTGTATTCTAATGGGAAGGATAACTTTAAAAGGGTGGAGACGGAAAGTAGGGGAGGGAAGAAATATGAGAGAGGCTAAGGGTACTGGAAAGGAGGTGGAGACATCTGGAGAATGAGTTGATCTGGGAGTAAAGTCATCTTGACTGGTTTGAAATGGTTAGATCGATGCAATTTACCTGAATAAACTGTAGAACAGGCATCCTTAACTAAGGGTACATGAACTTTGTTTTTAATTTATAACTATCTCATTATAATTATTTTCCTTTGGAATCTTTATATATTAATCAAAGAAGAGGTCCAACTAATACATTGTTGGTGGAGCTGTGAACTCAACAAGCCTTTCTGGAGAGCAATTTGGTATTATGACCAAAGGGCAACAAAATGTGCATACCCTTTGATCCAGCAATACCACCACTGGGTTTATACCCTGAAGAGATTGTGCAAACGGGTAAAAACATCACTTGTACAAAAATATTCATAGCGGCCCTGTTTGTGGTGGCAAAGAATTGAAAATTAAGTGAATATCCTTCAATTGAGGAATGGCTTAACCATATATATATATATATATATATATATATATATATATATATATTTATATCATGGAACACTATTGTTCTATTAGAAACCAGTAGGGATGGGGAATTCAGGGAAGCCTGGAAGGATTGGCATGAACTGATGCTGAGTGAGATGAGCAGAACCAGAAAAACATTGTACACCCTAACAGCAACATGGGGGTGGGTATCAACCTTGATGGACTTGCTCATTCCATCAGTGCAACAACCAGGGACAATTTTGGGCTATCCCATTTGCATCCAGAGAAAGAATTGTGGAGTTTGAACAAAGACCAAAAACTATTACCTTCAAATTAGGGGAAAAACCCATTATCTTATTATGTAATTTTTCTATCTCTCATACTTTATTTTTCTTCCTTAAGGATATGATTTCTCTTTCATCTCATTCAACTGAGATCAATGTATACCATGGAAACAATGTAAAGACTAACAGAATGCCTTCTGTGGGGGGGTGGGGGGGAGGGTAGTAAGAATGGGGGAAAAATGTAAAACTCGGAATAAATGACATCTTTCTAAAAAAAAATAAAGAGGTCAATAGAATTTGTCAAAAGGGTCCAGAAGTATCTTTCATATAAATAGTTTTCTCTATTATTCACCATTTATTTTTCTGATTACAAACCATATCTGCTTTCATGCATGACATCTCTACCCCTTGGAACTGATACTTGATGCCATGTTTTCACCAGATAAGAATAAAGACTTCCACGTAAAAGACTAGAACATCTAGATAGGGGAGTTCTGAAGATTCTACTAACACAAAAATCTCTGTCAGTGAACACCAAAGCCTACCTTTAAAATGTGCTTTTCTCTCTCTGTATTCTCCCCAAATGAATGCTAGATAGAATTGGGTCAGTTGAATGAAATAAGTGCTGCAAAAAATTAGATACCACTTTAGCTCTTTAGCACATGAAAGAAAAGTAGCAAATAGAAAGCAAACTAATTTTTAAGGCAATGAAACAAAAAGCAGAAAGTGCATTTTTTAAAAATGGGATATCTCAGGGCAGCTATGTGATGCAGTGGATAGCACACCGGCCCTGGAGTCAGGAGTATTTGAGTTCAAATCCGGCCTCAGACATTTAATAATTACCTAGTTGTATGGCCTTAGGCAAGCCACTTAACCCCATTGCCTTACAAAAACAAACAAAAAAAAATGGGATATCTTAAGCAGATCATAGGGGCACCCTGATGAAAAAAACCTTGAAGTTCATGATCCATTAAAATGAATTCATGGTGGTACCTTAAGTATGAGTTTTGGGGTACCTTAAGACAAATACTTATTCTAAAATTGGAGTAGAAAGAAAAGATTATTATAATTTTTCCTCTCTTCTCCATTCTCCAAAGGTAGTCTTTATCCACATATGTTGCTAAAAGCTGGTTTGTAGTTTGTCTACATGCAATTAAACTCATTTTTTCGATGTTGCCCCCTCATTACCAGCAGTCTAGCCCCTTCTTCAGTATCCTTCCTCTGCCAATTTTCAGTCTTCTCCCAAAAGAATGTACATCCTGGGAAGGAAAAGACTACATTGAATTGAAATTCTATCTCCAGAACTCAACCAAGTGACTAGAATATAGTAATACTTAATAAATCTTTTATCTATCCATCTTCCTATAGAATCATCAACCATATTCCATCATGAACTTAGCCATTTGCCAAATGACATGTGTTTGCTTTGCTTACAGATTTTGCTCCATTAAAACTGCAATTATCGAATATTAAATCTTTCTGTCTTTAACTTCCTTAGAACAGATGCTTAACAGTGAGGTAGTAGTTTCAGAGAGTATCAATAATTTGATCACTGTCCTCACATAATTCCAAATTGTTGTCCAAAAGTATTCTATCAATTCACAGGCTCTCTTCCTATGACCCTTATAACTAGGCTCCGACTCCAGGGTGACTAGAAGAAGTCTGCTATATTTCAAGTAGTATTTTAAAAGAGTGGCTGTGGTGGTCTGTTTCTTGACTATGCCCTTGACTTCTCCTGAATGTATTTTTATTCAAAGGATTAAAAGATTGTCTTATATTGGAAATTTTAGTACTAATAGTTTATATATTTTTCAATTACATCTAAAAAATCAAATTATAATAATATTTTCATAGCATATAAAATAATATAAAATTGGTTTTGCTCAAATTTAAATTTTTTAAAAATCAAATGCTCATAATAGCTTATAAAATAATAGAAAATATATTTATTATATTGGAAGTTTCAGAATTAATATATATTTTCTTTTTAAAATTTTAAAATTTGATACTGGAAAGCTTTAAATTATATATAACATGTACAGATTTTTAAAGACCGTTGGAAGTTCTAGTATTGATATTTCTTATTTTCAAAATTTAAAAAGTTAATGCCAACAGTATAAACTAATATAAATTATCTTTATTTTGAAAATTTTGTTTTTTCAGATTAAAAAATTCAAGTGAATAATATAGCACAGAAATATAAACTTTCTATTAAAAAGATAGTTTTTTTCTCTTACACCTCCCCCGGTCATTGTTATTATTAACAGGATAAATTTGGAATAGCGGTTATCTTATTCCTCCCTATCATGTAAAGGGAAAAGTAGAGTTAACTAATTATTTTCCATTACAAGTGGGATATATCTGATATAATCTTTTCAGACTGTGGCTGGTGGACTGTTATCCTTACCCAGGGCTAAGATCCATCAAAGATTATGTCTAAGCTGGACCTCTGGCATATTCATAGTACTTATAGTCATAATTGGGAATTTTTGCATACAGATCCATTAAAAAAAGAGAAAAATATAATCCCCATCAGAGATGTGTTAGAGAAAAAAAGATCTTGGGTCACTGGCATACAGGGAATGGGAAGGGGAAAAAAGAGCTCGCTCACCTTTGTGGATCATCAGGTAGCTTTCAATACAATAAGTTTTTATTGAATATATTTGTGGAATAAGGCAGCTGTTTAGTCAAATAAAAATTAATACCTTTTCTCAAAGACCTTACATTTGGTTGGGTAGATACTATATGTTAGCAGGTAAAGAGAAACATGATCACTTGAGCATTGAAAGAACATTAATAATTAAGGAGGATAAGATAAACCTACTGGATGAAGGCAGTGGCTGGGTGGAGCCTTGAAAGAAGATGCAGTTTCTAAGAGAGCAAATCTAGGAATGGGAGACAGTTTTTGCAAAAGTATGAAGATGTGAAATGGAATATCGAGCCTGGTGAACAGCAAGAAGACCTGTAAGGATTTTAACAGAATGTATGAATGAGAGTAATATAAAATAAGCTAGATTGTTAAAGGCTTAACTGACAAGTTTGTATTTGATGAAAATTTTCTAGAATATGGAGCTATAAAATATTCTTGAGTAGGGGGAAAGGCACAGTCCAGCTTGCATTTTGGGTTCATCAGTTTGCTAGTTGTTTGGTATTCAACATGAACTGGAGGACATCTGTCCAACTCAGAGGCTACTGAATTAGTCCAAGTGAGGAATGATGGGGGTCAGAACTAAGCTGGCATCCATGGGAAGGGAGAGGAATAGGAGAGATATTGTGGAGGTAGAATTAAAAACAAAACCTTGACAAATTGGCTATGGCAGGAAAAGGAAGAGTCAGACATGGTTGCAAGACTAAATCTGAGGGCCTAGAAAGATTGTGGTGTCCTCAAGAGAATTAGGTAATGCTAACATATATTATGGATGAATATGTAATATGAGATGACCAAATGTCTCATTATAAAGTGAGTTCCTTTTACATTTACATATTTACAAGCAAGCATACATATAAATACATACCTATATACATGTGTAGATAATTATACACATTAATAGCTATATTAATAGCAATAATCATATGATAATAGCTGACACTTAAATAGGACCTACTATGCAAAACATTAAGGTAAGTACTTTACACATCCTTTTATCCTTAGAATAACCCTAGGAAGTAGTTGCTATTATTATTATATTCATTTTATAAATAAAGAAACTGAGGGGGAAAAAAAGGTTAAGTCATTTGTCCAGGGTTCCACTGAGTCTGGATTTGAAGTCAGGTATTATTTTGCTATTGATATTCATCTCATTCTTAGCTTTTGGAATTCTTTTCAATATATCATGGTTTTATATAACCTACATTTCCCCCTCTAGCCCTCCCTCTGTGGTGAAAGTCATGTTGAAAAATGAGAACATTCTTAATTTTATTTATTTAAGGCAAGGGGATTAAGTGACTTGCACAAGGTCACACAGCTGGGCAATTATTAAGTGTCTGAGGTTGGATTTGAACTCAGGTACTCCTGACTTCAGGGCTGTTGCTCTATCTACTGCACCACCTAACTCCCTGCCCCCCCCCATGAGAATATTCTTAAAGGAAAAAGAGAAAAATTTAGCAAAATCACTCAATATAAAAAATATTTGAAGATAGATTTTTTTTCTTATTGATAAGCAACTGCTTTGTCTCTAGTTCTTAGCAATCAGAAAAGAGATACTATAAATGCCTTGAAGGGCATGTCTCTTCATATTAGTGACTTCCTCGGAGTTTATCCTTAGAATTATAATCTTTGAGCTAAAGGATATGGCTATTTTAGTTGTTTTATTTGAATAACTCCAAATTGCTTTTTTAAAAGTTTGTACTTATTCACAGCTCCAGCAACAATGCATGTGTGTCTATTTTATGAAAGTCTCTTTCCGTATCTTGTCATTTTTTTCTAATTTAGTGGATGCAAGCTGAAATCTCAGAATTTTTTTGATTTTTATTTGTAATTTTCTCCAAATCCTTTCAGTTATTAACACAATTCAACCTAATTTTGATAATTGTTTTTTCATGATTTTTGGTCATTTCTCTATTGGGGATGAATTTTGGTTATGTATATATTTAATATATTTATATATATACATATACATATTCATATGTCTTGGATATTATACCATAATCCAGGAAATTTTCTATGAATGTCAAAAAACACATACTAATTGAAACTGCTTATTCTAGGTACAATAATTTTGTCTATGCAGAACTTTCCAAATTCCATGCAATTCAAACTATTCATTTTATTTTTGGAATGGCCTATACCTCTTGTCAGGTTATGAATATATCTTCTACCTATAACTGGGAAAAGTATGTAGTCCGGTTCTCTTCTAATATTTTGTTGTATGATTATTAATTAATATTAATTAATATTAAGATTATGTTTCCATTTTGAATTTGTTGTGCAATATGGTGTAGGATAATGCATTAACCCTAATGCCTATCAGAATGCTTTTCAGTTTTCCCATTAGTTCTTTTTAAATAGGAAATTATTTCTTAAGAAATATAGGTTTCCCTCATAAATCCTCAACTTTTCTATATATGACTAGCAAGATACAGCAGGAAGAGCTAGAAAGAGAAATCCCATTCAAAGTAACCTCAGACAATATAAAATATTTGGGAGTCTATTTGCCAGGACAGACTCAGAAACTTTTTGAAAACAATTACAAAACACTTCTCACACAAATTAAATCAGATTTAAATAATTGGGTAAACATCAACTGCCATGGATAGGTCCAACTAATATAATAAAATGACAATTCTACCAAAACTAAACTACTTGTTTAGTGCCCTACCAATCAAAACTCCAAAAAATTATTTTAATGAGTTAGAAAAAGTTGTACGTAAATTCATATGGAGAAATAAAAAGTCAAGAATTGCCAGAGATTCAATGAAAAAAAAGTGCAAAAGAAGGCGGCTTAGCCCTACCTGAGCTAAAATTATATTATAAAGCATCAGTCATCAAAACTGTTTGGTATTGGCTAAGAAATAGAGTGGTGGACCAAGGGAATAGACTAGGTGTAATAGTAGGAAATGATTATAGTCATCTGCTGTTTGATAAACCCATAGAGTCCAGCTATTGGGATAAAAAGTCTCTTCGATAAAAAATGCTGGGAAAATTGGAAGTTAGTATGGAAGAAACTTAGATTAGACCAACTAGTCACACCCTATACCAATATAAAATCCAAATGGATACAGGATTTAGACATAAAAAAACAATGTCATAAGCAAACTAGAAGATCAAGGCATAGTTTACCTGTCAGATCTATGGAAAGGGGAGCAGTTTATGACCAAGGAAGAGATGGAGAACATCACTAAAAACAAAGTAGATAATTTTGAATAGATTAAATGAAAAAGCTTTTGCACAGACAAAACCATTGTAACCAAGATCAAAAGAAATGGATTTAAATGGGAAGCAATCTTAACAACTAATGCTTCTGACAAAGGACTCATTTCTAAAATATACAGAGAACTGAGTCAAATTTTAAACAAAAGTCATTCCCCAATTGACAAATGGTCAAAAGATACGCAAAGGCAATTTACAGATGAGGAGATCAAAGTAATCCATAGTCATATGAAAAATGGCTCCAAATCATTACTTATTAGAGAAATGCAAATTAAAGCTTCTCTGAGGTACTACCTCAAACCTGTCAGACTGGCCAATATGAACAGAAAGGATAATGATCATTGTTGGAAGTGTTGTGAGAAATCTGGGACACTATTACATTGTTGGTGGAGCTGTGAGCTCATCCAACCTTTCCATGGAGCAATTTGTAACTATGCCCAAAAGGCAACAAAAATTTCTATACCCTTTGATCCAGCAAGACCACTGCTGGGTCTATACCCTGAAGAGATGATGAAAAAGGGTAAAAGCATCACTTGTACAAAAATATTCATAGCAGCCCTGTTTGTGGTGGCAAAGAATTGGAAATCAAGTAAATGTCCTTCAATTGGGGAATGGCTTAGCAAACTGTGGTATATGTATGTCCTGGAACACTGTTGTTCTATTAGAAACCAGGAGGGATGAGAATTCAGGGAAGCCTGGAGGGATCTGCACAAACTAATGATGAATCAGATGAGTGGAACCAGAAAGACACTGTAAACCATACAGCAACATGGGGGCGATGATCAACCTTGATGGACTCATTCATTCCTCAGTGGAACAATCAGGGACAATTTGGGGCTGTCTGCAATGGAGAATACCATCTGTATCCAGAGAAACAACTGTGGAGTGGGAACAAAGACCAAGGACTATTACCTTTAACTTAGGAAAAAAGCAGATATCTTATTGTCTGATCTTGGTATCTTTTATACTTTATGTTTCTTCCTTAAGGATATGATTTCTCTCTCATCACATTCAATTTGGATCAATATATGCCATGGAAACATTGTAAAAACTGGCAAATTGCCTTCTGTTGGGGTGGTGGGGGAGGGAAGTAAGATTAGGGGAAAAATTGTAAAACTCAAAATAAATAAAATCTTTAAGTAAATAAAAATAGACAATTAAAAAAAAAGAAATCTAGGTTTTTCCATTCATTTCCATTCCAACCAAGTTATTATATTCCATTATTTCTGATTGTTACTTTGTCTAGTCTGTTATATTGATTTCCTTTCTTTTTAAACCTGACTCTTACTTTATAATATAGTTTGAGGTTGGAACAGGGAAAAATTATTCTTTGCTCTCTCTTACCTTGTCAATTACTATCCCTTCATAGTTTGGATCTTTTGTTTCTCCAAATAAATTTTGTTATTATTTTTGTTATTTTTTTTGTTATTTTACAGAATAGTAAACTTTGATAGCTTGATTTCTGTGGTATTAAAACTCTGAATTAACTTTTGCTTTTGTCATTTTTATCAAATTGTCCATTCATCTTTCTTCAGCTACTTAAGTTATTTCATTTAAAGAGCAATTCACAATTTAATCTATTTAAGTATGTTTTGTGTTTTGGTGGACTGACTACACAATATTATATGCCTTTCTGTAGTTTTTTGAATAGAAATTTTCTATTATTATCTTGAGTTTTTTCACTATACTGAAATACTATTTGATTTTTGTGGGCTCATTTTGTAGCTTGCCATTGTTGAAGTTATTAATTGTCTTTGCATTTTTGGTAATTCCTAAAGATTATCTAACAAGTAACTTAGCAAAATATTATTGACTTACCTGCTATGCAGAGAAGTATGACAAAGCATAAGGAATATCAGCTTCAAATATTAAATTTATTTCTAAAATTCTATAGAGAAAGATAATGGGAAGAAACAAATAATTTCTCATAAAACAGAATGAAAGAGGTAAAATCAACTCAAAGAAAGCTTGGTGATGGCGGTGATGATCTACCTTGATGGACTTGTTCATTCCATCAGGGCAACAATCAAGGACAATTTTGGGCTGTCTGCGATGGAGAGTGCCATCTGTATCCAGAGAAAGAAAAGTGGAGTTTGGACAAAGTCCAAGGACTATTCCCTTTAATTTAGGAAAAAAATCAGATATCTTATTGTCTGATCTTGTTGTCTCTTATACTTTTTGTTTCTTCCTTAAGGATATGATTTCTCTCTCATCACACTCAATTTGGATCAAGGTATACAACATGGAATAAAGTAAAGACTGACAAATTGCTTTCTGGGGTGAGTGAAGGGAGAGAAGTAAGATTGGGGGGAAAATTGTAAAACTCAAATAAAATCTTTAATAAAGGAGAAAAAATATGAAAAAAAAGGAAAGCTTGGTGAGAGACTTAAGGAAAATTTTCCCATGGGCATTTCAGGGCATAAATGAAAAGAGGATATTACAAAGAAGAAAAATAGAATGTATATGTAAAAATCCTTATAGCATACTTTTCACCATCAAATCAGTGAAGCTACTACATAGAAAACAAAGATAGGAAAGGAGGGGGTGGCTAGGTGGTGCAGTGGATAGAGCACCAGCCCTGGAGTTAGGAGTACCCGAGTTCAAATCTGACCTCAGACACTTAATAATTACCTAGCTATGTGGCCTTTGGCAAGCCATTGCCTTGCAAACCCTCCCCCCCCAAAAAAAACCCCAAAAAGCCAAAAAACAAACCTAAATAAAAAGATTGAAAAGGCATTGGACCAAGTGTATGCAAAGGAGATCCATTCTGGAGGTAAAGTCATTGAAAGTTCAATTCACAAAGTATGTGAAAAAAGGTAAAGATGGCAAAAGAATAGAACTATGTCTCATTAATATCAAGAAAGAAAAACAAAGGAAAAATCACCACCACTTACCTATATACTCCCTTTACTCATTTATCTAATTATTTTTTGAAAATAATCCACATCTGCATTGGTGGAATCCTTGAAACAAGAATAGGAAAGTTTTTCATAAGCAATATTTCACAGTAGAGTATATTTTTAATATCGCACATCAGCTGAGATTTAGGAAATGCAAGATTCTACTCATTATTTTTTGATTGCAAAAAATTAATTAATACATTCTTTATTTGGTAGAGCAAAATTCCACTCAATAACTGCCTTCCAAAACGAAAGTTTCTATGCTAACATAAAAATTGCTTCTAGATTTATTAAAAATATTACATTGGGGATTTTTCATGTCCCAGTGATCATTACTATCATAAAATGCATAAAAAGGGAATTATGTGTTTATTAAAGATATTTATCACTGTTATAGATGGAGGAGATCCAGTATAGTGTCCAAGTTCCCAATAGATGTAGAAATCCTCTATTTGTGGATCACAAATTTGCTCCTATTTGTGGATCACATTGTGTTTGTTGCATAGTTAGAGATCAACATTGGGTATTCAGAAGAATTTTACTTAAGAATCCACTCTAATAACACCAAGAGGATGAAGAAACTCTATGAACCACGTTAGGACATGTAGCTGAGTTTACAACCTATAGAACAAGACTTCTCGATATTTTTTCAAGTGTATCAAAGACCTCATCTGGTTCAGCATATAGACCCTTCTCAAATAGTTTTTAAATGCACATTATAAAATACATAGGTTTATAAAGGGAATATGATAAATAAACACCACCGCCAAAATAGAAAAACATAACAACTTCTATAGAGCTTACCATTCCCTATCGATGGGCAGACACTGAAAACGACTGAGTTATATAAAAAGTATATGGGTTTCCTTTTGTGACCCCCCACTCAATTACTGATCCATGCAATTGAAGACCATGTTTTTCATCCCAATTTTCCAAGAATATTACTATTCAGTTGAAGGTTATCAGACATTAACAGCTTTGAAGAATTTTGAAAACTGTATCATTCTGAGAAAGATTGAGATGCACTTGATGGGTGTGGGCAGGTAGTATAATAGAGTCCTAGGGAGAAGAAACCTGAGCGTGAATTTCATCAAAGAAATATATAATGGAAAAAAGATGATTTGGTCACTTGCTAAAAGTAAGTTCTTTCAGACAGACAGGTCAAGTGGTCTACTGTTCCTTGAAATGTCTGGATAAAGCACAAAAACCCTTCTGTATGTTAATGACTCTGTTTTCCTCCTTCCTCTTCATTTCCCTCCTCCTCAAGCCTTCTCCTCATGATGAATTTATGAAAGGATCCAATGAAGAGTTTATGAGAATGTGCAGGAATAAGGACAATGTGATAGGGATTGGATAAAGAAATATCCTTATTAATAAAATACATTTAAGTAGTTTGAATATGTAGATGAGAAAAGAATTCTCTGAGGGAATGCCAATTTATGGCAATGTCTAATGAAAATAAGAAAGTCAAATGAAAGCCTACAACAGGTCATAGAATATGAATTTATGGTGGCAATATTCTCTTCTATATGGTTATTAAATTTCTAAAATGAGATATATTTTGACCTCAAAAAGTAGTGGGGAATTTGATGAGATTTCTGTTCTATCACCACCTGCCTTGTTTTTTAATTTAGAATTCAGATTGAAATTAATAATTTCAGTGGACCTTTCCATAACCTTTATAAGTTAATTCTTCCACAGACTGTATTTAAAATTTTTATTATTATTATTATTATTATTATTACCATTTTATGGATAATTGAATTGAAAAAGTGGTGATGATGAAGATGATGATGATGATAGATAACATTTATATAGTACTTCAAGGTTTCCAAAGAACTTTACAAATGCTAACTCATAAAAGCCCTGTGTCCTTTTTAAAATGAAGGAAATGAGTACAGAGAGGTAAAAATTGCTTGTCCTGAACTACAAAGCTAGGAAATGTTGGAAGCAGGATTCAAACTCAAATCTTCCTATTGCAAGTCATGTTCTCTATCTCCTGACGTGCGTGTGTGTGTGTGTGTGTGTGTGTGTGTGTGTGTGTGTGTGTATGTGTATTACATATAAGGATACTGAGGAAGGTTCGGGTTGAATAATTTGCCAGACCTTGCATCTTAGGTCATATTTGAACTTAGGTCTTGCTCACTCCTGGTTAGGTGGTATCTACTGCTCTCCTTAGCTGTTTCAGTTTTACTGTTGGGAATAATGTTTCAAAGAAAATTAGTAGGTTTGGATGTTGATAAAATACTAAACTTATGGAATTTCCTATCGAGTGAAGTCATATTGCTGTTCAGTTGTTCCAATTGTGCTGACTCTTTATGACACCATTTGGGGTTTTCTTGACAAAGATACTGGAGTGGCTTGCCATTTTCTTCTCAAACTTATTGACAGATAAAGAACCTGAGGCAAAGAGTTTAGTGATTTGCCCAGGAACACACAGTTTTTTTTAGATATTTTTTCAAGGCAATGGGCTTAAAGTGGCTTGCCCAAGGCCACACAGCTGGGTAATTATTAAATGTCTGAGTTCTGATTTGAACCAAGGTGCTCCTAACTCCAAGGCCGGTGCTCTATCCACTGCGCAACCTAGCCACCCCAAACATACAGTTGATAAGGATCTGGGACCCGACTTGAATTCAGGTGTTTCTAACTTGAGACCCTGCTCCTGAACTGAACCAGATTCTAAAAGAAGCACTATCATTTTAAAAATTACTTTGATTCATTATTTTTCTAGAATCTCAACAAATCCCAAGAGAATCTTCATTTCTGCTTTGTTTTCATTTTTTAGTTCATGTGAGAGCTTTAAAATCTAAGTCTTGTTTAATAAAAGAAAAACTCAACAAAAATCTTTATTCACACCAGTTAAATAAACACATTTCCTTTACCCCCTTACTTTTTCCTCATAAAATATTAGGCTGGCAGTTTTCCTGACTCCCCAGTCCTCTTTTATTCATTCAGCTTATATTGGAGTTCCAAGTTCTCAATCTGATTTGATTACTATCGAGTTACCAACATATGCCTCTGGCAAATGGGAACCAATTATTCTTTTTTCTTCTATAATAAGTGGATTCCTTGATTTGTACCCAGATGGGAGAGAAAAAAATTCTCTGTTTTGAAAATAGATAACTCCATTCATCAGATTGGGGGAGGAGTATGTGGGGAGAAGGACTAACATAAATGATGCCAAACTTACCTACTTCTTTTAATTTATTAAAATTTAGTACAATTTTATATATTTATGACTGAAAAAAATGACACAGGTAGATTATGCTCCAAATTAAAACTTAACAAATGTACTAAAATAGAAAACCAAGTAGGAGGTCTTCTCCTTGCTCTAATCAATAAAGTAATTTCTGTTATATCATCATCATCATCATCACCACCACTAGCATTTACAAACTGCTCTAAAGTTTTAAAAGCACTGTACAAATATCTTATCCTTTTTATTATTTTATCCTCTTAATAACCTTGGAGAGACAGATACTGTTATTATTTCCATTTCATAGGTAGGGAAACTGAGATAGACTGAGGTTAAAATTTCTTGAACAGAGTCATCCAGTTAGTAAACATCCAAGATAGGATTTGATATCAGGTCTTCCTGCCTCCAGGTCTACCATTCTATCCACTGTGCCACCTAGCTTTTACCACCATGAAAAACATCACCACCACCACCATTACATCATCATCATCATCATCATCATCATCATTGCTAGCATTTATATGGTATTTTAAGTTGTGCAAATTGCTTTATACAATATCTTGTTTGAACCACATAAAATAATGATGTAGGTGTTATTCAGTGGTGGGCTGGTAAATATTTAACAATCACTTCAAAAAATATGTAAAACTTTTAAGTTTAACCTATATAATTGGCATTTACTCCATTATTATCTTAAGACTAGATATCAACAAAGCAATAATTCCAAATCTGATTTATAGTATTTGCTGATTTCTAAAATACCAAAACATCCCCTGAAAATCTAAGAGTTGGCTTTTGAAAGTCTGTATAAGTATATTTCTGGAACTATTATTATCCCCATCTAATATATGAGGAAACTGAGATTGAGAGGGATTAATTGAATTTACCAGCTTTGTACACCAACCAAGTACCTGAGTAGGATTGAACTCAAGTTGCCCAGATTGCACCTCGACATTGCTGAACTGGTTGCCACAATTCTTGACAAGTGTTTATCCAGGTTCTATTTAATGACCACCAAGAAGGCAAACCCCACTGCCTCTCAGACAACACTTTTGTACAACAATGATTTTTTTTCGGAGTTGATCCCAGATTTGTATCTTTTCACAAGATCTCTGGTTTTTACCTTGTTGGAAAGGGTTTGAATACAAGATTAGTGACACATTATATACCTGCTAATTGAGACTAAATCTTGATAAGTATGAACAACTTCATTTTCAGAAGATTGAAAAACTGATGATTAGTTTTTTTTAGTTCAATGACCCATTAGAAACTGAAAAAATACTGTTAGAAGACCTCATTCTGTGATATTTTGGAGACCAACTTGTTCAATAAGGGTGGTTCACCAATAGTTAAGGGGACTAAGAACTCTAACAGTTCTTTTAGACCACATACAAATATAATTTCTAAATTTTGATTTAGAGCAGGATTCTTTTCAACTCTCTCATCTTAGAGATGAAGAAACTGAGGTCTAAAAAGATAAACTGATTTGACCAAAGTCACAAGAATAGTAGTTGTTAGAACCAGCTCATTGGTGTTTGATTCTAGAATTCCCTTTGACTCCACCATACTGCCTCTTCCTTATTCTTAGTATGAGATCTTTTTTTTCCCAGTTCATCAGGGTTAAACAAACTCCTGATGCTATTGAATATCATTTATTTTAAAATTTCCTTTACAAACAGAAGCCAGAAGATATACTGAAATTGCAGGCAGATGGAACCATGACTTACAGATTCTCCTTGGAAAGGTGGATACTAATAGTGTTAACTTTCCTCTTATCAATCCATCCAAACAGAACAAGAAATACTATATCATGAGGTACTTGTTCATCCTAGGTCCTTCCCTTCCAAGTCAATCAGTTGTTAAGGGTCTATCCAATGTTTCTTCCAACCATCCCTATCATCTCACATTGCCTGCATCATCTCTCATCTAAACTTCTTCCTTATAGATGATCTAGTTGTTTCCATGTTCTCCCCTGCCAAAGAACCTTCCTCTAAGGCTTTCTACTTTTTCAGCCACACTTGATGTGTTCTGGATTTGGCATTCCACCTCCTGCGTTCTTGTACAGATTCTTGCTCATGGCTGCTGTGTTTTCTTTCTCTACTTTCACTCTTTGAATCTTTATCTTCAAGACTCAGCTCAAGATTCATCTTCTATGAGAAGTCTTTTCTAGCTTAATTTTTAGTGTTGCTTTCCTCAATTTATCTTTTATTTACCTATGAGTAGGACTTTTTTCTCATTTTAGTTTTTCTGTCTCAGCACCTCATATTGTCCTATGAAGAAACTATATAATATAATTTTTTTTCTTTTTTTCTTTTTTTTTTAGGTTTTTGCATGGCAATGCAAAAGTGGCTTGCCCAAGGCCACACAGCTATGTAATTATTGTCTGAGGTTGGATTTGAACTCAGGTACTCCTGACTCCAGGGCCCGTGCTTTATCCACTGTGCCACCTAGTTGCCCCAGTACAATAACCATTTTTTAAAAAAAGATACTGTCAATACCATAACAGACAGAAGACAACTGACTTCAAATGTAGCAAACTGTAGTCAGTAGTCAAACTGTAGATAAAACCAGCCGGTTATAGACAAGTTCAAAGTAGACAGCAATCAAAGTAATAAAAACTGGAAGAAGAAAATTATTCCACAGAGTCTATTCAGAATTGGGAAATGATTAAATGTAAATATATTAATTCTCTCATATTTTTTAGAGATGAATAATATTTGCTACAATGAGCAATGATAATTTGATTTTTTTTCCTTTGAATTCTGCCTGTTCATATTCTTTGCAATTTCTCTATTGTTTTTGATCTTAAATTTTGTTCTTGTTCTTAAATGTTTATATATCTTGGATGTCTGTGAGAAATATTTGTGGCAAAGATAGACTCCCCAATCCCAAATTCCCAACAATTAACTATTTCCTTTATAATCATGTCTGCAATGTTTTTTTTGGGGGGAGAATATATATTTTTAACTTTTGTGCAGTTGAAGTTTTTTATTTTATCTTTTATAATCTTTTTTAAGTTAATAAAGTAATCTATATTTGTGTTTGTTATTTTTTTTTGTTAAGAAATGTATCTACTTTCTCCCTCAATTTGTTTATGAGATGAGTTTTTACATTTAGGTTATATCTGTCTGGAACTTGTATTTGATGTAGGTTTCTGGTATAAAACTAAATGCCATCAGACCACTTTTAAATTTCAATTGTTTCTGGAAACTGTGTATCTAATCTAGTCTTTTGATCAACTTTTCCTTTATAAATATTATTAAATAGATTTAATTTTATTGCTTACAGTGTAGTTTCTGATCAGCTGCTCACTTAGATCTCCAAGATTCCTACTTTTTTTCCCCCTAGGGATTCTTGACTTTTTTTCCTCCTCCAGATACATTTTGTTATTATTTAGTCTAGTCCTATAGAATAATCTTTAAACAGGTTGATTTATATAGCACTAAATCTGGAAACTAATTGAAGTTGTAAGTAATTTTTGTCATATTCAAATGGTGCAATTGTCAACTATTAGACTCTCTTTGATAATTGTATTCTTACTTTGTTTTGGTAAAGAGTGTTTTGTAGTTACCTTCATAGAAATCCTTAAGATATTTGGATATATCTTTTGGATACTTTATGTATTTTATATTTTTAACAAAATTTCTTTTTTCTTCTATTGAGTTTTTCTTAACTTTGCATAAAGAATGATAATTTTGTAGATTTATTTTATATTTTGCAACTTTACTGGATTTATTATGTCCATTAATTTGAAGTTGAAGCTATATGGTGCGTTGGATAGAATACTGGGTCTATGGTCAAGAAAACCTGAGCTCGTTTCTATCCTTCGTGACCCTAGGAAAATCACTTAACTAATGTCTGCTTCAGTTTCCCCAATTGTAAAATGAAGATAATAGTAGCAATTCCCTCCCAGGGTTGTGAGGATCCAATGAAATGCTTGATAATAGCTAATTCATAAAAGCTTATTTCTTTTCTTCCTTAATTCTTGGGCTGCTCTAAGTAACCCATAATGTTTAAATCAAATAAACCTTTGGTCTCATTGACTTTGGAGTTTTCTTCAGAGATGTAGTACAAACCATTTATATCCGGCCAAGTCTGTGGAATTTGTCTCTACGTCTTCTATGTCTTCTTAAACGTTCTTTCCTGGAGCCTATCTAGCATGAGAGAGTCCTCTCTTCCTTTCTCCCAACATTGGCAGGGTACCATTTCAGTGCTCTAACCTTTTACCTGCCCTTGCTCTTTCCATAGAACCATAGCATCCTCTCTTCTTACCACAGAATTCCTTCCTGAGGCCTTGTGTTCTTCAGAATTTCTTGTTTATTCTATATTACAACTTGTTCACAGTCACCATATGTTTCTCCATTTCACCCAGTGTGATATTCATTTTTTGGTTCTGCTACATGTGGTCCTTCGTGTTTTGTTGCTATGTAGCAACACCAGTAAAACATTAATATTGAAAAGAAGGATTTTCCACTGCACAGAAAGCTTGAGGTTTGTGAAAAAGATTTTCACTTTTCAAAAAGCAATTCTGCCTTCCTGTTCTCTTCCTGTTCAACTCAGGACCTGGTTCAGTGTCTATTTGTACTATCTATCCCAGATATGCACTATTGGACCGGATCTATGGTTGGAGAACAGAGCACTTTGTAAAAATGATATTTTTAATTAATTTTTTAGTTCCGCTTTTATTTCATCTTTGAATGTACTTGGTATGACTTTGTCTAGATATTTTGTCAGATTTACCCTTTGCTGCTTCTCTTTGCTATGTGAGATGACATTACTCACCTCCATCCATCATCTTTCTTAATAACATTTTATAAACGAATTTGTATTATAATCTGGGGCTGCCTTTTGGTCAAAAATCAGATTTTGCTGACCAAAGTGCTTTCTAATTTCATTTGTTTGCCTTGGCAATTTATTTACACTGGTTAAACAGTTGGATGAAATTATTATGGTAGGTGTTAATGTCATTTCTGTTGTCTGTTTCCCACTTTTGATTTTCAATTACTTAAATAATTCAAGTCTAAGTTATTTCATTTTATGCTACCTTTTTCACTCATTACCATCTTTCCTTGTAATTTTGATCTTGGCTCTTAGGAGGTAATGATTTGACTATATACACAGATGGCTGACTCAGGATTAACTCCTACAGCAGTAACAAGTCTTATTCTGTCTGTTAAAAATATCATCTATTTCCATCCTTTTGGTGTTCTTTGGTGCTTGCCATGTACAGTGCCTACTAATTTTTTTTGACTTTTTTATTTTTGCAAGGCAGCGGAGTTCAGTGACTTGCCTAAAGTCACACAGCTGGATAATTATTAGGTATTTGATACTGGAATTGAACTCAGGTCTTGCTGACTCCAGGGCCATTGCCCCATCTACTACACCACATAGCTACCCCCCCCACCCCCACCAATCCTTTTCAAATAAAACATTCATGATATAGAGATGTGAGCCTTCTGGGTGTAAGTCTTTGACTTCTCTGGATGATCGTTAAAAAAAATGGATAGATTAGCATGAAATAATGAAAAGCAAATGAGCAAAATCAAGAGAACATTGAAAACAGTAAAAGCTGTTTTATTTTAAAAAGAACTTTGAGTGAATAAGTCATTTGGACTGAGGAATAATTTAAATTTATTTGTTAGCTTCTTTAATTGTCTTGGAAAAAAAATCCTCACCAAGTGGCTAGTAGCCTGGTGTTGTGATGTGCCTGTCTGTAATTAGGCTAGCTGACCTTCAGAAAACAGACCTCTACAGCTTACATGCGCCAAGGATATTGCCTTTACATCAAGCCACAATGGGGCTTGGATTATGACCTTGTGGACATTTAACACAATGGTGATACACAGTGAATTCATAGTTGGCTAGGCTAGTGACTACCACTCTTTGACTGGCAGGAGACCAGTAAACACTTCACAATGGTTTCTTACATAGACACACATAGTTTCAGGACTTCTCAGTTAAGGATATTAATTTCTGAAATGGATAATGAGTTTCATTGTCAGTCAGTCCTCTCCTGGAAAATGTCTGTGCTTTTGGGAGTCATCAGTCTCTGTACAAAATTGTTCCTGAGTCCTCCAGATTGGTCTCAGAGTGTAATACAAAAGGTTCACTGGAATCTTCCAATTAGACAGATTCTTAAATGCCTACTCCAATTTGTCATCCCAGTAATGCCAAAAGGGCATCAGAGGATTCCCTCATGATTGTCCCATATTTTTCTAGTAGGGTTTTTGTTTTTTTTTCAGCCACACATCCATGATTGAAATTATTGCCAGGTTTATCAACAATCTTTGAAAGTTTTTAATAAAACACTTATTTTCAGAAAAAAAAAAACTTCATAACTAAATAAGATAACTTTTGTCTTCATCACCCCTTGATGAGAGACAAGAAAAAATTGCAATTTACTGATTAAGCACTCTGGAGCTCGGAACTCAAAACTGCCTTTGGGGGCAGGTGCTCAAGTTGGGAGAATCTCGCTGACCAGTGGGTGGCACAGAGGAGAAGACAGATCATTGCCCTTGGAACCAAGAAGATATGAGTTCAAATCTGGCCTCAGGAACTTATGAGTTGTCTAATCCTGGACAAGGAAATAATAATGATAAAACAAGTCCCACATCTTAAAGCACTGTATGAAAACTAGCTGTTATCAGCAGCAGCACCTTCATCATCATCCCCTTGCCATGGATATTTGACAGTATTCACTTTCCTAGTATAAACTACTATCCCGATTATATTCAGGTTTCTTGGATGTCACATGTGAAGATGACTTTAGAACCTAATCATAATTGGTAAAAATTGGCAGCTACCAGATGGTCTAATTCTTCACCCAGGGACACTCTCCCAATCAGTCTCTAAATATAAGGACCAAAGTCTCTGAACCTGTGTTCCTTCCCTCCCCCTCCATCCTGGACAATTCTATGCCTTCCATACTCCCTCTCTCCAACAACTGAGAGAGCCTTTGCTTTTCTTTTCCTCAGCATGATTTGTGGTGTTTGCAAAAACAATAATGTTACGATTATTGAGAAAGGTAAACTTGGGGGGCTTTATTTAGGACATCATTATATGATTTAAAGAACAGTATAGTATAGTTAAGGGCTGAGTGGTTAGAGAAATTCAATTCAAATATAACTTTAGCTATGAACCAACTGCATGACCTTGGACCAGTCACTTGAGCTCTGAATATCGCAGTTTCTTCATCTACAAAATGGGCAGTAATAGCCCCTTCCTCACAGAATTGTTGCAAGGATAAAATGAGGGAGTATTTGCAAAATGTTTTACAAAACTTAAATGCAGTTTTCTCTTCTACATAGAAGAAATCATAGATATGGACCAGGTTGTGTGCTTAGACAGTGAATTGTCCCACACTCTTTGACTTTTACAAAGTTTTTCTTCATGACTTTAGAATTAATGCCCTGCTGACATTAATACCTGGAATACATTGCTATAATAATATTAAAGACTCTTCAAGCCTGTTACCTGCCATTTGACTTTCTTGTCTTGACATTTATTAAAAAAAAGTTTTGTCAGCATAGCTTGTTACTGTTGGCGGGGATGCATGGACACGTGAGCAATGATCCGGTTTCGGTTAGCTCAGTGTAGGAAAGATGACAGCTGTGTAGACCACAAGACCTGAAGATACTTGACACTGGTAAAGGAAAAGAGCTCATCCTTACCTGATTGCAAGTCACAGGAGGATAAACAAGAGCCAAACACTTCAGGTGGAAGAACAATAATTTGAAAAGGAAAGATATACTCTTATTTTCAGCATTTTCTTCTTTTCTTGGTATAATCAAGGAACAAAAGCTGATCATTTGAAATCTCATTGCTCCGCTAAATTGTTATCTTTCCATACTTGAGAACTTCCTTAGCATCCTCTTCTGTTCTATCTAAGGGCTAGAGGGTAGAACACTATTCTCTTAAGCTTTCCTTTTATGGAAGAGAGGAACCTGGACCTACCAGATAATTCCGTACTTTGTACCTCTATTTGATTTGAATTCTATTGAATATAATATCCTGAGTGCTACTCCTTGTTGCACTACCCCACTCTTCCAGCTTCCTTTTGTGCATTGTCTTCTCATTAGCTTTTTTCTTATTTGTACCTCTGGTGCCTAGCATAATACCTAGCACTTCATAGATGCTTATAAATGTTTATTGTTTTGTATTGTATTATGGAAGGAACGCTTGGAGAAATGGGTCACAAAAATAAAGAGAAATTCATCTTTTAAAACTTTTTAAAATTTATTTTATTTTTAATATATGGAACAAGACAAAAATTTCCATGAAATTGTAAAATAATAAAGGTGATTGCATATGAAACTACAAATCTCTTATGCACAACTTCCTGTTCCATTTAAATATATAATAAAGTTCCCATTTTTTCTCCCCCCCTAAAGTTTGCATCTATTAGACATATATATATATATGTATATATATGCGTATATATTAGAATATCTTGTTATATATTACATTTATACTTCTATTTATCAATTCTTTCTCTGGAAACAGATATCTTTATTTGTCCTTCATAATTAATTTAGGTATTTTTAATAGTTGCCATTATTATATTCAATGTTCTTTTGATTCTGCTCATCTTGCTCTTCACAACTGTGCAAATATTTCAATGTTTTTCTAAGATTGTTGAGCTTATCATTTCTTACGACACAGTAATATTCCATCACAATCATAAACCACAAATTGTTTAGTCATTCCCCAATTGATGGACATTCTTACAATTTCTTTTTTTTAAATTTTTATTATTTAAGGCAGTTGGGTTAAGTGACTTGCCCAAGGTCACACAGCTAGGCAATTATTTAGTGTCTGAGTCCAGATTTGACCTCAGGTCTTCCTGACTCCAGGGCTGGTGCTCTATCCACTGTGCCACCTAGCTGCCCCCATTCCTACAATTTCTAGTTCTTTGACACTTCAGAGAGAGCTGCTATAACCATTTAAAACATACAATTTTTTTTCCTTTTTCCTTAGTCATCCTTGGAAACAGATCTAGCAGTGATATTACTGGATTAAAGGGTATTTATTCCTTTTTTGTTTGTCCCTGAGCCAGATAAAAGAAGACATTTCATATATATGTAATAAAATAAAATATATGTTTGGATTATAAGAAAAGAAGATACCATATTTTCAATTCAACAAACAGGTTTTTGGTGTTTTCTGCTATGTTTTGGTGTTATCACAGGAGATCCGAATCTCCAAGTTGGGAAGGACCTTGGTGCTTAGGTAGCCTAATTCAGCTTCGAGCAAGAATCATCTCTACCAAGTCCCTGCCACGTCAATCAAGAAATCAAAACTTTATTAAGTTCCTCCAATGTATAAGACTTTGTGCTAAGTCTATGATAAAAACACAAACAGAAAGCAAAGCCCAGTCCTCAATGATCATGTATATGTATATGTGCACACACATATATAACATATATATATAGATGTATATATATATATATATATTCTAATGGAGCAAAGTAACATGCAAAAAGAAGAAGGTTGGGAAGAAGACTTCTTATTAGGGGATGGTAGGAAAAAGTCCAATGTTTTGCAAAGAAAGTAATGAGACACAATTGATTTCTGTGATGGAGATTTTGGGAAGAGGTATCCAAGCAGAAGGAGAGATTGTAGGAGACTTTGGGATGCTCTAATGTTTGAATTCTGGAGCTACTGCCATTTGTCTTGATCTGTGTCTAGCCACTGGACTCTAGTGACTGGGGAAGAGAGCAAGGTTGATGATCTTGCTCAGCACTGTTTCACTTAAATCCAATTTTTAAATCTAATTCAATTGCAAGTCAAGAATCACCCTCTCCACCAAGTCATTGGCCCTCTTCAAGAATGAAGGATCAACAGCAATGAATTCCAGGACTGGAAAGAACTTCCAAGGAGAAGAAGTTTTTGGCACATGAAGGAGAAAGTCTGGAACTTAGCCTGGAGAAGAATGAGGATCCCAAAGAGAGGGAACTCTTTCCTCCCTGAGGCAGTCGTTGTGCTGTCTGCTAAGTTAAGATATTAGGTGTTTTTCTTACCTTAAGCCTAAATTTACATCTTAATAATTTCCTCCTTACCTTCCTCAATGCAATAGTCCTGAGGGAATATGGGAACAGCTGTCAGGAGTTAAGAATATTTTTTTAATAAAGGGAGAAATTATAATATCCCTTCTGAATAGGAGCTTATATTCCCCTATTTTGACTTGATTTCATAATCTCCATGAATTCATTTTGTGAGTGTGTGTTTCACCAAACAGTAGGAATTGTGATCTGCAATGCTACAGTAATAAAAGCAAAATGAACCTGGCAAAACAAGTGGGTGGAAGGTTTTTCAACCTTCCAATATTTAGAAGTAATAAACATGTCAAAGTGGCAGAAGCGACAAGAGCTTGGACTCTTGCGGAGGTGGTTTCTGCTCTCCAGGATAACTTCCTACTTATATGTAGGTTTTATTGGTCAGTGAGGTGAAAGGAGAGCATCATTCATTCATTCATTCACTCATTCATTTTTACTTGAATTGTGATGTCATAGTATGAGGAACTGCTGCAAATTCAAATAGGGACCTTATTTACAATTTATAATTTGAGAGTCACTTAGGGATATTGGGGGGGTGCAGACTAGAATTGGGACCCAAGTCTTTATGACTCAGGGCCAATTCTCTGTTCCCTAGATCACATTACCCTTAAGTTTAATTTATGAATCATGAATGCATCAATTGGTTTTTCATGAAATTATCTATAACTTTCTCTGTGACTCAACCTCTCTCTGGTAATGGAAATGTATTGTTCTTCATTTCTAAGATTGAAAGAGAAATGATTATATTTCTCTTGTATTTAATAACTAATCACTGAATTAGGACCAAGGTTTTTCACCTTTTCTATTTCAACATACAAAAAACCAACAAATCTTTGGAGAAAGATTTACCAGATTAAGATCTAATCCAAAAGCAGTAAAAGAAATGATAAGTTTAGAAGAATGAGTTTTTTTTTTTGCACATTATATTTATTCAGGTCTGGGGGGATTCTCCCTTTGGTTAGACAGATGATATGGAAGTTGATCTCTGTCCAGGATTTGGGTCTTTACTGGCATGTACCTTAAAATTTTTTATTGGAATATAGTCTACCTCTCATTTTAACATTAATTTTCTCATTAATTATTAACCAATCAGAATTGATTACCACCTTCAGGAGCACTCACTCTTTCAAGGGCATTTAAATTGTGAGCCCACTCCCATGACAGGTCTTTGGCATATGAGAATGTCACTAACCTCTTTTGATAATAACATGCCAGCATTATTCATAAACTAAGTAATTACCCAAGAAGTATGTCTTTTGAAGTTTTTAAATCGCACACTCTTATATTGCCTTACCTGGCTCTCATTGTGACCAGTAGCTAGCATTTCTGAGTTCGCCAGATAGTGTAAGACATACAGGCTGTGAGCATGGAAGGGCATGGGAGGATAACTGATATTCATATACAAATAGTACTTTTGATTTCAGTCTTATTGACATCGTTCTGTAACTAACTGAGCTACCTGGTGACCGTGAGTTTTGTGGGAAGGCATGGTTATTCTTTTAGGCATGAAGCATAGATTAGACTAGGTGGAAATGAAGAAGTTGTGTTCTAATAAATGGCATAAGATTATCTCTGTATATCTCTCTCTCTCAGAGCTAGGATTTAGACACTGGAGAAAAAAATTACTTGTTTATTTTCCTGCATAGAAAGACAAAGCAATAGTGCACAAAGCAACAAAAACTAAACTTAGCTTAATGTTTAACTTAGGTGTTGATATACTAAATATGAGGACCAGTGAC